>NW_027314752.1:23386666-24011250 GCF_023375885.2 Dermacentor andersoni | reverse complement strand
CACATGTTTGTTACTGTATACATATGTACTTTGTGAATTTTCTGTCTTATCTGTGTGTGCAAGGCTGCATCTCATCGTCCTGCCAAGACGGGTACTGGAACTGCAGATCTGGAGTGCAATAACTCATATTAATGTTGTGCGTTTTTAAAGGGGGAAGCCAAAGATACAATATTCTATTAGTGTAAAGATGACATCACTATTATGTATGTAACAGTGTTAACATGTGTTCTTTGACTCGTGACTTACTTTTGTTGCGAGGAGAGCGAGCAGAGCATTTTTCCTTTCAAGGGAGAGGTGATGTGGTATCCTGTGTTAACTTCTGGTTTCGGTTTTGGGTCTTTACATCAGGGCGCCACTCAGCGCCAAACGCTGTAAGATGCCTTCCTGCTTCCCCTGAGAGAAATAAAAGGGCATTCTTTGTCTGGTCCCCGACTGGAGCAGTCCGGCTGTTTCTTGCGGCGCTGCGCACCCCGGACGTTTAGGCCACATGCCATAAACCTTTCGTCCGGCCGCCCCGTCGAAGATACAACAGCAGCCATGGCTGATAATCCCAGGGTAATTTCTAACAGTAACACAAAAGTACACCAAAAGTGGTCGGGACTAAAGCACCGCAGCAGCTCCATGGGTGCAGTATCACACGCGTACTGAGATCAGTTGTGATCTTTCTCCACCTGGGCCAAGTTGTTTCTTCATCCACTTTCATTTGCAATAAATTTATTTCTTCATTTCAGTAAGTAACTACAACTAATTGCACCTGCGTTCGCCATGGTGTCTTTGTTGGTTTCTTATGCTATGATTGATAAACATTGGGAGCCTTGTTTACCTACGTTGCCTCTCGTTCACAACATAATGATGGTCATAAATTGGTAACTTTGATACTTTCATGTAGCACTTCTTGGTTTATTGATCAATTCCTAGCGCACAAAAAGTTCACGCACTCGTGACACTTGCAGCAGATCAATGTGCCACATCCGCCGTTAATGTTTGCGAGTGGCGGCCCTGGCTTTCATTACCATGGTTATGTTAAGAGTAACACAAAAGTACACCAGAAAGTGGTCGGGAGTACAGTATAAAAGCAGCTCAATCGGTAGAGTATCACACGCGTAGTGGGATGAGCTGTGATCGTTCTCAGCCTGGGCCTAGTTGTTTGTTCATCCACTTTTATTTGCAATATATTTATTTCTTCATTTAGGTAAGTAACTACAACTAATTTCACCTGCATTTGCCTTGGTGTCTTTGTTGACTTCTTATTCTGTGAATAATACATTTCGGCGTCCTAGGTTAACTACGTTTCCTCTCCTTCACGACATCACGAGGGTGTCGAATTTGGTAACTTTCATGCTTTCAGCTAGTACGTGTGGGTGTATTGACGAATTGCTTTCACGCAAAAAGATCACGTGCTCGTGACACTTGCAGCAGATTGAATCTGACACATCTGCCGTTAATGTTTGCGTTTGGCCTCTATGGCTAACATTCCCAGGGTAATTTCTAACAGTAACGCAAAACTACACCAGAAAGTGGTGGCGAGTACAGCACCGCAGCAGCTCAATTGGTAGGGTATCACACGCGTAGTGAGATGAGTTGTGATCGTTCTCCACCTGGGCAAACCCCCTTCTTCACCCTCTTTCATTTGTAATATATTTATTTGTTACTTTCAGTAAGTAACTACAACTAATTTCACCTGCGTTCACCTTGGTGTCGTTGTTGGCTTCTTATGGTATGATTGATAAATTTCTGGTGCCTCGAATAACTAAGTTTCCTGTGGTTCACAACATAACGAGCGTATCGAATTGGGCAACATTGATGCTTTCACGTAGAATGTGTGGGTTTTTTGATGAATTGCTCTCACACAAAAAGTTCACCTACTCATGGCAAATGCAGCGAAATAAATGTGCCACATCCGCGTTAATGTTTGCGTTTGGTCGCCATGGCTTACACTCGCAGGGTAATTTCTAACAGTACTGCAAAAATACACCAAAAAGTGGTGGGGAGTACAGCACCGCAGCAGCTCAATTGGCAGAGCATCATAAACGTAGTGAGATGAGTTGTGATCGTTCTCCACCTGGGCAAACCCGCTTCTTCACCCTCTTTCATTTGTAATATATTTATTTGTTACTTTCAGTAAGTAACTACAACTAAATTCACCTGCGTTCGCATTGGTGTCGTTGTTGGCTCCTTATGGTATGATTGATGAATATCGGCTGCCTCGGTTACTATGTTCCCTCTCGTTCACAACATAACGAGGGTCTCGAATTGGGCAACATTGATGCTTTCAGGTAGAACGTGTGGGTTTATTGATGAATTCCTTTCAAGCAAAAAGATCACGTACTCGTGACACTTGCAGAAGATTGAATGTGCCACACCCGCCGTGTGTTTGCGTTTGGCTGCCATGGCTAACACTCCCAGTGTAATTTCTAACAGTAACGCCAAAGTACACATAAATGTGGTGGGGAGAACGGCACCACAGCAGCTCAATTGGTGGAGTATCACACGCGTAGTGAGATGAGTTGTGATCGTTCTTCACCTGGGCAAACCTGCTTCTTCATCCACATAATTTGTAATATATTTATTTCTTCATTTCAGTAAGTAACTAAAACTAACATCACCTGCGTTCGCCTTGGTTTCGTTGTTGGCTTCTTATGGTATGATTGATAAATATCGGGTGCCTCGGTTAACTACGTTTCCTCTCGTTCACAACATAACGAGGGTCTTCAATTGGGTAAGTTTGATGTTTTGAGGAAGCATGTGTGGGTTTATTGATGAATTGCTCTCACGCAAAAAATCACGCACTCGTGACACTTGCAGCTGGTTGAATGTGCCACGTCCACAGTTAATGTTTGCGTTTGGCCACCATGGCTAACACTTCCAGGGTAATTTCTAACAGTAACGCATACGTACACCAGAAAGTGGTGGGGAGTACAGCGCCGCAGCAGCTCAATTGGTAGAGTATCATACACGTAGTGAGATGAGTTGTCATCGTTCTCCACCTGGGCAAACCTGCTTCTTTATCCACTTTGATTTCTAATATATTTATTTCTTCATTTCAGTAACTAACTACAACAAACTTCACCTGCGTTCGCCTTTGTGTCGTTGTTGGCTTCTTACGGTATGATTGATGAATATCGGGTGCCTCGGTTACTATGTTTCCTCTCATTCACAACATAACGATGGTCTCGAATTGGGCAACTTTGATGCTTTCAGGTAGAACGTGTGCGTTTATCGATGAATTGCTTTCACGCAAAAAGTTCACGTACTCGAGGCAATTGTAGCAAAATAAGTGTGCCACATCCACGTTAATGTTTGCGTTTGGCCGCCATGGCTTACACTCCCAGGGTAACTTCTAACGGTACCGCAAAAGAACACCAAAAAGTATTGGGGAGTACAGCACCGCAGCAGCTCAATTGGCAGAGTATCATACACGTAGTGAGATGAGTTGCGATCGTTCTCGACCTGGGCAAACCTGCTTCTTCATCGTCTTTCATTTGTAATATATTTATTTCCTCATTTCAGTAAGTAACTACAACTAATTTCACCTGCGTTCCCCTTTGTGTCGTTGTTGGCTGCTAATGGTATGATTGATGAATATCGGGTGCCTCGGTTACTATGTTTCCTCTCGTTCACAACATATCGAGGGTCTCGAATTGGGCAACTTCAATGCTTCCAGGTAGAACGTGTGGGTTTATTGATGAATTGCTTTCGCGCAAAAAGTTCACGTACTCGTGGCAATTGCAGCAATATAAATGTGACACATCCGTGTTAATGTTTGTGTTTGGCCGCCATGGCTTACACTCCCAGGGTAATTTCTAACAGTACCGCAAAAATATTCCAAAAAGTGGTGGGGAGTACAGCACCGCAGCAGCTCAATTGGTAGAGTATCACGAGCTTAGTGAGATGAGTTGTGATTGTTCTCCGCCTGGGCAAACCTGCTTCGTCATGCACTTTCATTTGTAATATATTTATTCCTTCATTTCAGTAAGTACAACTAATTTCACCTGCGTCCACCTTTGTGTCGTTGTTGGCTTCTTATGGTATGATTGATAAATATCGGGTGCCTCGGTTAACTACGTTTCCTCTCGTTCACAACATAACGAGGGTCTTGAATTGGGTAACTTTGATGTTTTGAGGTAGCATGTGTGGGTTTATTTATGAATTGATCTCACGCAAAAAATCACGCACTCGTGACACTTGCAGCAGGTTGAATGTGCCACGTCCACCGTTAATGTTTTCGTTTGGCCGCCATGGCTTACGCTCCCATGGTAATTTCTAACAGTAACGCAAAAGTACACCAGAAAGTGGTGGGGTGTACAGCACCGCAGCAGCTCAATTGGTAGAGTATCATACACGTAGTGAGATGAGTTGTGATCGTTCTCGACGTGGGCAAACCTGCTTCTTTATCGACTTTCATTTGTAATATTTTAATTACTTTATTTCAGTAAGCAACTACAACTAACTACCTCTGCGTTCGGCTTGGTGTCTTTGTTGGCTTCATATGGTATGATTGACAAATATCTGGTGCCTCAGCTAACTACATTTCCTCTCGTTCACAACATAACGAGGGTATCGAATTGGGCAACATTGATGCTTTAACGTAGAATGTGTGGGTTTTTTGATGAATTGCTTTAACACAAAAAGTTCACCTAGTCATGGCAATTGCAGCAGAATAAATGTGCCACATCCGACGTTAATGTTTGCGTTTGGCCTCCAGGGCTAACACTCCCAGGGTTATTTCTAACAGTAACGCAAACGTACACCAGAAAGTGGTGGGGAGTACAGCACCGCAGCAGCTCAATTGGTAGAGTATCATACACCTAGTGAGATGAGTTGTCATCGTTCTCCACCTGGGAGAACCTGCTTCTTCATGCACTTTCATTTGTAATATACCTATTTCTTCGTTTCCGTAAGTAACTACAACAAATTTCACCTGCCTTCGCTTTGGTGTCGTTGTTGCCTTCTTATGGTATGATTGATGAATATCGGGTGCCCCGGTTAACTACGTTTCCTCTCGTTCACAACATAACGAGGGTCTTCAATTGGGTAACATTGATGCTTTTAGGTAGAACGTGTGGGTTTATTGATGAATTGCATTCACGCAAAAAGTTCACGTACTCGTAGCAATTGCAGCAAAATAAATGTGCCACATCCGTGTTAATGTTTGCGTTCAACCGCCATGGCTTACACTCCAAGGATAATTTCTAACAGTAACGCCAAAGTACACCAGAAAGTGGTGGGGAGTACAGCACCGCAGCAGCTCAATTGGCAGAGTATCATACACGTAGTGAGATGAGTTGCGATCGTTCTCCACCTGGGCAAACCTGCTTCTTCATCCACTTTCATTTGTGATATATTTATTTGTTCATTTCAGTAACTAACTACAACTAACTACGTCTGCGTTCGGCTTGGTGTCTTTTTTGGCTTCATATGGTATGATTGACAAATATGTGGTGCCTCAGCTAACTACATTTCCTCTCGTTCACAACATAACGAGGGTATCGAATTGGGCAACATTGATGCTTTCACGTAGAATGTGTGGGTTTTTTGATGAATTGCTTTCACACAAAAAGTTCACCTACTCATGGCAATTGCAGCAGAATAAATGTGCCACATCCGACCTTAATGTTTGCGTTTGGCCGCCATGGCTAACACTCCCAGGGTTATTTCTAACGGTAACGCAAACGCTCTCCAGAAAGTGGGGGGGAGAACGCCACCTCAGCACCTCAGTTGGTGAGTATCACACGCGTAGTGAGATGAGTTGCGATCGTTCTCCACCTGGGCAAACCTGCTTCTTCGTCCACTTTCATGTGTAATTTATTTATTTCTTCATTTCAGTAAGTAACTACAAATAATTTCACCTGCGTCCTCCTTTGTGTCGTTGTTGGCTTCTTATGGTATGATTTATAAATATCGGGTGCCTCTGTTAACTACGTTTCCTCTCGTTGACAACATAACGAGGGTCTCGAAATGGGCAACTTTGAAGTTTTGAGGTAGAATGTGTGGGTTTATTGATGAATTGCTTTCACGCAAAACGTTCACGTACTCGTGCCAATTGCAGCAAAATAAATGTGCCACATTCGCGTTATTGTTTGCGTTTGGCCGCCATGGCTCACACTCCGAGGGTAATTTCTAACAGTACCGCAAAAGTACACCAAAAAGTGGTGGGGTGTACAGCACCGCAGCAACTCAATTGGCAGAGTATCATACACGTAGTGAGATTAGTTGCGATCGTTCTCCACCTGGGCAAACCTGCTTCTTCATCCTCGTTCATTTGTAATATATATATTTGTTCATTTCAGTAAGTAACTACAACTAACTTCACCTGCGTTCGCCTTGGTGTCGTTGTTGGCTTCTTTTGATATGATTGATAAATATCGGGTGCCTCGGTTAACTACGTTTCCTCTCGTTCACAACATAACGAGGGTCTCGAATTGGGCAACATTGATACTTTCAGTTAGAACGTGTGGGTTTATAGATGAATTGCTTTCACGCAAAAAGATCACGTACACGTGATTTTGCAGAAGATTGAATGTGCCACACCCGCCCTTAATGTTTGCGTTTGGCCGCCATGGCTAACACTCGCAGTGTAATTTCTAACAGTAACGCCAAAGTACACCAGAAAGTGGTGGAGAGAACGGAACCACAGCAGCCAATTGGTGGAGTATCACACGCGTAGTGAGATGAGTTGTGATCGTTCTTCACCTGGGCAAACCTGCTTCTTCATCCACTTTGATTTGTAATATAATTTTTTTCTTCATTTCAGTAAGTAACTACAACTAATTTGACCTGCGTTCGCCTTGGTGTCTTTGTTTGCTTCTTATGCACTCTAAGAAAAAAGAGAGTAAAAAGTGAGTCACAGCAACTTGACTCTCTTTTTTCTTACGAAGACCCATTTTCGCGTGGGTAGAGTCACAAAACAAGAGTCAACATTTGTGTGTGGGTCGTTTGACTCCTAATAGGACGCGAAGAGTCGTCGTGAAAGATTGCGACTCCTCTGATATTCGAGATGAGTCTGGCGAGAGAAAGATTAAAATGCAGGAGAAGAAATGCCAGATAACGTCTTCTGCTTTAGGCAGGCCCTCGGGTTCCTGTCCTGGTTGTAATCAAATCAGTTGAGTTCAGTTTTATTCCTTAATGAACCTGGCAACGTTTACCACTAGAACGTTATCTAGTGAAGCGAGTCTAGCAGTGCTATTGGAGGAATTAGAGGGCAGTAAATGGGATAAAATAGGGCTCAGTGAAGTTAGGAGGCCAAAAGAAGCATATACAGTGCTAAAAAGCGGGCACGTCCTGTGCTACCGGGGCTTAGCGGAGAGAAGAGAACTAGGAGTCGGATTCCTGATTAATAAGAATATAGCTGGTAACATACAGGAATTCTATAGCATTAACGAGAGGGTGGCAGATCTTGTTGTGAAACTTAATAAGAGGTACAAAATGAAGATTGTACAGGTCTACGCCCCTACATCCAGTCATGATGACAAGGAAGTCGAAAGCTTCTATGAAGACGTGGAATCGGCGATGGGTAGATTGAAAACGAAATACACTATACTAACGGGCGACTTTAATCTGCATAAAACTAAAGTAATGTTTAACAGTCTCGGAAGAGAACAGCAATTTACAATAGGCACCGAGACACTGGAATCTACTTAGGGCAGGTAGTGACGGCAGATCCGGATCATGAGACAGAAATAATCAGAAGAATAAGAATGGGCTGGGGTGCGTTTGGCAGGCATTCTTAGATCATGAACAGCAGGTTGCCATTATCCCTCAAGAGGAAAGTGTATAATAGCTGCGTCTTACCAGTACTCACCTACGGGGCAGAAACCTGAAGGCTTACGAAAAGGGTTCTACTCAAATTGAGGAAGACGCAACGAGCTATGGAAAGCAGAATGATAGGTGTAACGTTAAGGGATAAGAAAAGAGCAGATTGGGTGAGGGAAGAAACGCGAGTTAATGACATCTTAGTTGAAATCAAGAAAAAAAAATCGGCATGGGCAGGGCATGTAGTGAGGAGGGAGGATAACCGATGGTCATTAAGGGTTACGGACTGGATCCCAAGGGAAGGGAAGCGTAGCAGGGGGCGGCAGAAAGTTACGTGGGCGGATGAGATTAAGAAGTTTGCAGGGACGGCATGGTCACAATTAGTACATGACCGGGGTTGTTGGAGAAGTATGGGAGAGGCCTTTGCCCTGCAGTGGGCGTAACCAGGCTGCTGATGATGATGATGAAATGGTTCGGAGAAATTTTTTAGACGCGTAGGGTACAGCTTAAGTAGAACATTTGCACCACAATTTAAGTGAAGCGTTACGTATTAATGGAGCTACAAGCGATTAGAAGTTACCCTCCTCCCCAGCCATGCTTTTCCTCCTCAACTCCTTCGCCGAGTAAGCGGGGCTAAGCTCCGCCTTCACTGGTCCTGCGTCACGATGCGATGTCACATCGTCCACTTCCGGTTGTTTTGAAGCCCGTCCCCGCCCGCGCGACACTTCTCCGCTAGCTGCTTGGCTGTCGACCCCAAGCGAGAGCTATCGAAGCAGCGTGCGTTGCGAGCATTCTGTCGTAGCGCCGAACGTGTCTGGTATTCCGTTAGCCACAGGCAAGCTGGTCATATCGGCAAATGACTGGAGGCATAAACTCAAGCTGATGAAGGAACTTTGGCGCAGACGTACGTGAGCGGCCTGATTGGTCTGCACCGTCCAGACACTTGTTGACGCAGCGCTTAACCAGCCAAACAAAGGGCTAATATTGCTCTAGCCAAGAGTAAAACATTTTAAGCATTTATAAAACCAACGTGTTGATGATTACACTACTGCGAAAAATACACACGAGCAGCAAAAAAGAATACGCTTCGTTGCTGCTACTGTGTATGGTTGAGCTCTATGCCACCCGGTGGCTGCACCATGCAGACCATTCACCTTTGCCCTTCTGCTCATCTCGGCTCATCCCGTTACGGCACAGTCAAGCGGCCAGACCCTGTCCCCTTGCGCTTACGTTTGCCCTAATACGGGACTCGCGAAACGCTAGTGCGTTAGTAATCTTCCGGTGTAAAGTGCGGCCACAAACGTGCAAATCCTGGCGCCGATCGGATAGCGGCAGTCCGATGCGCAGCAGCCAGTTCGCTCGTACGCTGCCCTGCAGAGGGACACGATGTCGCAGCTTGACATATTACCAGTCGCTACGTTTGCAGTCCACAAGGCAACAAAGTCGAATCATAGTGCTCGCGAAAAGACTGAGACCAACTCTGACCGCGGAGCTCTCGTCAAAATGGAGTACGTTGTAACACAAGCAGACGACACTTGCTGTGTGCCGGAAGTGCTTAAGTGTACTGAAAAATTGCTCTTGTGCATTCTCTTTCTGCTACTTTCTCTTTATAAAAACAAATTAACTAACATTCCAACTATTACGAAGATCATTTGTTTACCATCAAGTTGGAAAAATTACCAATCACGCGCCCTGGTCAGCCAATCAGGTAGCTCGCCCCACTGACGTCATATGGGTTATTTCGGTCATATGGGTAGGGGCGGCTTAAAATTCCGCCGAGCAGTGCGCTGCGATCGGCAGCGATGTGCATTTTTAAAACCTTATAATAAATTACACGCTTTACGCAGAGCACTTAGATGTGTCAATTAATGATCAGAAGGACCTACTCTAATGACTCAGTACGTTTGTAGAAAATCGCCAAAAGCGTTTCAGGGTCCCTTTAAAGGCCCCCATTTCAGGGGGTCTTACATAAGGGGTGGGATTACATTTGTAGTGAGGAAAACAAACAGCGATGGTGATTTAACATTGAATGTGATCTGTTACGCGTTCTTGAAAAGCAGGTGTTGAAGCGATGGCGACGATGTCATGGGGTAGGCCGTTCCAGTCCGTGGCTGCTCGAAGAAATAACGAAGCTGAAAACGTAGTAGTACGTGATAGTGGGCGGGCAACTTGAAGGGGATGACTGGTGCGGTGAGATATGCGTGATGTGGCGGCGATATACGGTGCTTGATTGAGAGGAGAATAAGAGAATTTGTGATAAAGGGTGAGGCTAGCACTGCGACGACGAAAAGAGAGGGGTGACAGTCCGGATGTAGCTTTCAAGGATGAAACACTGACGTCATATGAGTATGAGGAATGAATGAATCGGGCAGCACGATTCTGCACAGCGTCCAATGCGGTGATTAGATATGCTTGAAGTGGGCTCCAGATGGGGGATGCATATTCTAATTTGGGTCTTATAAGTGATTTATACGCGAGCAATTTAACATGTGGTGGGGCAAGACGAAGGTGACGTTTTAGATAACCGAGTGTTTTGTTTGATGCTGAAATGATGTTACCGACATGTTACCGACATGCGGTGTATCATTCTTTCGTCAAGCTTGTCATGTTCTGCAATTACATCGAACTCTAAATATCGATTTTCCTTGAACATGTTTGTTAATATCTCACACGCTTAAGCGATAGCTGGCTTCCTATGCTAAGGTAGACCCGGATTTGTCACAATAGATTCTGACCATAGGTAAATCTAAAAAATATGGCATTGGCTACTAAAGAGAGCACAGCAACGAGATAACAAGTTCAGTAGGCGCACTCAACAGTGTTGATTTTAAATGTAATTGCGCTACGAAAAGTTAAATTTTGAGGATTTAGGTTCCAAAATCAAGATCTTGTTATGAGGCGCACGGTAATGGAAAACTGCAGCTTTATTTTCAGCAGCTCGGGTTATTTAACGTGCACGGAATGCACAATATACGCGTGTTTTCGCATTCTGCCCCCATTGGAATGCGACTGCTGCGGTTGTGATTGGACCCGTGACCTCGAGCTCAGCAGCGCAACACCAAAGCCACTGGGCTACCGCAGTGCGTTGCGTTCCGCGACCAGAAACAAACATTAGCGTACGCAGCACTGCTTTTGAACCCCCCAGAAATTTAAAAACAAAAATATAGCAGTTTCCCCCCAATGCTGCATGAACCACTGCACGAACCAAGGTTCGTAGCTTCATCGCCTGAATAAACTGCAGTAAACAATCGCTTACTCCGTAAATTAGCAAGCACGGTGTCACACGCGCACGTGCAAACATGAACAGATTTCACTCAATGACCGCGAACACTCGCTGCCACAGCGTCGGCGTGATGAAGGGCGCGAACAGAGCGGACAGAACGCTTCTGCTACCTCGTCCTTCAAAGCGTCTCCGAAACTTGAAATGGCGATATAGAAGCGCCTTTCCTCTTCCCCCCCCCCCCTCCCCACTTTGCACCCATCGGAAATTATCTCCAAGACAGAGCGAGAGTGGCGCCAGACCGGGCTAGAGCAACGGCCAGAGGAGAAGCATGCTAAACGAGCGCCTCCTTTCCCCGGCTTGCGCGCGTTTTATCGCGTGACCACCTATAGATACTTGGGGCGCCCATCCAGGCACTATACATCTCGGCTCGCCCTCGTACACTTCCTTTAACGTGCACAGCTAACGGCGCAGGATAGGATCGTATCGCACTTTATACGTAAGCTCACGGCAACACCGACAGATATATTTCGGCGGTTGTGTCCATATAATTGCTATCGCAAAATTCGCAATACATAGAAAATTTTACTAAGGACCAACCACGCTGCTTCGCCATGTCGTGATAGAGCGGTGAACGATAGTTCTAGAAAATGTGTTGCTAAATCTCCGCCAAATGACTATACGCTCCCATTTGGTGACAGCGGCACACAGTCGCAAGAACTTGTGGAGGAAATACCGGAGTTCTGGCAGCTTCAGGTGCACTAGATCATTCAGTAACATGGGCGGCTTTGTAGTTCTACCTTACATTAGAGCAAACTGCACTCGACAGAAATCAAGGGCAGCCGCACCGTTATAGCTAAGCAAATTAAGGACAATTACGCCGCGTCTTCACACTTCGAGCACGCTCCGACAGCCCAGCGATAGATATTTAAAACACAACCACACTCGGACGAGAAAATTTTGCTTCTGCCAAGTGAACGTAGCGGGTATTTCAAGACGCGTGTTAAATTCATGGCTGTTTCATTCGTAAACATTACTTAAGTGACATAAAATTTTCAGTGAGCAAAACAGTTTTTATTTCAACGCAAGGAAACAAACCCGAAACTAGTGCAACTGTTTTGCCCAGTTGTGCAGATACAAAATGATCAAAAGTCGAAGCCGTCAATAGCATGACGCCATTTTGAACTTGTGCTTCACCACGCGCGAGTACGTTGGCGTTGAGTGGTTCTGAAATCGCTGTGTTAAGGGCGACTGCAACCAAGCGTTGTGGCAAGTTACGGTTGGAGCTTCTGTCCGTGCTGTTTGATTGCGACGAGGGGACCGCCGCCAGCAGCAGCGTATCGCCGATTTCGTCTTTGCCGACATCGAGCAAGTGCAGCTCGCCGGACCGGTTTGCACTGCATCTTTCATTGTGATATGGGAGATCGCAACGGCCAGAGACGACCAGATGCATACGCACGACTACCAGCGGGGAGTGACCTGTGCCATATTTCTCTTAACGTCTCAGGTAAGCATATCAGCTTTTGTTCCGAGCTTACAAATGGCGCGTACTCGGCCCTTCCGGTACGGCTACATTTTGCGCCATGTTTCTCTTGGCAGTTCAAAGACGTTTCTTAGGCATGCGTGCGCGTATGTATGCGGAAATACTACTGGCAGTCGGAAGCCTCAGGAGAAACACCGTTCTTAACGACTCTAGTGACGAGTGGCCTGTCGCATCGAAAAATCCGTAGAATATCAAGTACTGCATCACTTGAAGTGTAGATACAATACTAGCACATGGCGAATGCACTTCGCACTGTTTACCTGTCTTCGCCATGCACTTTCGCATGGCGAAGACAGGTAATCGGAAGGGCAGCTTGTGCATTCTGAAGATTTACTAGCGCTTTAGGTATATTGCCGCGAATAAGAAAAGCGCTACAACGCTGTATGGCAGTGTCAGGCGATGTGGCAGCACAGATATTTTAAGAGCGGTTAAGCGGTTGCATGCACAAGCAAACAGACACAGCGCTTTCAAAGCGCTGAAAGAGAACAAATTTTTTGTGCATTTGGCTGTAAGTAGAAAACACATTAGCTCACAATGTAAGCCGATATATAATGTATTATTTTTACGTAATCTTTATTTTCACGGTTGTAAAAATTAAAAAGCCAGAATATGCTGCAACATTTATATAGTAAATCCTACTACGCTTACAAAACCTGGCCGTGTTATGTGGTAAAATTGTACTATTGCTGCTGGATTTTTTATATTGAGTCCGGTGGTTTATGAAAAAAAGGTCCTTTTATGTGTAGTTTTATGTTAGTGCGTATATTTGCCCAGTAGAAATGAGTTGATTGCAAAGTTGTACCTTCCAGTGAGCTGCATATGAACGCAAGTTTATCCTGTCTTGGCTATTGTAACGTGCATACAACAATTTTAAGTATATACAGCTGTAGTTGGCTGAGTCGCTGCAACATATTTTGTAAAAGTAGAAGGCCATTTATTATTTTGCTGCTTCCATGCAGAAATGCCTTTTTTTCTTGTAGCAAGAAACGCTGACAGTATTGAATGAAATGAAGTGTGTTGTATTTTTCTACTAACTTAATAAAGGAAGTTTCCTCTGCCGTGTATCGGAGATTAGTTTACCTTCTTGTACTAAACAATGCATTATGTCCTCGGCTACTGCTGTTGTCCTGTGTATTTTTATAATTTTAAAATGAATTTTATTTTAGGTATTCAAGAAATGGCAACAGCCAGAAGTCACCACCTTACCAGCACGTCATGGGTGAGACAAATCGTAGCAGGCACTTTTGCATATCTCATTAGCATATGATGCTATTTGTTGTAATTTTTGTGTCCACTTTCCTGTCTTTATGCATTTTACTATTATTGTGCAAATGATAACAGTTTTACATTGAGACAGAGTAATCACCCAAAGGGGAGACATGGCTGGAGGAGACAACACACACAAGCCTCCTTTGTCCGTAACTTTATGTTGCGCAGTTACTCTGTCGTTATTTACCAACAAGCCCAAGTTCCTCATCAGCTACATTTACTAATGATCCGTTATTACAGTTTCATTGACATAACATTTAAAGTACAGAGGTACACAGGAAGACAAGAGACGAACTGATGAATAGCCGTAGAACAATGACCGATGGAGCCAATATTTCGACAAAGAGAAGGAGATTTTTCTTCTCAAAACGTTGGCTCCAATGAATTTTCTTGTTCTATCACTATTTACGGTTGAAAGAAAGCATTATTCCTCTTGCTGAAGTATTATGCATTATGGCATAAAAATTAGCAGGGGGAAATATGAGGAATGTCAAAATTCTTGTATATTCCAGTGCTAAAGCGAAAGCCACGAAAACAAGATGTAGAGAACCACATTGTTATTTTTCACTGCCCAGTTTAGCCAGCTTTATTCCGAGCTTGCACTTTGTTGCATTAACGACCACTGGAATTCGTTAATTGAATTAGCTTTGTGATTTACTTATATTAAGAGATTTTGAACTTGTAATAATGCAGCTTAACATAATGCATGTAAAAATAATTTACAATAACATATTTAGGTGGCAGGCTTGCAGTTGTCTGGCAGATCACTTGATGGTATGAGCTCAGGTTTCAACCGAACTTCCATGCACAAACCGGTTACACATTTTTTGTTTCATTGTTTGGATTTTCATAAACATAAGTACCGTTTCTTTTTTGTCGGGCTTCTAGTTGTGTCGTAGGACCTGTTTACCTTTATTTGTATTGGTAGCCATGTTACACAGACAGCTCAGTTTTATTGTAAATCATGTCATGGTAGGACTAAGAACATTTGTGCAAATTTGTTGCAGGTACACTCTGGCGGCTCCTACCCCTGTGTCCTCCCACCACCATGTCCCGACTATGTCCACTAGGGAGTTGGCAGCCTTAGTGATGATGCCAGCAGGCTGACAGCCGACAGAAAGATTCAGGTAAATACCTGTAATTAAGCGACGTCTTTTTGAGTGAAATGGCTTGTAGTCACTCAGCAATGAAAGACGTAACTTCGAAGCAGTTTAGACTCCCTGCTATCTGTGCAGGGATGCTCAAGTCCATGTAGTTTGTCTAAGCCGCCAAGAGGCTATGTGTATTAGACGAAATGCGATGCAAATTTTCAAACTGCAAGAGACCACTTGCACAATTTTTTTTTGCTTAACACAAAAACTACTTTGATAAAGCTTTACCAATTTAAAAAGAATACAATGTACTCTCATACATGGTATTTGGCATAAATTTACTAGGGGTGCCTCAATGGTAAGTAGGCCGATAAACGTATATCAAAACTGTCTTCTTTTCCAAGTTCATCCTCCTCTCTGCACTGCTGCATAATGTATCTTTCTGATACCATTCTTGCACACAGCACAAGTCCTAAACACATGGATTGCATAAATTTGCAGCTTTTGCTGTAGGTCACTTTTGTGAAAATAAAGTTAATAAGCCATTTTGTCTATTTTTAATCAGCCATAATAAACTGAGCAGTGGCTAATAAGCAGTCAAGTTTTTGGTGTAAGGCCTCTCTTCGGTGTTAAAAATTTGGCCCTCTTAATGAAAGAACCAAATTTTTGGCTGCCATATTATGATGCAAACTTTGGTGCATTACACGAAATTTGACATAATGTTTATGGCAGTAAAATTTTTTTTTGCTTTAAGTATTGCGTGAAATTGAGATTTGTTCTATATTGAAAGGCCCTCAGTTTTCAAGAAGAAATTCCAAGTGGTTGTGTGCCAGGTTGGAACAGCTGGCATGGAGTAGCCTACTTACACAAATAGGGAGGGTCATGTACACTTGACTTTATGTCAAGATACTATTATTGATCCACAAAAGACAAATTGAAGGATTCCACCCTATAAGCAGCTCTTCACATTCATTTCCACTTTTGCACATTTATATACCTTGAGTCTGGTGACTTGTGTCTGTTTTCATCATCTGCTATGTGCAGATGGTAAACTTCAGATTTGCCCTATGGTACAGATTATTTTGGTGCTAAATATATGAATCTGTGTTTTTCAGGTTGCCTCGAAATTTTACCCAAGCCATGCCGCACACTCGGGCCAGGCCTCTTGCGAACGACGTATAACCAGGCTCAACGCATCAGGGTCGGGGGAGTCCGGAGATCAAGGCAACCTGCTGTGCAACCAGCGTGCAACCTTTGGTGACCCCTCTACATGTGCTACCTATTTCACAGCTGTGCCTCACCTACCATCTATCCAAACAGCATCACCGGCTGTGATCACTTATCGAACCATGGATGAATGTTGGGGTGGAGTGATTTGAAGAGACATTCTATTTGTCTCTTCAAATTCTTTGTAAATATTTCTGATATAATTCATATGTGTCTTTAGTATCTAGTTTTTAATAGTTCCTTTCTCTTAGAATTCTCACCATCAGCCCCTGCTATTCTAATGTATACTTGCCTTTAAGCCCCGTTTCTCGTAGTTTTTTCGTACTTGTGGATGTAATTGATAGGTTATTAATTCTTGTTCTACGGAAGGCTAAAATACGAACTTACGGCATTTTTTCTTCCTTTGATAATCTACAGCACTGCAATGTGTTCAAGAAATGTAACATAACACGGGCTCTGGTGCAGGAGAAATTTGAGAGCAATATAGAGTACTTATTTCAAGCACCCATTATTTTTTAAAAACTCAAGGATATAGGAGCACAAGAAAGAAACTATTGAACTAGAGAAACATTGGTTCCCCTCATAAGTCTGGTAATAATGTGACTTCTTTCACTGCAAAGATGCTAGTACTCGCATACAAGGTTTGAGACATGAAAGCTATGATACCCTTGGCATTTCTCAGTGCTTATTTGCCACACTGACGAATGTCAAAGGAAGCATAGGTTTCATGCACACATTGGTTGTATTACACCTTTTGAGTATTGCATTTCTCAAACACACGGGTTTGCAGCAGTGCTTTAAATAGCAGATGTATTTCCTAATTTTCAGGATTTGTTAGTGCAAGAGTAACGCTACAGATCATGTAAAAATAATTTTACAGACTATATGTCCATGGAAGCATGTTTCTTCTGATGACGTAGCAGTGCCATGTGGTCGGGGGATGAATGTCTATTTCAGATTTAAATATTGGCTTCCAGGCCTGGGTTAGTCTCCTACACTGAGTATTCTAGGTCAAAGCCCAGTTACTACAGGAAAGTGAATAAAACTAGGAATTATAAACATCAAAAGATCTTGTTCGGGACACTAATGTAACAAACAGCAAGGTTCTTTGTGCATTCATTTCCAGATTTGCGAGATTATATTTTGACTGGTTTCATTAATGTGAGAACAAATATTTGTTTATTCTCATGCTAGAGTTGGCTGCCCCCATTCGCATACAACCCCTTTACAGGCTAAAAATTAAGTGTATTAATAGGCTGTTTTTCTGTTTTGCGCCCTCAGTGTTAAGGGATGCAAACGGTGACATACAACAGAATGCAGAAAAATGTCTAAGGAATGCAAGCAGGGCATGGGACTTTTTAGACAGATGCATGCGTGTGCTATTTATAAAACTCCCTATGGTATGCCTCAAGGCATTTTGTAACCCTTTGGTAGAAACACAGACACCCACTTATTAAGGGGAAATGCTCCTCGAAACAACTTTTTTAATTTGTACTAGAAATTTGAATGTACTGCTATTCATAGGGAGTTTTATGTAGATTTGAATTGTCATTGGTTTTTGTGTAGCTGCTGTTTAGTTATGTCCTACATAGTGGCAATATATTTTTGGGGGCACTTGTGTGTAAAACTTTCGCAAATGGTTTCATGCTGTATCTTATTTAGCTAGGTGTATACCGCAAAGTGGCGATACCTAACCAAACAGCTTGTACAATTACTGTAATTATGCAAAAAATATTAGGCAACGTTAAATAATTTTTAGATTGCAATTTCAATTAGATACTGGTATTCTGCTTATCTTGGAGAGTATGTATGCCAAATTTAATTTGTATAGGACAATTATAAAGCACAAGGTTATTCTCAGGCTATTGTGAGAAAAAATTATTGAAGTATTCTCAATAATTTTAGTAGCAGGCCTGCCTGCCTGCCTGCCTGCCTACTAATCTTGCATACTTCTAGTAACTTTTCGTGCCGTTTGAATAGATATCGGCACCTTGCAGTCTACAGGGAGCTGAGTTAGCTGCAGCACACTGCTTTTTTTGTGAAAATTTAATACACAAGAAAGTGCCCGCAAATATCACTATGTATTTTGCCGTTGTATAGGACATAACTCAAGAAGCAGCTAAACAAAAATTAATGGAATATATGAAATCTGCATGAAGAACTCTACAATTGGCTCTCTTTTGAAACCTCTAGTACAAATAATAAAAATGTTTCGAGTAATATTCAAACAGCAAAACGTTCCCCTTGCTACAGTGACCTACAACATACCGACGCAAAGCTTAAGGCATGTCCTCTTGTCGAAGCGAATATGGTCCGTCTTCCCAAGGGCTTCTGTTAAAGACGGTGAATTTTCCTGCATTTACCAGAAGTGCAATACTAAAATGTTTGTGAATGTGCAATTGGTATTGGCACACTAACAGAAAAAAAGACAGTTCTGTGAAATGTAGACTTGAGACGTGACTTTGTTGGACACTTAAATTTCGACTCCATATATTTGTGTTTAGTACTGAGTGTTTCACCGGTGACTGCCACTAATTATTGAACATAACTGCTTCATGACAGTGCGACAATTTTCACTAACATAAATTTTACCTGTGGCAGGCATTAGAATTAGAGTACTCAATAACGTCTACTTTGTAAGAACTCAGACTAGCACCAGTTCTGAGATACATATACCCAAAAAGTAATGATCAAATAGATTTCTTTTCCACACAGAATTGTCCAACAAGGCTTACAGAAGGCTTTTTGGCAAAGTTATATCCGAAAGAGCAAAGCATGTTCCACCAAGTATGGTGACATATATTTCAGAGCTGCCAGTGTGAGGACTCCTACAAACTAACAATACCTTCAGCACTGACTAGCTTCAATAATGGGATGCCAGTGTTGTGCTAAAATTAATGAAACTTCAATTATTGTGATCTTGTTTAAGAACACATATGTAATTAACATGCAGTTCTAATCTCTGTCGCCTTTGTAAATATTTCCCACTTATTGTTTCAGGCTACAATTTTTGGTAAAAATGGTATTAATTGCAGAAAGAGCTAGTACATGGCATTTAATAAAGAAGGTACTGGTCATTGTAGATTTTCTGTCTTCAGCATTTGTTCTGTTCCACAGCTGTTTCTTTAAATCTGAAATGATGTACCCATCATTTTGTTAGCGATAAACAGGAAAATCTGCCAGTATGTTTTGTTTAAAATGGAGCTGATCAACCCAATAGTTAGGCTATTTGCTAATTATAAATTACAATGATAATAGTACAGGACCATAAAAACAGACTGATGCTGAATAACAGCTGTGCCCAGCTACATCAACGCAGCTTTGCCACACAATGTGCATGTGTTCAGAAGAGCCAAATGCCCCAGAGAGAAAGCAACCGTAACTAATTGTTCGTCATCTTGTAAAAGCAGATTATGCGCTAGATGTAAATTATGCGCAGTAAATTCATAAGTCAGTCATGTGAGGTGTCTCACTTTAGGTTGCAAGTTGGAACTTATTGCAATCTTGGTTGTTTTTATCTTGTTTCCTTTGTGAGCATGAGTGACTTAGTTGCCTTGGCACATATTGTCAAAACTGTTTCTTCATCACTGGGAATCACAAAATTTCAATTACACATAAAATTTCCAGTTACTGATATGGTAGACTTCGAAGTTAATTCTCTTATCTACCAAGTAGTTTTATCATTCATTGAAACATATTCATGCAATGCACAGTGGGAACCCAAATTATAAATATCTGTTCTTGCTTTCTACCCTGCTCTACAACATTATGAAGATACAAAGCAAAACTATAAATTTACAATTGTCCCCCATAACCTGAGTTTCGCTTAGTATTTGAAAAACAAAATTGACATCCTGCTATAGTGTGAGAATTGCTTTGGGCACCAAGTGAACTGCATAGCACCTGTGCTAGAGTACACAACAAAGCAGAAAATCGCACCACATTGGAATGGCAGTGGTAAGTTAAGAACAGATGTTTTATTTCACTCACCATTAATGTGGCTTATCATCTGCTCCTGTTTTGTGGGAACGCATACATCGGGAAGACAATTTTTTGCACCAATCTTACCTTAGCGGGAGACTTGAGAAAGGTAGAAATCAAGAACAGGTATTCACACTTTGTTGCCCACAGTGTATTATCTGAATGTGTTTCACTCTACAAAAGACTACTGTGGTAGATAATCATAAAGACCAAGACAAAAGAATTAAAAGAAGTATGTGTCAGTCATCCTTCCATGATCTCCCGTGTTTATAGAAACACTTCTTTCTGTATATGTGCGAAACCGTAGGGAAGCATTACATAACTCAGTCATGCTTTCCAAGTTAAAAATCGGAATAAGGACGATCACAAGAACATTGTATGAGTGATTTGTAAATGTGGCACCTAATGGAACTTATTTACGTATGTGCTGAGGGTACATTACAGTCAGTGCATAATATGTCTGCTCTTACAGGATAGCTTGTGATGAGTAAAAGAAGCCGTCCTCACATCTTCCTCTTTGTTTCTTTTGGACCTTGGTGCACCATGTGTATTGTTACAGCTGCATGCATGCAGCTGGGTATAGTTTGTGTTCTGCTACCTCCCTTGTCCTCATTATTCATGTGCTATCTTTGCCGTAACAAAATACAGCTACCTGTGCTACATATTTTGTCAGCATGTTTGCATTATGGCAAGTTTTGTATTAGTGGTTATTGCGATCTGCGAAATTGTCTGTCAGCTATTATACTTCGTCTTGAAAAGTATGTTTGTCAACATAAATAAACAATTAGTATAAATTTTGCTCTATTTATTTTTGTAATATTATCTGTTGCGAAGCTTTTATACACTTTGCATGTTGTATGACAATAAAATTGATGCACAACTTTTTAATGTGGTATTTTTCAGATCAATTTTCAACTGATGCTAACACGCACAAGTTGTGGGGGAAAAGTGCCAACAAGAGTACCATAAGATAAGACAGCTGTTCTTACTGTTAGGTTGGATTATCAATTGCCAACCAGTTGTTTTCAGCAAGCATAGTATAACGCATAGATTATGTAATCTAAATTGGAATATTGTTTTTATTGCACTTGATTATCTGGGTCTCTTTGTACATAAGTGCGGCCTTCTTTATTTGTTATGTGTAGCTTACTTGCTTAAAACGTTAAATCGTAAGTTCTAAATAAAAACACGTCTCGAAGAACAGTGAAATAGGTTTAACTTATAAATGTTTTGACATTAAAGACCTGTGCAGTGCTGAATTGAACTTATACATGAGTTGCATAATACTTTGGGGTCTCATTATGGTTCTGAGTTGCATTGCAGTGTCATGCATATGCACCTGCAGGCTACATATTGGATGTTTATTTAAGACTGTTTTGCTTGGTTGGCTATTGAGTCCAGTTTAATAGTAATGAGAACTGTCTTGCTTTCATGGTGATTCTGTGCTGACTAATACATTTGAATTTTTCAGAAGACAACAAAGGCTGATGAAATGTTAACATTTTGTTGCTAACCTGCCACGTTCTTTTTGGCAAGTTTGCTATGGGTTCTTTCTTATATGTTGTCTTTTCACAGTAGCCATCTTGAGAACTAGCCGTAGTCGTGTGTACTTACAGCAAAAGTTGGTGACACATATTGAAAAGCGGCTCGACACTGCCATCCGAGAGTCAAACGACTTACATGAATTAGTTATTTTACTCCATTTACAAGAGTCCTGCACCACGCACTAAGGGTAACTTGACACACACTGGTGGAGTCATCAGACTCATCAAAAATAGTTACCCGAGTCCTTCAGCAGTGGTCATGTCACCCTTTATCTTGAATCGTTCGACTCATTGAGAATTGTTACCGGACTCCCTGAGCACTAGTCTTGTAACCCTTTTGAGAGGGTATAGGCGACTATTACAACAGAGTGTGCATGACTATTGTGTGCGGAGTCACGCAAACGCCTTGTATTGAGCACAGATAGTCTCGGGACTCTCTGCCGAAAGAGAGTTCGGGAGTCTCCCACAAAGTGTGTCGTATACGTGGCGAGAACAGACTCTCCTAAAAGAGTAAGAGGTACTGTTTTTTTTCTCAGTGTGTGGTATGATAGATAAATATCGGGTGCCTCGGTTAACTACGTTTCCGCTCCTTCACAACATAACGAGGGTCTCGAATAGGGCGACTTTGATGTTTTAAGTTAGCACGTGTGGGTTTATTGATGAATTGCTTTCACTCAAAAAGTTCACGTGCTCATGGCAATTGCAGCAGAATAAATGTGCCACATCCGACGTTAATGTTTGCGTAGGGCCGCCATGGCTTACACTCCCAGGGTAATTTCTAACAGTAACGCAACATTACACCAAGAAGTGGTTCGCAGAACAGCACTGTAATGTCTCAATTGATAGAGTGTCGCACGCGCATTGAGATGAGGTGTTATCGTTGTCCACATGCGAGAAGTTGTCTCTTCATCCATTTTCATTTGCGATATTTTTTTTCTTCATTTCAATAAGTAACTACATATAATTTGAACTGTATTCTCCTTGGTGTCTTTGTTGGCTTCTTATGGTATGATTAATAAAAATCGGGTGCCTCGAATAACTAAGTTTCCTGTGGTTCACAGCATAACGAAGGTCTCGAAATGGGCAACTTTCGTGCTTTCAGGTAGCACTTGTGGGTTTATTGATGAATTGCTTTCACCCAAAATGATCACGTACACGTGACACTTGCAGAAGATTGAATGTGCCACACCCACCCTTAATGTTTGCGTTTGGCCGCCATGGCTAACACTCCCAGTGTAATTTCTAACAGTAACGCCAAAGTACACATAAATGTGGTGGGGAGAACAGCACCACAGCAGCTCAATTGGTGGAGTATCACACGCGTAGTGAGATGAGTTGCGATCGTTCTCCAACTGGGCAAACCTGCTTCTTCATCCTCTTTCATTTGTAACATATTTATTTCTTCATTTCAGTAAGTAACTACAACTAATTTCACCTGCGTTCCCCTTTGTGTCAATCTTGGCTGCTAATGTTATGATTGATGAATATCGGGTGCCTCGGTTACTATGTTTCCTCTCATTGACAACATAACGATGGTCTCGAATTGGGCAACTTTGATGCTTTCAGGTAGAATGTGTGCGTTTATCGATGAATTGCTTTCACGCAAAAAGTTCACGTACTCCTGGCAATTCCAGCAAAAGAAATGTGCCACATCCGCGTTAATGTTTGCGTTTGGCCGCCATGGCTTACACTCCCAAGGTAATTTCTAACAGTACCGCAAAAGTACACCAAAAAGTTGTGGGGAGTACAGCACCGAAGCAGCTCAATTGGCAGAGTATCATAAACGTAGTGAGATGAGGTGCGATCATTCTCCGCCTGGGCAAACCTGATTCTTCATCCTCTTTCATTTGTAATATATTTATTTGTTCATTTCAGTAAGTAACTACAACTAATTTCACCTGCGTTCGCCTTTGTGTCGTTGTTGGCTTCTTATGGTATGATTGATGAATATCGGTTGCTACGGTTACTATGTTTCCTCTCGTTGACAACATAACGAGGGTCTCGAATTGGGCAACTTTGATGCTTTGAGGTAGAACGTGTGGGTTTATTGATGAATTGGTTTCACGCAAAACGTTCACGTACTCGTGGCAATTGCAGGGAAATAAATGTGCCACATCCGCGTTAATGTTTGCGTTTGGCCGCCATGGCTTACACACCCAGGGTAATTTCTAACAGTACCGCAAAAATATTCCGAAAAGTGGTTGGGAGTACA
Organism: Dermacentor andersoni; assembly: GCF_023375885.2. Classification (NCBI taxonomy): domain Eukaryota; kingdom Metazoa; phylum Arthropoda; class Arachnida; order Ixodida; family Ixodidae; genus Dermacentor; species Dermacentor andersoni. The sequence goes on along the minus strand of NW_027314752.1, from coordinate 23,987,411 downwards.
GCGCCGCAGCAGCTGAATTGGCAGATTATCATAAACGTAGTGGGATGAGTTGTGATCGTTCTCCACCTGGGCAAACCCGCTTCTTCATCCTCTTTCATTTGTAATATATTTATTTGTTCATTTCAGTAAGTAACTACAACTAATTTCACCTGCGTTCGCCTTGGTGTCGTTTTTGGCTTCTTATGGTATGATTGATAAATATCGGGTGCCTCGGTTAACTACGTTTCCTCTCGTTCACAACATAACGAGGGTCTCGAATTGGGCAACATTGATGCTTTCAGGTAGAACGTGTGGGTGTATTTATTAATTTTTTATTTATTTATTTTAAGTACCCTCATGGCCCTGCGGGCATTATTGAGAGGAGTGGAACAAGACATACAATAATACAGATAACAAGATATGTAAATACATTCATGGGTCACAGCATTACATGTCATTGCAATATAGCATAGCATTGCATACATAACATTTCATAGCTCACTGCACTGAGTTTTACAGATTTCACAGATTTCAGCAATTGTGCACATTCATTGAAGGTTAAAAAAACGAGAAAAAAAAACAACTAACAACGCAAACTTGAAAATCAGCAACAAAGAGTTCGTGAGGGACCACGAAACGAAAGGCACGCATGTCATGAAGAAGAAACGTAGACACTTAACTTATTATTAAAATGCTCGAGATCATCGGCGAGTGCCACATCTGCTGGCAAGTGATTCTACTCGGATGACGTAGTTGGAATGAAAGAAGTTAAGCGAGCGGTAGTGTGACAAAGTGGAACGCCCACTTTGCGTGGATGGTCAATGCGCGATGAAACATAGGCGGGTGAAAGGAGCAAAGCGTTTTTCAAAACAGGATTCAGATTGTAGATCTTAAAAAAAAGACAGATTCGTGAAATTTTCCTGCGCAATGAAAGTAATGGTAGTGACAAAGTGTTTTTCATTAGTGTTACACTTGATGTGCGGTCGTAGTTGTGGAGGACTAAACGAGCGGCACGGTTCTGAACAGCTTCCAACACAGATATAAGTGACTTAGCTTGAGGGTCCCATATCGACGCGGCGTATTCAAGCTTTGAACGAACCAGTGTTTTATAAAGTAGGAGTTTGATGGAAATGGGCGCATTAGAAAAGTCTCTTTTTATGTAGCCGAGCATGCGGTTTGCGTTACCAGTAATGTAGCTGATATGCTGATTCCAGGACAAATTTGATGTCAGATGTACACCGAGGTATTTATACGAGGTAACCGGGGCTAACGAAGCATTGTTGATGCTGTAAGAGGCTGGTGGCGACACGCCTTGACGTGAAAAGCGCATGGATTTGCATTTTGATGTGTTTAAAACCATTTTCCATTTAGCACACCATCAGTAACGCAGTTAAGATCTGCTTGCAATAAGTGGACATCATTAGTGTTTTTAATTTCGCGGTATAGTATACAATCATTTGCAAAGAGTTTGATGGAAGATTTTATATTGTTAGGCAGATCACTATTGTACACAAGGAATAACAAGGGTCCGAGTACCGATCCTTGTGGTACCCCAGACCTAACCGGCATTGAAGATGATTGAAGACCAATAATGTGGACAAACTGCGTGCGGTTAGACAAAAACAACGAATCCATGCTAGAACATTCGGGTCGATGTGAAGATGAGCAAGCTTATACAACAGCAGACTATGGGATACATTATCGAAAGCCCTGCAAAAATCTAAGAAGATGACGTCGACCTCTGAACCTTCATCAAGAATGGAATAAATGTCGTTGCTGAAAGAAAATAACTGTGTTTCACAGGAAAACTGCTTCCTGAAACCATGTTGTGTAGGCGTAAAAAACGAAAATGATTCAAGAAAACGAGATAATTGAGAAAAGATTAAATGCTCCATGATTTTACATGAAATGGAAGTTAATGATATGGGACGATAATTGAGGGGTGAATGCCTGTCGCCAGATTTATGGAGTGGAATCACTTTAGCCACTTTACATTCGTGCGGTATATCTCCTGTTTCAAGCGATTGCTCACATATCTTTAGTAAAAAAATTGCGGAGTACACTTCAGTATTTTTCAGGACTTTGGTGTTAATGTTATCAGGCCCGCAAGAAGAGGAGATTTTCAAATTGTTAATTATGTTGATAATACCGTCATAGCTAAACCTGACAGGGTCAATTGGAAAGCTTATGTTACATGCATAGTCTCTAACATTAGTAATGTTAGTTACGGTACTTGAAAAAGCGGCACAAAAGGTCTCGTTAAGGATCTCGGCGACATCAGTGCTTGAAATAGGGTTTGACTGAGGGTCAACGAGAGATATAAGTGATTGCTCTCGTTTATTGACACTACTCCAAATTTTTTTTGGGTTGCTTGTTAAAAACGTTGGCAACGTCACATTGAAGTAGTAGTGCTTCGATTCCTTCAAAGACTTCTTGTAGCTAGTAACAGTTTTTTTCAGTGCTGACCAGTGCTCACGCTTTCCTGAAGACTTAGCTTTGCGGAAAAGCCTCCTTTTTTTGTTGGCAAGAAATTTTAATGAGCGGTTGTACCATGTATAGTGGCAGTTAGTTAAAAGCTTTTTTCGAGGAATATATAAGTCGACCAATTCACAAAGCTTGTTTCTGAAAAGTTGCCAATTGGTATTTACGGATCTTTTGTTGAAGTTAACCAGAAATACGTCAAGGAAGTTTGCAAGTGTTTTATTAATTGCAGTGTAATTTCCTTTAGCATAATCATATATTACTTTTATATTGTTATGCGACGTTCGAGCAGGGAAGTTCAACATGACATGTAGTAAAGAATGATCGCTTATACCTGACAAATAGGAAATATTGGAAACAGCATCAGAAGCCGTTGTTAGCAAAAAGTCTAATACATTGGATGTTGAAAATGTGACCCTCGTAGGCTGCGTTATTACTTGTGTTAAACAAAAGTCGGAACAAAGATTTACAAAATTAGCCGATTCTGTCGAAGAGTTGATAGTGGTATACGAAGTGCTAGACCATATAATATTAGGTAAATTAAAATCACCAAATAAAAAAAAACTGGAATATTCGGAAATTTGGCACACACAGCGCTCAGCGCGTCATGAAGGTCACTGCAAAAACCAATCCCAGTAGAGGGCGAACCGTAGCATGCACATAATAGAAGCTTTTCATATTCAGTCGTGATCTGCACACATAAAAACACTAGCGTCGTATGAATATCAATGTGAAGGCTATCGAGGTGATCAGAGACAGCGACCAGAACACCGCCACCACGTGCGGCTGCGCGATCACAGCGAAATATGTAATACCGCTTTTGGGTAGCGAGGATTTCCGTGCTTCTAACAGAATCATTCAGCCATGTTTCGTTTAGGACAATAATGTCGGCCGATGGGGTATCGGCTGCACAACAAAGGTCATCGCGATTGCGAACAACATTCCGTATATTTGTGAACAGCACTGAAAGTCCAGGGATCGGCTGCGCACGCTGACGGAGGCGCCCAGCCAGCTATCTCGAATCATCAGAACCACCTGCGGCACTGGGATCAACACGTGAAGTAGTAGCATGCACGCTAGTTTGTTCACAAACGCTATCACTTTGAGCACAATACGTATAGCATTTCTTGTTTAAGAATAACCTTACGTGCCTCAGTTTGAAGCGCGTGTTAGGTGCCGTTGCCTTCGCAAAATCCACCAGTTTTTTTCTAGCATGTCTTGAAGATGGACTAAAATCTTCAGACATAGAAACATCTGAATCTTTGAGATTAGACTGAGCATTTATTAGCATTTCCTTTGTTTTGTAGTTGGAAAATCTCACTATTATTGGCCGCGTTTTCGTAGACTCTGCAATACCGATTCGGTGGGCCCGGACGATATCGGTACTAGACAGGGTAATTGACATATTTTGCTGTACTATATTCACAATTTTTTCCTCTGACGGCAACCATGTTTCGGTGCTTCCAGCGCCTTCAGGTATACCGAAAAATAAGAGGTTATTTCTACGGGATCTATCTTCCAGGTCGTTCATTCGGGCCCTTAATGAATAATTTTCTTTGACTTGTCGTTCAGCAGTTGACTTGAGAGCATTAAGGTCCTGACGGACGGATTCAGGACCCGCAAGTTTGGCCTCAACATTTATAAGCCGGTTTGAAATATCAGAAACCTTCACGTCTAGTTCCTCTTGACTGCATGTAATAGACTTAACCGAGTTCAATATTTCGACCTGCCCTTGTTCAATGTTTGTTGAGCGGGTTCTTAGATCCTCTAAAAGGACGCGTATGGCGCCACTGTCAGATTCGGACATCGGGTTTTGAGGGTTGTTACGACTGCTATGGCCAGGGCCAGGGTTTAATTCAACATCACCGGACAAAAGCAATTTGAGCACCCAATAACACTGGCATACAATTTCTAACAGCACTTGTGGGCAAGGGAGCATAACGAGGAATATATCATTTGGACGCTTGGATCAGACTGGGCTAACCTGAAGGATGAAAAAACGAAAGACGTTGGTGAACAACATCGTATCGCTGCTCCCATGCCCACTGAAGGGGCGGCGACGGCGCAGCCCATTTATATCTTGTGCGATGGTTGACGTCGATGCCGATCCGGGGTAGAAATCTTGCGAAGCGGTCACCAGCAGCGTCATGAAAGCATTCGATGGGCCGGCGGAGCATTTGTCACTTGACGCAGGCGCACTCCCGTCGAAAAGCGCCGGTGGGATTCCGTCGTAGCACAGAACTGGATCTGAAGCAATGCTGCCAGTGAAGAAGACCGGACACTGAAGGATGAAAAAACGAAAGACGTTGGTGAACAACATCGTATCGCTGCTCCGATGCCCACGCCCACTGATGAAATGCTTTCACGCAAAAAGATCACGTACTCGCGACACTTGCAGAAGTTTGAATGTGCCCCACCCGCCGTTAATGTTTGCGTTTGGCCGCCATGGCTAGCACTCTCAGAGTGATTTCTAACAGTCACTCCAAAGTACACCAGAAAGTGGTGGGGAGAACAGCACCACAGCAGCTCAATTGGTGGAGTATCACACGCGTAGTGCGACGAGTTGTGATCGTTCTCCACCTGGGCAAACCTGCTTCTTCATCCACTTTCATTTGTAATATACTCATTTCTTCATTTCCGTAAGTTGCTACAACTAATTTCACCTGCGTTCGCCTTGGTGTCTTTGTTTGCTTCTTATTGCATGATTCATAAATATCAGGTGCCTCGGTTAACTACGTTTCCTCTCGATCACCACATAACTAGGGTCGCGAATTGGGCAACTTTGATGTTTTGAGGTAGCACGTGTGAGTTTATTGATGAATTGCTTTCACGCAAAAAAATCACGTACTCGTCACACTTGCAGCAGACTGAATGTGCCACATCCGTCGTTAATGTTTGCGAGTGGCGGCACTGGCTATCAATCCCAGGGTTATTTGTAATAGTAACACAAAAGTACACCAGAACGTGCTCGGAAGAAGAGCACCGCAGCCGCTCAATTGGTGGAGTATCACACGCGTAGTGAGATGAGTTGTGATCGTTCTCCACCTGGGTAAACCTGCTTCTTCATCCACTTTCATTTGTAATATATTTATTTGTTCATTTCAGTAAGTAACTAGAACTAATTTCACCTGCGTTCGCCTTCGTGTCCTTGTTGGTTTCTTATGGTATGTATAAAAAATATCGGGTGCCTCAGGTAACTACATTTCCTCTCGTTCACAACATAACGACGGTCACGAATTGAGCAACAATCATGCTTTCATGTAGCACTTGTGGGTTTATTGATCAATTCCTTGTACGCAAAAATTTCACGTACCCGGTTCACTTGCAGCAGAATGAATGTGCCACATCCGCCGTTAAGCTTTGCGTCTGGCGGCCCTGGCTCATCCCTGGGTAATTTCTAATAGTAACGAAAATTTTACCACAAAGTGGTTTGGAGAACAGCACTGCGATATCTCAATTGGTAGAGTATTGCACGCGTAGTGAGAGGAGGTGTGAGCGTTCTCTATCAGCGGGAAGTTGCCTCTTCATCCACTTTCATTTGCAATATATTTAATTCTTCATTTCACGAAGTACCTACAACTAATTTTACCTGCATTTGCCTTGGTGTCCTTGCTGGTTTCTTATGCTGTGTTCAATAAATTTTGTGTGCCTCGGTGAACTGCGTTTCCTCTCGTTCACATCATAACGAAGGTCTGGAATTGGACAACATTGGTGCTTTCATGTAGCACCTGTTGGTTTATTGATCAATTGCTATCACGTAAAAAGATCACGTGCTCATGACACATGCAGCAGAATGAATGTGCCACATCCGCCGGTAATGTTTGCGTTTTCCGGCCATGACTAGTACTAGCAGGGTAACTTCTAATAGTAACACAAAATTACGCCAAAAAGTGGTTTGCAGAACAGCACTGTACTGTCTCAATTGATAGAGTATCGCACGCGCATTGAGATGAGGCGTTATCGTTGTCGACATGCGGGAAGTTGCCTCTTCATCCATTTTCATTTGCGATATTTTTTCTTCATTTATAAGTAACTACATATAATTTGAACGGTATTCTCCTTGGTGTCTTTGTTGGCTTCTTATGGTATGCATTTAAAAATCGGGTGCCTCGAATAACTAAGTTTCCTGTGGTTCACAGCATAACGAGGGTCTCGAATTGGACAACTTTGGTGCTTTCAGGTAGCACTTGTGGGTTTATTGATGAATTGCTTTCACACAAAAAGATCACGTACACGTGACACTTGCAGAAGTTTGGATGTGCCACACCCGCCCTTAATATTTGCGTTTGGCCGCCATGGCTAACACTCCCAGTGTAATTTCTAACAGTAACGCCAAAGTACACCAGAAAGTGGTGGGGAGAACGCCACCACAGCAGCTCGATTGGTGGAGTATCACACGCGTAGTGAGATGAGTTGTGATCGGTCTCCAACTGGGCAAACCTGCTTCTTCATCCTCTTTCATTTGTAATATATTTATTTGTTCATTTCAATAAGTAACTACAACTAATTTCACCTGCGTTCGCCTTTGTGTCGTTGTTGGCTTCATTTGGTATGATTGATGAATATCGGTTGCAACGGTTACTATGTTTCCTCTCGTTCACAACATGACGAGGGTCTCGAATTGGGCAACATTGATGCTTTCAGGTAGAACGTGTGGGTTTATTGACGATTTCCTTTCAAGCAAAAAGATCACGTACTCGTGACACTTGCAGAAGATTGAATGTGCCACACCCGCCCTGTGTGTTTGCGTTTGGCCGCCATGGCTAACACTCCCAGTGTAATTTCTAACAGTAACGCCAAAGTACACCAGAAAGTGGTGGGGAGAACAGCACCACAGTAGCTCAATTGGTGGAGTATCGCACTCGTGCTGAGCTTAGTTGTGATCGTTCTTCACCTGAGCAAACCTGCTTCTTCATCCACTTTCATTTGTAATATACTCATTTCTTCGTTTCCGTAAGTAGCTACAACTAATTTCACCTGCGTTCGCCTTGGTGTCTTTGTTTGCTTCTTATTGCATGATGCATAAATATCGAGTGCCTCGGTTAACTACGTTTCCTCTCGTTCACAACATAACGAGGGTCTCGAATTGGGCAACTTTGATGTTTTGAGGTAGCGCGTGTGGGTTTATCGATGAATTGCTTTCACGCAAAAAGTTCACGTACTCGTGGCAATTGCAGCAAAAGAAATGTGCCAAATCCGCGGTAATGTTTGCGTTTGGCCGCCATGGCTTACACTCCCAGGGTAATTTCTAACAGTACCGCAAAAGTACACCAGAAAGTGGTGGGGAGAACAGCTCCAAAACAGCTCAATTGGTGGAGTATCACACGCGTAGTGAGATGAGTTGTGATTGTTCTCCATCTGGACAAACCTGCTTCTTCATCCACTTTCATTGGTAATGTATTTATTCCTTCATTTCAGTAAGTAACTACAACTAATTTCAACTGCGTTCGCCTTGGTGTCATTGTTTGCTTCTTATGGTATGATTGATCAATATTGGGTGCCTCGGTTAGCTACGTTTCCTCTCGTACATAACATAACGAGAGTCTTGAATTGGGCAACATTGATGCTTTCAGGTAGAACGTGTGGGTTTATTGATGAATTGCATTCACGCTAAAAGTTCACGTACTCGTGGCAATTGCAGCAAAATAAATGTGCCACATCCGCGTTAATGTTTGCGTTTGGCCGCCATGGCTTACACACCCAGGGTAATTTCTAACAGTACCGCAAAAATACACCAAGAAGTGGTGGGGAGTACAGCACCGCAGCAGCTCAATTGGCAGATTATCATAAACGTAGTGGGATGAGTTGTGATCCTTCTCCACCTGGGCAAACCCGCTTCTTCATCCTCTTTCATTTCATCCTCTTTCACTTCATCCTCAAGGCCAACAGGCGTCCCTTTCTATGCACGTGCTTGTGTAGGACTAGGGAGATGGTGCCAGATTGTTCTTCAGCATTAACATTGTTCACGCTGTATCAGAAACACATTTTTCTTACTCAGTGCAATAGCCCTTGAACCTACATAAATCCCAACAAGAGTCCTTTGTCCACCAACCTTTCCTTTGCCATGTCATTTGCTTCCGCCTTGATGTCATAGCAACTTCAGTTATATGAAGCGATGATGGTGTTTGAGTACCAATACAGCCTTGCAGTTTTCCAACCTGAACATTCTTTCATTAAAAGCTGACATGATTTGGTCTCAGCAAACAGATCAGAGTTAAAAAGAAGCCTCAAACTTCTTTCAAGGTCATTCTAACCTCGTCAATAATCCCGTGCCTTTTGATGTGTTATTCAGCATTGTCCAAAGCAAGTTGGCTTTAAAAATCAAAATAACAACTTTACGAGGCCACCTGCTAGGCTACCACTGTCTCTTCAGCCAGCCTGCAGTGTCTTGCAGCCATCAAAACAAGAGTGCAAAAAAAACGACAAATTGTGGCAGACAAGATGTTCATGAAAATCCATATGTTCATGGACTGTTACACTGAATGAAAAAGATTCTGGCTTCCCAATAGAATATTGATGTACGTAGCTGTTTCAGTCACGAACAAACAGCCAGTTGCACAGTCCTGCACAAGCACAGTGTACAGATGCCCATGGATTAAAATTTGTTGCGTGTGCATGTGGTGCAGTGTACCACATTTCATTTTCCTGAGGCTGCAGTACACTGGGAAGACTGGTTGCTACTTCAATAGTAGGCCCTTAGAAGATTGCAGCCCTTTGTTCAAATTTTGCTGCACATTGTATCAAATGCGAATGCAAACTGTTTTACAGGACACGTCAGTCCAGTTCAAGCAATTAGAGTAACCCAAGAAATAGTTTAAGCCTCCAAAACGTCTTAATACAGTCCCTAGTTTAGTACAGGTTTTCGCCTGATGTTTTGGCATCTTATATGGTATAATGCTGTTCTTTGCTAGGTACGGGTCGTGTGATGTGCACACTCTCTTGTGCTGCTATATTGACAACTTGTAAAAAAAGATTTTGCTTCCTAACAAACGTTTGGGTACAGTGCCTGTGAGCTCATCTTTTAACCTGTTTTTCATTCGATCTGTGCATTTACATCGAACATAAACTACAAAATATCAGTACTGAGAATCACAAAAGAACACAGCTGTGTAACGATTCTGCCGAGATCGTTGGAGTGGTCCAGCCACAGGATGCGACGCAGGTGGAAAGGCCTCCCGAGTTAAAGCAAAATAACAATCGCTATAAGATGCGAATAAAAAATTTTATTCTGTGAGGCCTTCGGCATGTAAACTAATTACCATATTTGTATGTAAAATAGTTTTGCATAACAGCTGAGCAAGGTTGATATCTCGCCCTGTGACAGTCAGTCAGTGCTACTCATGGCAATGGTGGCGAATATGGCACAACCTTTCATATGGAACTTTTGTGGGTTACATGAATTCAAAAGAATTTACGTTTACATAATACATAACACCTGTGGTTAGAAGGATGTCTTGCATGCAGCATCAATGCCACGAGTGGCACTGCCTAACATTTCCAGGGCCAGACTTAGTACATAAACAATACAAATGTGCAACAAAGTGAACAGGGCTATACCTGCTGCTATAACTCAAAGATTGCATGCATCATGTAGATGCGAATGCAGCTCCCATCAGGAGCGAGTTGCCATTTAGTGCACTTCACTTCTCTTCTTTTGTGTCCATTGCATGTTGGTGCCATATGGTAATAATGAACAAAAATTAAACTCTTCAGTTCCCATTCTTGTTTTACTACATGCTGTAAAGTCATCTAAATGCGCTTAACACTCTTAAGGATGTACTTTAACCATTTTGTCAATATTTTTCGCTTGGCTTCACTACACCTTAATGTAGTGCAAATTCTAGACAATGTTTACAGAAGAACCTACTCCACACAATAACACCTCCAATTAGGATTACACAGTCTATGTCTTCGAGATGTGTATATACCTACTTTATACATGATTACAATGATAATGTAAGGGACTGTTCTAATACGCACACTTAGCATACTGCATAACAGTCACCTAGTTCCAAAATGGTTTTTGGTTATCACACATAGGACGGCCACAACTATAAATTTAATTCTGGCAGTAACTTAAGCCACAGCCAGAACCTTCATAGTGCAATCAATGAAAATTATCGAATTTAGAGCAGTTAGACATAAACAGGGCAAAAAGTTTTAAAGTGGTAAATAATGAACTGTTATGGAATATGGCGGTAGAAGGCCATGCGCCTGAAACATAGGTTCTAATTATCAAACAAGCACATTCTTATAATTTTGCTTACTTTCCTAGGGATTGCATAAAACAGTTTGCTTATGTGTAAATTTTGCTACATGGCTGTATCAAATTAGCCCTTATCTTTTCACATTTGGCTTACTGCAGCTTTATTCACATGCATAAAGCTACTACTGGCACTAACTTCTACACTACTACCTACACTACTACCTTCAGCTGAAGGCCAAACACTATGCTGCCCAACATACATGCATTTAACACCGAACAGTAGACAGAGAATGAGCAACTCTTTTAAAAATTGCAGTTCTTTGGAGACACATTGATATATATATATATGAAAAACAGAGATTTTCGCTAAAGTGATAACTTAATATAGTTGGTACTGAGCATAATGCATCATGCAAGAAACTTGCATTTACCGGACACCACTATAGACACTGCGACCTCTGCAGCTTTTCCACAATCTGGCACAATGTGCTTAAGCTGCCTGTAAACCCTGGAAGGGGTCTATGATAGTTTAAGAAACTCAGCAAAGATGAGAAGGACCTAAAATGAAGGCCAGAGAAGCAATGCAAATTTTAACCATGTTTTTTCTATGTTGCTATGAATGTGAACGTGCCAGCAAATGATGTACTTGAACTGTGTTTTTAATCGTGCAATACTAGAGCGCACATTTTCGGAATGATAATGTGATAGAGAAGAATGACAGAAACAAACCTAATGAATATTTTTCTAAAGTTGCACGAGGTTTTTGTCATTATGCTGATGCACACGCCTGCATACTTCTACTGTGAAGTCTTGTTTCAGTTTCTTATTTTATTGTCACAGTAATTTACATCACACACTTGTCCTGAAACCCACATGCCTATACAGGGCAAGCACTCAAATATATGCAAGACTGCCACGGGACTGGTTGACATGTTTGTACAGCGCAAAAGACGAGAACTGAAGGAAGAACACAACACAGGCGCTGTCACATACAAACCCACTCAAGGCACTTTGTGAGATTCTCAAACTTCTTTCATGCTCCAGAAACACATTATGTAGCACATGTTGAGCCGCAGATACCTGTACTGGGAAATTTTCACGTCGCTCTACAATTTTATAATTGAGACTTTTTATCGAATTATATTTGAGAAGTTGAATAATTGATTAAGACAAATTAAGTAATTATGCAAAATGCAGAAAATCCAAGTATTTCCAAGAGACAGGAAACAACATTACCTAGGTTCTTTGCAGATAGGTGGCATATTCATGTTTTTTTTTAAGTTTGCTAAAGTTACGTGGGATAACCTACATACATCCTATGGAACAGGTGTCACACCAACCACTCTAAGTGATGCGCTAAACTAGCCATTGCGCTCAAAATATACAGGGTGTAGGCGAGTCGGGGTCAGGCAATGAACAGCTTTATTGCAAGAATGAACGGGATATATATACAAAGTAGTGCCGCACTGGGTCATGCGCAGTGCATACATATAAGCGTGACGTAGCACCTATTCAGCCTTGCTACATCTTCCCTTTTACAGGGGAACTTAAGACGTAGTTACCGTGTCTCTTGTTGTGGGTACCGACAGGGCTCGCGTCGAAGTCTTGTGCTTCTCCGTAGTTCTTGAGGGGGTTCTGTGGAAGATACGTCTTCGGGCAGGAGGCTCGCTTCCGGCTGTGGGTCTACCAGGCGGAGGTGCTTTCGTGTACGCCGAAGTTTCCGGCCGTCTTCAGTCTTGACGATTGTTGAGCGGTGTTCATCGGCTGTTCGGAGAAAGGCGGCGGGAGACAAGATCCGCAGGTTTGTATCGTACACTGTGAACTGCTGATCTGGCATCACAGGCGGCAAGTTCCTGCTGCCACGGTTGTAGTAGGTCTTCTCTCGTTGGCGTATTTCATGAAGGCGGCCCTGGGCGACGTCAGGGGGAATTGTCCGTGGTTCCAAGTGGCTGGTAGGTACTGGTAGAAGCGTCCTAGTCTGGCGTCCCACAAGCCTCTGCACGGGAAACTGGAGCACATCATCACGTGGGGTATTGCGCAATTCAAGCAATGCCATTTGAAACACAGGCATTTTAAAGAAACACTTCTTTAACAGCTTTTTTTTGCTTCCTGAAGCACTCTCTCCGTCATGCTATTGGAACGCGGATGATAGGTGCTGGAGGTGATGTGATCAATAGCCAAGGTGTTGAGACAGGCTTTAAACTCACTGCTGTTAAAAGGCGGACCATTGTCAGTGCATAACTTCCTGGGGAGGCCATGGACCGAGAAAATCGGAGAACACGTGTTGAGAGAGCTTGCCGTTGTTGTACGAAACTCTCGAATTTCAAAGAAGAATGAGTAGAAGTCGACAATAAGGGCGAACTCATGGCCTTCAAAGGAGAACAAGTCCATGCCGACAACTTTCCTTGGTAGTGAGGGCACATCATGACACAGGAGTGGTATTTTAGGGTGTCGAGGCTGATGCTTTTGGTACACTTTACAAGCTTTGCAGAACTGCTCAATGTTGCTGGAAATATTGGGCCAGAACATTACGTTCCTTGCTCTCGCCTTCATCTTATCCACTCCCACGTGCGCCGCGTGAAGACTCATCATTTCGCATATCTTTGATTCTGGTACAATTACCTTGTTGCTTCGAAAAACGAGGCCATCCTGTGCATGGATCTCATCCCGGTACACCCAATACGACCTAAGTGGCTCCGGGACTTCTTGCTTGTGAAGCGGCCACGTTGTATTCGCGCACTCCCGTAGCTTGACGAGGGTGTCGTCATCATTGATTGCTGCTAGTAAATCTTGCAGGGAGCGCTGCGAGGCTGAAACACATTAAAGAACATTTACTTGAAAGTGTTCGTTTCCGTTCAAGAATCTTTTACTAGGAAACCTTGATAAGGCGTCAGCGAGGAACAGCTTTTTGCCAGCCTTGTACGTCACAATGATAGGATAACGCTGAAGAGTTATGCGCATGCGCAGCAGACGTAGCGGGCACTGGTATAGCGGGTTACTGAATATCGCCACTAAGGGGCGGTGGTCAGTTTCAACTGTTGCTGCATGGTGTCCAAATATGTAGCCATTAAATTTGGTGGATCCATAAACAACAGCTAAAGTTTCTTTTACGATCTGAGAGTATCTGGTCTGTGCCTCTGTGAGTGTCCGTGAGGAAAAAGCGACAGGCTGCGCATCCTTTATAAGCACAGCGCCTACCCCCAGCTGGCTTGCATCAACTGATAGCGTCACAGGTTTGCTTCGATCAAAATAGCTGAGCGCAGGTGATTGAATAAGAGCCTCACGCAATCTCAGAAAGCTTTCTTGCTGTTTTTCCGTCCGAACCGATGCATTGTCTTTTCGCTACAAAGTTCGCAGTGGTGCTGTTACTACAGACATGTTTGGGATAAAGCGCTGTACAAAATTCATAGTGCCCAAAAACACTTGATGTTCCTTACAGTTTCTTGGTGTCGGCTTTTCCAGAATGTCTTGAACACGTTGGGCGTCCGCACGCAGGCCTTCAGCGCTGCGCACGTGTCCCAGGTAGCACACCTCTCGCTGCAAAAAGAAGCATTTCTTCAAGTTTAGTCGAAGATTCTGTTCTCGGCAGCGCGTTAGAAGAAGCTGTAGATTGTGGTCGTGCTCTTGCTTAGTCTTGCCCCAGAAAAGAAATTCATCCATTACTACTGCGACATTTGGCAGACCTTCTAAGATGCAGTGCATCGCTGCCTGAAATATCTCCGGAGCAGAGGCAATGCCGAAAGGCATGCGCAAGAACCTGTAGCATACGTACGGTGTACTCATTGTACAATGTTTCAATTTTGAGTTGTCTAGCTTTATCTGCCAATACCCCAATGCTGCGTCTAAGGTTGAAAAAACGTTGGCGCCCGCAAGCTTTGGCACAACGTGTTCGAGAGTAGGCATAGGATAGTTTTCCCGTAACAACGCCTTGTTCAGCGCTATGGGGTCTAGGCAGATCCGTAGTTTATCTTTCTTAAGGAATGTGACCATGTAACTCGACCATTCCGTCGGGCCCTTTGCCTTTGCTACCACGCCTTGTTCTTCCATGCGCAGAAGCTCTTCCTTGACTTTGTCTTGAAGGGACACTGGAACTCTCCTGGCTGGCACGACGACTCCAATGGCTCCTGGCTTTAGCTGCAGTGTATACTCCACGCCTTTCAGCTGTCCTAGTCCACTGAAAACGTCTGCGAAAGGTTGTGCTGTCGTGTATAGCTATTCGACGTGAACGTTTTGCATGCGACAAAGAAACCCGAGGCATTCCGTCACTGACCCGCTCAGAGTCATGGGCACATTTTTTTCGGCCACGAAAAATGACTCTTCGTGCACTCTGCTGTTAGCTGACAGTCGCAGCCGAACTTTTCCTCTCGCTGTAGTCTTATGACCGAAAAAAGTGGTCAATGTGGCGAGGCAGGTTTGCTGTGGCTTCTTCGGCAGCAGTTTAGCATCCTCGTTTGAACTGATGCAGCAGTTAGCGTCTGTGTCTTGCTTGCACGTAAACTTACGGCTTTCAATCTCAACTGCTGCACTCCAATGATCTGCCGCTTCGACTGCACTGACAGTCAGGGCTTGTAAAAAGAAATCATCTTCTTTCGCTTGCACCTCGCGCAGCACGTTTTTGGCGCCTCTGGTTTGTCGCCGCACTGAGGATCTGCATGCTTGAGCAAAGTGATTACGCCCACCACACTTCTTGCATTTTCCCTTTAGCTGGGCATATATCGCCACGGTGAGTGGTATAGCCACAATGACCACACGGTTTCCTTCCTTTGGTGACTGCTTGAATTACAGTGGCACATGCTGCTTCTGCGCCTTCACTGATATCTTTAAATTGCTCTTTTCCCAGTTCCTGGGCCCGGAAAAATTTCAATGGTCTTAGTGTATGACCGGGTTCTCGGAAATAAGCCTTTCCTGAAAGCTTTTGTTTCGCAGTCCCAGCACGATTCGGCTATGGTGCAAACGGTCTTCTAGGTCCCCGAACTCGCAGTTTTTTGCTAAAACCTTGAGGTTGGTTAGCCAGTCATTGAAACACTCCCCTTGCTTTTGGTCTCTTGATCTAAAACGAAATTCACTAAACGTCAGATTTGTCACTGGTTTGTAGAATTCTTCAAATTTATGAAGCAAAATGTCGACGTTGTTCCTATCCGCTTCATTTTCGAATTTGAAGGCATTGTAAGCTTTTCTGCCCTCCTCTCCAACTGTTACAAGTAACGTTGCTGCTTGGACTTCTTTCGGCTGCTTACTTAACTGGGTAGCCGTGGAGAACAACGTAAACTCACATTTCCAAGTTTTCCATCCAAGCCATGCGTCTGCTGATGGGTCCAGTGGTTTCGGCGGGGGAAGCAGCGTTGACGGAGCTGACATAGCGATAGTTGACCGCTGCCACCATGTAGGCGAGTCGGGGTCAGGCAATGAACAACTTTACTGCAAGAATGAGCGGGATATATATACAAAGTAGTGCCGCAGTGGGTCATGCGCAGTGCATATATATATGCGTGACGTAGCACCTATTCAGCCTTGCTACACAGGGTAAAAAAAGTAAACTATAGGTAAGAGCATACCAAGGCCTCTATTACTGAAAAGGGAAGCTGATGGGAGGCATCTGATCTCCGGCCATGAAGCTGCTTCCTCCTCACAGCTGGTAATGAAACGGCCACAGCCGCAGTCCTGAAATAAAAATGAAAAATGTGACACTACAGTGATTACATAGAACACGAAAAACCTGGTCACAAGCTTATCTTGGAGAACATCTGCTGCTACATTAGGTTTTGTATATTGGTCAGCTTATTGTTAAACTAAGCTTGCCAATATTTTATATCTTAATGGCTTTGCTCTTTACAAACCCAAACCTTTGCCCAACTCATGTACCTATGCACTACTTAAGCTATGAGATGTTTACTCGTCCCTTACAATGAATGGCTTCTAAGACAAATTATTTCACACAAAAGGATGCATAACTTATGAGTGTTACTGATATTGAATACCGGGGTAATACCTCCTTATAATAGAGAATGGCGGCCTTCAAGCACACTTTTCTCACAGATACAGGTTGATCGGTCTGCCTTACCAGCAACAGAAATTTTGTTATTAATACTCGTGCAATATAGGATGAAGCTGTGATGTGTGATATGATCCTGAGTTGAAAAGCACAACACTTTTGTGTGAATATGGCACCTAGAATTCAAAACTAAATATCTCTACGCAATACACTATAGCACAGCAGCAAAGCAATTTAACATTAAAGAAGTCCAGGTATTTAGTGCACAGCGCCAGCTGTTGAATAACAACATTGCACAAGCATTGACTATATAGATATAGCGTAGTATGTGCACCGCAGGCGTAGTGGCGGCCTCAGCAAAGAACACAGCCATGGAGCGATGCACCCGTATGACCTATCGCCGGCAATGCTATCGCGGAAATTGATATATCTCGTCACGGCACGGGCACCATTTTCTGCCCGCCGAGGTGCCGGCGCCAATAGTACTCACCTGCTCCGGCCGCCGAGGTTCAAGTGACGGCGTTTCCAGTAATCTGAACCCAAGCAGGACACCTGTTACCGCCAAGCAGTACGCTAACCATAAAGAGTTTCTTATATTCTGACCGGCAGCTCATGCGGCATTGGCCCGTAGTGCCGTTGGAAGCTCACCACCCGCTTTTAATACCACAAACGGGCCGCTGACATTTGACGTCCGCAGATCAAAGTCGACGGGCGCAGGCTCTACATGCTACGTGCTGCAGTCGTGCATTGCCGGCAAAATCAGCGACGTGGGCGCGAAGATAGAAAGACTATAGCAAGGAGCGTACTGGCAAATCTGCATAATGCGTGCTAAGTGGGCGGCCTACTGCACACAATCGCACGAGCTAGGGGATTGGTGCCACGTACGCGCCAGCTAGCAGATACCGCGCACAAAGAAGCGCCGCCGGTTCTCGCTCAAACGATCGCTGTACAAATACTCACACATGCGCACCGCAGTAAACACTTAACGAGCCGCCACATTTTCAGGCCGTGGTTAGGCGGCGAACCTTAACTCTCCCAGCACTGCACGTAACTATTATGGTGGCGGCTTGCGCTTATGTGAACATATCGAATGCTCACATCCACCCAAATAATTTGAAGTAGTAGCTTAGCGCAAATAAAACCACAGACACAAGGAAGACAGACAAGGACAAGCGCCAATTAAAGACGTGGCAAAGTCCCTCATCATGTAAAATCCTAATTTTTAAGTACACTCGCTTGACTCTGAGCACTCAAGTCGCCTCGATTACGACAAAGCTCGAAGAAACACAGTGAGCGTGCAAAATGGTTCTGGATGGCCAACTGTCGCGCCATCTTGTACTGACACCTTCAACAAGTCATATCAGCGCGTCTCCTCACTTAGAACACATGCACACTCATAGAACGTGTAATAATTGTTCAAAGTCACTTACCGTGGAGTCTTGGGGGTTCAAAGCAGTGAAAAACATCAATCACGATAGAAGAATGTGCCGTCACACGCAATGGCTGCTCCTTCGCGGCTTCCAACGCGCGCGCGCACTCCCAAGGCTTGTGCACTTCCGCGCGTAGTTCCGAATTTCGGCTTCCTGTGCAGCGCCAAGCTGCGCCTTCTCCGAACAGAAAAACAGCGCCGACACGCATTGCGCGGGATATTTCGAATCTGACTGCAGAAATAATCCTACTGAAATGGTCGTTGCGGCTGACTGCCGTGTTGGTAACCGCATAGTTATTCTTTTCTCTATTTGGCTCGTCTCAGATATTGGTGTATTTCAACACTCCCAATTTCCCGTACGCCGCCGTTATTCCTTGAAAACCCCCGTTTTACAACCGCAGTGCCCATTCAAATGGGGTGGGGGGTACAATAATGGTTCTAGCTTATTTTACTTCTTCTTGCGGGTGGACTCATTTTAAGCTGGGGGGGGGGGGGGGATGGAATGTCAATTGTTAAAACGCCCAAATGGGCTCATTTGTGTTTACAGTGTACAAGGGTTACGCAGATGACCTCCTTCATCCGGGAGAGGCGATTGGCTATGCTCAGCATGAGTCTCATTCTTTCTTGGGCACTCCTTTCTAGCATTTTGATCGCATCCCCATTATACCCGTTTGCCGGTACGCAAAGTCATAGGACTTTTATGCCATCGACGGCCATTGGGCTCCATCTGCGTTAGTTGTAATGTTTGGTTTGTCCGTGGAACTCTTGCAGCCCTTACGCATTGGGCGGCAGAGCAGCAACTCTGCTTCTCTGCCTTATCTTTTTCTCCCCTCTACCCTTACCCCGTGCAGTGCTGTTGAGGTTTCCGCCTCTGAGAGACAGTTACAGCACTGCACTTCTATCTTCCTCTCCTTCATAATCACTACACACACAGCAGTAACTCTGATTTCTGCAATGAACGTTGCAGCCATTTATCTATCACATACTTTCCAACATTAGGTATGGCTGCTTGTAGAGTTTGTTCTATCGACCGTCGCGGAAACTTGTTTTCCCCACCGTGATGTAATCAACGTAAACGCTATGCTTTAACCCTTCAATGGTATTCACCTTTGCCGGAAGGCCTAACATAGCTACATTTAACCGAAAGGAAGACAGGACGGCTCCCTGTGCCATGCCCGTGCTGCCGAGTTCAATGTCTTCAGATCTGGTCTCGCCTATCATGACTTGCAAGATGAGGTCCGAGAGGAAGTCCTTAACGAATGCGCAGTCTTGTTGACCAACCTCTAACCTTTGTAAATTTCTGAAAGTCTTTTTGTGTGTGCTGTTTTCGAAAACCATGCGAGATCCACTCCAAGCACTGCTTTTCTATCTGCTCTCTCACATCCGAAGTCTGTCATTCGGAGTTTTATTTGTAACATATTGTCTTCTGAAGACAGTTTCACTCTGAAGCCAATCGCGGTGTGCGGGAAAAGGTCGTTGCCGTCAATGCAGTTGTTGAATCCTGTGAAGACAATAAGCTCTGAAAGCTTGCCCATGTATGACGTTAGTGAAATGGGCCTGAGATTTTCTAGCTGCACGTTTTCGCCTGGCCTCGGCATCATTATCGCCAGAGTGGTTTTGCCCTTACGTACTGCCGTGTCTCTTTTATTTGTTTATTTCCTATTTTATTGTCTCTTTATTTGTTGCATCTCTTCTCCTATTCTCCTGTTTTCATTCCCTCCTGCCGAAAGAGTAGGCCACCGAGAGGGGCGTGGTGCCCCTCTCGGTGGCAGTTGTCAGCTCGCTGCTACCCTGTTTCCCTTGTCTGCTTGTGTTTCCATAAATAATAATAATAATAATAATAATAATAATAATAATAATAATAATAATAATAATAATAATAATGCTCTGATCCTAGCATTTGTTCAGATTCCTGTAGAGAGCCATAAGAGATTTGTAATCAGTATTTCGCAAGACCTTGTCAGTGAATTTGTAGGGGCCCCGCGCGGATTTCATGCGCACCCTAATGCCATCTACTCCTTCCTCCGCCTGGAATAAAGGGCTGCCTAGGTCCCGATTTTCCATTCCAGCATACGGGTGTTTCGTTCCTTTGTTGTGCTACCTACGCATCGCATCTGTATTTCTTGTAACAGTTCTTCCTTCGTGCCTGAGTAGGTGTGAACTATTTTTTTTCAGGTCATGTTTGTGGGTGGCCTGGCTATTTTCCAATTTCAGAAGATAGCGCAGAATGTTCAACCTTTTTGCTAACCCTATCTCTGACTGAATGTTGTTGTACGTGGTGGCCAATTTTACATCTCAATAGTTTAGCCGGTCCCCCGTTTATTGTAGGACGATGATGTCTGGCGCCTCCTTGCTATTCACGAACAGCTGCAGGAATTTTCATTGCCAGATTTTATATTTCTTAACTGGAGCCATGTTTGAGCTCAGGCTTTGTCGGTTTCCATCTTCGCAGGTCTGATCTACAGTGTGGTTTTCATTTTTACCGGGCCTACTCCCGCAGTCCTATAATCTCTTTTCACCTTTTGTAGTATTGTTACGCCGTCTATTCGTTGCCGTATATCCAAGAGCTGTACCTCAAGCCCCACGAATTCTTGCCGTGATGTCTCACCAAGATAACTGTTCTTCCGTTCTTCTTCGGCTTTTACCTTGTACGTTCACGGGTGTTGGTGCGCGGCTAGGTGTCTGTGCCCTAGTACCTGTAATTGTGTGGCTCCTTCTTTTGGTACTCGAGAGTTATCTGCTCCAATGGTTTTCTAATACAGATCATTCCTGATCTAAGGCGGGCCCACCAGCCCTAGATGAAGCAATGGCGCAGACCGTGTATGCCAGGCTCACCTGTGTCTTTTTGCTGCCAATGCTATCCGGGGTTTGGTCAGAAAAGATTCGTCTCGGTCTCGATGCGAATCTGGACCAAAACCTCGACCCGGACATGGATTTGGGCTGGCCACAGCCGGCTCCACCAGGGAGTCTCAGAACGGAGCGAGAGCGGCTTCTGTAGCGGCTACTGCTACCGTAGTCACTGGCTGTTCACCACCATAGATTTCGCAGTGCGTGTCCGCTACCTGTGAGGACTCGGGTGGTTCTTCGCCGTAGGTTTCAGCGGCTGTTGTTCATGCCGTGGTTGCTGTTGGCACTCCCACAACCACTTTTTTATAATATATGGGGTCTTTGAGCGTTGAGGATGATTCTTGTCTATTGTGAGGTGCCCCTTCCCCCAACAAGGGGCACCTTGTGTCACATTGATGATCGGGGCGGGATTTCAGATTTCCGCACCCGTGCATTTCTTGCTGATTGATGACTGGAGGTGGTACGTGTCTCATGGTTCTTATGATGTAATATGCACCTGTATTCATCTGCACAGTAGTATACGTAGTGTGGAACGTACATACTTTCCAACACTCCCAGTGAGAAAATCCGTCAGAGCGAGCTTGTTATACCAAGACATTTCTTCTGGGTCGTCCAGGATTTCTAGTGGGCACCTTCCGATACCAGTAAGATTATTGAAAGTCCCACAGTTTTTCAATAGGCAACCCTACAAAATAAATACGATTCTTGATTCCACCAACACCTTCAAGACTCCTACCAACAGCTATACTATTGCGGAGTCATGTGGTTGAATTATTATAGGTGTCTGATACTGAAAAACGTTAGGCTTCTTAAATGCGTTTCATAAACACACTAGCCGGCAGAACCACTACTGTTTTCATAATTGGCCGAAAATGATGCGACCGACGACTACGAGCCGTTGCAGTGTGCGGGTATCCACGATCTTCAATGCCGAGCACGCTGACGAAACTGCCAATCGACTTCTGTACCGGATATCAGCCGTTCATCGATAGCGAAATTTCCACAGCGCGTCCGGATGTACTTATCCTTCCTCATGCTTCAAAATAGTGCAACCATTCTCCTGAATTTGAGATGCACAAACTTCTATAAGAACTTTTTACGTCCAGCGAACGATATGTAGCCTAGCCAACGGTTTCGTACGTTTACCGCACCGGCAGACTTGAGCTGACAACTCCTTTTGTGATTCAGTGTTCTTCTTTATAAACGAAAAAAGGGGGTTAACCTAGATGTCCGATTTTTATTAGTCTTATTGTAACATGCCAACAAACACTGACATCAACGACAACATAGGGGAAATTACTTGTGCCTAATAAATGAATTAAAGTAACCATGAAATATTGTAAATCAAAGTGTATGAAAAAACAAATTGCCAATCCCACAACCTTCGCAAATGTGAAGGTTGTGCGATCGTTCCCCACCTGCGGCAAGTTTTTTCATCCACTTTCTTTTCCATTAATTCATCGTTACTTTATTTCATTTATTAAGCACAACTAATTTCCCCGATGTTGTCTTTGGTGTCAGTGTGTGTTGGCTTCTTATGATAAGTTTTGTTCATAGTTATTTGAAATCGACCTTTCCTTTCGGACAGTGAATATACGCAAGGAGTGGGAAGCGGCGACATTGGCACGGTGCCCATAAGTGCCGCGGTATCCGCAAAGGCTTCCGGCACGTCATACTCGACCGCCCCAGCACTTAGCTCAATCAAATGTGCCTGTGTATACGGCTGTATTTGGACGCAACGTTATATTGACAAACTTAATTTTTCAGAGGCGCCGGTTGCTTTTTGTTACACGCCAAACAGTCAGGAAGCGAAGGCTATGTCCTAAACCAGCCTGAGTGCGCTCATGAAAACCACTTTGACCTGAATGAAAAATTTCCACTCAATCTCTCACGTTATCGCCCAAGAAAATGGCATGAAGCACGTTACCTAAATTACACTGTACCTACGTCCAAACTGCTGCACGCAAAGCATGAAAGCATTAAATTACGCATCACAAGTGGCTACTTTATAAACTGCCTAAGAACTATTTGGGTGCACCTAAATAAGGCGGATTTTTCCCGTATTTTGAAAAAAATACAATTTTTGACAAACAGTAATCCCTTTGCACTGCACCAACACAATTATTTGAGCCATAGAGCATGTGGTTTAAGACCAATACTTTAATGTGAAATTTATGCACACGCACAAATAACAGACATACATCCATTACACAATCAACATTTCCAAATAGAAACGAACTGTTCCATTAGCCTAAGTATTACACGCTAGTCCTTTTTACACACTGCTGAAATGGCTGTCAAAAGAGCAGTATACATTCACTGGAACAGCAGATTTGGTTTACATATGGTAATTAATGTACGATGCATGCTCTTCATAAAACAAACTGCCGTACTCTCATGAGGTAGCAAATTCAGAATCTAGAAGAATTTGTGCAATCCCTGCTAGAGATAACGATTGTCAAGCTTGTGCAGTGCTGTTTATTTGTAGAAACCAAAGCGATGCTTTTAATCCACGCTATGCTACGCAGATAAATTCATTTTAAGATTTCACATAGGCATATATATACTAATGTCCCTACTTGAATATGTGTCATTAGCTCCAGTTTCATGTGGTCAGCCAGCAGCCGTATATTGCGTGAGGAGCAGTACACCGTTTAGGGTGATAATCAACATTTTCCAAATAAAGTTATATTGACGTTATTCCCTGCTCATGCAGTTTTTTCTTGTGTTACTTTTCTGTGATGTGTAGCAACCATGCAACCCATTTATATGTGTGCAGGACCAAGGCTTTTCCAGCTTGTCACCATAGCACGCATCTAAAATCAGGCAAATCAAGAGAACAATTTGTCGAGTTTTAAGATATTGTATACCTCATGCACCTCGCATGTAATAAACACATTCAGAAAGGCTGGCAATTATCTTAGTGATCGAGTATAAGAACTACGCAATCAATTGTCTGCATAGAGTTAGATTCTCAGCATATTGCAGCAGGTGTGGTCCTCCATTTGGTAAAAAAATAACTGCTCAGAGAAGACTGGGGAATCTCCTAATGTGAGTATTTTTAATGACAAAAGTGTATCACATTCATGACATGTGTCTCAGCACTGCACCAATTGATTTATTAGAATTATGAATCCTTTGGATTCAGCATAATAGCTTGCTGGCGGGAATGATTCTAGCATATTTTAGCAATAAACTTATGTTACTCTTGCGTCCTGTAAGGAAGTAAACGAACATGCGCGCTGGGTCAGCAGCATCGGCAGCATCAAGCGCGCAGCAGAAGCTCGAGCTCGGGGACTGTGCTCGGTGCATCGTAGAACCGGCGGCCGCTGCGAACCCTAATAAACCTCCTTTATAATTGGTGGAGCCGTGCGGGGTAACGTTCCACTCTACCATCCTGGAACTCCGTTCTCGGACGCTACCCTCCGCCATGCCGGACGCCGACCAGCAGACTCTTCCATCGCCACCCGTCCCTTGCGCTGGCACCGTTCGCCAGCGGGAGCCTCCCATCTTCAGCGGAACCGACGACAACGACGTTGAAGAGTGGCTGTCGTCCTACGAACGGGTGAGCGTTCACAACAAATGGAACGACTCGGACAAGCTGGCTTACGTCTCATTCTACCTCGCGGGCGTGGCCAGTCTCTGGTTCAGAAATCATGAAAGGGATATCCGAACGTGGTCGGCGCTCAAGACGTCCATCACAGAAGTATTTGACCGACCCGCCGTCAGGAAACTTCGAGCCGAGCAGCGTTTGCGTACACGCGCACAGGACACGGGTGAGACATTCACCAGCTACATAGAAGTCGTTCTCGATTTGTGCAGGCGCGTGAACGCTGCCATGACGGAAGCGGAAAAGATCAAGCACGTCATGAAGGGAATCGACGATGACGCGTTCCAAATGCTTCTGGCCAAGGACCCGCGCACTGTTGGCGACGTCATCAGCTTGTGCCAGAGCTATGATGAATTGCGTAAGCAGCGAGCCCTGACAAGGCGACATCCCACGCCAAATGCGGCATCCCTCTGCAGCCTTACCACCGGCCCAGAACACGCCTCCCTTATTACGCAAATCAAGGATTTCGTTCGCGAAGAAGTCGCACGACAGCTATCTCTGGTGTCCGTCACTCAGGAGTCTGCCAGCACTTTGCCGTCTCATATCCGTAACGTGATCCATGAAGAGGTCGCGGAAGCGCTGCCGGCTGTTCACCAGCAGGATGTCGTGACTACACCAGTCACTTATGCTACGGTTGCTGCAATGGCCCCTCGCAGTGTGCCCGTGCGTCGCTTCCAGCAGCCTGTGCACCGCCCTCCTCCTCCCGTCCCCTGGACCACCACTGCCGTCGCTAACCCGTGGCGTACGCCGGACAATCGCCCTATATGCTTCGCATGTCGGTGTCCCGGTCATGTCGCAAGGTTCTGCCGCCGCCGATCGCAGGCGTTCGACGACGATCGCCGAGCGCCCTATGTGCCGCCTGATGCAAATGCGCCTTACGAACCCTTCGGCCCACCTCCAGCTCGCTCCCCGACTGATCGCCGTCCTCGCTTCGAACGCCTCCGGTCACCCTCCCCACGTCGTCGATCGCTTTCCCCTATGCGTCGTCGACCCGTTTCTAATGAAGAGGGAAACTAGACGACGCAGTTCCTGAGGCAAGAACTGCGCCAGTGTCGACATGCCGAAGTCCTCCTCCTTTACCTGCTAATGTCATTGATGTGTTTATCGAAGATGTCGCTACAGTCGCCTTAGTCGATACCGGTGCCGCTATTTCAGTTATGGATGCAGGATTTTGCCGTTCGCTTCGTAAAGTGACGACGTCTCTGTCTGGATTGTCGCTCCGAACGGCGAGTGCTCAACCCATTCGCCCTACCGCTGCTTGTACTGCCCGTGTGACCATACAGGACGTTTTGTACATGATTGAATTCACCGTTCTTTCATCGTGCTCCCACGCCGTTATTCTGGGATGGGATTTTCTCTCACGCCACAACGCCATCATCAATTGCGCTCGGGCTGAGATTGAACTTTTCCACCTTGGTGACCTGGCCTCCGTCGATGCTCATCCTGCCGCTAAAATTGTCGTGAAAGAAGACACCTGTATTCCTCCGCGCTCTTCAGCATTCGTACCAGTCTTCTGTAGTGTCATATCCGACGGGACGGTCTTCTTCATGCCCTCTCATCACTTTGTTAGCCGAAAAGCGCTTCCTTTGCCCTTTGCAGCTCTTGACGTTGCCGCCGGTGTCAGCACGATGCCCATTTACAATCATCTTTCATCGCCGCTATCACTGCTCCGCCGCGAATGCCTTGGTTACGTCGAGTCGGTCGATTCAACACGAATTGTCTCCGTCCTCGACGAAGCGCCTGCTACTACCGTCCATGAACTGAGTGCCCTCTCCGTACCCGACTCAACATGCACTGGTGTCTTCAGCCCATTCATCGCCGAAGATCTGCCGCATTCGCAGCGATCTCAACTTCTTGCCCTCCTTCAGCACTTCCGCCGTTCTTTCGACGTTGCGCAACCGTCTCTTGGCCGCACTTCGATGGTCGAGCATTACATCGACACTGGCTCTCACTCACCGCTGCGACAAAGACCATATCGCGTGTCCGCTACGGAACGTCGCGTCATTGCAGACCAGGTCGATGACATGCTCCGTCGAGGCGTCATTCAACCTTCCCACAGCCCATGGGCCTCTCCCGTGGTCCTCGTCCCAAAATAAGACGGCTCCATCCGCTTCTGTGTTGATTTTCGACGCTTGAACAAGATCACGCTGAAGGACGTCTATCCATTACCACGCATCGATGATGCTTTGGACTGTTTACAGGGAGCCGAGTTCTTTTCTTCGCTGGATTTGCGGTCAGGCTACTGGCAGGTTCCGATGGCAGAGGCCGATCGCCCCAAAACTGCCTTTGTTGCACCAGACGGCTTGTATGAATTCACCGTCATGCCTTTCGGACTTTGCAACGCTCCTGCTACGTTCGAAAGGATGATGGATAATGTTCTACGTGGCCTCTAATGGAAAATATGTCTTTGCTATCTTGACGATATTGTGGTGTTCGCCCCTGATTTCGCAACGCATCTGCTCCGTCTCCAGCACGTACTCACCTGCGTGACCAACGCCGGGTTTCAACTTAACCTGAAGAAGTGTAGATTTGCTGTTCGTCAGCTCACAATTTTAGGCCATGTCGTGTCAAAGGACGGCATTCGCCCGGATCCCGAGAAGCTACGTGCTGTTACTGCGTTTCCAAAACCTACCACTATGAAAGAGCTACGCAGATTTATCGGCCTCTGCTCTTACTTCCGACGATTCGTTCGAAACTTTGCGTCAATTATATCGCCTCTCACGCAGATCCTTGGTGGCGCTGGAGATCTCTCATCATGGTCTCCAGAGTGTGACGACGCCTTCGCAACCTTGCGCCGTCTTCTCACGACGCCACCCATTCTTCGCCATTTTGACCCTCAAGCACCAACCGAAATCCATACCGATGCAAGCGGTGTGGGCCTTGGCGCTGTGTTGGCACAGCGTCAACCTGGCCACACAGAATACGTCGTCGCATACGCGAGTCGCACGTTAACCAAGGCGGAAACCAATTACAGCGTTACAGAAAAGGAGTGTTTGGCCATTGTGTGGGCGCTTGGCAAGTTACGCCCATATTTATACGGCCGATCATTTGACGTAGTGACCGACCACCACGCACTATGTTGGCTGTCGACGCTCAAAGATCCATCCGGCCGTCTTGCCCGCTGGGCATTGCGAATCCAAGAATATGACATCCGCGTGGTTTACCGTTCCTGGCGAAAGCACTCCGATGCTGACGCGCTATCCCGATCGCCACTTCCCCCGAAGGCCCGTGACGACTCCGCCTGCGAGTGTACACTATCCTCTCTGGACGTTGACACTATCGCTGCTGCACAGCGTAATGATCCCTGGACTGCATCTCTGCTCGACCTTCTCTCGGATACGTCGAAAGTTCCCGCGTCACGTACGCTTCGGCGCCAACTTCCTCATTTTGCGATTCGAGACCAGCTACTATATCGACGCAACTATGCCCCAGAGGGACGCACCTGGTTACTCGTCATTCCGAGAACCTTGCGATCAGAGCTCTGCTCCTCGTTCCACGTCGACCCTCAGTGTGGCCACGCGGGAGTCTTCAAAACCTACGAAAGACTTCGACACCGCTATTACTGGCGGGGAATGTACAATTTCGTTCGAACGTTCGTCCGCTCTTGTCGTGAGTGCCAACGCCGTAAAGCGCCACCACACAACTCCGCCGGTGAACTCCAGCCTCTGCAATGCCCATCCCGACCCTTTGATCGCGTGGGCATAGATCTCTACGGGCCACTTCCGTTGACTCCTACCGGCAACAGGTGGATAATCGTTGCGGTCGACCACTTAACCCGTTATGCGGAGACCGCTGCTCTACCAAATTCTACAGCGCATGAGGTCGCCAATTTCATACTTCACCGTTTTCTCCTTCGTCATGGAGGTCCACGTGAACTTTTAAGCGACAGAGGCCGCGCCTTCTTATCTGAAGTCGTCGAACACCTGCTTGCTGAATGCGCTATCGTTCATCGTAAATGCACTGCTTATCACCCACAGACTAACGGTACCACGGAACGCTTTAATCGAACTCTTGGTGACATGCTCGCCATGTATGTTTCACCTGATCACTCTAATTGGGACCTCGTTCTTCCGTTTGTCACCTATGCCTACAACACCGCGACTCAGGCCACTACCGGATTCTCACCCTTTTACCTTCTTTACGGCCGTCATCCTTCGCACACAATCGACACTATTCTGCCCTACCGCCCAGACCCATCCGAATTCCTGCCGATCTCGGAAGCCGCCAGACACGCCGAGGAATGTCGCCAGCTGGCCCGCCGATTCACCTCGGACGACCAGAACCGTCAAAAGGCCCTTCACGATGCCCAGAACTCGACTCCCACTTTTCTCCCGGGCGCTCTCGTCTGGTTGTTAGTGCCACACCGCACGCCTGGGCTAGCTTCAAAACTCCTTCCGAAGTACGACGGGCCATACCGCGTTCTCGAGAGAACATCACCCGTGAATTACCTGATTGAGCCGCTAACGCCGCCGTCCGACATGCGGCGTCGTAACCGCGAAGTCATTCACGTTCAGCGTCTCAAGCCGTATCACGATTCTACCGTCCTTCCAGAAACCTAAGTCGCCAGGATGGCTCCTTTATTTCCGCGGGGCCATTGTAAGGAAGTAAACGAACATGCGCGCTGGGTCAGCAGCATCGGCAGCATCAAGCGCGCAGCAGAAGCTCGAGCTCGGGGACTGTGCTCGGTGCATCGTAGAACCGGCGGCCGCTGCGAACCCTAATAAACCTCCTTTATACGTCCCAACATTTCTGCCCGTTAATCAATTTGTTTTTGATGATCTGCATAGGCCGCTCTAGTCAGTCGCGTCAATACGTAGCTCGTGGTAGAAAAACTACCGAGGAGTGTTACTAACAAGGGAAGATCTTTGTGGCATGCCGTTGCTTTACATACTGCTCTACCGAAAATGTTAGGGTAAAGCAACACACGCTTCTCAGCTTTGTTTTCTTAGGAACTACTAACAGACATCAAGACAATGGTCCATGGAACAATAGACTATGCCTAAGGTTACACAGCTGGCTATCAGATTGTTGTAGAGCTCTTACTGAGCAACAAAAAAATAGAGAAAATGGTAATTTAAATCATACTGCCCAAATTGTTTGCAATTATCTTGAGAGTACCACTCTACTGCTGCTAAGTTGCCCCACTCTTTAAGCTTCTTAGCTAAGAACTCACTGAAGAATTGCCATTCTAACCATTTTCTTCTAGCTGCAGATTTAAATTGCAATGCGATATCTGAAAATCAAGCCAAATGTTAAAACTAGACAAGTAGTTGCGAAGAGTTTCTAGCAAAATCAGCTTTACTTGAGTTTTCAGCTTTATCCAACCAAGCACGAAGCTTGACGCTACTGTCAGGTGGGCGACTTGTCTCTTATTATGCTAAAAGCATGATGTTCTACTAGGGGATTTTAGAGCAGTGTAATGACAGCAGCATTCAGGGAAGGTTGGTAATCCATTACTGAAGTATTATTGCGCAACAGAAAAGCATTGACGTAAGAAAAGAACACACACGAAGCGCTTGCTGCGTGTTCTCTTACGTCCATGTCTTTTCTTTTGCGCAATAATACTTCAGCAATGAATTTTACAGTATGTTGACTGATGTGGTTTGTAATCTATTCTTGTTGAACAAGCTTTCATACCTGTTGAAGAGTAGAGAAGCTGACTAAACACTGGTCTCAAAACAGCAAATTTTCTTCTGCATCAATCCTTGCACTCGTCCCAAAGTTCAGTTAACAATATCATGATTCAAGCGGATTATTCCTACCAAAATATATCTGTTCTCTTCAAGTAATTTTATTAACTATTTATATGATACAAAACTCGTATACGTTTGTAGTGCACTTTTAGTATACCTGGTTTCCATACATCCTTTGTGTGTACCTTTAAAGAAACATTCTAAATAGCACATTTTACCGCTTCTGGTATACTGTGCACTGCACACAGCCAAGTGGCTGGCCTGATTAGCTTTCTATTGGAACCATAAATGTACAAAGCTGTCAAAAGACACTGCTTTTAGGTAGCTGTTGCGAGAGAGACACGGGCAGGCACTAGTCACAAGGTCGCGTGCACCGCCATGCGCCTGTATGTTTTCGTCCGTGTTTCCTGAAGTCGTTCAATCAAATTTCATATGCCCACCTGCTGCTGCATGCAGCTGTGCAAGGGCTCCAGTGTCGTCATCAGACTTAGACAAATACGGGGACAACTGGCCCATGGGACCGTCAGCGTGATGAAACGGGACCAGCTGGAATCGACACGAGAGCACTATGCCTGTTGACAGTTGTGTACACTCCCGATAAATAAAATTGATATTTGGTACTCGCAGTCCATTCAAACAAATTTATCATTTTGATTGACCCACTGCCTTCGATGTATTTATAAGGCCTATATTTCAAACTGCCCCAATAGGCTAAAACTTTCATTAATGTGTCTTGCTTGTCCATATAAGAAATTCCAGCTGCTTTTTCACTTAAGGCTTAACATTTGCGCTTATATAGCTTTAAATCAGCCGAAAATAAAGTGAGCTGCCTGTCTGCACTGGTCAAACTGGGAAAATCCACAAGCAGAAAAGTTGTTCTTGCTGGAATGGAAAACTTTTGTTGTGAAGTCGCATGGTAAAATAAATAAATCACGAATTTATTATATTTTTGAAATTGTTAATAACTGTATATTTGACCACAGAATCAGCTATGTTGCCTCAAGACATACTTATACCTGAATCTGATAATTCAGATATGTATCTGGGGCTCCTTCGCATTTTAATTATGGGAAGTCTACTGTATATGCTATCAGTTGTCGCTCCGTTGACCCAAAGACGAACGCCCAAATCTCAATTCGCCTAGCATCTTAACACGCTTGCTTCCCTAAACTAAATCCCTAGGGGATTTCTCCCTTAGGAATTTGGTTCTCGGTCCTTGTCGAAGATCATATCACTGGTGTAGTGATTTAAACACTCGGCTACTATGCTCGAAGTCCTCTGTTAAAACCCGGCCGTCAGGAACTTTCCTAGGTACCTTTTAGAAATATTTAATGATACCGCTGAAAACTGTCTAAAATGAAAAGTCACGATAATGTAATACAGTGTTGAAAATTAAAATATGGTTGAAAAATACACCAGACCGTGTCTATGGTGTGGACATTGTACATCAGAGCGTGTTGCAGACATGGGTTTGGTAGGCCTTGTATACCCGACCTGGAGTATACCGCAAGCATGTTCTGGTGTACCTCTACTGGTGTTTACACAGAGCCGGGTCTGCTGTGCTAGGTATGCTCGCCTGGTGCTTTCTGTATACTAGTGTCGTGACTTCGTCGGACCACGGTGGTACGTTCTGATGTGTTTGAAAAATTAGGGCATGCATCAAATATCTTTATATCACGAATGTGTAGATCGTATTACCAGAGTTTCATGCAGCAATATGCACATTTACCTACAGTGAACATTTATTTACGTTTATTCTGTAGATGACATGTTGCTGCAACATGGCCGGCAAAATGGCACTGTAAATATTTGTTTATACAGTACGGTTACTGAAAATTGATTTTGCTGTAAAAAACATAAGCATGAAGTAACCTAAGTGCGCAACCTTTCGTTGCATGTGCTTAGCTGCCATAACGAATAAGTAATTCCTCAGGGCCAAATGCTACATATGAGCAGCATAGTGTTTTTTTTATTTCCGACTAAACGCCCACTCATGATGAAACTTGGAAGTCTTCTGGCCGTCGCTACCAGTTCACAGCCGGCTGCACCCTTTCATGCTCCCCCAAGATGCAGCACATCCAGGAAAAGCCAATTAATTCTGGGGATCAATTGAATTATTTTTCACAACATAAATAATAATTTATTTTCATGTAATAACATCATGCCATCAAGAGTTTTATGTTTGTAAGTATTGCAGCAAGATAATTTGTGAGCTGCACTTTCTGAACTCCACGCACAAGATAAAGTATGCGGTGAAAAGAAGAAAAACGCTACATGCCTTATTCAGTACTTCGATATCGCTAGCAAGAAGCATGTGCGTAAGAACTCTTAATCATTCATAAACAAAGACGAACGCAACAAGCACCCGAACATGTATTTCCTTCATTGTTTCTATAATGTGAGCATCATATGGTAAGCATTGGTTAGACCACTACAATGGCAGGCTGTATTTTATATTTTCATAATGCTTTCAATTCTACAATTTACAATTTAATAAATAACACGCAAAGGCCCATTCCGCTCTTGCTTAGTACAATAAGGTTCCACTAGTAGTAGAACAGCAAAACATAAATTGGTCACTCGATTCCCCTTGTTGAGATTGCTGCACGGCGAAGACATTAATATTTAAGAATTGGTTCGTTCAGGCATCATACGAGAAATAAATTGTAAGCAGCCTCATGCGAACTCCACGTACAGGAAAAAGTATTCAGTGAAAAATAAAATGCTGCATGCCCAGCTCTATCCTTTGATGTCGTTGACTTGAAGCGTCCGTGCAAGAACTTTTAAACATACTTGTGTAACAAGGAATACAACGGGACAACCGCACATGGATTTGCTTCATTGGTTCTTTAACGCCCAGTATCAGCGTTAGCACCACAACTAGCGTCCTAGTGGTTCTGCTTGTCGCAGCGCTCTTGTGTAGCAACCGGCATTCTCTCCAAGCTGCTTGCAAGTTCTTTGCCCGTGTCCTTGACGCGGCGCTGTTGTGTACCAGCCAGTGCTCGCTCCAGACTTGCTGTCCGTTCCTTGTCCGTCTCCTTCACGCGGCGTTGTTGTGTAGCAGCCTATCTTATATCAGGCCTTGCTGCCCATTGCTCCTCAGTCTCTTTGACTAGGTGCATTTGTCAAGTAATTCACGCTCGCTCCAGCCTAACCAACCGTTCCACGACCGTCTCTCCGAAGCGGACCTGTTGTGTACCAGCCGCTGCTCGCTCCAAGCTGGATGCCCGTTCCTCGTCCCTCTCCTTGACGCGGCGCTGTTGTGTAGCCGCCGCTGCTCCCTACGCCATGGCCGCCCTTCCTTGTCCGTCTCCTTGATGCGGCTGTGTTGTATAGCAGCTGGTGCTTGAACCAACCTGGTTGCCAATCTCACCCGTCTCCTTAACGTGGCGCTGTTGTGTAGTAGCCAGCGCTCATTCCAATCTGGCATCCCGTAACTTGTCCGTCTCCTTAAGGCGGCGCTGTGCAGCAGATCATGCTCGCTCCACCCTGGCTGACCTTACTCGTCTATCTCCATGACTAGGCGCTGTTGTGTAGCCGCCGTTGCTTGCAACGACATGGCTGCCCTTCCTTGTCCATGTTCTTGAAGTGGCGCTGTTGTGTAGCAGCTGGTGCTCGAACCAACCTGGTTGTGCGTCTCTCGTCTGTCTCCTTAATGTGGCGCTGTTGTGTAGTCTTCGGCGCTCGTTCCAATCTGGCAGCCCGTTACTTGTCCGTCTCTATTGTGTTACTACTATAAATTACCCTGGCAATGTTAGCCAGCGTCGCCACACGTAAACCTCGATAGCGGATGTGGCACTTCTTTTCTGCCGGAAGCACCAAGAGTACATGATCTTTTTGGCTGAAGGCAACCAATAAATAAGCCGACACGTCCCACCTGAAGTCTTCAATCTTCAGAATTCGAAACACTAGTTATGTATTGAACGAGAAGAAACGTAGTTAACTGCGGCACCCGATATTTATTAATCGTGGGAAAGAAGCCAATAAAAACACGAAGGCCAACATAGGTGAAATTAGTTGTACTTATTGCCTGATTGCCGTGTTATAGTTTGTTAAGGAAGCTTTCCCTCAAGTCTAAATATTTTAAGGCAGTTTGTCGTGTGCGTATCATGGCCAAGCAGGCTTATATCGCCTTCCGTTTCTCTACCACGGTTGCGCTTTAAAACCACGGCGCTGCAAGTTTGCTTCAGAGACTTTCCTTTCCTTCCCTCTTTTCCGCCCTTAAACTGGCTCTCTTAACTACTACACGCAGAGACAAAGCAACAGCGCGCGCATTAGATCCTATAGATGAGATGAATATTTACAATTATTATTAGGGTTATAATTATATTCGAGTGCTGATTGCCGTGTTAAAGTTTGTTAACGAAGCTTCCCCTCAAGTCTAAATATTAGAGGCAGTTTGTCGTGTGCGTATCATGGCCACGCATGCTTATATGGCCTTCCATTTCCATTTCCATTTATATGGCCTTCCATTTGCAGCGCCGTGCCCAAACCACGGCGCTGCAATATTGCTTTCCTCTCCTTCCTTCTTCTCCGCCCTTAAACTGGCTGTCTTAACTACTACACGCAGAGACAAAGCAACAGAGCGCGCATGCGATCCCATAGATGCGATGAATACATATATATAGAAAAGTATCAGTCATAGCTCTCGTAGTATGGCCTTCTAGGCCGTTTCCTTTCTTTCTTTTTTCTTTCTTTGAAAGTAGTCTTATTAGGGTTATTATAATTACACGAAGGTATTTCGCCCTCGTCAGCAGCAGTCCTTGAGAAAGCTATTCTGGCGGCTAGCTTCCCACGCTATGCGTGCCGCCCTGGCACCTGTTTAAGCTTTTCCTAGACGCCAGAGCTATACTACTATGTCCGCGCAACCTTGAGCGATCGGAAAGTGCGTTTTCCCCTCTTGGCCGGCGGAGAAGGGAGGCTTCGTTCCCGCTGCGGGGCTCTCCACATCTCACTAAGGTGACTGGTGGTGGTCTCGTGCTGACGAGCCCTCTCGGTGAGCGCATATTTCCCCCCTCATCTTTCCCCCCCCCCATTTTTCCAAAAAATTATGCCTTCCAACCACTTCCAAAAAAAATCGACTGTCGCGGACAACATCAGCCCCTTTCCACGTAAGTATGAGGCTCGGAGCAGGAGCTGTGGCGCTTGAATGTAACCTGTGGCTTGATGAACCAACCGCCTGAGCTACCTTACCGGGCAACATTGAAGGGTCACGAGTTCAAATCACATGTTATGTTCCTTTTTCCCCTTTTTTTCTTTTTCTTTCTTTTTAATGTATTTTCCTTCATATTTTCACTGTACGGAATCCCTTCTAAAAAATTATATATCCTCAATTATGCAGGGCCACACATGTGCAGGTCATAAATACAAGGTTCTCTAGCCGAGTGCCATCCGTGCGGTATAACCGAGATCCGATTGGTCCACCTTGACTGATCAAATATGGCACCACTGTAGGTTAAATGAGGCGTACAACTCCTGCGGGACCCGCCGTGGTTGCTCAGTGGTTATGGTGTTAGACTGCTGAGCACGAGGTCACGGGATCGGATCCCGGCCACGGCCGCCGCATTTCGATGGGGGCGAAATGCGAAAACACCCGTGTACTTAGAGTTAGGCTCATGTTAAAGAACACCAGGTGGTCGAAATTTTCGGAGTCCTCCACTATGGCGTGCCTCATAATCAGAAAGTGGTTTTGTCACGTAAAACCCCATAATTTAATTTTTAATTTAACTCCTGCGGGGACAATAGAGAATCCGTTTCCTGTGCAAGAGGACCATGAATCAAATCCCGGTGCCGCGCAATTCTCCACCGGAAAATACAAAAAAAGAACCGTGTGTTGAGAAAATTGCACAAACAGGCCTGGAGTGCGGCCTGATCGCGGTGACTAAGAACCGGTAACGCACTCTCTCACCAGAGCAGGATTGGCCACCCTGGTGCAGTACTTGGACACAACCTTCTATATGAATACAACAGTCAAAGCCCGGCCCTCAGTCCCCAGCAGCCTCGAAGCAACTGACCACGGCGGCGGTCAGATCTGTGACACTGGAGAGGGTGCTAACAATACCTGGCTCCGGACAGGCCGCCATTGGAATCTGAACCTGGCAACGTTTAACGTTAAAACGCTATCTATTGAGGCGAGTCTAGCAACGTTATTGGAGGAACTAGAGGGTCGTAAATGGGATATAATAGAGATCAGTGAGGTTAGGAGGACAAAAGAAGCATATACAGTGCTAAAAAGCGGGCATGTACTGTGTTACCGGGGCTTAGCGGAGAGACGAGTACTAGGAGTCGGATTCCTGATTAATAAGGAAATAGCTGGTAACATACAGGAATTCTATAGCATTAACGACAGCGTGGCAGGTCTTGTTGTGAAACTTAATAAGAGGTACAAATTGAAGGTGGTACAAGTCTATGCCCCTACATGTAGTCATGATGACCAGGAAGTCGAAAGCTTTTTGAAGACGTTGAATTGGCGACGGGTAAAGTCAAAACAAAATACACTATACTGATGGGCGACTTCAATGCCAGAGTAGGCAAGAAGCAGGCTGGAGACATGTCAGTGGGGGAATATGGCATAGGCTCTAGGAATAGCAGAGGAGAAGTATTAGTAGAGTTTTCAGAACAGAATAATAGGCGGATAATGAATACCTTTATCCGCAAGCGGGATAGCCGAAAGTGGACGTGGAGGAGCCCGAATGGTGAGACTAGAAATGAAATCGACTTCATACTCTGCTCGAAACCTGGCATCATACAAGATGTAGACGTGCTCGGCAAGGTACGCTGCAGTGACCATAGGATGGTAAGAACTCGAATTAGCCCAGACTTGAGGAGGGAACGGAAGAAACTGGTACACAAGAAGCCAATCAATGAGTTAGCGGTAAGAGGGAAACTAGAGGAATTCCGGATCAAGCTACAGAACAGGTATTCGGCTTTAACTCAGGAAGAGGACCTTAGTGTTGAAGCAATGAACGACAATCTCATGGGCATCATTAAGGAGTGCGCAATAGAAGTCGGTGGTAACGCCGTTAGACAGGAAACCAGTAAGCTATCACAGGAGACGAAAGATCTGATCAAGAAACGGCAATGTATGAAAGCCTCTAACCCTACAGCTAGAATAGAACTGGCAGAACTTTCTAAGTTAATCAACAAGCGTAAGACAGCGCACATCAGGAACTATATGGATAGAATTGAACAGGCTCTCAGGAACGGAGGAAGCCTAAATACAGTGAAGAATAAACTAGGAATAGGCAAGAATCAGATGTGTGCGTTAAGAGACAAAGCCGGCAATATCGTCACTAATATGGATGAGATAGTTCAAATGGCTGAGGAGTTCTATAGAGATTTATACATTACCAGTGGCACCCACGACGATAGTGGAAGAGAGAATAGCCTAGAGGAATTCGAAATCCCAGAGGTAACGCCAGAAGAAGTAAAGAAAGCCTTAGGAGCCATGCAAAGGGGGAAGACAGCTGGGCAGGACCAGGTAACAGCAGATTTGCTGAAGGATGGTGGTGAGATTGTTCTAGAGAAACTGGCCACCCTGTACACGCAATGCCTCATAACTTCGAGCGTACCGGAATCTTGGAAGAACACTAACATAATCCTAATCCATAAGAAAGGGGACGACAAAGACTTGAAAAATTATAGACCGATCAGCTTACTGTCTGTTGCCTACAAAGTATTTACTATGGTAATCGCAAATAGAATCAGGAACACCTTAGACTTCTGTCAACCAAAGAACCAGGCAGGATTCCGTAAAGGCTACTGAACAATAGGCCATATTCACACTATCAATCAAGTGATAGAGAAATGTGCAGAATATAACCAACCCTTATATATAGTTTTCATTGATTACAAGAAAACGTTTGATTCAGTCGGAACCTCAGCAGTCATGAAGGCATTGCGAAATCAGGGTGTAGATGAGCCATTTGTAAAAATACTGGAAGATATCTATAGCGGCGCCACAGCCACCGTAGTCCTCCACAAAGAAAGCAACAAAATCCCTATAAAGAAAGGCGTCAGACAGGGAGATACGATCTCTCCAATGCTGCTCACAGCATGTTTACAGGAGGTTTTCAGAGGCCTGGAGTGGGAAGAATTGCGGATAAAAGTTGATGGAGAATACCTTAGCAACTTGCGATTCGCTGATGACATTGCCTAGCTTAGTAACTCAGGAGACCAATTGCAATGCATGCTCACTGACCTGGAGAGGCAAAGCAGAAAGGTGCGTCTGAAAATTAATCTTCAGAAAACTAAAGTATTGCTTACCAGTCTCGGAAGAAAACAGCAGTTTACGATAGGTAGCGACGCACTGGAAGTGGTAAGGGAATACATCTACTTAGGGCAGGTAGTGACCACGGATCCGGATCATGAGACTGAAATAACCAGAAGAATAAGAATGGGCTGGGGTGCGTTTGGCAGGCATTCTCAAATCATGAACAGCAGGTTCCCACTTCCCTCAAAAGGAAAGTGTGTAACAGCTGTTTGTTACCAGTACTCACATATGGGGCAGAAACCTGGAGGCTTACGAAAATGGTTCTGCTGAAATTGAGGACGACGCAACGAGCTATGGAAAGAAGAATGATGGGTGTAACGTTAAGGGATAAGAAAAGAGCAGATTGGGTGAGGCAACAAACGCGTCTATATGACATCTTAGTTGAAATCAAGAAAAAGAAATGGGCATGGGCCGGACATGTAATGAGGAGGGAAGATAACCGATGGTCACTAAGGGTTACGGACTGGATTCCAAGGGAAGGGAAGCGTAGCAGGGGGTGACAGAAAGTTAGGTGGGCGGATGACATTAAGACATTTGCAGGGACAACATGGCCACACTTAGTACATGACCGGGATAGTTGGAGAAGTATGGGAGAGGCCTTTGCCCTGCAGTGGGCGTAACTAGGCTGATGATCATGATGATGATCATGATGATGATGATGATTTCCTGAAAGAAATAAAAATATTGCAAATGACTCTGCATCACAAACAACATGCCGCAGGTCGAGAACGGTCCCACGTCATCGCATTACGCACGCGATACTCTACCAATTCACCTATATGGAGTCATTCTCTCAAGAAATTTTGGGAGTACTATTGTGTTGCTACTCCAACTAACCCTGAGAGTGTTAGCCACCACCGCCACTCGAAAACCATCATAGCGGATGTGGCACATCCTTTCTGCCGCAAGCGCCACGACTACGTGATTTTGTTGGCTGAAGGCAAGCGACAGATGAACCGACATGTGCTACCTGAAGGCTTCAATCTTGCCAAATACGAGCCTCTCGTTATGTATTGAACGAGAAGAAACGAGGTGACCTGCGGCAGCCGATATTTATTACTTGTGGCATAAGAAGCCAATCAAAACACGAAAGCCAACAAAGGTGAATTTAGTTGTACTTACGTACTTAATGAAATAAAAATATTGGAAATGTAACTAGATGAAAAAACAATGTGCCGCGGGTAGGGAACGGTTCCACGTCATCGCACTACACGTGCGATACTCTACCAATTGAGCTAATGTGGAGTCGTTCGTTAGAGAAATTTCTGGTGTACTATAGTGTTACTACTCCAAGTAACCCTGAGAGTGTTAGCCAGTGCAGCCACTTGTAAACCTTGATAGCGGATGTGGCACATCCTTTCTGCCGCAAGTGCCACGAGTACGTAGTTTTTTTGGCTGAATGCAACCGATAAATATACTGATACTTGCTACCTGAAGGCTTCAGTTATGCCAAATTTGAGCCTCTCTTTATGTATTGAACGAGAAGAAACCGCGTTAACTGCGGTACCCGATACTTAATAATCGTGGCATAAGGAGCCAATAAAAACACGAAGGCCTGCACAGGTAAAATTAGTTCTACTTACTGACCTTAAGAAATAAAGATATTGGAAATGTATCCGGATGACAGAACAACGTCCTGCAGTTGGATAATGGTTCCACATCGTCGCATTACACATGCGATACTCTACCAATTGTGCTAATGGGAACTCGTTCTCTCAATAAATTTCTGGTGTATTATTGAGTTACTACTCTAACAAACCCGGAGAGTGTTAGCCAGTGCCGCCACTCGTAAACCTTGATAGCGGATGTGGCACATCCTTTCTGCCGCAAGCGCCACGAGTACGTGTTTTTTTTTTTGCCTGAAGGCAACCGATAAATAAACGAACGCGTGCTACTTGAAGGATTCAATTTTGCCCAATTTGAGCCTCTCTTTATGTGTTGAACGAGAAGAAACGGCGTTTACTGCGGTACACGATACTTAATAATAGTTGCATAAGAAGCCAATAAAAACACGAAGGCCAACACAGGTAAAATTAGTTCTACTTACTGACCTAAACAAGTAAAGAGATTGGAAATGTATCCGGATGAAAAAAACAACAGGCCGCAGGTGGAGCGTGGTCCCACGTCATCGCATTATACATGCGATATTCCAGCAATTGAGAAAATGGGGAATCGTTCTCTCAATAAATTTCCGGTGTATTATTGAGTTACTACTCCAACAAACCCTGAGAGTGTTAGCCAGTGCCGCCACTCGTAAACCTTGATAGCGGATGTGGCACATGCTTTCTGCCGCATGCGCCACGAGTACCTGATTTTTTCGGCTGAAGGCAACCGATAAATAAAGGACACCTTCAACCTGAAGGCTTTAAATTTGCCAAATTCGAGCCTCTCGTTATGTGTTGAACGAGAAGAAATTGCGTTAACTCCGGGACCCGATACTTATTATACGTGGCATAAAAAGTAAATAAAACACTAAGGCCAACACAGGTGAAATTAGTTATACTTACTGACTTAAAGAAATAAAGATATTTTAAATGTATCCGGATGAAAGAACAACATGCCGCAGGTGGAGAACGGTCACACGTCATCGCATTATACGAGCGATACTCTACCAATTGAGATAATGTGGACTCGTTCGGTAAAGAAATTTCTGGTGAAACTATTGCGTTATTTCTCCAAATAACCCTGAGAGCGTTAGCCAGAGCCGCCACTCGTAATCCTTGATAGCGGATGTGGCACATCCTTTCTGCCGCAAGCGCCACGAGTACGTGATTTTTTTGGCTGAAGGCAACCGATAGATATACCGATACTTGCTACCTGAAGGCTTCAGTTTTGCCAAATTCGAGCTTCTCTTTATGTATTGAACAAGAAGAAACGGAGTTAACTGCGGTACTACATATTTCATTTTCATGGCATAAGAAGTCAATAAAAACACGAAGGCCAACAAAGTTGAAATTAGTTTTGCTTAAGGGCCTAATGAAAAAATATTGAAAGTGTTACTTGATGAAAAAACAACATGCCACAGGTGGAGAACGGTGCCACGTCATCGCATTATACGTGCGATACTCTACCAATTGAGTTAATGTGGAGTAGTTCTCTCAATAAATTTCTGGTGTATAATTGCGTTACTACTCCAACAAACCCTGAGAGTG
Source organism: Dermacentor andersoni (assembly GCF_023375885.2). NCBI lineage: Eukaryota > Metazoa > Arthropoda > Arachnida > Ixodida > Ixodidae > Dermacentor > Dermacentor andersoni. The sequence continues at coordinate 23,945,750 of NW_027314752.1, read as the reverse complement.
TTTGCCAGTGCCGCCACTCGTAAAGCTTGATAGCGGATGTGGCACGTCTTTTCTGCCACAAGTGCCACGAGTATGTGATTTTTTTGGCTGAAGGTAACCGATAAATAAAGGACACGTTCTACCTGAAGGCTTCAATTTTGCCAAATTTTAGCCTCTCATTATTTGTTGAACGACAAGAAACGCCGTCAACTGCGGTACCCGATACTTACTAATCGTGGCATAAGAAGCCAATAAAAACACGAAGACCAACACAGATCAAATAATTTGTTCTAACTTACTTAATCAAATAAAAATATCGGAAATGTATCTGGAAGAAAAAACAGCTTGCCGCAGGTGTAGAACGGTCCCACGTCATCGCATTACACGTGCACTACTCTACCAATTGAGCTAATGTGGAGTCGTTCTCTCAAGAAATTTCTTGTGTACTATTGTGTTACTACTCCAACTAACCGTGGGAGTGTTAGCCAGCGCCGCCACTCATAAACCCTGATAGCGGATGTGGCACATCCTTTCTGCCGCAAGCGCCACGATTTAGTGATTTTGTTCGCTGAAGGCAACCGATAAGTAAACCACCACGCGCTACCTGAAGGCTTCATTCTTGCCTAGTTCGAGACTCTCGTTATTTATTGAACGAGAAGGAAATGTGGTAACTGCGGGAGCCGATATTTGATAATCGTAGCCCCCCCCCCATGGAAAGATAAAAAACACTAAGGCCAACACAGGTGAAATTAGTTGTTTAACTGACTTAAAGAAATAAAAATATTGGAAATGCAATTGGGTGAAAAAGGACTTGCCGCATGTGGAGAACGGGCCACGTCATCACATTACACGTGCGACCCTTTACCAACTGAGCTAATGTGGAGTACTTCTCTCAATAAATTTCTGGTGTATTATTGCGTTATTACTCCAACTAATCCTGAATGTGTTAGCCAGCGCCGCCACTCGTAAACCAAGATAACGGATGTGGCACATCCTTTCTGCCGCAAGCTGCACGAGTACGTGATTTTTTTGGCTGAAGGCAACCGATAAATAAAGGGCACCTTCAACCTGAAGGCTTTATTTTGCCAAATTCGAGCCTCTCGATATGTGTTGAACGAGAAGAAATGGCGTTAACTTCGGGACCCGATACTTATTATACGTGGCATAAAAAGAAAGAAAAAACACGAAGACCAACAAAGTTGAGATTAGTTATACTTATTGACTTGAAGAAATCAACATATTGGAAATATAATTGGATGAAAAACAACTTGCCGCATGTGGAGAAAGGGCACACGTCGTCACATTACCCGTGCGATACTCTACTAATTGACCCGTACAAAAAATTATTGAGAAGGCATTAAGTTATTATTGGTCAATGTTGAGTTTTTCATTGAGGAATTGTGGAAATTTTGATAGAGAATTGTTGGGCTGACTGTTGGGTTGTTTTGAATATTGCCACTGAAATTTATTTGAAATACCATTGCGTGTCTCAATATTGAATAATTTTTGAGTTACCATTGAAATTGAATTGCGCTTAAACAACTGGTTGCGTTTATTTTGTGGAAAGGTTGTTGGGTTATCATTGATGCTGCATTGAACTCACGTTGTGGTAGTTCTGTTGACTTGTTGTTGAGTTATTGTTGTCACAGCCCCGAAAAATACATTGTGGTCCAGTTGAGGTGGCATTCAGGTTTCAGAAGTGGCCATTCAAATATGATTGACATTTGGTTGGGCTACTGGATATTTATTCTTATATTGAAATTAATTTGATAGTCACGCTTGCATGCCCCGGTGCCTGCTTATAATTTTCACAAACACAAACAAAAGCAAAGCAGAGACTGATCAATTTGAAGTACCTTTATTTACACTAAAGAAGCGTACCCATGAAACCTTACAGTACATAAGGCACCACTACATCGAACCTGGTGACATAGGCTAGTATCTACAGCACTATTAACAGTGTAAATACATCTGAAAAAACATATACATATGAATAAAATCAAAGCGATCATTGTGGTCTTCACTTGCGACTTTAGTTTATGACTAGAAGGCAAAGTGACTCAAAAGGCAGGGCTTAAGCATACCCTTGTAACAACCAAGTTTGAACACATGAACACTTGAAGCTGCTTGCGTGTGAATACACACAAGACATCTGAATATGTTACATTAAAATGTTTCGCACACTAACCCATCACAGGAACAGTTACGGCTGACTGTGAGAAGGCAAAATAACAGACTTGAAACAAATGACTTCACGTAAATATATACAAGCTTTAGCACACGTCTTTCAGTGCGATTAGGATTTAATGAAGCACCGAAGTAGACTTGTCTGAGCTTTTAGTCTTCGAGATGTATATAGTTTCATATTGCCCAATTATTTTATTAAATAACATCACTCAGCTTAGCTATTATTTGATGAGACGTCATTTAGAAAGTTGTCGGGCATGGTGAACACCGGAATCACGTTTCTGACGAGCCAGGTTTGCAACAGTACACCATTTGTATATGTTAAATTGAGGTACAGAACAGTTTGTTGGTGGTATTACCTCAATTGAGTGAACTAATTTTCAGGTAATTTTTCTGTACTTGCTCAAAGCTAATTAGAACACTTTTTGGGCCTTTTTCACTATACCAAACAACTAAGTGGTACCTCACTCAATAAAGAGATAAGGCAAGGCTAATACCTTGAACGATAAGGGAAAGAATAATTATTTAGCACAGGAAATTGGTAGTAACACACGGCTAACACAATTCCAAAGAGCCAAGTAGATGATCACCTGCACTTTCAGTATCTAGTACCCCATAAATAGTAATAAAAGAGGGGAAAAGATTTCAATGACTGGACAGCCAGATTGGTAACACAGTGAAAACGCAAATAAATGCGTATACGAAAAACTAATGACCCGAATGGCGCAAGTAAAATGTTATTAACATGCTACCATAATTTTATTGCATAAAATACAGAAAAGTTGCATTAAAATTGGGACAAAGCAGTAACAAAGACGGAGGGCGATACAGGACCCGTGTTGATAAAATTTACAAGTGATATACATGCACATTAAAGCTCAAGACAACGTTTTCTCCAATATATACACAAAAAATCCATGCACGGACGGCATAAAAGAAGGTTCCTGCGCCTAGAGAATGCAGCACAGTACAAAGCAGCAGCATGTGAACCGAAAACTAGAGCTTAGTATGTTTAAATACTTGCATACATTCAGGCATGTGACATGTCATGCCTTGAATGGATGAAATTCATAAATCTTACGCAAATGAAGTTACCATCACTCTGATTGGCTTCGTCACGGGACTCCTTGTAGTTGAACTAGATAAATGTACAGCAGTGTTAAACAGAGAAGAACCTACAGTTTTCTTCCTGAAATAAAAACGCAAATATTTCATGTATCAATTGTATGGACATTCGTCTATTCGGTGTACATTTATATTTGACAACCAGCCAAACAGAGACGAGAAGGATGAATTAGGGTAGGAACACACGTGAACGCTGACTCAACTAGAAGTTTATTCGTGAAGGCAAAGACTTTAAACACATTGGCCAACTTCACTAGGAAAAAGCCATGGATGTGCAGCAGAAACCGCCCGGCACAACAAAAAAGGAACGAAAGACATGTCGTGTAGAACAAACATGTGCGCCAAATACCCAAAAAACACATGAAAAATGAAAGGTTTGTCCTGCAAGCAATATCAACGAGGAATACTGCGGCAACTCTTTCCCACTAAGGGTCACAGAAATCTTGCTTATAAATTTTTCTTCGTGATCAATAAATAATTCTTCCATAAGTCCTGTTGTGTTCTGGTCTTTGTGATGAAGCAACCGTTCTTTCTGATCTATACCTCAACACCAGAGGAGTTCCAGAAGCAATATTTATTGATCACAAACGAAACAAATGCATAACCAAGTTATCTGTTGCCTTTAGTGGGAACGTCTTGCAGTTCTCAAGAGTATTTCTCGTTGGCTAGTATCACTCATCGGACAAATATTCCGCTTTTTCGAAAGATTTGTCCGATAGTTCACGTTTTTCGCGCACGTTTATTCTACATGACACGGCTTTTTCAGATTTCTTTTTCTTGTCGTTAGTGGCTTTTTCTGCCACGCATGCACGGCTCTTTGCCTTTGTCAAGTTGACCAGCGTCTTTAATACCTCTGTCTTCAAGAATAAACTTTTAGTTCAGCTTGCGCTCGTGTGCTCCTACTTATTTCGTCGTCCGTCTCTATTCGTGCTGCTGATTACCGTACGCACGTATCACTTGGCTGGGCTGGCAAACATTCTCTCAAACAAAAGTAAATGCTTCCCCTCAAAAGGTAGCCCATCCTTCACTACTTAAAGCCAGGGCAAATCGAAAGTAAGCTTTCACAGCGTCCATGCGGCAGCTAGTACACCACAGAGCCGCACAAAATAATAGTTAAAATTCTCACTTGATGGAGAGTGGCAACAGAGATGCGAGCTTGCGAGATAATGACCCCTATAACAAAGGGTGTCTCTTGCACGACGCCAAGCTGCTCTTGACGTAGAACACTTTGGCATCTGGGCATTTGCTGCATGCGTAACCTGCGAGAAGGGAATGCGGACAGAAAATGAGATTGCGCGGATTCAGAATCTGCCACACACTGCACATAACTACGCGCGAAATAGAAGTACACACTGTACTGGCAAGTAAAAATTGGCGACTCTTTACGAGTGCTGTCTAGAAAAGGAAGAAATGGGTTGCTTCGGTAAATGTTAGCTACGACACGCACAGCGATGTTTCCCAGCGTGGAGAAATATTCCCCGGCTGTCTCGCAGAAGCAAAGACCACGCGACAGTGCATAGCCGATACCATAGAGATATCGAATCTTATGGTAGAAGTCCAGCAGCAGCAATGACCTAAAGATAGGCCGAGAGCGATGCGATCGTGAGCGTGCCTGTACGAGTGAGAACATGCACAGCTTCTTTGAAGCTAGCCGCTCCGGCGTGTCTCCAATCATCCCACGCGATTTGCGTGCAGGACGTCACTTACACGCCCTTGCGCGTTTTGCGCGGTAGCGTCTGCGCAGTGAGCTAGCTTTATGCACGCGTCATTCTTCACCGCGCAAACGGTGCAAGAGGCGAGAACGCGCCGAGTGGCGCTCCTTTCGTTTTTGCAAGTAACGAACATTCGGATCGGCCCAGCTCAAAGAGGCAGCAGAGAACGGTGGCATGTTTCAGTTACCGCCAATAAAAATTGTAGAGTACGCCTTCAACAAAAACGCGCCGAGCTGGATAAAGATGCTTACTGCCGTAGTTTTGGCGGTGATAGGTGATAAGGCGAGCTCGTCGGCGGCTGTGGTCTTTGCCGACATTGTCACCACACCTCTGTTCATTTGCGCTGTGTATCCGTGTACAGTCACCGCGAGGAAGCTGCGACGAATCGGTTGGCCGTTGTCCGCAAATCCAAAAGAGGCAAAATATATTCTGCGGTGCGCCGCATCATTAGGCGCAACCTAAATCGAGGCGCGTTAAACCATTACGGCACAAAAGGTAATCACACTAACCGTATCGCATAGGATGAGCCGCTACGGATTTAAAAAATAATTATGATGTCCTACGTTCGAAACCAAAGATCTGATTATGAGGCAGGTCGTAGTTGGGGACTCCGTAATAATTTTGACTTTCTGGAAATCTTTACGTGCATACAATGCACGAGCGTTTTTCCATTCCGCTCCTTTGGAATGCGGCCGCTGCAGGGATCGTATCCACGACCTCGAGCCCCAAATTGCCACGGCGGCCGCCATAGTTACGAAATGCCTAAGCGTGACGTGCAACAGCGCCTTCCGGTACGAGTGCGGTACAAAAGGAGCACGGCTGTACACCTGCTGCACAATTATTTGTCGCGGTTCCCCTAAGCTCATAGTGTCTGCCTAAATACGTTGAAAGGCAGCGCGCCTGTCACGTATCGGAACGCGATAACAAGAGCTTAGACGGCCCACGTGAGCCCCTATGGAAGATGGCGTGGCCACTGAACAAAATTATCACTGCTCAGAGAAGCTGATCCTTATGTTCCTATTGTGTTCTCTCATACAAATTAGGCAAACGTCATTAGACAGTAACAAATGAAGGAATGCCATTTTACGCACGTGGGGCGCCGCTGCCTCTTCGCCTACTAGTGTTCCAAACGAAGTGACGGCGGCAGCGAGCATTAGTATCGCCCGCTTTCGCTCCGGGGCATACGGTTTGCTTGAAGAAAATGAACGGTGTGCTTAACATCTCACGCTTGTCAATGTCAAAGTAGAAAAAAGGCTACGTGCCCAAGAAAACGAGATTACTTACCTAGCTGCAGAAGTTCGGCTGCGATGGTTTCGGGGTGCCTTCTCTCCAACAGGCATCGTACCCTCTGCCGCGCAACTCATCAAAACAGCCAGGCTCGCACATCAGTCGAATACTAGTAGCTGATTCAGCCAACGACTTTAACGGATAAACGTCCCACTTATCGTCGTTAAAGCATTTCGCTAAAATGTACGTCATGATGTCCGAAACGAAAAAATACTTTCATCAAAAAGCACGAGGTGTGAACCGCCACACCGTACCACACAACGGCAACCAACTAACTGAGTCCGAAAGCCGTTCAAAGCTTCACCAAGGTAAATATACCTGGTAGCGAAGCTTCCACAGGAGGCCATACGTTCAAAATATGGCGGTCCATCGCCGGTTCATGGGGCTTAGCGCCATCTGTATGTGGTGGGAACACTTCCGGCGGAAAAAAAATAACGTGACGCCATGTCCGTTAAAAGCAGAAGTGACGTCACCTTGTTTTCGAAGGCGCGAAATTTGTTTTGTTGTTCTTCCTTTGGAGCTATATATTCAAATGCCCCGCCATTCGACTTGATGGGCGTTTCGAGCTTTCAGCGTGGAAAGCGATGCAGGAAAAGCCAGCCGTACGGTTGTCGAAATCGCATCCCTGCACAGAACATACTTTCTTTGGAGGCCGACGAAAGCTTTAGGTGTAGAGTGCTAATCCTATTGTCGGATGCCAAGCCCGTCGGCCAGCGCAGTCGCACGAAAACAACTACACAATTATCTGGCGGTCGTAACTCACTACTTTTGACTGAACAGATTAAGAAGCAATGAAGCTACCCGCGTCACCAAATTTAGACAAACTTCAACAAGCAAGAAAGCACAAATTGTGAGGGAGGCGTATTTGAACAGGTGATACGAGTGCGCCTTTCTGCCCATTTCAAGACGTGCATTGCACTGCGAGTGATAGTGGCGTCAACGCCCCCCTGTAGCGATGGGCACTGAAAAGAAATGCATTTAATAATAATAATAAAATTCAACGTATTTTCTTAACTCATCACGAATATATAAAATTGACTAGGAATTTTATTTTCGTCCAATGAATCTAACTGCGTCTCGTTTGAATTAAAAAGCGCGTTTTTCTTTCCCAATGTTTGTTCCCTCCAAACATATTCGCACTTCAATCGCTGATCCCATAACCCCCCATGCTGATGTCGGTGACAATCTGTACTGAACCGCTTTTCGCCCGAAGCTTCGCGACCTATTTGAATCGACCTTGGCTTCACTATCGTATGGAGTTATAAAAACCTTTCAAGCACAAAATAAACGCACGTGAAAACCACTAATTAATTAGTAATATCTTTTTCATCCACTAACTTTCATAAAGTTTTAGGAACAACCTGATTTGTAGCGTAAACAATAAATACTACGACCAAAATATGCGACTACAAAACTTGCGGTAACGATGTGTAATGGTGCAAAAGTGTGCTCAAAACGAAGCTACAACGGTTGCAACCGCGTGCGCGCACACACACACCCGAACGCTACCTTGACGTTGGTAGGGCCACCTAGAAATAAAAAATTACTACTAATTTTATTACTTTTACAAAAGTAACGCTACTAGAATAGTTTGTAGCACCTTTGAAGAAACGACGTTACAGGTTAGGTACGATAAGAGTCCGTTACCTGTATTTCATTCATTTCCCTTTGGTGTTCTGCTATTTAACTGAACATACGGGACCTGTCCTGCAGGCTTGGGAGACGAGAGGACAACAGTTCGGCGACGCTCAAATAAATCGCATGCTTCTTGCAAGGCGAGAGTCGGGAGCAGCTGCAGATACAGCGATTACCTGTGATACTGTTGCGGCTGTTTCTGAATCAGAAGCTCTTTGAAGTCACTTATTATAGCGGCTGCGGGCTGCGATCTCAAAGCGTGTTCGTTGTTTGATCTCTAGTACCACGGCCGTTGGATACAAAAAGCTATATTTACTTTCCAGACAAAGGGTGCGTCACAGGAAATTCGAAGATCTCTCACGTGTATGTTTGCAGCGTGTGCGCCGCCTGAATCCTACGGTTCCCACAACGCGTCGGATGCTGAAAAATAGCGTCGTCGCGTGTCGGTGCCTGTCTTATCGCCGGCTGCGCTGCCGCCATGTCTACTTTTGGGAAACTTCACATGCGCGTAGTCACCGTGTTTGCAAGTGAACTTCACATTCTTCTCCTACCCGAAACGTGCTCATTTTGAATCGTACCAATTGCTATGTCATCTAGTGTATTTTAAAACGACGATGGCATTTGTACACCGGAAAAATAAATAAATCATTATGAACTTGGGCGGTCATGAAGCTAGTCTAACGCTGCAGTTTTTACAGAGAGAAAACGGCTACGAAAGTGGGGCGGTCCCGTTAATAGGCGCTTGAAAGTGCCAGCTTTATCGGCAGCACGAGGAAGTGGCACGCTGCGCACGCGTCAAGCATTTCATAAGTTACTGGCTTTTGAACGAGAGGAGCATACGCGCGTTCGTCGACTATTGGTTAGAGCATATGGCTCGACGGCCGAGGTTCAATGCTACCCCATCGGTCACACATTATTTTCTTTTTATAAAAACGAGGCGAAAGAAGAACCTACCTGCCGCAAAGTGACAGCAATGAGGTTGGAACGCTTCGCATTAAATTTTTGGAATGTCTTCATATGCGAGTCCTAATTATTGATACTGGACTCACCTGCTACACAAAAAACAACTATTAAAGTAAACACAAATTACCCAATAAATTGTTTATTGAGGACACTCTACGGTTTTATTTTTGTGCAAGTGTTGAGTGAACTCAATTGCTTTTGAAAATTTGTTGAAGTCCCTTGTTTCAACAACACCCCAACAACATATCAATGGTTAATCAACACTCATTTTTGTACGGGGAGCTAATGTGGAGTCGTTCTCTCAATAAATTTCTGCTGTATTATTGTGTTACTACTCCAACAAACCTGCGAGTGTTAGCCAGCGCCACCACTCGTAAACCTTGATAGCGGATGTGGCACCTCCATTTTCATGCAAACGCCACGAGTACGGGATGTTTTTGGCTGACAGCAACTCATAAATACACCGACACATGCTACCTGAAGGTTTCAATTTTCCCAAATTCGAGGCTCTCGTTGTGTATTGAACGAGAAGAAACGAAGTTCACTGCGGGACCCGATATTTATTCATCGTGGCATAAGATTCCAATAAAACATGAAGGCCAACGCAGGTGAAATAGTTGTACTTACTTATTTAAGGAAATAAAAATATTGGAAATGTATCCAGATGAAAAAACAACTTGCCGCAGGTAGAGAACGGTCCCACGTCATCGCATTATACGTGCGATACTCTACGAATTGTGCTAATGTGGAGTCGTTCTCGCAATAAATTTCTGCTGCATTATTGCGTTATTGCTCAAATTAACCCTGAGAGTGTTAGAAAGCCCCGCCACTCGCAAATCTTGATAGCGGATGTGGAACATCCTTTCTGCCGCAAGTGCCACGAGTACGTGATTTTTTGGCTGAAGGCAACCGATAGATTAACCGACTAGTGCTACCTGAAAGCATCAATCTTGCCTAATTCGAGCCTCTTGGTATGTATTGAACGAGAAGAAACAGAGTTAACTGCGGCACCCGATATTTCTTATTCGTAGCAAAAAATGCCAATAAAAACACGAAAGACAACACAGGTGAAACTAGTTGTACTTAACTACGTAAAGAAATAAAAATGTTGGAAATGACATTGGATGAAAAAACAACTTGCCACAGGTGGAGAACTGTCGCTCGTCATCGCAATACACATGCGATACTCTACCAATTGAGCTAATGTGGAGTCGTTCTCTCAAGAAATTTCAGGTGTACTATTGTTTTGCTAATCCAACTAACCCTGAGAGTGTTAGAAAGCGCCGCCACTCGTAAACCTTGATAGCGAATGTGGCCTATCCTTTCTGCCGCAAGTGCAACGAGTACGTCATTTTGTGGCTGTAGGCAGCCGATAAATAAACCGACATGTCTTACCTGAAGGCTTCAATCTTGACAAATTCAATCATCTTGTTATGTATTGAACGAAAAGAAAAGGAATTAACTGCGGCAACCGATATTTCTTATTTCTGGCAAAAAAAGCCAATCAAAACACGAAAGACAGCACAGGTGAAATTAGTTGTACTTACTGATGTAAAGCAATAAAAAGTTTCGAAATGACACTGCATGAAAAAACAACTTGCCTCAGCTGGAGAAAGGTCGCTTGTTATCGCATTACCCATGCGATACTCTACCAATTGAGCTAATGTGGAGTCGTTCTCTCAAGAAATTTATGGTGTATGATTGCTCTCCGACCCCAGGTAACCCTGAGAGTGTTAGCCAGCGCCGTCACTCGTAAACCTTGATAGTGGATATGGCACATCCTTTCAACCGCAAGTGCCACGAGTACGTGATTTTTTTTATAAAGGCAAACGATAAATTAACCGACTAGTGCTACCTCAAAGCATCAATCTTGCCAAATTCGTGCCTCTTGTTATGTACTGAACGAGAAGAAACAAAAATAACTGCACGACCTGATATTTAATATCCGTGGCAAAAGAAGCCAATAAAAACACGAAGGACAACACAGGTGAAACTAGTTGTACTTACCGACGCAAAGAAATAAATATTTTGCAAATGACACTGGATAAAAAAACAACTTGCCACAGGTGGAGAAAGGTCGCTCGTCATGGGATTACTCATGCAATAGTCTGCCATTTGAGCTAATGTGAAGTCGTTCTCTCAAGAAATTTGGGATGCAATAGTGTTTTACAACTCCAACTAACCATGTGAGTGTTAGCCAGTGCCGCCACTCGTACACCTTGATAGCGGATATGGCACATCCTTTCTGCCGCAAGTGCCACGAGTACGTGATCTTTTTGGATAAGGGAAACCGATAAATTAACCGACTCGTTCTACCTGAAAGCATCAATCTTGCCAAATTCGAGCCTCTTGTTATGTATTGAACGAGAAGAAACAGAATTACCTGCTTGACCCGATGTTGACTATTCATGGCAAAAGAAGCCAATAAAAACAAGATGGACGAACACAGGTGAAACTAGTTGTACTTGCTGACGTAGAGAAATAAAAATTTTGGAAATGACACTGGATGAAAAAGCATCTTGCCACAGGTGGAGAACGCTCGCTCGTCATGGCATTACTCATGCGATACTCCACCAATTCAGCTAATGTGAAGTCGTTCCCTCAAGGAATTTCTGGTGTACTATTTTTTTCTACTCCAAATATCCGTGGGAGTTTTCGCCAGCACCGCCACTCGTACACCTTAATAGCGGATGTGGGACATCCTTTCTACCGAAAGTGCCACGAGTACGTGATCTTTTGGATAAAGGCAACCGATATAAAAACCAACACGCGCTACCTGAAGGCTTCAATCTGGCCAAATTGGAGCCTCGGCTCATGTATTGAACGAGAGGAAAAAGGGTTATCTGCGGGAACCGATATTTAATATTCGTGGCAAAAAAAAGCCAATAAAAACACGAAGGACAGCACAGGAGAAATTAGATCTACTTACCGACGTAAAGCCATAAAAATTTTGGAAATGACACTGGACGAAAGAACAACTAGCCACAGGTAGAGAACGCTCGCTCGTCATGGGATTACTCATGCGATACTCCACCAATTGAGCTAATGTGGAGTCGTTCTGTCAAGAAATTTCTGGTGTGCTAATGTTTTACTACTCAAACTAACCCTGAGAGTGTTAGAATGCGCCGCCACTCCCAAACCTTCATAGCGGAAGTTGCGCATCCTTTCTGCCGCAAGCGCAAGAGTACGTGATCTTTTTGGCCTAACTCAACCGATAAATAAACCGACACGTGCTACCTCAAGGCATCAATCTTGAAAATTCGAGCCTCTCATTATGTATTGAACGAGAAGAAACAGATTTAACGGTGGCACCCGATATTTCTTATTCTTGGCAAAAGAAGCCAATAAAAACACGAAAGGCGCAGAGGTGAAATTAGTTGTGCTTACTGACGTGAAGAAATAAAAATTTTCGAAATGACACTGGATGAAAAAAAAACAACTTGCCGCATGATGAGAGCGGTCCCATGTCGACGCATTACACGTGAGATGCTCTACCCAATGAGCTAATGTGGAGTTGTTCCCTCAAGAAATTTCTTGTGTACTATTGTTTTATTACTCCAAGTAACCCTGGTAGTGTTAGAAAGCCCCGCCACTCGTAAACCTTGATAGCGGATGTGGCACATCTTTTCTCGTTTCTCGTCGTTCTCTCAAGAAATTTCTGGTGTACTATTGTGTTACTCTTCGAACTAACCTTAGGAGTGTTAGCCAGCGCCGCCACTCGTACACCTTGATTGCGGATGGGGCACATCCTTTCTGACACAAGCGCCACGAGTATGTGATTGTTTTGGATAAAGGCAACCGATAAATTAACCGACACGTGCTACCCGAAGGCATCAATCTTTCCGAATTCGAGCCTCTTGGTATGTATTGAACGAGAAGAAACAGAGTTAACTGCTGGACTCGATATTTAATATTTGTGGCAGAAGAAGCCAATAAAAACACGAAAGACAACACAGGTGAAATTACTTGTACTTACTGACGTAAACGAATAAAAATTTTGGAAATGACACGAAAAGAAAAAAGAACTTGCCGCATGTGGAGAATGGTCCCAAAACAAACATTACACGTGTGATACTCTAACAATTGAGCTAATGTGGAGTCGTTCCCTCAAGATATTTCTGGTGTACCATTGTGTTACTATTCAAACTAACCGTGGGAGTGTTAGCCAGCGCCGCCACTCCTAAACCTTGATAGCGATTGTGGGACATCCTTTCTGCCGGAAGTGCCACAAGTACGTGATATTTTAGGATAAAGGCAACCGATAAATTAACCGACACGTGCTACCTGAAGGCATCAATCTTGCCAAATTCGAGCCTTTTGTTATGTATCGAACGAGAAGGAACAGAGTTAACTTCGGCACCCGATATTCTTTATGCGTGGCAAAAGAAGCCAATAAAAACACGAAAGACAGCAAAGGTGAAATTAGTTGCACTTACTGATGTAAAGAAATATAAATTTTGAAAGTGCTACTGGATGAAGAAAACAACTTGCCGCTTTTGGAGAACGGTCCCACATCATCGCATAACACGTGCGATACTCTACCAATTGAGCTAATGGGGAGTAGTTCCCTAAAGAAATTTCTGGTGTACTATTGTTTTACTACCCGACGTAACCCTGAGAGTTTTACCCAGCGCCGCAACTCCTAAACCTTGATAGTGGATGTGGCATATCCTTTCTGCACCATGTGCCAAGAGTACGTGATCTTTCCGGATAAAGGCAACCGATAAATTAACCGACACGTGCTACCTGAAGGCATCAATCTTGCCAAATGCGAGCCTCTTGCTATGTAGTGAACGAGAAGAAACAGAGTTAGCTGCGGCACCCGAGATTCCTTATTCGTGGCAAAAGAAGCCAATAAAAACACGAAAGACAACACAGGTGAAATTAGTTGTGCACACTGACATAAAGAAATAAAAATTTTGGAAAACACACTGGATGAAACCACAACATGCCACAGGTGGAGAACGGTCGCTCGTCATCGCATTACACATGCGATACTCTACCAATCGAGCTAATGTGGAGTCGTTCTCTCAAGAAATTTTTTGTGTAATATTGTTTTACTACTCCAACTAACCCTGAGAGTGTTAGAAAGCGCCGCCACTCGTAAAGCTTGATAGCGGGTGTGGCACATCCTTTCTACCGCAAGTGCCACGAGTACGTGATATTTTTGGCTGATGACAACCGAGAAATAAACCGACACGTGCTACCTGAAGGCTCCAATCTTGTCAAATTCTAGCCTCTTGTTATGTATTGAACGAGAAGAAACAGAGGTAATTGCGGCACCCGATATATCTTATTTGTGGAAATAGAAGCCAATAAAAACATGAAAGACAGCACAGGTGAAATTAGTTTTACTTACTGACGTAAAGAAAAAAAAACAATTTCGGAAATGACGCTGCATGAAAAAAACAACTTGCGCATGTGGAGAATGGTCCCACGTCATTGCATTACACGTGCGATACTCAACCATTTGAGCTGATGTGGAGTCGTTCCCTCAGGAAATTTCTGGTGTACTATAGTGTTACTATTCCAACTAACAGTTGTTGTGTTAGCCAGCGCCGCCACTCGTAAACCTTGATAGCGGAAGTAGCACATGTTTTCTGCCGCAAGCGCCAAGAGTACGTGATCTTTTTGGCTTAAGGCAACCAATAAATAAACCGACACATCCTAACTGAAGGCATCAATGTTGTAAAATTCGATCCGCTCTTCATGTATTGAACGAGAAGAAACGGAGTTAAGTGCGGGACCCGGTATTTAATTATCGTGGCCAAAATAGCCAATAAAAACACGAAAAACAACGCAGGTGAAATTAGTTGTACTTACTGATGTACACAGACAGACAGACAGACAGACAGACAGACAGACAGACAGACAGACAGACAGACAGACAGACAGACAGACAGACAGACAGACAGACAGACAGACAGACAGACAGCAGATAGACAGACAGACAGACAGACAGACAGACCGACAGACAGAGAGACAGACTGACAAGAAACATTAATTGGTCCTAAAGAACTGCGTTGTCGTAGTCGCGGGCAGCACCCCCGCCGGGGGCGGAAGACCGTGATCTTCAGGCCTCTCGCAGGCCCTTAGGACAGCCCGAAGCTGGACTTGAAGGTCGTCGCTTTTGACGGCTTCATCCCAATCTCCTTGCCTGCTGAATGGCGAGTGGCGCAACGCAGAATATTGCCACAGCAAGTGGTTTAAGGTGGACCGTTTCACGCCGCACTCTGGGCAGCGGGGATGCCCACCCGGAGTGTAGTGGCTCAGCCTTGAGCGAGACTGAAAGGAGCCCGTCTGCAGCATTCTCAGCCCCGATGCCTGGAGTCTGCCTAGCTTCGGGTGAGGAGCCGGAAACTGTCTGCGTCTCAGCTGGTAGTGAGCAGGTATCTCGTGGAAAGTTAGCAGCAGGTCTGTGGTTCGGTTGATCCCCTGCGAAGTCGGGCCCCTCAGACCGGCGCGGTTGATGAGACTTCGCGCCTGGTCGTGGCCCAGCTCATTCGGGTCGATCGAGCCGGGGGAGACGTTCCGGCCCATGTGAGCCGGGAAACAAGTGATGACGTTACGGGCCGTGCCTGTCTTGCGGGTCCTCAGCGCTGCCGCAGCGTCGGCCGAGACAGAGCCGGCGAGAAAGGCCATCGCCGCCGACCTGGAGTCCGCGAAGATATGCGTGCGCCCGGGTTTGCGCCGAGCCAGCGCCACTGCAACTTGCTCTACAACGAACGTCGTCGAGCGTTGCATAGACGTCACATTCAGGATCTTGCCCTGGAGGTCAACCAACGTGGCCACGTAGGAGTTTGATCCGGGATACCGCGCCGCGTCGACAAAGGACGCGAGCTCTGGGTTCCGCAGGGCAGTCTTGATGAGCGCTCGGGCTCCGGCTGCGTGCCGGTCCTCGTTGTCTTGTGGATGAATGTTCCTCGGGAAGGGGGAGACTCGAAAGGCGTCGCTTTCACCTGCGCAGAGTGGGACTGCGTGTCGACTCCTCCGCCATGGCTGCCAGACCCGCCATCTCGAGTATTCGACGGCTGGCCTTAGTGGTAGAGAGGCGCAGGATCTGTGCCGTTTTCTGTGCTTCCACCACTTCGCTCGTGCTGGTCATCGCATGGAAGCCGAGGACTCATTTAATGATTTTCCTCATGAGTGCGTCGATCTTGTTCTCCTTCGACCACGGCCAGCTTAGCCCAGAAGCCACGTAGTTGATATGGCTCATGAGGAAGGCTTGGTAGATCCTTATGAGGTTGGCTTCGCTGATGCCTCCCTTCCTGCTCGTCACTCACGAAACGAGTCTGAGCATGTTCTCCGTCTTCGCGCTCAGGCGCGCGATCGTTTCCGCATTGCTGCCCTTTGCATCGAGGACCAGTCCCAGCACCCTGAGAGAATCCACCCTCTGGATGCACTGACGCTTTTTCGTTCTGACTTCGATCGGTACTTGGTCCAGCGTCGTGTCGAGCTTACGGCCTTGTCTGTCAGGCCGATGCAGCAAGAGTTCCGACTTGGTCGGCGAGAGGACCAGTCCTGTGCCCGACGAGCAATTCTTCCGTGACGTGCAAGGCCTCCTGCAGGGCCCGCTCCATCACTACGTCCGGCCCACCGCTGCACCAGATGGTGATGCCGTCCGCGTAGAGAGTGTGATTGAGATTGGCGGCCCCGATTCAGTCGAGTCGGACTGATAGGTCTCTCATGGAGATGTTGAAGAGCAGCGTAGATAACACCGCACCCTGCGGCATGCCGCAGGCTCCCAGCGCGGATCCGTCCGACTTGATCTGGCCCAACTTGATCGTGACCTTGCGATCTCTTAGGAAAGAGCTCACGTACTACGCGTGAAAGCGTTCGCCAAGGTTCAGTCTCGTCATATAGTCGAGGACGTGCTTGTGTTTGACCGTGTCGAAGGCCTTGGCGATGTCAAGCGCCAAGATGCCTCGGACGTCTCTCGTGACCACGTTGACTATCTGCCTCTTGATCAGCAGCATGACCTCTTGTGTGGACAGCGAGGGTCTGAAGCCGACCATATTCGGCGGGAGGAGGTGTCGTTCCTCGACATGTCTCGATGTTCTGTTGTGGATGACATGCTCCGCCACCTTGCCCACACAAGACGTGAGCGAAATGGGTCGCAGACTGTCTATGCCTGGTGTCTTGCCCCGCTTCGGAATTACGATCACCGTGGCTTCCTTCCAGGCATCCGGTACGGTGCCGGCCTCCCAGACATCGTTGATTTCTTTAGTGAGCAGTTCGATCGAGCCGTCGTCCAGATTTCGAAGGACTCTGTTCGAGATTTCATCTGGCACGGGCGCCGATCTTCCGTTGAGGCCTTGAAGGGCCGCTCTGACCTCCGAGACGATGAAGGGGGAGTCAAGCTCCTCGTCGACCTTGCTGCCATACGCCGGGTAATCTTCTGGTCCGGACTGCCCGGTGGGGAGGTAGCTACGTGGGACTTCGTCCATCACTTCGTTCTTAGATGCGCCTTCACTATAGAGCTTGTGGACCAGCCTATCGATGACCAGAGTGTGGTTCCTCTTGGACTGCGTGTCGTCCAATACCTGCTTGAGGAGTTTCCACTTGCCTCCCGCAAGCATCTGGCCGTCGACCGACGCGCAAACTTCGTTCCATTGCTGCTGGCCGAGCTCTTTGCAGTGCGAGTCGATATCGCGGTTCAGGGCCGTGATCCTCCTCTGGAGGTTGCGATTTAGATTCTGCGTCTTCCATCTGGCCGTGAGGGAATTTTTGGCTTCGAGCAGGTGCGCCAATCGAGCGTCCACGCGGTCGACCTTGTGGGGATCGCACGCGCATCCCGATATCTCCGGAGCGGCCACGCGGTTATCACGCGATAATCACGTGCTCGCTCGCGGAGGGTAGCGGGGGAGGGCACCTTCGCCGCTCCCGCTGCTCTTCGCGCCTGGCCGCGACGCTGCAGCCAAGGCACCCCGTTCCCTCCTTTCCCTTTCTTGGAACCGGGGAGACTCCCTCTCCGCCGCTCGGGGAGAAGCGTTATTCCCCCGAGGCACCTTTGTCTTTGGGTTGAGGAGCTTGCGACTGTCCGCATCTCAATTCAGCCGCTGAGACCGCCGCACGCCGTCACCCTGTTGCGCCCGGCCTTTGCGAGCGACTGACCGCCCCAGGGCTCGAGCGCGGATCCACTCTGGGTGAGCTGAACTCTTATCAGCCTCTTTTGTGGTTCCCACATTGTGCGGTATTTCACCCCAGACGTGCGGAATGCTCCGCCACTGAGGTTTTGGGTTGTATTTGTGTGCTGTTGTTGCCAATTGGTACACTTGTACTCTGAGGGGAATAAACACCTCAGGTCGAGACTCACCCTGTCCCCACTGGCCTGAACCCGCCGTGGTCGCAACTCACTGCGAACCGCGGGTTAGGGGTCACAGCTCTGACTGCTAGGGCTGCTGCGAAAGTGCTAGTGAGCGACTGCCGCTCCGACGGCGCTGTGCGATCCAGAGAAGGGTCAGGTGCGCACGCGCGAGCCTGAGTAATACCCCTATATTTGGCGCCCAACGTGGGGCCAGAGGTGTGACAGGTTGAGTCTGTTTGTGTAAGTGAATGCCACTACACGAACGAACCATGGCAGCGTACGGGGCTGACTTACAGCCGTTGTATACGCTGTCGCAGGTTGCTACCAACAGGCAACAATTCGAAGCGGCGGTAACTGCTACCGCTCAGTCATGCCCTGCGGCGAACATTAGCCCTGGGAATTTGATAAGCTTCGAAGAGGGTAGCGCTACACACGAGGCGCTCTGTCCGGCAGGATGTACCCTTGAAGGCGTGAGGCACATTACGCCGAACCCTTCGCCAGAGTTTGCGGAGAGCATGGAGCCACAGCGCCACACTTGCTCAACGCGTCCCGCTCCTGTGCCAGGCATTACTGGCCAGAGCGAGTCTCAGCAGGCACTGCTGCACGATGCGATGCGCTTGATTGAGAGGTTGACAGGTGCCGTGCAGAACACTCTGCTGACATCTGCCGCCGCAGCTGCTAGACCGAGAGTGAGGGTGGACTTACCAACCTACAGCGGGTATCATGATTCAGTCAGCGTCAACGAATACCTCGATCGCATGCTGACTTACCAGCGCGCAACGGGGCTGTCCGATGGCGAGATACTGGAACGCGTCGTACCAGTGTCGCTGACTGATCACGCTGCCCGCTGGTTCCGGCTTACTGGCCACCGGTCTAGCACGCTGGCCGAGTTCCGAGCGACCTTACGCGAGGAATTCCTGCCCGCAGATTACGAGCGTCGTCTGCGGCGCGAGTTGGAGCTACGTACTCAGCATCCGGACGAATCCTTGCTCGAGTACGTAAGGGCGATGGACGAGCTTTATCGTACCGCTGACCCTACTGCTCCGAACTGCGATAAGGTGGAGAGAGTCACGCGACAAGCTCATCCCACCTTCGCAGCGTACCTAAGAGGCAGCAAGTTCAGGGATTTGGATGAGCTGGCCTCGGAGGCAAAGCGCATACAGGCGGACATACTCGCCTTGCGCTCATACCGACCTCCACCCCCAGCGTCGAGGGCACTTGAGCCGCGATGCGCGTGGAACGGGGACACTTTTCGCACTCGTTCCGGTGGAGATGGTGTGGTTGCTTTCAGTGACGGACAAATGAGAAACGGTTGGGGCTTATCTGACCGGGCTCTCGACCCGTACACTTATGCCATGCGTGCAGCATGCGCTGCCGATGGCCGAGGTAGGCAGAATCGTGGTCGACATGCCGGCTCGATGATGCCAGACCAGAGCGTGCCTGCAAGGGAGCAGTCGATACAGAGGAACAACGGTCAAACGGCGCGAGGCACTGGACGCCAAGCCCGTCAAAGGCCGGCTCTCCTCTGTTATCGGTGCAACCAGCCGGGGCACTTCGCCCGGGATTGCAGACAGCCTGCGAACCGAGAGCACGCGCTTTCGGGAAACGAGCGGGGCCGCCGGTGAGCAATGCTGCACGGCCGGCGGCGGTTACAGCGGCGCGAAGTGAGACACATGAACTCCTTGCCCCGCTGGCTTGTCGTTTTGGAACACCTAGCGACACGCCAGTACCGCTCATAGAGGTTACAGTCGCCCGGCGCAGGTGTTTTGCGCTGTTAGACACAGCAGCAAGCGCTTCACTATTTGGCGACGAGGTGTGTGAACATCTCCGTCGGAACGCTATCCGACTGAGAGAGAGTAATGTGACCTTCCGACTAGCCAGCGGCACGGCACACGTGAGCTGTACTGCTAGGCTTGTGGTGCGGTGGGAGAAACGGGTGAGGCGACAGCGCCTCGCTCACCTTCCCGGCCTGTCGGTTCCTATAATTCTTGGTAGAGACTTCCTCGCCAAGACGGGCATTGTTATTGACGTCTGCAACGGAGGATATAGGGAGCGAGCACGTGGCACCCTGAAACCTTTCGTTTCATTTCAAAAAGCGTCAGAGACAACTTCGTTCGATGATGCTTCGCGCGCAGACCGACCAAACGATTGGCCGAAAAGGTCCCTCAGAACGGTTGCGGCCGGGTCGAAATGCCGTCCGGCCAACCGCACTGAGAAAAGAGGCGCGGAGGGGAACTGCTCCCCTCCCGCAAAGCCCATAACCCCCGCTGCGGTGGCAGACTGTGCCGCAGTGAGGGGCGAACGATACCACCCGCTGCTGGACGACTCAAGCAGTTTGTCGGGGGAAGAAAAGGCTCGCCTCTCATCGCTTCTGACTGAATATGATGCCGTATTCACAGAGCGGCCTGGTTGCACTACGCTATACAGGCACAACATTGAGACAGGCGACGCCTCTCCGTGGAAGTGCAATCCTCGGCCGGTGAGTTTGGCTAAAAGGAAAGCACTAGACAGCGCTCTGGACGAACTGCTCGATACAGGCGTTGTTGAAAGGTCGGACAGCCCATGGGGTTTTCCTGTGGTGTTGGTTCCTAAAAAGGATGGGACGCCCCGCCTTTGTGTTGACTATCGTCGCCTGAACGAGGTGACACGCAAGGACGCATATCCGCTCCCTAGCATTCCCTCGATCGTATCCAACGTTGGCGGAGCGAAGTACTTCACTACGCTCGATGCAAGCAGAGGATACTTTCAGGTGGAGGTAGATCCCTGTGACCGAGAGAAGACTGCCTTCACTTGTCACAGGGGACTTTTCCAGTTTACCCGTATGCCATTCGGACTTGTCGGTGCGCCTGCGACTTACCAGCGCCTGATGGACCGTGTCTTGGGCGACGGGAGGTGGCACTATGCTCTTGCTTACCTGGACGATGTTGTGGTATACTCGCGTACCTTTGATGGGCACTTACGCCATCTCAGGGACGTGTTGGAGCGTCTGAGGTCTGCGGGGATAACGCTAAACCCGACTAAGACCCAGATAGCAGCAACCCGAGTAACGCTACTGGGGTTTGAACTGCATAATGGACGCCTTCTGCCGTGTGATGACAAGGTTCAGGCATTATTGAACTACCCGTCACCGGCAGACATAGGCGGACTGAGACGCTTTTTGGGGCTGGCGAACTTCTATCGACAGTTCATCCCAAACTGCGCTGCACTGCAAGCCCCCTTGACCATGCTGTTGAGGAAAGGTGAGCAGTGGCGGTGGGGTCCCGAGCAAGAGGAGGCACTGTGCAACCTCGTAAAAGCGCTCGTGGAAACCACCGAGTTAAGGCTACCAGACTTGAACAAAGAATTTGTCATTCATACGGACGCCAGCGACCTTGGCCTAGGAGCGGTTTTGCTCCAACAGCACGAAGGTAGCTTGCGCCCCGTAGCTTTTGCCAGCCGCTCTTTAAATCCCGCAGAGAAAAATTACTCCGTGACAGAAAAGGAATGTCTGGCGATCATTTTCGCTCTCAAAAAGTTCGACTACTATATTGATGGAGTCCCATTCATAATTGAGACCGATCATATGGCACTAACTAGGCTTAGGCGCTTAGAAGAGCCGAGCGGCCGGCTCGCGCGATGGGCACTTCTCCTGCAGCGATACGATTTTACCGTTCGCTACAGGAGAGGAAAGAACAACGTTGTGGCGGACGCACTTTCGCGCGCGCCCGTTGACTGTGAGAAGAGTAATATTACTACTCAACTCACCTCGCCCGAAACTGAGCTTGAGAGCGGACTAACCGCTGCGACGATTGAGGGTGCCAGGAGGGGTAACATTAATACCCATCGTGACCCCTCAGTGACTCAGCCTAAGAGCAGAGTAACTGCTACAATGCTCGACGGCGCTGGTCCCGAAGGAAGGGCGGAAGAACCCCCTTCTCAGGACGAAAGCGTGAACCACTTGGACTGCGTCAGTTCTGTGGGGAGCGTGTTCGGCAGAAAGGAGCTGTTAGAGGCACAGCGGGAGGATCTGTTTTGTAAGAAAGTGTTTGAGGGGCTCCGGGAGGCCGGCGGCGCGGCCGCGGCGCACATGGACGCAGCTGGTATTGCTGTGGGTGCGCGGCGCTCCGAAACAGCTGGTAATGCTGTGAGCGCGTTGGATTCCTACCTGCTAGACTCTGACGGCGTCCTGCTGAGATACATTCCCGCGGAGAAGGATACACATGAGTCCTTCAAAGCGGTGATTCCACGCACGCTGAGAGGAGCACTTTTACGCTACTTTCACGATACGTGCCTGGCCGGGCATGCAAGTGGCCCTAAGACTTATCTGAAGTTGTGCCGCTTTGCTACCTGGCCTGGAATGAAGCGGGAGGTGATGAGCTACGCCCGCTCTTGCAACGTGTGCCAACGCGTGAAGCCGCGTGGTGGACGACCACCCGGGCTCATGCAGCCGATCAATAGCCGAACACCGTGGCAAATTGCGGCATGTGACGTCATGGGACCTTACCCGAGGACACCGAGCGGGAACCGATTCCTTCTCGTAGTCACAGACCATTTCAGCAAGTGGGTGGAACTGTTCCCCCTACGGAAGCTGACGGCACGCGTAATCATGGGAAAGCTGATCGAGGTGTTTACACGATTTGGCTATCCTGAGCAGCTGATAACGGACAATGCGTCCTACTTCACTGCGAAACTCTTTGTGGACTCTTGTGCAGCTCTCGGCATTAAGCACAGGAGAACAACCACGTACCATGCCCAGGCGAATCCCACTGAGCGTGTGAACCGCAACATCAAGCACATGCTAGTTGCATTTGCGGGGACGCACAATGAGTGGGACGCTTGTCTTCCTGAAATTGGATTTGCGATCAGGTCGACAGTGAATCGATCGACTGGGTATACACCTGCCACCCTCAACCTTGGGAGGGAGCTGTTGAATCCGGTAGAACTTACGCTACAGGAACGAAGCAGCACGGAACTGGTTGTTTCGTCGGCACGCGCCGATTATGCGACTGGGCTGCGCGCGAAGGTAACGGAGGCTTTACGAAAAGCGCTACGGAACCTGAGCACTGCACGTGCCGAGCAGAAAGCGCAGTAGGACCGCTCTCATCGGGAAGTTCACTACAAAGTGGGCGACCTGGTGTTGAGACGGAATCACGTCCTGAGCGACGCCAGTAAGAAATTATCAGCTTCTCTGGCGCCGAAATGGACAGGACCGTACCGCGTGCGAGAGACTGTCTCTTCGCTCGTGTACAGCCTGGCGGACTTGAAGCTAAGACCGATCAGCCGACCGGTGCATGTCTGTGATGTCAAACCCTACCACGACAGAGGGAACGAGTGCCCCGAGGAGAATGCTCTCCCGCGCCCGCAGGCAGCGGCATCGGGTGGCACAGCTCGACGTTCGAGCCCAGTGCAACGTTATAACTTGCGATCTCGGCAGAACTAACTCTGTCCGGTTCGCGGAGGCTATTTTATTGTGCGCGATATCGGACGGAATGCTCCTCCGATGTCTAGCATGCAGGCTTCCAGAGAGAGCACGCGCTTTCTCTTTGGAAGAAGCGAGAGGGGCTAACAGAATTGTCGCAGCAGCAGACCGCCCGTCGGGAGCCGTGTAACAACATTCAAGCAAGAAGAAAAGACCGTCTCCGCTGTGGGTACGAACGAGCAGGCCGTAAGCAGTCAGCAACGCAGTTCAGGCAACCGGCGGCGAGAAAAGAGGATCCTCCAGCGGCCAACAGCGAGGTGAGAAGTGCCGCGAGCGACTTCCGGTCCGAAATGGTCGCAGCGGCGCAGAATTCGCCGAACCGCGCCGCACAGCTCCGGGACCGAGTTGCGAACCCCGCAACCAAGCACCCAGCCTCAAGGCCGAGCGAAAGACTTCGACCGCAAGGACAGAGTGGACCCCTGCTGCGCAGCGAGGTGCAAGCCATCGTCAGGGGTGGGTCGGCGCGCCTTTGCCGATCTTCCGTGCCGAAACCCGCGAGGGTGCGCAACGACAGAGAGCTGTGTCGGAACGAGCAGAAAGAAACGCTTTCCCCTATACCAGAGGACAACGAACCCCAGGAACACCAAAAGACAGCTGCCCTGCGCCATCTCGAGGCTGGTTCGGAGATCTCTTCAGCCTAATCGAGGCAGCCAAGGAAAATCCAGGGGCCCTTTCGCCACCACGAACCCGGCAAGTCCGACTGTGCAGGTGACGCCGCCGAGAAGCAAGGTGACCCGAACCCAGCAGCCTTCTTGCCTCCTGCTACATCCCGTTACTGTCAAGCTGCTCCGTGACATCCTTCAACGTTCCGGCCTGGCTCGCGATTATTCACACGGCAACAACGGCGGTCTGCAGCTAGAGCTGCTCCCTCACCAACATGGACTCAAACCGTGTTGCTGTCGGAGTAGCATGTCCCTCTCAGGAAAGCCTCAGGTGACGGCGGCCTCTTAGCGGCTAAAGGGTTATTTTAAGGAGGGGGGGATGTGGGGATCGCACGCGCATCCCGATATCTCCGGAGTGGCCACGCGGTTATCACGCGATAATCACGTGCTCGCTCGCGGAGGGTAGCGGGGGAGGGCACCTTCGCCGCTCCCGCTGCTCTTCGCGCCTGGCCGCGACGCTGCAGCCAAGGCACCCCGTTCCCTCCTTTCCCTTTCTTGGAACCGGGGAGACTCCCTCTCCGCCGCTCGGGGAGAAGCGTTATTCCCCCGAGGCACCTTCGTCTTTGGGTTGAGGAGCTTGCGACTGTCCGCATCTCAATTCAGCCGCTGAGACCGCCGCACGCCGTCAACCTGTTGCGCCCGGCCTTTGCGAGCGACTGACCGCCCCAGGGCTCGAGCGCGGATCCACTCTGGGTGAGCTGAACTCTTATCAGCCTCTTTTGTGGTTCCCACATTGTGCGGTATTTCACCCCAGACGTGCGGAATGCTCCGCCACTGAGGTTTTGTGTTGTATTTGTGTGCTGTTGTTGCCAATTGGTACACTTGTACTCTGAGGGGAATAAACACCTTAGGTCGAGACTCACCCTGTCCCCACTGGCCTGAACCCGCCGTGGTCGCAACTCACTGCGAACCGCGGGTTAGGGGTCACAGCTCTGACTGCTAGGGCTGCTGCGAAAGTGCTAGCGAGCGACTGCCGCTCCGACGGCGCTGTGCGATCCAGAGAAGGGTCAGGTGCGCACGCGCGAGCCTGAGTAATACCCCTATAACCTTGAGGTCCGTTTCAACGGTCCTGGTGACCGCAGCTACGTCCTTCTTGAGCTGGGCTCCGAGGTCCGCAAACGACTCGTATTTTTCATGGTCGTCCTTCCTTCTCGTTCGGAAGGCGTCCCAGTCGACTATTTCGAAAGCCCTCTGCGGGGCCGCGCTGACCGGGATGGAGATTTCCACGATGTAGTGGTCACTGCCCAGGTTCTCTTGTAAGTTGTGCCACTCCGCTCCCGGCTCGTTCTTGACGAAGGCCAGGTCTGGGGTGGTGTCTCTCGAGACCGAGTTTCCAATGCGCGTGGTGTAATGGGGGTCGGTTATCAGTTCCAGGGAGCTGTCAGCCGCTGCCTGCAGCCTTTGGGAATGCTTCCCACATAGCCCCAGGCTTCGTGCGGCGCGTTGAAATTTCCAGCCATAACAAGCGGCGTTTCCCTCGCCTTTGACGATGCCTTGGTTGTTAGGCTGTAGAAAGTCAGCCGGTTGTGCCTAGGAGAGCAGTACACATTGATAACGTAGATGCTGTTCTTCAGCCAACTGCTGGGTATGACCTCGACGAGCAACGCTTCCAGTTTGGTGTTGCCAGGACGGAGATCGTGCTCCTGGAAGGCGTACTTCTTGGCAATAAGCATCGCGATGCCGAGCCCGTTCTCCGCCAACGACGAGACAACTCGGTATCTTTGGAGGGAAATAGTTTCCACTCCTGTTTCTTGTAGCAAAATGACGTGGGGCCTCTCTTGCGGCTCCCGGGCCTTGATGAACTACACCAGTGATGAACTGCGCAGTTCCACTGCCACACGATGAGCTTACTATCCGGTCTGGCCATGGTTGGGCATGTTGAACCGGAGGAGGGCTGGGTGCCCTCTTGCTCGTCAGCCCACGACTGCTGACTGTCCTGTAGCATTTCACTGGACAGCGGCTCCGGCATGGCGGCGTCACCGTAGTGTAGGTCACATCACTTGTCAAGCTCGTTCTCAAGCAGTTGCACTCTGAGTAGAAGGGTCTGCTTACTCTGTAACAGCTCGGCAAAGGATTTTTGCATGCGGTCCAAGGACCTCAGCATGGCAGCCACCGCCTCGCTCACAACCTCAACCGTACCCTGGGAGGAGGTGGCTCTGTGCTTGACCGCCCTTGCTGTGGGCCCTTCTTCCGTAGATGTTTGTCTTGCCGCCGCCGCATGGAGGGCGCTCGCGTTTCGGAAGGCCTCAAAGTCGGCCTTCAATCTCAGAATTTCCTCCTGGAGACTGGCGTTTTCGCTCATCAACTGCGCGATCCTGGGATCGCGCACACGCTCTCTCTCCTGCGCGGTGGCGTGTTGCGTCCGGCCCGTCTGCTTCGTCTGTTTCACCTCGTCGGCCTAGGTAGGACCTTTTGCGAGGCGCACCTTGGACTTGCAGTGGCCCCTAGATTAAGAGCGCCCTCGTTCCATTGAGGGCCCACGTGAGCGGGAGCGCGTTCTAGAGCGGGAAAGACTGCGCGAGCGGGAGCGCCCTTGAAGAACTACTCTTCCGTAGTGCTGACGTCAGTGCCTGGCTCACCTCACGTGCCGCGTTGGCGCCCTTCTTGTCGTCGTCAGCTTTCTTCGGCCGGCGGCTTCGGCGTCTCTGCCTGACGACGTACTGCGTTTGGAAGCGTTGCTCGCACTTACCATCAGCCGTTGGCTGACGACATACGGCGTTTGGAAGCGTTGCTCGCACTTACGATCAGCCGGACAGGCCGCCATTGGAATATGAACCTGGCAACGTGTAACGCTAGAACGTTATCTAGTAAGGCGAGTCTAGCAGTGCTGTTGGAGGAATTAGAGGGCAGTAAATGGGACATCGTAGGGCTCTGTGAAGTTATGAGGCCAAAAGAAGTATATACAGTGCTAAAAAGCGGGCACGTCTTGTGCTACCGGGGCTTAGCGGAGAGAAGAGAACTAGGCGTCGGATTCCTGATTAATAAGAATATAGCTGGTAACATGCAGAAATTCTATAGCGTTAACGAGAGGGTGGCAGGTCTTGTTGTGAAACCTAATAAGAGGTACAAAATGAAGATTGTACAGGTCTACGCCCCTACATCCCGTCATGATGACCAGGAAGTCGAAAGCTTCTATGAAGACGTGGAATCGGCGATGGTTAGAGTGAAAACTAAATACACTATACTAATGGGCGACTTTAATGCCAAGGTAGGCAAGAAGCAGTCTGGAGACAAGGCATTGGGGGAATATGGCATGGGCACTAGGAATATCAGGGGAGTGATTTTAGCAGAGCTTGCGGAACCGAATATGAGGATAATGAATACCTTCTTCCGCAAGCGGGATAGCCGAAAGTGGAAGTGGAGGAGCCCGAACGGCGAGACTAGAAATAAAATAGACTACATACTCTGCGCTAACCCTGGCATCATACAAGATGTGGACGTGCTCGGCAAGGTGCGCTGCAGTGACCACAGGATGGTAAGAACAAGAATTAGCCTAGACCTGAGAAGGGAACGGAAAAACCTGGTACATAAGAAGCCGATCAATGAGTTAGCGGTAAGAGGGAAAATAGAGGAATTCCAGATCAAGCTACAGAACAGGTATTCGGCTTTAACTGAGGAGGACCGTACTGTTGAAGCAATGAACGACAATCTTGTGGGCATCATTAAGGAGTGTGCAATGGAAGTCGGCGGTAACTCCGTTAGGCAGGATACCAGTAAACTATCGCAGGAGACGAAAGATCTGATCAAGAAACGCCAATGTATGAAAGCCTCCAACACTACAGCTAGCATAGAACTGGCAGAACCTTCGAAGTTAATCAACAAGCGTAAGACAGCTGACATAAGGAAGTATAATATGGATAGATTTGAACATGCTCTCAGGAACGGAGGAAGCCTAAAAACAGTGAAGAAGAAACTTGGAATTGGCAAGAATCAGAGAAATGCGTTAAGAGACAAAGCCGGCAATATCATTACTAATATGGATGAGATAGTTCAAGTGGCTGAGGAGATGTATAGAGATTTATACAGTACCAGTGGCACCCGCGACGATAACGGAAGAGAAAATAGTCTAGATGAATTCGAAATCACACAGGTAACGCCGGAAGAAGTAAAGAAAACCTTGGAATATATGCAAAGGGGGAAGGCAGCTGGGGAGGATCAGGTAACAGCAGATTTGTTGAAGGATGGTGGGCAGATTGTTCTAGAGAAACTGGCTACCCTGCATACGCAATGCCTCATAACGTCAAGCGTACCGGAATCTTGGAAAAACGCTAACATAATCCTAATCCATAAGAAAGGGGACGCCAAAGACTTGAAAAATTATAGACCGATCAGTTTACTGTCTGTTGCCTACAAAGTATTTACTAAGGTAATCGCAAATAGAATCAGGAACACTTTAGATTTCTGTCAACCAAAGGAACAGGCAGGATTCCGTAAAAGCTACTCAACAATAGACCATATTCACACTATCAATCAGGCTATAGAGAAATGTGCGGAATATAACCAACCCTTATATATAGCTTTCATTGATTACGAGAAAGCATTTGATTCTGTCGAAACCTCAGCAGTCATGGAGCCATTACGGAATCAGGGTGTAGACGAGCCGTATGTAAAAATACTGAAATATATCTATAGCGGCTCCACAGCCACAGTAGTCCTCCATAAAGAAAGCAACAAAATCCCAATAAAGAAAGGCGTCAGACAGGGAGATACGATCTCTCGAATGCTAGTCACAGCGTGTTTACAGGAGGTATTCAGAGACCTGGATTTGGAAGAAATGGGGATAAAGGTTAGTGGAGAATACCTTAGTAACATGCGATTCGCTTATGATATTGCCTTGTTTATTAACTCAGGGGACCAACTGTCATGCATGCTCACTGACCTCGAGAGGCAAAACAGAAGAGTGGGTCTAAAAATTAATCTGCAGAAAACTGAAGTAATGTTTAACAGTCTCGGAAGAGAACAGCAATTTACAATAGGCAGCGAGGCACTGGAAGTCGTAACAGAATACATCTACTTAGGGCAGGTAATGACTGCGGATCCCGATCATGAGACGGAAATAATCAGAAGAATAAGAATGGGTTGGGGTGCGTTTGGCAGGCATTCTCAGATCATGAACAGCAGGTTGCCATTATCCCTCAAGAGAAAAGTGTATAATAGCTGTGTCTTACCAGTACTCACCTACGGGGCAGAAACCTGGAGGCTTACGAAAAGGGTTCTACTCAAATTGAGGACGACGCAACGAGCTAAGGAAAGAAGGATGATAGGTGTAACGTTAAGGGATAAGAAAAGAGCAGATTGGGTATGGGAACAAACGCGAGTTAATGACATCGTAGTTGAAATCAAGAAAAAGAAATGGGCATGGGCAGGACATGTAATAAGGAGGGAAAATAACCGATGGTCATTAAGGGTTACAGACTGGATTCCAAGGAAAGGGAAGCGTAGCAGGGGGCGGCAGAAAGTTAGGATGGCGGATGAGATTAAGAAGTTTGCAGGGACAGCATGGCCACAATTAGTACATGACCGGGGTTGTTGGAGAAATATGGGAGAGGCGTTTGCCCTGCTGTGGGTGTACACAGGCTGATGATGATGATGATGATGATGATGATGTTGTTGTTGGTTGAGGGCCTCCGCTTATGCCGCAGTTAGCCTCACACTGGTGGCCTTCAGTGGGGGACGCAGCTCCGTATCCCTTGCACTTCTTCACGCTCCGGGTCGGACATACATCGGCCCTGTGGCCCAGTTCCCCACAACCGTAGCACACATCAACTTGCCTTCTGTATAAAGAGCAGGGCAGCATGCTCGCTCCACACATGACAAAGTTCGGCACCCTCAGTCCGTCGAATAGGACGATAACCGTGGTGGTGGTCTTGATGCGACGCACCTCCAACGCGGTGGGGTTCCGCTGGTGTACGATCATTGCGCGGAGCTGAGCGTCGTTGAAGTCGATGACGACTCCCCTCACAACACCCTTGCATGTATTGTCCGAGGCGGCCATGTACGCTGCCACTTCAAAGACCCCTTCGCGCAGGTGGATCTGTTTAACAAGCGCGTAAGGACGCGCGTTCCTTTCTTCTGGTGTTGAGACGACGTAGATGTTTTGCACGTTATTAGGGCAGACGATGTCTTCGCCAACCTCGTCGGGTGAACGCGCCGCCGCCATACCCAGCGCTTGCGCCACCCTAATAGTGCTGATGTTTTTCACGTCGAGGCCACCCCTTGGTCTAACGATGATTCGAATATGGTCCTGTGGCAGTCTCGGGAGCCTTGAGGCAGCGGCCAGCTTCTTCAGCACGTTCCACGGGGCTGCCGTTCGGCGGCCGCCCCTGCCACCTCCCTGCTTAACCGGGCTCGGCGTCGACTTGGAAGTTTTTGGCTTTGCCTTCTTAGTCTTGCCAATCGCCGTGGTCCAGCGGGGGCACCTTGCTTCTTCGGGGGTGATTTCTACAACCTTCACCATCTCGACTTCGGGCATGATGCCCCACCACCCGGAGTTAGGCCAAGGTCTAGTCCGTACACGTCACCAGCGTTAACCCGTTAGGGTTAGAAACACCCGGCGTCGCGAAAAGTTCAAGGTTGTTTAAAAGTTTAAGAAAAGCACATACCGATATAAATCCGGTATCGGCTTGATCCCCGCAACACAGTGCGTCGAATGACGCACACTGTTCAAGCGTTTTCACGGACTGTACCACCGAAAACATTTGAGGAAACGGGAGCCGATGTTTGCGCGTCCGCACTTTTTGGCGCCCCCTGGCGATCTCTCAACTGACGTAAAGAAGTAAAAATTTTGTAAATGGCACTCAATGAAAATACCACTTGCCGCATGTGGAGAACGTTCCAACGTCATTGGATAACACGTGCGATACTCTACCGATTGAGCTAATGTGGAGTCGTTCTCTCAAGAAATTCCTGGTGTACTAATGTTTTACTACTCCAACTAACCCTGAGATTGTTAGAATGCGCCGCCACTCGTAAACCTTCCTTGCGGTACTGGCACTTCCTTTCTGCCGCAAGCGCCAAGAGTACGTGATCTTTTTTGGCTTAAGGCAACCAATAAATCAACCGACACGTCCTATCTGAAGGCATCAATCTTGTAAAATTCGAACCTCTCCCTATGTATTGAACGAGAAGAAACAGAGTTACCTGCGACACCCGATATTTCTTATTCCTGGCTAAAGAAGCCAATACAAACACGAAAGACAACACAGGTGAAATTAGTTGTACCCACTGACGCAAAAAAAAATTTTTGGAAATGACACTGGATGAAAAAAAAAAATGCGGCATGTGGAGAATGGTCCCACGTCATCGCATTACACGTGCAATACTCTACCAATTGAGCTAATGTGGAGTTGTTCCCTCAAGAAATTTCTGGTGCACTATTTTGTTACTACTCCAAATAATCGTGGGAGTGTTAGCCAGCGCCGCCACACGTACACCTTCATAGCGAAAGGGGCACATATTTGCTGCCGCAAGCTCCAAGAGTGCGTGATCTTTTTGGCTTAAGGCAACCAATAAATAAACTGACACGTCCTACCTGAAAGCCTCAATCTTGTAAAATTCGAACCACTCTTTATGTATTGAACGAGAAGAAATGGAGTTAACTGCCGCTCCCGATACTTCTTATTCGTGGCAAAAGAAGCCAATAAAAACACGAAAAACAACACAGTAGAAATTAGTTGTACTTACTGACGTAAAAAAAAATTGCAAATGACAGTGCTTGAAAGAAGAACTTGCTACAGGTGGAGAACGGTCGCTCGTCATCGCATAACACATGCGATACTCTACGAATTGAGCAAATGTGGAGTCATTCTCTCAAGAAATTTTTGATGTAATAATGTTTTACTACTCCAACTAACCCTGAGAGTGTTAAAATGCGCCGCCACTCGTAAACCTTCTTAGCGAAAGTGGCACATCCTTTCTGCCACGTGCGCCAAGAGTACGTGATCTTTTTGGCCTAAAGCAACCAATAAGTATACCGACACGTCCTACCAGAAGGCATTAATCTTATAAAATTCGAGCCGCTCCCTATGTATTGAACCATACGAAACAGATTTACCTGCGGGAACCGATATTTATTATTCGTAGCAAAAGAAGCCAATAAAAACACGAAGGACAACACAGGTGAAACTAGTTGTACTTACTGACGTAAAGAATTAAAAATTTGGAAATCACACTGGATGAAAAAAACAACTTGCCGCATGTGGAGAATTGTCCCACGTCATCGCATTACACGTGCGATACTCTTTTTCATTGAGCTAATTTGGAGTGGTTCTCTCAAGAAATTTCTGCTTTGCTATTGTTTTACTACTCCAAGATACCCTGAGATTGTTAGAAAGCACCGCCACTCGTAAATCTTGATAACCGATGTGGCGCATCCTTGCTGGCGTGAGCGCCACGAGTACGTGATCTTTTTGTTTGAAGGCAACCGATAAAAAAGCGACACGTGCTACTTTAAGGCTCCAATCTTGAAAAATTCGAGCCTATCCTTATGAATTGAACGAGAAGAAATGGAGTTAAGTGCGGGACCCGATATTTAATAATCGTGGCATAAGAAGTGAACAAGGACATCAAGGCGAACCCAAACGAAATGGGTTGTAGTTAATTACTGAAAAAAAGATATAAACATATTGCCTGTGAAAGTGTAAGAAGAAACAACTTGGCCCAGGTGGCGAACGATCCCACCTCATCTCAATACGCGTGCGATACTCGACCAATTGAGATAGTGCAGTGCTGTTTTGCCAACCACTTTCTGGTATAATTTTGTATTATTATAAGAAATTACCCTGGGAATGTTAACCAGTGCTTCCAATTGTAAACATTAAGGGGCGATTTCACACATCGTTTCCGCCGCAAGCGGCAAGAGTACACTGTTAGCAAAATTTAGCCGACATTGGTGTTTTCGCGGCTCATGAGCTTTGAAGACTACCTTGCACCAGAAAATTACTCTGGCATGAGGCTGTAAAATGCGTTACATTACATCGTTTAATCCCATAGATGAGAAACGTAGTAGAAGGATGTCATGAGCCGGCTTCACGACGTACCGAGTTTTGGATCACGTGACCAAAAACCATCTATTGAGAGTTTAAAACCACGTGATCTGGAACCAACCTGAAGATCACGTGAATAAATACTACCACTTTACTCCGGAAGGTCTCGATGATTGCGAGCTCCGCCCAAACGTATTAAGCCTATGCTCGGCGACAGGCAAGGCCGTGGCAGAAATGGCAAAGATCGATGTCGTGGCGGTGCATCCGCCAACGGAACCGCAGAACGTTGGAAACTTGGAACGAAATTACGTCGCGTGAGAGGTGTCTCAAGTGGATGGGGTTTTCTGCCAGCGTGCCACCCGTTCACGACAGACGAGCCAATCGACTGCATTGCGTCAGTGCGATCGATTCCGCTCTGCACGGCGAACCGACGTGACCATGCTTCCATTCAGCGACAAAAATCGCCTTAAGAATCGTTCCTGGACCGATCCTCTCCAAGGCAGGGAAATATCTTGCCGTTCGCGAGGGATACCGCCATCGGCCGACAGCCTACAAACGGCGAGTTGTCGCTTCTCCTGCTCAGGCGGGAAGCAAACGTCTCGGTCAGAGTTCATTGCCAAGCACAAGCCCACTTTTTCATGCTTCTACGAGTGAGAAAACGGCTGTCTCTTGTTCAGTTTGAAGCTATAAACGGAATCGTCACGGCCCACTTTAGCACAAAAGAAACAAAACGTTGGTTAGTTGTAGCGACAATCAATGGAAGGCCTCACGCACTAGAAATTGATGCGATCATGTCGAGCGCTAGCTCGTATTTCGAGCAATGCATTACGGGTGTCACACCGCACACTCTCCTTGGCGATCAAACCCGATCAGGATCAAATTTCTCGGTCGCGTGTGCCCCCCTTGAGCAAGCCGTGAGAGGAAGCCAATTACAGTCGAGAATTCACTTGGCAGTGGCGACGACCCTGGTGTGCATCGCCTTACGCCTGCTATTTCCTTTGGTGCAGATTGTCTCTGCGCAGCCGCAATTGTGCGCCACGTCGGCATCGGTCGAGACCACGTGACCTGACACGCTACTCGGCACGTATCGACAAATGGAGGAGCGGCACTCTTCGGCGGCGCTGATATCTACAACAAAGGCCTGACGTCACCCATTGCAGAAGCTACAAAAGGAGCCTTCTTGCGCTTACTGCATTCACTTGGCAGTGGCGACGATCCTGGTGTGCATCGCCTTACGGCTGCTATTTCCTTTGGTGCAGGTTAGTTAGGTTCTCTTTGTTATTATTTTTTTTCCTTCTTGTCGCTGCTGCCAAGGGTGTGCCTCGCCTTGCTTGTGCGACAATGTCAAAAGAGTTTGCAAAAGGGAAAGACGAAATCCTTCAGAAACTAAAAGATGATCTCAAGATAGAATTGAAATCGTCACGCGAAGCGTACGAGAGAGACCTCCAGAATGAAATTCGTGATCTGAAGAATGAGCAGCGAAACATGGCACAGAGCATCGAATTCGCGCATAGAGAAATAACTGACCTAAAGAAGAAATTTGAAGCTGAAGTAGCAAAAAACACTCAGCTTTTGAAAGAGAACCAGGCATTCAAGGCAAAGTACGTTTCCTTGGAAAGAAAGAACGGTGAACCTGAAAACCAGGTAGTTCATCTTGAACAGTATTCTAGGAATGCGAATCTTGAAATCCAGGGAGTCGTTAAGACAGAAAATGAAAGTGTTGTTGCCATATTGTCCACTATCGGAGATGCTATTGAAGAACCGATCAGTGAGTGCGATATCGAGACTTGTCATCGCGTCCCCACGCGTAATCCGGATAAAACTAACATTATCGTGCAATTCTAGTCCCGGTCGAAGCGCGACATGACATTAAGAAAAGCGAGAAAAGCCCGGCTTACTAATGGCAGCCTAGGACTTGGCAGCTCAAGTCCTATCTATGTAAATGAGCATCTTTGTCCTACACTAAAGGGACTTCTCAGTATGGCTATCAGGCGTAAGAAGGACTGCCAGTGGAGATCCGTGTGGACCTATAATGGAAGGATTTTTGCTAGACAGTCAGACACTTCTGGCGCCATATCCATAACTTGTGAGGACGACCTCAATAAGACAACGTCGGTGTAATTAGCCCCCCTCTTTCTGAGTACACTTTAAGCATTCAAAATGTGCTACCACGATTTTGCGTTGCCCTATGAAATTCTTCAAAGTTCTTCTATGTACGGTTCTGTTTTGCATATTAACACACGCTCTGCTCTCGCTAAGCATGACCAGATTGCCTATTTCCTAGATGAATTTCTTTTCAGCATAGTATTTTAATGCTTACTGAAACATGGTATTACGACGGGTGTGCAATGCTCTGTCTTAATGGATACAAAAACTTTTTTATCAATCGCAGTAGTCGTAGGGGCGGTGGCGTCGCCATATATGTTAAAGCTTCTGAAGGATATGAAGTAATATCAGATTATACATGCATCACAAACGATTACGAGGTACTAACACTGAAACGAAACGCTGACGTCATTACTGTCGTTTATCGCCCACCAAATGGGAATTTTGGGCACTTTATGTACTTTTTCGAAGGCTTCTTTCAATTTGTTTCCTTAAATAGTCTGAAACTCATTTGTGGTGGAGACTTTAATATAAATACCCTTGACGCTAGCACTTGCGCTCAAGATTTCAACACCATTTCTTCCATAGGCTTGGTGAATATAATCACTACACCGACACGCATCACTGTACTAACATCATCGACACTTGATTTGTTTATTACCAATGCGGAAACTAGAGTCGCTGATGCAGGAACCATAGCATGTGACATAAGTGACCACTGTCCAATCTTCATGATTTTCTTTCCCCCCAAAGTTCACAAGAATAGTTGAAGGGACGCAATCACAGTCCAGTATATCAGACGATGCTTTACTTTTATTTAAGCGTGACATCAGTGCTCAGGATTGGTCTTTTATATTCGGAATAAAAAACGTGAATGATGCATATTCGAAGTTCATTGAAATTTTTCAGCGAATATACGCGATACATTTTCCTTTTACAAGTTTCAAACCATCAAAAAGAATAAGAAAACGTTGGGTCACTCCTGCCCACAGGAAAGCTACCAATAAGAAAAATCGATTATTTCACACCTTCTTACGTACAAGAGTACCGTCTGATTTGATAGATTTTAAGACTTTCAGAAATAAACTGAACGCCGAGCTACGGTCGGCAAAGTTACGATATTATCAGCGGTTGTTTTCT
Organism: Dermacentor andersoni; assembly: GCF_023375885.2. Lineage (NCBI taxonomy): Eukaryota > Metazoa > Arthropoda > Arachnida > Ixodida > Ixodidae > Dermacentor > Dermacentor andersoni. Next base: position 23,909,205 of record NW_027314752.1, on the reverse strand, counting down.
GATATAAAGAAACAGCAACCTGACGCCACTTGGAAAGTGCTGAGCAGGGTGCTCGGTCGCGAAAGTAATACGGAAACGCCCTCAAAGTTAACGCACAATAACCATGAAATAGTCGGTCAGGCGCTTGTTGATCATTTCAACCAAGCGTTTCTAGACCACGCCCTTCCAAATAGTAACCTACAGGTTATCAGACCGTCAAGCAATTGCCCTGCTGAAAGCTTTGCTCTGCATGATATAAGGGAAGCTGAAGTTTATCGAACATTTCTAGGTCTAAAGAACAGCAAGGCTTTAGATATAGACAACCTACAAATAAAGCCCATAAAATATTTTATCGAATACATTACACCTGCGCTCACTCACATATTCAATCTCTCTATCCAATCAGGTCAAATTCCTGACGCATTGAAACGATCCAAGGTAACAGTCATTTGCAAGGGAGGCAATAAAAATGAGACAAAAAATTACAGGCCAATATCTGTGATACCAATTTTTTCTAAAGGCTTAGAAAAAATAATGTTTTCTCGACTCATTAACCTCTTTGACAAAATAAGTCTTCTTTCTGACGCGCAGTTTGGTTTTAGAAAAGGACGCTCCACCGAAACAGCTTTATTAACTCTTAAAGAAAGTGTGCTACAAAACATTGAAAATAAACACATAACTCTCGGTCTTTTCGTAGATTACAGTAGGGCATTCGATTCACTTAACCATAACATACTAATATTAAAACTATCGGACTACGGGGTTCGCGGTAAGCAACTCGAACTATTCCGTTCGTACTTAGCCAACAGGACTCAGTCTGTGTACATTGGCAATTACCATTCATCTCCCCTCGCTATAAAAGGTGGTGTACCTCAAGGCAGTATTTTAGGTCCTGTTTTGTTTAACGTATACATAAACGATATTGTCCGTATTGACACGAGCTCAAAATTTATCATATATGCCGATGATAGCACTATCCTACTCTCCGGAACTGATGAAGCCGATCTAGCGTCAAGATGTAATCAGGTCCTTGAGAAGCTCTTATTCTGGTCAAATTCTAACTGCCTCAAGATTAACCCAGCTAAAACCAAAGTAATTTTCTTCCGTGCAAAAAATAAAGTAATGAATTTAGAACAGGATATATACTGCGACGGGCACAGGATCGAAATCGTCGGTGAATATAAAATTCTCGGAGTAACATTTAGCTCTAATCTCACATGGGATTCGCATGTTGACAACTTATGCAAAAAGCTTTTAATGACCACAGGAGCTCTATCGCATTGCCGTGCAATTCTTCCAGTGGAAGCCAAAAAATAAATTTATTCTGCATTGTTCGCTTCTCATATTAATTACTGTAGTCTCGTATGGTTGACCACTACACAAAGGAATATTACTAGGATTTCTTTATTACAGAAGAAAGTTGTTTGCAATATCGCAAATATCGATTATTTAGCTTCCACAGAATATTATTTTAGGTTGTACAACATTATGAAAATACAACATATGTATGAATTTCGTGTATTGCGTTCATTCTATGTGTTGTCACCCACTTTTAAAAACGTTATTAGTGCAATAGCACTGCTTCAGCAAAATACCAATGATCGTACACGTTCTCTTGACTTTTGGATAATTCCGTGTTTCCGCACTTTTTACAAACTGCAGTCTTTGAAATATAATCTTCCGTTAATTCTAAATAAATACAAAGATATAGTAAAGCCCACACTAGCATCACTTCAACAGCTCTTTTCTTAAAAAAAATATCATACCTACCACTATTGTCGTGAAGCTACGTACATTCATATTCTTTTTTTTCTTTAACAGAAGTTAAATATTCCTGTGACTGTTTGTATTTCACAGTGTAATGTTTTTGTAATGTGATATTTTTCCTCATGTATTATGTGTCTGTGTATGCATATGTGAATTCATATGTGTACATCTATGTGTGCATGTATATATGTATGTATATGTATATATATGTATATATGTGTATACGTTAGTTTCCCTCTTTCTTTCATTATATTTGACTTGTATATATGTGTGTATATATATGTGTGTGCAGGAATGTGTATATGTGTGTGTATATATATATATATATATCTGCTTCTGTATATATTGTTACGAGGAGTTGCGAGGAAATGATTTTATTTACAGGCGATGGACGATGATCGTAGCGTGATCGCAGCGCAGCTCGGCATCCCAAACTCCTCCTCCTCTTCGTCTACTGTCTTCTTGTCCGCGCCTTTCGTATCCATTACATTTCCCCGCAAGCAGACGAAGCCCGTGGGGCGAGTCAGGATGGACAAGCATGATAGAAAGGCTTCAGGCGAGCAATATGAGTCAGCTGAGTTCTGCTTGATCGCCGACCATTGCGCAGGAGGCGAGCTATGACGTAAGTGAGTTCGCTCAGGCGGTCCACGACTACAAATGGGCCTGAATATTGTGACAAGAACTTTTGGCACAATCCGCGATTGCGTTGCGGTGTCCAAAGAAGGACCAAGTCACCTTTGTCGAACGATACTTGTACGGGACGGGCGTCGTATCGCTCTTTCGGACGACTTTGCGAGGCCAGAGTACGAAGACGAGCTATTCGACGGGCTTCTTCGGCGAGACACAAAGTCTTCGATACAGAATCGTCACTGTGCAGTACGATGGGTAAGAAAGTGTCGAGAGGGCTTCGTGGTAACCTTGCATACAAAAGATAAAATGGGCTATAGTTCGTGGTTCCGTGTTTCGCCGTGTTGTATGCGTAAGTGATGAAGGGCAGCACGTCGTCCCAGTTCTTATGATTGGAGGAGACGTACATGGCAAGCATGTTGGTCAGCGTTCTGTTCGTCCTTTCAACGAGGCCATTGGTCTGTGGTTGATACGGCGTGGAATCACGTAACTGTGAAGTGCACAAACGAAATAACTCTTCAATGGCATCAGCAGGGAACTGGCGACCACGGTCGCTGATGATGACACGTGGTGGGTCATGACGAAGGACCACGGAACGCAGCAAGAAGACCGCCACGCAAGCAGCGGTAGAAGACGGTATGGCTGCAGTTTCTGCATACCGTGTAAGATGGTCTACGCAGACAATTAACCAACAGTTCTTGCTGTTAGATAACGGGAATGGACCCAAAAGGTCAATGCCTACTTGCTCGAACGGCGTACTGGGCGGTGTCAATGGCCGAAGGGGACCCGGGGCTGCGGTGGTCGGTCGCTTGTGGCGTTGGCACGTTTCACAACTAGCGACATAGCGCTTGGTTGTTTCGTACATCTTGGGCCAGTAAAAGCGCTCCTGCGTGCGATGCAGCGTTCGTACGAAGCCGAAATGGCCGGATGTCACATCGTCATGCATGGCGCGTAGAACGTCGGAGCGGAGACTCTCGGGGACAACAAGCAGAAAACGCGCTCCATGCCCGGAGTAATTAGTTTTGTAGAGCAATTTATCACGCACAGTAAAACGACCGCTGCCTTTAGAAGTACGGCCAGCGACAAAAAGCGGATCAAGGGTAACATCATCCCGTTGTTCTCGCTCAAAGTCTGCCTCGTCAGGGAACGTAGAAGTAACCGCAGCGAGACAGTCGTCAAAATTCTCTGCATCGCAGTCGGTAGTCGCAAAAGGAATCCGAGAGAGGCAGTCTGCGTCAGCGTGACGACGGCCACTCTTGTACGATACCACAAAGTCTTATTCCTGGAGGCGCAGCGCCCAACGTGCGAGACGACCAGAGGGATCACGCAAACCGACCAGCCAGCATAAAGAATGGTGGTCGGTGATAATCTTGAATGGTCTAGCGTAAAGATAACACCGAAACTTTTGTATGGCGAAAACCGCTGCCAGGCATTCCTGTTTCGTAACCGTATAATTGCGTTCAGATTTGCTCAGGCAACGGCTGGCATATGCGACAACATGTTCTGTGCCACTGTGACGTTGTACAAGCACCGCTCCTATCCCGATTCCACTAGCATCAGTGTGAACTTCGATCCATCTTGCCCGACTGAAGTGACGCAAGAGGGGTGCTGACGTTAGTACAAACTTCAGTTGAGAGAATGCTGCGTCACACTCTGGTGTCCAATTGAAGGATGCATTTTGTGGCAAAATACTTGTCAACGGGTGAACGATGTCGGACACCGGGGAACAAAGCGACGAAAATACGAACATAGGCCAATGAATGAGCGGAGTTCTCGTGCTGACTACGGTGGCTTGAAGGAGCTCACCGCTTCAATCTTACGAGGATCGGGTCTGACGCCATCCTTGTCGACTAAGTGTCCCAGGACCAGTGTTTGACGTTCGCCGAACCGACACTTTTTTTAGTTTAGAACCAGTCCAGCTCTCTCAATGCAGTCGAGAAGGAGGCTGAGGCGTTCGTTATGTTCTTCAAACGTGCGGCCAAAGATTACATCATCGAGGTAACACAGGTATATCCCACTTTAGACCACGTAGTACGGTGTCCATGAATCTTTCAAAGCTGGCAGGAGCATTGCAAAGGCCAAAAGGCTTAACATTAAATTCGAATAGGCCATCTGGAGTCACGAAAGCGGTCTTTTCCTTGTCGGCAGGGTCCATAGGTATTTGCCAATACCCCGATCGCAAATCAAGTGTTGAGAAGTAAGAAGCAGAGTGTAAGCAATCAATGACGTCATCGATTCGGGGTAGTGGATATACATCCTTCTTCGTCACTGCGTTTAGATGTCTGTAGTCTACGCAGAATCTCCAGGAGCCATCCTTTTTTCGGACCAGGATTACTGGGGCTGCCCATGGGCTACACGACTCTTGAACGACACCTTTGTTCATCATCTCCTTGACTTGTTCTGCAATAACTTTGCGTTCGGATGATGACACTCGGTAGGGCTTCCGACGGATGGGGTGTGCTGAGCCGGTATCTATTCTGTGACGAGCGCGGGACGACGGTAAATGAAGGAGTGCATCTCCATGCGTGAAGTCGAATGCTGCCTCATGTCTGGCAAGGACCTGTACTAGTGCTTGCCGTTCCGATGTACCGAGAGCCTTGCTGATCATGCCTAGCATTAGCTCTTCAGAATGGCGATTATCGCAAGGAGAGCAAGCTGTAGAGAAGTCCGTAGTTAGTGCTGCTATTGAGCTACACGCGGCTTTATCGAAGAGAGCAATTTTCATACCGCGAGGAAGGACAACCGACGTGGCGGAACAGTTCAGCGCCCACATTGTGGCGACTCCTTTCGTCATGCACACGACAGAGCAGGGCACAAGTATATCTTTTTTAGCACAGTTTATGCGGAGAGGCCTAACTACAAGGTCAACACAATCAGCATCAACAGTAGTTGCAGAAACACGAACGGGCGTCAGGCACCACGATGGTGCAATCACTTCATCAAGAACACTGAGTGTGTCTGTGTCCCTGTCTTCACCACCCGACCTTTGTTCGGAATGCGCTGATATAAATAACTTGTTCAATGATATTTCGCCACAACCACAATCCACGGAAGCGCCGCACTGTTCAAGAAAATCTATCCCAAGGATAACATCGTGCGAACAACGAGAAAGAACAAGGAATTCCGACACAAACACTTTCCCAGCCAACAAAACACTCGCAGCACAAACACCAAGGGGATGAAGCCACTCGCCGCCTGCTCCACGAAAGGTAATACCGTCGTTCCAAGAAAACATAACTTTGTGGCCTAGACGGTTTTTGTAAGCGAGACTCATCACAGACACAGTCGCCCCAGTATCAACTAACGCCATGGTCGGTATTCCGTCAATCGAGACATTCACTTTGTTTTTGTGCATCACAACAGGCAGAGGCATTTCTGGCAAAGACCGTCCGGCGACCACACCTCCATTGGCCGCGGATGCTAGTTTCCCGGCGGCGGTGAGGAAGAACGGCGCTGAGGAGACAGAGAGCGGCAGGGACGGTTATTTGGTGGCGTCAAACTGCGCTCAGATGCTGGCGAATCGCTGCGTCAGGGCTCGTGTGAGAAGTGGTCCATTGCAAGGAAATCGGTCGTCCGCAAGTCATATGAAGTACGGGTTCTGGGTGACGAGAACATCGGTGGTGTCCTACGTGATTGACGGCCTTGGCGACAATACCGAGCTATATGGCTTGTGGAACCGCAGTTGTAGCACACGGGAGGGTCGCGGTTGACGCGTCTTCCTCGAAACGAATGGTAGGCGGCTGCGGGCGGCGAGAAAGTTCGTTGTCATGTGGATATCGTGTCCCTGCTGCTTGCTGAAATCCGTTGTATTTTTCATAAGTCACGTCGTGGTAGTAGGCTCGATGCTGTTCTTGTCGCGGCCTGACAGAAGTCAGAGGGCCTCGGATGTAAAAACGCGGCTGCTCTCGTTGTGGCCGAGCGTCATAAGCAGGGCCTCTGTCGTAGAGACGTGGCTGCTGTCGAGGCGCGAGTTCATAATCCTCAGTGCCCATTGACGCAGGATACGGAGAGAAGGATGCCACGTTTGGCTCAAAATCTGGTGGTAGGCGGACGCTATGAGTACCTGGATGTGTGACTTGCGCGTGCAGGCTAAGCTCTTCCCGAACTATTTGCCGGATCGTTGATGCAAGATCGAGAGGCTGGTTGCTGTCCACGCTTGCAACTGTTGTCAAATTGGCTAGCCTGCCAAACTTCGGCGTGATGCGCCTCGTCTTTAGTTGCTCGAAAGTGCGACAGTGCCGAATGACGTCAGCGTCGGAAGCCAGGTTGTCTTTTGCAATGAGGAAATTGTATACATCCTCGGCAATTCCTTTTAGGATGTGCCCGACTTTGTCTTCCTCGGACATTCCACAGTCCACCGTCCTACACAGTTTTATTACTGCCTCGATGTACGTCGTGCAGGTTTCGCCTGGCACTTGCGCACGTTGCAGTAGCGTCTGCTCTGCCCTTTTCTTTTTCGTCGAGGAGTCGCCGAATCGCTCTTTGATTTCGGAAACAAATCTTCCCCATGTTGTGAACGTCTCCTCGTGATTGTCGAACCACAACAACGCCGTATCCGTTAGAAAGAACACGACGTTCGAAAGCTGAGAAGCGCTGTTCCACTTGTTGGCGGCACTCACCCGGTGATAATGAATGAGCCATTCCTCGACGTCTTCGTCCGATCTTCCGGCGAAGAGACGCGTATCTCTCAGCTGGAGAACAGAACTTGTCGGCGCAGCAGTTCGAATGGGCCGTTCTTCTTCTGCGTCGTGGGACATATTCAACTCTGGTGGATTCGGTAGGAGTCTAGCAAGGCGATCGCTCCGTCGAAGAACTTGTGGTTCAGCCTCCGTCTTCGGGTGTCGATTACCCAGCACCTTCCACCACAACTGTTACGAGGAGTTGCGAGGAAATTGTTTTATTTACAGGCGATGGACGATGATCGTAGCGTGATCGCAGCGCAGCTCGGCATCCCAAACTCTTCGTCCTCTTCGTCTACTCTCTTCTTGTCCGCGCCTTTCGCATCCGTTACAATATATATATCTGGTCTTATATAAGCATTATATCTGGTATTATGTATTCTTATGAACTGTTATTTTCTGTACGTTTTTTTTAACTGTTCGACATTCACGTCGAGGTCAAGCCCTGCCTTGAATATGGTGTCCGGGCCTCTGTCAAGCTGCAGACCGCAGCTTTTAGCCCTGTCAACCACAGAACTTCTTTTGGAAAATAAAGAATTTGAATTTCGAAAGAGATCGGGCCCGATCGCGATCGAAAGTACCGTGTGACACTGGTATGATAAAAAGAGAGAAAACATCTTCGAACGCTCATTCTTAAACTCTGACAGGGGTTCAAATTGTGGATCGGCAGACTTATCCTCATTGTTTCTTTTTTTATTGTTGCCACAACAGATTTCCCGAGGTTGTACCCATTATGTAAACAGCCATGCATAAATGTTTGCAACATACGGCTTCACGGTCGCTATACACACTGTATAGCGACCGTGACATTTCCCTCAGTACAAACGCATTCTCAGACCCGAACACATTCTGCCAAGCAAAACATTCGCCAATCATCATAATAAATAGAAACAACCATCACTGATTTTAGTGGGAGCCATAATGGCACAGGCTCACGACTCAAACCATGCTGCTCTGAAATTACGCAGCACTTTGGCTTTCCAGTGTAAACACAGCGTACACGTTAACACCCACATCTACTGATCAAGGAAGCACCGTTGATTGCTGTTGGCTGCTATCTATCTTCTGTAGTGGCAAAGGCTGTGTATTCGTGCATTTTACGTGTTACTTTTACCATAATATTGGACATAGAAAAGTTCATTTGATGTCACTATTGGCTACAGCTGAATCTTCGACAATGCATGCATGTAATTAAAATAGCTGAATCTCACCTCGGAACTCGTCCTGGTAAATTGCAAGTGTAACCATGGCTCACCAACAGAAGCAGTTCCTTGAATCCTGCCAGTTGTACCAAATACCTTGAGATTCATGCCCTTGGCAGTAGGGAGTTTTAAGTTTTGATTGCGGAAAGAGAGGACGCAAGCCGCAGGGCTTACGAAAGGGTGCCAGAAACGTACACAAATCAACCCCAAAGCTGCACTAAATAAGACAAGCAGGGCATGACGCATTAAATATGCAAAGGTCTCTTTGAGAACCCAAACCACTTAGGTTACGCAAATTACAAAACTTCATATCAAGTTGTACACTAGGTGCTCTGGATGCTTCAAAGCATGCCGAGCAATTCTTTACTATAGGGCGATGGACACGTCTGTAGTAGAGTGATTCTTAAATTTAAGATGTGGCTGCCCAGTTATAAGTAAATACCTGGCAGTCAATAGGCAGTTTCGTTAGACCAAATTTAGGTTCATGACCTCGAATAGCTCGCCCAAACCAAAAATTATGTTTTGCCAAGCTCATTACTTGCAGTGGAATCTGTGCGGCACTCACTGCAGGGGTAACTAGCCCACTCTAATGTAGAAAATATTAAGCCTTCACTAGGCTCAGAATAAGAAAAAAATAAGTTTGTGTAGGCGTAACGAGTAAGGCTCTTGCCCCCACATTCCAAATACACATCCAGAGCTCCTAGCTCTAGCTAACATCACTCACGCAAGTATCAACAAGGTCAGTTAGGTTAACTGGTGTCCCCTGATCAAGTACGTTGAACTAGTATACTATAAAATAGCACTCACCACATTCACCTCAGAATCTACAAGAAAGTAATGTTTGCCATCACAGGCATTCTTTACATCGGCCTTATCCCTCTATTGCAAGAAAGTACACAAGTGAATAGACACACACAAATATGTGACAGTATTCAATGGAAGCATAGTTTATTTTGAGCTCTATGGACCACACATATATCACAATAGATGCCTTTTTTTTGGAACCTAGGAAGCAATGCATTCCATAATCATATAGAGATCAAACTGTGCAAGAGATCAGCTATTAACTGGGAAAAGTGTACAAAAGCACCCACTTAGCCTGGGAGTGAGGAATAAAACAGCTCTCAATCACAAGATGACAGTTACCTGGGTGCATGCACATTATCTTACAAGAAATATATTCGTCTTCTCGTCACACACTACATGGAACAACAGAACAGTACATGAAGCTCATCAAGACAACCCCGGACTTAATCTTGCTTCTAACATACATACCGTGGGCTGCATGATAAACAAAAGGAAGAGAAATCAAAGCATGTAGTATGCCTGTGTCATCCACGCTTTCATTTCTCGTTCGTGTGTTGATCATGACAGCCCACAGTGTGAATCAGTTGCGTGTCGCTCAGCTTTCAGTTCTTGCTTCCATCAAATAACGATTTCTTGCTAAAAAGCATGAGGCTCACTTCCCCTTTGCCTTGTTGCACAGCTTCACTATATGAGAGGAAGTAATACTGCATTGGCTATGGTAGTGGGTAGCACTGACACTTTAAATCATGCAAAGGTGGCAGGTAGTGCATTAATCAAGGCACACGAGGTATCTCCAAGAGCTACAAAGACTTGCTGGTTCGTCCTATTACAGTGACTGTTGATTTACATTGTGCTCACATCACCGTCCTGAACATGCAGCTTTCTGCATGTTCAGTGCTGTTATGTGAGCACAATAAGATACAAAATACCACCACCAATCAGTCTGCCGACTGGGATTCAAACATCATCATCATCAGCCTGGTTACGCCCACTGCAGGGCAAAGGCCTCTCCCACATTTCTCCAACAACCCCGGTCATGTACTAATTGTGGCCATGTCGTCCCTGCAAACCTCTTAATCTCATTCGCCCACCTAACTTTCTGCCACCCCCTGCTACGCTTCCCTTCCCTCGGAATTCAGTCTGTAACCGTTAATGACCATCGGTTATCTTCCCTCCTCATTACAAGTCCTGCCCATGCCCATTTCATTTGGTTGATTTCAACTAAGATGCCATTTACACGTGTTTGTTCCCTCACCCAATCTGCTCTTTTCTTATCCTTTAACGTTGCACCCATCATTCGTCTTTCCATAGCTCAGATGACATACAAATGATACAAATGACAACTCTGAAATACACAAAGCAGGCACCCAAAGCTGGCCTACAAGAGTGAATTGCTGAAAGAAAAGTTATGACAAACACCTTCTTAACTGATACGTTAACACGAAGGCCTTTAGGTGACCTTGTCAAATAGACATAAAGCACTGACATACGCTACCTGTTATAACCATAGTCTAAGATAAGCCACTCAGCTTGTGGCTTTAAAACACTGCAATCATGTATGTTTCAATGCAGGTGAAAATCAATGCTGGTTGAGCAATATGTTGCTTGGTGAGTCACTCAAACCACCTCGTTGAGCGTGTTCTGAATGTTAGTCTGCATACCCTTGAGTAGCTGTGCAGCAGCACTGCACCGAGGAGTGAGTTATGGCTGGCATGCACATTTCTGTGCTTGAAACTGACTGTCAATCAGTGAATCAGTACGCAATCATCCTCGAGTTCAATCTGCATCAACTTTAGCAAAATCAAAAGTGTTGTACTGAAACAGGTCTGCAGACATGACGACCCACACAGTTCTACTTGTTTAAAACAGTCAACAGTAGCCGAATGCCCCTTCGTTTAAATGCTTTTCTGTTGTAACCGTAGATAACAAATGCATTAAAGCCCATATGAATGTGTTTACTATGGCTGCATTGCTTTGCTCGTAACGCTTTTGCTATGCCTTTACATATACTGTATAAGCCCAGCCAATTCAACTTAATGTAAGCTCACCTGCTTCATTTAGGAAAACCGCAGGACAAGTTCATTTGATTATATCAACCGGAGATTGCATTACAATGATAGATAGATATGATAGAGGCTTAGATAAAATAAAATAGTATTAACAAAGCTGAGTTGGCCCAATCTCGCAAAGCTCAGGCTAGATTGGCTAACAGCAAAATCCAGAGATACAAGCTTCCAAACTTAAACTCACACCACCTAGTATAAAACCAAAGGCCAGATTCAGGGCTGTTACTGAAGGACATACGTATCGTTATCCTATCATCAACATTGGTGGTGATGCATGGTGATGACAACCATCTTATTTCACCATATTGAGCTCTATTAAAATTTGAAAATATATTTGGAACTTGTCGCATTCCCTCTTGGTATACAGATTTAACAAAGGCTAAGCTAACATTATCAAATCCATTTAAAAATGTGCAGGAGGTTCTAAACCAAATTGGCAGGAGCTATTGGAATGCTGGCCAAAGAGCCCTAACCCAGTGGTGTACAACGGGCGTGCTGCAAGACTGGTGTGAAATGCCAAAAAAATAACATGCATCCCACAGGAACTGTGAGCAAGCGTTGCAGAGAAGCATAGATGGGCTACCTAATATCTGTTCGGATGTTTGTCGACCCTCCCTCAAAAGTTCCAGTGCTCCTTCAGTGCGGCTTAGCAGGCGCATCTTTTCATCATAATTCCATCGTGATAATTGCATGTTTTATCTGTCATTGATTCAGCTAGGTCGTTAAAACAAGATTGAGAGTCATATTAGGAATTCATGTATCAACCCATCCACATAATTGAAGAACGAATGGGACTGCCCTAATATTTGACTCTCAAATGTGGTATTCTTAAAGACAATTCAGATAAGGCCTCACGACAGTGACCGAGTTAGGTTTATGTGCATGCATCTACATTGGTGCTGAGTCTCTCTCTATATTCAGTTTTGACATCTTGTATATGTATCCAGGCACGTACAACATATGTTTACCGTGTGTGTATACTAGATTACCTCGAAAAGTAGATGAAGCTTTCTACATCCATAAAAATGGCTCAAGTGTTAGCCACCCTTTGATAGCAGTTAACTGTAATTCCCCCAAAAGTTGTGTCTAGTGTCAAATTCATACCTGTCTGCTTTTTGTGCAGACATATGAGCTCTGGCATGATTTTCAATTTAATGTTCAGTTTTTTTTGTATTTTTTCTGAGGGTGCAGCAGTGGGATAAGCCATGATTTGATGTTTTGGGGTTTTGAGGGCACATGAGCCATGGTTTATTTGTGTTTATTGCTCTTAAGTTTTTGTGACGGTGGTCATATAGGTGCTTTTCATCACGAATTAGCTTTAGCTTGAAGTTAGCGCTTCATTGTCCTGCAGTTTTCTCTTGTGTGTTTGTCTGAATTCCTTGCACTATTAAGGCGAACATGCATTCATACTATTCTCGCATATTTGTGATCTCTGTCAAACTTTTCATGTGTATAAAAAAACAGCAACCAACGAAGCTCTGTTCTTCACAGCTGTTTTTAGAAGGTGTGCTCATAAGTGGGGTATCAGCTTTTCAGTATCTTCTGCCAGAAGCACCTTCTGATATAATTTTTTTTTCGCTTGGTTAAAACCAAAACTTTCCAAAGTTTTATGTATAGTGATTTCTTAGTCTTACCGAACAATCAGAAAGCACATTCTCAAAAGCCTTGCCAGCACATCTGTCTTATTAGGTATCTAGAAACAACCAAAAGTGTAATAAATTAAAACATGAGGTCTTTGTTTACTAAAGCTAATCATATACTGCTAGTGTCAAGTACAAACTTAACTGAGGTAAGGTGGGCTGTCTGAAGTTGCTTCTTAAAGCAGTCTCCATTGCTGGAGTTGAGGCTGCTCTTCATGCTGTTTTGGTGTGATCTAACTGAAAGCAGAGACGCAATTGTGGCCCTTCCTTATGAAAGCCCTACACATCACCGAATTCTTTCAACAAGCATTTTGTCAGCCATGACTAGTAAGAGTAGTTCTCTTTGTTTTGCAACACCAAAAAACTTAAACAAGACCACTTTAGAGAAAGGTGTTTTAATTGTACAAGAGACCTACTAGCTTTTGCATTTCTTTTCTTCTCTAACAGACATTAAAGAAAGCTTGTTACCTGTTGACTACTATATTGAATTTGTTACCTAGAGCTATATATATATATATATATATATATATATATATATATATATATATATATATATTGCTACGGTTAAACAGGCTTTACTTAAGGACCGAGATTGATGGTGAAGTAAAGATGGCGTCCCGAAGCTGCACAGGCTAACGTCTTCTTCCTCTTCAGCTCGCCCGGCTGATGCCGTAGCAATCCCCGGTTGCCAGACGAAGCCCGCTGGGCAAGTCCAAATCACTCGGAAAGCGCAGGGTGAAACCGCTTAAGACGGGCAACGTGTACTAACCGGGTCCGGCTAGACCGACGACCAGCGGACGTTACGCGTGCCACCACGTACGTCAAGTCACTCAAGCGATCTACAATGACGAATGGGCCCGTGTACTGGGGTAAAAACTTTTCGCATAAGCCACGTTTACGTTGCGGAGTCTACAACCACACAAAGTCTCCTTTGGCGTACGAGACAGACTGGTGTCGGCTGTCATAGCGCTCTTTCGATCGGTCTTGCGATGCCACAGTGCGAAGACGAGCGATACGCCTGGCTTCTTCGGCATGACAAAGTGTCTTGGCAACAGAGTACTCGCTGTGAATGTCAAACGGTAGTATAGTGTCAATGCAGCTTAGCGATGAACGTGCGTAAAGGAGATAAAAAGGACAGTAATCGGTCGTCTCATGCTTTGCAGTATTATAAGCATAGGTGAGGAAGGGGAGTACGTCATCCCAGTCCTTGTGATCGGAAGATACGTACATGGCCAGCATGTTAGTTAGAGTTCTGTTCGTACGTTCCACAAGCCCATTTGTCTGAGGGTGATAAGGCGTTGAATGACGGAACTGCGAAGTGCAGAGACGAAGCAGTTCTTCTACGGCGTCCGCAACGAACTGACGACCGCGATCGCTAATGATGACACGGGGGGGACCATGTCGAAGAATAATGAATCGAAGCAAAAACGTCGCAACGGACGCAGCTGTTGAAGATGGTACGGCCGCCGTTTCCGCGTAACGGGTCAGATGGTCGACACATACGATCACCCATCGGTTGTCCTTAGATGATCGGGGAAATGGGCCCAGAAGATCAATACCCACTTATTCAAATGGCAGGCAAGGTGGCGGCAGAGGTTGGAGAAGACCTGGCGGAGCGGTCGTAGGTCGCTTGTAGCCAGTCGGTCGTAGGTAGCTTGTAGCCGGTCGCTTGGTCGCTTGTCGGCGTCCCGAGGCTGCACACGCTGACGTCTTCTTCCTCTTCTGCTCGCCCGGCTCATGCCGTAGCAATATATATATATATATGTATTTCCGATGAAGCATTGAGCAGCATACCGGTATTTCACATTGGCTTGGAGAGCAGTTATTACGTTGTTACGTTGCGTGTCATCTCCTATTGCGAGATGACAGCAGCATATACGCAGTTGGATTGTTAGAATTTGGGACATGTTACAGTATATTGGAGAGTTTGATCGGGTTGTATTGCGGTTAGAAATTATTATTCTGAATCCCTTCGTTTAAGCAAGACACAAGGGCTGAAGTACATGTGAACAGATTCTTATTGGAAAATTGAATGGGCCATAAAATAGGTAAAAATTAGTCCCATAAGGAATATTTGTCAATAAATGTAGAATTCCAAGAGAAATGACTAGTATTGTTTACGAAGATCACCAAAAGTAAATAGATTATTCTGACTCCTATTTGTAGTTTCCACAGCCATAACGCCGTGCACGCATCTCTATGTATAAGGGACACTGTGATCAGGGGCCTACTATACAGCCTTATATAATTCAAACGGTATTGTACACAAAACAGCTTTATGAAAATTGCCTATATAGGCCCTAGTTTCACATGGTAGTTTCTTTTAAATCAAACATTCCAGTTTTCTACAGTACCCGAGAAGACTAACAATGAATAACTTACAGTTGTAAATTTAAATAAACTGTTGTAATTTTGCTGTATGTTTGTCCTCAAGGGAGTGTCGAGTGCGGGACTAATATGACATGGCACTACGCACACATGTCCATAGGCATGGGTGGAGGGTGAGGGGATGATGGGGGAACTACAAAATTTATTCCAGAAACAAAGGAGTTAGGGGACAATCTGTTCACATTGACACAGTGCATCGAAACAGCAGAAAAGGAATACATGCCCCTATGGCTGGCATTTCTGGATATCAAGGGAGCCTACAACAGTGTAATTCAAGAGGACTTGTGGTACACACTGGGCACACTAGATGTGAAACATGGAGTATCTAATCTCTTAAAATATATCTATAAAAGCAACAAGGTGCTTATAAAATGGGAGAAAAGGTATCTGAGCCTATAGACATACAATGGGCTCTTAGACAGGGGTTGTCACCTTTGTTGTTCACGCTGTACCTACAATGATTAGAGGCTAAATTAGAGAGGAGCGGACTGGGGTTCAACCTTTCCTTTGTCGAGCTGGGAGAATACATTGCACGGTCATTACCAGGACTGATGCACGCGGATAACGTAGTACTAATGACTGACAACAACGATTTGCAGGTATCGATGGACATCTTCAGTAAGGAGGAGACAGATTAGGCTTAAACTTGAGTAATGGGAAATCAGCAATCATGATTTTTTATCAATATAACGGTGGCAAGCATACAATACAGGAGCTAGGTTACACTGGAGGTAGTGGATAAGTACAAATATTGTGGCATGTGGATAAACAATGCAGCTGAGTACCTAACGGAACACGAAAGATATGATTTGGGTAACAGAAACACAGCTGTGATGAAAAATAGGGCACTAAAATAGGCGATAATTAATAGGTACAAGTAAATAATTACCATAGATACGAAGTGGTCGTGAGGGATTTGGAAAGGAGTGATGATTCGTAGTCTGACTTTTGGCAATGTGGTCCTGTGCGTGAGATTAGAGGTTTGAGAAACGTTGGAATTAAGCCACGAAATCGAGGGTTCGATGGAAGCCCGCCTTGTCGGGATGAAGCATTGAAGATACAAAACGAAGGACATCGACCAACAGAAGTGCTAATAATAAATAGATCTAAAAGACGTTCCGGCTTTGCTACGGAAGCGTTGTTGACAAATCAACATGGCTTCCGTAGCGAAGGCGAAACGTCTTTTAGATTTATTCATTTTTAGCACTTCTGTTGGTCGGTGTCCTTCGTTTTATTTCTTCAAAGAAATTAAGCCACGTGGAGTAGGTAGGCTTGCTTTGGGAGCACATGGAAATACACCAAACAGAGGGTACAGGGAGACAGTATGGTCACCATTTGAGAGCAGAGAAGCTAGCAGCAAGACATAGGAGTGATTGAGATAAATGGGGAAAAAGCAGTGGGCTAGGAAAGTTTTCTGCTACTTGTACATGAGAAATGTCGACACAAAATGGAGGAAGTGAACCAGAAAATTGTCAAGCAAATATCTGGACAGCAACAGGAAGCCAAACCAAACATCATCGGTTAAGGGCAAGCTTTAACAAACAGAGAGGGGTCTGTGGGAAATAGGGATGCAGACAAAATCAGCACTGGGAACATACAGAACTTTCAAGTAGGAAATCGCTAAAGAAAATATCTAGAATATTTCTAGGGGAAGATCTTTGTTGTTGGAAGTCAGGACGGGACGGGAGTATTGCGGACTAAGACGCACCGAACCGAATTCAAGACAGTTCAAGACAACCGCGTGAATTTTTTTCTGAGCATTGGGGTTTAGAGGCGAAGAATTTACCGTTCCAACGAAGAATTTACCGTTCCGTTGAACCCATTCGTAGTTGAACAGCCCGAAAAAGCGGGTCTCGGTGATCCGAAGAGAGGAAACGGTGGTTCATGAGATGGGAGCGCTATCTCAGGACTTAGGAAGCAAGCTGACGAGACGGAGGTAAACGCCCTCGTCTATGCCATGGGTCGTGAAGCCGAAGATTACCTAGCGCTGTAACGCCGAGAAACTCGGCTACGACACAGCTGGTAACCCGAGCGCTCGTGAAACATTTTGTGCGGCGTACGAACGCCGAGCGTGCGAAGTCCAACAGCCGGAAACAGGAAGCGCACGAGACAGTCGATACGTTCACCACCTAACAATTCAGACAAGCCGGAACCTGCGAGTATGGCGATCAGACCTGTAAGTACGGCGATCAGAGGAACTGACTGATCCGAGATAGGCGCGTCGTCGGTCTCATAGACACGCAGTTAAGCGAGAAGCTGCAACTTAAGGCTGAGAAGGCGCCGTCGCCCTTGCACGCAACTCCAAGCTAGAGCAAAGGAAAGTCAAAACAGTAGGCTCAGAAAAACCAGCGCGAGCAGATTGCGCCGACGTGCAAGGGGCGTGCCTCAACGACGCACCCCCTATCACAATTTGTGTGCCCAGGGAACGGCAAAACATGCAGTGCTTGTGACAAAAGGGGACGTGTACACTTCGCCAGCATGTGCTTATTTGCTTACAAAAGGCGTGCCAAAGGTGCGACCGTCAACGGCTTGCCCATGATGTTCGAGGTAGACAGTGGCGCGTATATAACCGCTATACCAACAAGCCTGCACTATGAAGTGATGGGCAACTTCAAGCAAGCAAACAAACAACTGCTTGTACTTTGCAAGACCAAAATGGTAACGATTGGACTGTTAAGTGCGAGCCTGTGCTGGAGTGGCCGGCTCTGTCAAAAAAAATTAATGTGATCGACAGAGACACGCACTTCTTGGACGTCTCGCGTCAATTACTTTAGATGTCCTACCAAGCGTTCTGGAGGTAACAGAGTCAACCTGCTAGGTCGGCGACCCATCCAACATTCTATGTCACTTTATATACCCGATACCTATACAGCTATCTATACCTGACTGCATGCCTGGGCCTAGTCAAGACAAAATAGAAGATAATGATATTCCTATGTGCTATTACTTACCTGAGGTGAGCACCTCTGTCCATGTTGCCCTATGCCAAACGTTAGTTAAGAGACTAGAGCGCCTGGGTGTCATCAGAAAGGTTGAAGAGGCCACAAAGTGGCGTGCAGCTATGGCAGTTCCGAAAAAAAGGAGGCGAGCTTGAAATGTGCCTTGACTTTGAGTGGTTGAAGAACATTCTGCGTGAACAGGTCTTAATGCCCACCTTCGCTGAATGCTTGGCCGAGTTCTCTGGAGCTACATGTTTAGCAAGCTCGACACTAGTTCCTGTTATTGGCAAGCTCCACTGGCACCCGAGTCCCAGAGGTACACCACTTTCCTGATGCCATTTGGCCGTTTTCAGTTCCACCGATTTCCACAGCACCTGAATTTTTTTACAGAGGGAACTGCTAAGAGTGCTGGGAGGCTTGCACAGCCAAGCATGTCTGCAAGACGATACGATAGTGTTTGGCTGCATGAAGGAAGAACATGACGCATGACTCCACAGAGAACTTCTTAGCATCACCTTAAACGCAGCAAAGTGTGTACTACACCAGCAGTCAGTGAGATTCCTCAGGCACTTTGTATCAGCAAACGGCATCACTGCTGATGCTGAAAAGGTGAACGCGGTCTCTCATCTAGCAGAGCGTGCAGATGTAACAGAAGCGAGATCCTTCTTGGGATTGGCTAATCACCTGGCCAACTTTCCCCCAGGGCTCTCGGAGCTCACAGAACTGTTACGTGACCTACTTCATAGTGATGCTTAATGGTGCTGGGATACACCACTAGAAGAGAGTTTGAATGCCAATTAATAACCGTTGACGACGACACTGGTGCTCACCAACTACTACCCTTGCACTCATCTCACTGTGTCTGCAGATGCATCACCGTACAATCTTGGGGCAGTCCTCTCACAAGAGACAGCAGGTCGTAGGCTTCCAGTTGCCTATTCCTCAAGATCTCTCTCTGACATGGAAACACGATATGCACAAATAGCCTGAGACCTGAAAATGGAAAAAAATGACAGCAAGCAATGGATGTATAATGAACCAATATGGATTGTCAGTTAGGACTATCCACAATGTGGATTTTGCTCAGGCACCTTGTGAATTCTGAGGAAAGTAAAGCCACGTATAGACAAAACATAAATAAAATCTTACATTCATATGACAAAACTGAAAAAGCTGTTATCGATGAGATAGCCACAAGGTATTTATCTCCGGCTGACCCAACTCCTCACCTAGATTACGCAGGCACTGAAAACAGACAATTAGACGAAGAGATTAGCGAAGCGGAATTGAGAGCAGCTCTACAAAATCTTAATACTACATCCGCGCCGGGACTAGACGGAATAACAAACAAGATCTGAAATCTCGATGATACCTCTGGAGATCAGCTTACCAAGTATATAAACGAAAGCTGGATATCCGGTACAATACCACAACAATGAAAAGTGGCCCAGATTATTCTGATACCTAAACCAGGCAAGCGTTTACAGTTGGAAAACCTGAGACCGATTTCACCTACGTCCTGTGTGGGCAAACTCATGGAGCATGTTGTCCTAATGAGACTGACCAACTATCGCGAGGACAGCGACATTCTCCCCCCTACCGTGTTGGGCTACCGGAGTAATTTGTCTACACAGGATGCAATGCTCCAACTTAAGCATCAAATTTTAGATAACACGAGCCGGAACACCAAAGCTATCCTAGTATTGGACCTAAAGAAAGCTTTTCACAGTGTTACCCACGTAACAATATTAAACAGAATAAATGAGGTGGGCCTAGACCAAGGAGTACACACTTACATACAAGACTTTTTTACTAACAGAAAAGCACACATTAGGATTGAAGCTTTAACTCTGAAGAACTACAAATCGTAAGCGCAGCTACACCCCAAAGTTCCGTTATATCGCCGATGCTGTTTATTATGGCTGTGATCGGATTACCATCAAAGCTACAGGAAATCGATAGCCGCAATCATACCATCTATGCTGAGGATATCACCCACTGGGTGAGTGATGGCAACGATAGACAAGTTGAAAACACATTACAACACGCAATAGAAGCAGTTCAACAATACCCCGCAGAATCCGGACTCGCGTGTTCAGCAGCAAAATCTGACCTCCTCATTTATATACCACCGTGACGTGGCCGAAAACCACGCAACTACGAGGAACCAAACAATACGAAAATTCACCTAACTACGGCGGATGGTACACCCACACCCAAGGTTGACAAGGTTAGTGTATTGGGGCTAATCATTGAAAGTAGCACCTACAATGGAGAGACCATACGTAAATTAGACAATATAACATCTCAAATCATCATCATCATCTCATCATCATCCTGGTTATGCCCACTGCAGGGCAAAGGCCTCTCCCATACTTCTCCAACTACCCCGGTCATGAACATATTGTGGCCATGTCGTACCTAAAACCTTCTTAATCTCATCCACCCACCTTTCTGCCGCCCCCTGCTACGCTTCCCTTCTCTTGGAATCCAGTCCGTAACCCTTAATGACCAGCGGTTATCTTCCCTCCTTATTACATGTCCTGCCCATGCACATTTCTTTTTTTTGAATTTCAACTAAGATGTGATTAACTCATGTTTGTTGCCTCACCCAATCTGCTCTTTTGTTATCCCTTAACGTTACACCCATCATTCTTCTTTCCATAGCTCATTGCATCGTCCACAATTTAAATAGAACCCTTTTTGTAAGCCTGCAGGTTTCTGCCCCGTAAGTGAGTACTGGTAAGACACAGCTATTATGTATTTTCTCTTGGAGGGACAATGGCAACCTGCTGTTCATGATCTGAGCATGCCTGCCAAACGCACCCCAGCCCATTAGTATTCTTTTGATTATTTCCGTCTCATGATCCGGATCCGCAGTCATTATCTGCCCTAAGTAGATGTATTCTGTTACGACTTGCAGTGCCTCGCTGCCTATTGTAAATTGCTGTTCTCTTCCGAGACTGTTAAACATTACTTTAGTTTTCTGCAGATTAATTTTTAGGCCCACCCTTCTGCTTTGCCTCGCCAAGTCAGTGAGCATGCGTTGCAATTGATGCCCTGAGTTACTAAGCAAGACAATATCGTCAGCGAGTCGCAAGTTACTAAGGTATTCTCCAATAACTTTTATCCCCAATTCTTCTCAATCCAGGTTTCTGAATACCTCTTGTAAACACGCTGTGAATAGCATTGGAGGGGTCCCTGCCTCCCTGCCTGCCGCCTTTCTTTATTGGGATTTTGTTGCTAGTTTTATGGAGGACTACGGTGGCTGTGGATCCGCTATAAATATATTTCAGTATTTTTACATACGGCTCGTCTACACCCTGATTCCTTAATGCCTCCATGACAGCTGATATTGCGACAGAATCAAACGCTTTCTCGTAATCAATGGAAGGTGAATCAATAAAGGTTGGTTATATTCTGCACATTTCTCTATCACCTGATTGATAGTGTGAATATGGTCGATTGTTGAGTAGCTTTTACGAAATCCTGCCTGGTCTTTTGTTTTACAGAAATATGTCTAAGGTATTCCCGATTCTATTTGCGATTACCTTAGTAAATAGTTCGTAGGCAACGGACACTAAGCTGATCAGATACACCGCAGAGGAAATAGCTATCGCATTAGCCATAGCACAAACGCAAGGAGATTTAACCATCGGTCATTCGCAGACGGCGATACAAAACCTCGCCAACGGTCGAATCTCCCCAGAGGCACTACAACTCCTAAAATCAGGTAAAAACCCCGCAAAAGTGTGAATCTTGACCCCCGCTCACACGCTACCAGATGGTAGCAATGGGGTGGCGCACCACAGGTCTTTAGAGCTTACGGTCGAAGCCTCGGTTAGCCCCGCCTCACCAACTACCGACGAGTGGGAGTGAGAAGATCGAATGACCAGATTTCACAAAAATCACCCAAAATTAACCAAAGAACAGTCTGTCAAATGGTGGCAGTTACGAACCAGATACTATCAGAGTTGAGCTATCATGGACCTTATACATCCAGATTTATTTATCTCTAAAAAGTGCAGACATTGCGACTCTAGGACCATATGTCCAGAGCATATCCGATAGGAATGTAGGGGTATAATGCACAGTAATATTGGTGCAGCCTCAAACAGCGACAACCTCCGCGCACGCTGGGAGTCTGCGTTGCTCAACTCGGACCTGCAGCACCAACTCTGGGCCGTCCAGCGAGCCGAGGAAGCCGCGGAGGGCCAACAACGCTTGACCGACGCCTAGGCGGGGTCCAGACCCACCCCAACAAATCGCAGGGTATTCAATAAAGTTATTTGAATGAATGAACATGCTCACAGAAAAACCAAGGATGAGCACGAAATGTAGAAGTTGAGAGCTTTTCTGCTGCATTTTACTCATCTGAATCTGTGAGGAAAGCATAACGAGGGCTAACATAATTATTGCCTCCCTGTTTGTACATGTACAGCAGGTCATAAAATTCCCTATGTTGCTGAAAATTTTCAATGATGACATTATCAGCTGTGCTTTCGACAACGAAGGCATGAAAATGCTGATCAGTATACCTTGTGTCAAGAATGGTGGCAGAAACAACCAACTTTAGGTTACAAACTGCAATCATTGTAACTTTAGCAAACTCGCGAAGGTCAGCATCTCGTACAAGCAAAGGTACGACATCACCCACACTTAGCGTCTTTCGAGAGACAGTAAAAGAATCCGCACAGTGCACGTCTGCTGTAATCGGCCAGAGTTCTGATGATGATGATGTGTGGTGTTTTGTGGCGCAAGGGCCAGGTTTGGCCAAAGAGCGCCATGACAAGTGGTAGTGTTAACGATGTATTACGAAAGATGTGACTTGGCTGTAAAGTGGCCTAAAAATAGTCGCTGTAAAGTGCGTAAAATCTACGTGCAATAAAATTATGGTGATGACTAATGACGAATACTATGAACACTAAAATCAATCGTAAAAGAATGATGCATTTTTAAAATATGCGAGATGTTAAATTGCTTACAGCACTACTGCCTCGCCAGAGCCCTTTAACAACAAGGGCCTAGAGGCTTGTGCTATTCAATATATTTATCGCAGCGGCATCCTCTGAAGAGAGGAAGCGCTACGAACGTGTGGGGCTACTAACATGCAACATAACATCTTTCAAAAAACCTAAGACGGCATTGGTGTCAAAGAGTGGTTCTGGACCAAGTAACATAACAGGATGAAGGGGGATGTGGTGCCGGTATGCTAAGAGAAAGTATTTTTTTCTTTCGGCTTCGGCTTCCCGACACTCCAGTAGGACGTGGAGGATGGTCAGCCTCTCCCCGCATCTACCACAGGTTGGAGGCTCGTTTCCTGTGAGTAAAAAGTTATGTGTGCCAAAAGTGTGTCCTATTCTTAGACGGCAGAATAGGACATCTATCCGGCGGGGGATTTTGTTACAGGAGGCCAGAAACCTAATTATGGCTTTATTACATGCAGCTTATTATTTGTTTCCAGGTCCCACAAGCGTTGCCAGTAGTTTCGCAGTTTTCTTCTTAAGAAAGGCTTTAGGTCTGTGACAGAGACCGAAGCAGTAGGATTAACTGCATGCATTGAAATTGATGTGGCCATCTGGTCCACTAGAACGTTACCCCCGATGCCCCTATGTCCAGGCACCCAGCATATAATCACATGTTGGTCAGATATATATGCTTTGCACAGGACAGAGTAAAGTTCATTAATTACCGGATTTTTGTGGGCCTTTACATCAAGGCCTTTACAACAATAAGGGAGTCCGTATATATAATTGATTTCTGGAGTTTTGATTTCTTTAAATGCTTTACAACCGACAAGAGTGCGTAGGCCTCAGCCGTAAAGATACTGGTTTCCGGATGTAGTACGTCGGATTCCGAGAAGGATGGACCGACGGCTGCATAGGACACCCCGTCGTGTGACTTCGATGCATCTGTGTAGAACTCCGTACAGGAATATTTGTACTGGAGTTCTCGGAAATGCATTTGGATTTCGATCTCCGGAGCATGCTTTGTGACTTGCACAAAAGATATATCGCATTCTATTGGCTGCCACTCCCAAGGAGGTAGCAGCTTGGCTGGAGGCATTAGGCGGAGCTCGAGGAGTGGGACATGCATTTGATCACTAAGGTCCCTCACACGTAGCGAGAAAGGCTGTCTTACGGAGGGACGATTATGAAAGAGTGTAGCATATGTCATATCGTTAACGGTATTGAAAGATGGATGTTGAGGGTTAGAGTGGACTTTCAGGAAATATATTTGGCTGATGTAAGTTCTTTGAAGATGAAGTGACCACTCATTTGATTCTGCATACAAACTTTCAATGGGACTTGTTCTGAAAGCGCCAGTGGCCAGTCGGATTCCTAAATGGTGAACCGGATCTAGTATCTTTAGAGCGCTCGGGGCTGCGGAATGATAAATCACGGCACCGTAGTCCAATCGTGATCTAATGAGGCTTTTGTAAAGATTCATCAAACATTTTCTATCGCTGCCCCATGTTGTATGGGATAAAATTTTCAGTAAGTTCATTGTTGGTAAGCATTTCACCTTGGGATACTTTATGTGTGGAATAAATGTTAGTTTAGAGTGAAGTATGATACCTAAGAACTTGTGCTCTTTGTTTACAGGGATTTGCTGGCCATACATTTCGATATTGGGATCTGCACGAGCCCTCTCTTTCTTGCGAAAAGCACACAGGAACTTTTGTTCGGATTCACTTTGAACCCGTTTTCGTCTGCCCACTGAGACATCTTGTTCAATCCCTGCTGTATTTGTCTCTCGCACACTGCAAGGTTACAGGATTTAAAACCTATTTGTATGTCATCTACGTAGACGGAATAAGATATAGCTGGCGGCAATGAAGCGCGGAGTGTGTTCATCTTAATGATAAACAGAGTGCAACTCAGTACGCCTCCCTGGGGTACACAGGTTTCCTGTGTGAATGTACGCGACAGTGCATTACCTATTTTAACCCGAAATGTACGGTTTTGTAGGTAGCTTTCGATAATGTTTAACATATTGCCGCGGATGCCCAGCGCTGACAGCTCGCGCAATATTCCGTACCGCCAAGTTGTATCGTACGCCTTTTCCATGTCAAGAAATACGGATAGGAAGAATTGTTTATGTACGAAAGCATCGCGAATGTTTGATTCGATACGCATGAGATGGTCGGTTGTAGATCGTCCTTCCCTGAAGCCACACTGAAGTGGGTCAAGCACATTGCTGGACTCTAGAAAATGTACGAGACGGCGATTGATCATTTTTTCAAAAAGCTTGCAAAGACAGCTCGTAAGCGCTATAGGACGGTAGCTGGTCAGCAGTGATGTATCTTTACCGTGCTTCAAAACAGGGATAACAATAGCTTCTTTCCATTTAGATGGGAGGTACCCGGCAGCCCATATAGCATTGAAAAGTGCGAGTAGCGTTATTTGGGTATCGTTGTGGAGATGTTTGAGCATATCATACATGATCCTGTCAGGGCCAGGTGCAGAGCTCTGACATGAAGCCAAAGCAGCTGTCTATTCGGCAATGTTAAAAGGCTGGTTATATTTTTCGTTCTGTCTGCATTTGCTGTTGATGACCTCCCGTTCTGCTATTTGCTTGTGCTTTAGGAAAGCCTTGGAATAATTATTCGAGCTGGAAATTCGCTCAAACTGTTCCCCGAGTGCGTCAGCTTGATCATCTAAGCTACTGCCTTCATCGTTTGCTAGGGCAACGGATGAATTTCTTGTCCCTTTAGCCTTCTAAGCCCGTCCCACACTTTAGCCTCTTGAGTGTATGAGTTTATATCTGAAAGGAACCTCTGCCAGCTTGCCCTCTTTGCCTGTCTTCGCGTTCGTCTTCCCTGGGATTTAATCTGTTTAAATTCTACTGTTTAATTTTCGGTGGTAGGGCTTTCACGTAGTTTGCCCCAAGCTTTATTTTGTCTCCTCCGTGCCTCTCGGCAATCGTTATTCCACAAAGGGACCCGTCTTTTCAATGAAGTGCCGTATGTCTGAGGGATGAATTTCTCTGCTGCATCAATGATAAGAGCGGTAAAATATGATACGGCTTGATCTATGCTAAAATCACTTATAAAATCTGGTAATATATAGGTTGATTCTATAAAGCATTCCCAATTAGCCTCGGCTCGTTTCCAGCGAGGAACAGGCGGAAGGGAGTCATGTTGTGTTACTAGGTTTAGAGTTAATGAGAAGTGATCACTTCCAAATGGATTTTTAATTACAGACCACTCTAAATCAGGGAAGATAGAACGAGAACCGATAGACAGGTCTATTGAGGAGTATGAATTATGCTGTGGATTGTAGTAGGTCGGTTCTTTCTTATTAAAGAGGCATGCACTGGAGTTTAAAAGGAAATTTTCAATGAGTCGACCTTTCGCGTCGCATCGTGTGTCTCCCCACATCGGGTTATGGGCGTTAAAATCTCCCACGAGTATGTAAGGCTCGGGGAGCTGGTCAATGAGGTTATAAATGTCTGTTTTTTCAAGACGCTGGTTTGGCGGTATATAAATAGAACACACCGTTACTAATTTGTGAAAAAGAATGGCCCGAACTGACACTGCCTCGAGGGGCGTGTTAAGGGCGACGGGTCGGCAAGCGACAGATCTGTGGGCTACTATTGCTACACCGCCAGAGGCGGTAGCCTGGTCGCGGTCATTCCGAAAGATAGAGTAATTACGAAGGAAATTAGTGTTTGTGGGTTTCAGATGTCTCTTTTGAACACACAGCAACCTTGGATTATGTTTGTGTAAGAGTTCATTAATGTCGTCGAGGTTACGTAAAAGTCCTCGTACATTCCACTGTAGTATTTGTGTTTCCATTATGATAAATGTGTTGGGTGCTGTGTGTTTAAGAGAGAAGAGTAAGCTCATGGGCCTTTTTCAGGCGCCGCGACGGGAGTTTTGTCTCTTTTGGAGCGATCGAGAGTGCCTCGCCGCTCCTTAGGCGCTGGTGGCGCCGTCTTGCTGGTGGTTGTGTCCTTCGCCTCTTGCGAGGCGCTGGACAGGCGCTCTTCCGAGCGCTTTGTTTGGCGTGAAGGCCTCGGCACGTTGGACGGGGCCTTTGAGGTCACCTGCCCGGAGGTAGATGGCCCCTTCTGCTGGGTGGGCGTAGCAGCGCTAGCTGCAGCCGCCGCGGGGGCGGATGGCGTTTCTGCCGCCTCACTGGGTGTGAGTCGGACAGCCGCCAGAGACCGTTGTGGCGCTGCCCCCTGACGCGCCACTTCGGCAAATGTGTTTTTGGGCAGGTAGGATACCCGCCTGCGTGCCTCCTTGAAACTAATATTTTCTTTTACTTTTATAGTCACAATTTCTTTTTCTTTTTTCCAGGATGGGCACGACCGCGAGTATGCGGCGTGCTCCCCTTCACAATTTACACAATGGAGAGCGTTCTCACAAGCTTCAGAGGTATGTTCGTGGGCACTGCACTTCGCACAGGCTTGACGGCCTCGGCAGCTCTGCGAACTGTGGCCGAAACGTTGGCATTTGAAACATCTGAGCGGATTGGGCACATATGGCCTAACACGGAGCTTGATATACCCTGCCTCGATTGACTCGGGCAGGACACTTGATCCGAAGGTGATTATCAAGTGCTTGGTTTGGATTTCTTTGCCATCTCGCCTAATATTAATTCTTTTCACATTGATTACATTCTGTTCACTGAAGCCCTCCAAGAGTTCGGCCTCAATGAGCTCGAGCAAGTCATCGTCCGACACAACGCCGTGGGTGGTGTTCATAGTACGGTGCGGGGTTACTGTTAGTTGGTTATCCCCAAATGACACAAGCTTAGGCAGTTTCTCGTATTGTTCGTTATCGCGGAGCTCTAGGAGGAGATCACCGCTTGCCATCCTGGTCGCCTTATAACCGGCTCCAAAAACATCAGCCAAAGTCTTTGATACAAGGAACGGTGAAATAGTGCGCACTGGTTTGCCGGGTTTTTCCGAGTGAACTACATGGAAACGTGGGAAGTTGTGGACTTGGCGTCCGAAAAATTGAAAAACTTCATCGGTGCGCCCTCTTTTCTGAGGGCGATCAGGGAGTGGAGGAAAGGAGCTATCCATAAATATATGTGAAATTTCGGCAGTAACGCCAGCCACCCACCGTGGAGTCCTACAAGGGGACGCTGCAGGGCCTGAAAAACAGGGCCTGCAAACGCCAGCCGTACGTTACCACTATAACCAAATATGAAATAACCTAGCTTGGTTATTCACAAAAGGTTAACCCTTGCTGCCTGGAAAAATTGGAAGTAAAGAGTAGCTAGGAGAAGACAGGAAAGATGAAAAGTGAGAGAAAAATGAAGGCTAGAGGGAGAGAGAGACAAAAAAAGGCAACTACCGATTTCCCCCGGGTGGGTCAGTCCGGGGGTGCCGTCTATGTGAAGCAGGGGCCAAAGGGGTGTGTTGCCTCCACCGGGGGGCCTTAAAGGTCCAAACACCCAGCATCGGCTCAACCCCCAGGATCCCCCTTTCCCCAGACACGGCTAAGCCGCGCACGGCTACACGCGGGAGGGTCCAACCCTCGTGTGCTCGGGTACGTGGTGTCGGAACACACCAAACGCCTGCTGACGCAGACGCCCCTGCGGGGTCGGCCAGAGTACTCGAAGTCTGTCTTTCAAGAGGTCAGCTAATGAATCTGGCTCTAGTCTCTTGCTCCCTATGACGGTCAGTGATTGTTGAGATTGTGTGAAGGTATACATAAGTTGCATTTGATGTCGGCGACTCATTGTTGAAGAAATGTTCTTGAAGTTGCGTACTTTCCTAATAAGTGACCTACAAATTGGTGCTTTGCTTCAAAACGCATGCAGGACAGTTTAGAAAGAGGGCCATGCAAAAGTAGAAGGCACCCGCCGTGGTTGCTCAGTGGCTATGGTGTTAGGCTGCTGAGCATGAGGTCGCGGGGTCGTATCCCGGCCACGGCGGCCGCATTTCGATGGGAGCAAAATGCGAAAACACCCGTGTACTTAGATTTAGGTGCACGTTAAAGAACCCCAGGTGGTCAAAAGTTCCGGAGTCCCCCACTACGACGTGCCTCGTAATCAGAAAGTGGTTTTGGCACGTGAAACCCCATATATTATTATATTATTATTATTTAAGTAGAAGGCTGGGGTAATGAGTCAGATAGTGCATCTTTGGGATAATTCTGACATCTGCAAAATTTCCCCTTAATGCACTGCAGACGTCCTTAATAAGCATCTTCAAATAGGCAACAGAATCACGAGACACCTGTGGTGCAAGTATAATGTCCACTATAGCACGGAGTTGGAGGTATAATTGATATGCAGGATTTCCTTCTCGGACACTGTCTTCGGCAAGCCCAGAGAAAAAAACCAAAAAAGAAGAGCTTTTCCGCAGCTGACCCATTCATGGTTGTTCTTCCGAACACTGCTGCATGTGACAGGGGTGGCAACCGAGACTTTTTGTCCCCTCCTTGAAAAGGAAATTTGGCAAGCCGCTCATTCAGCTGGCCTATCGATAGAAGCTGACTTGATACAAAGCGCTGGATGACAAGCTTCATGACAAATGGGATGACCCCTTCATATAGGTCATCCGTAACGTCTGGTGGCAACCCTTGAGTCACATCAAAAGAATTAAGAACACTTAGACAGCTTTTACCTGTAAAACCATTGGTATTAGAAACAGTTGGATCTTGCTTTATGAGGTAAATATGACGAGCATGCATTTCCTTTTTTCTAATAACAAAGTCATCTTCATACCATTTGTCATTAATTTCATTTCTGGTTGTCATGCAGTACTGGCAGATAGGGCCAGATGAAAAACTTTCGCGGAAGCCACCAAGCTGGTGGCTTGATAAGTTGTCACCAGTCACAAACAAAAGGGAGCCTTTCACAACTTCTCCATTAAGCTCAATGCCATTTGCTTCTAGTTGCTGCAGATCTTTAAGAAGTGGTTCAAGAATTTTATGAAGAGTAAATTTGGTCATAAGGGATGTGCTTTGAAGCATTACAAGGTATTTATCATTCAGCTTTGACTGCGATTGTGGTGGAACATTTATTATTGTTAAGTACCCAGCCAGAAGTTTGTGCTTTCCACGTTAGCTTGGCAGGAAGTTACAGATTTCAAATTCATCAAAATAGAGCTGTATGGCCAATAATATATTGTGCTGGCATTTCTAAATATGCTGTGCTATTTAAAACAGCTGCCATCAGATATGTCTTGCAAGAGGTTGAACATGATTCTTTCAATTCTCCAAAAAGTTTGCGCACCCTAGCAACTGCTTTTATAGTTTCTAGGATCGGAACATATTCAAAGCACTCATCATGGGAATGCGAAAGATACATGGTTTTAAGGACACAAAAGGAAATACACTTTTCTAATAGTTATCCCGTCCGGATTTCGTCGCAAGATGCTCAAGCCTTGTAATTTCCACTAAATTAAATGTTACCTTGAACTCTGTAATGAAGTGGAGCAAATCATTAGCAATTTCATTAGTCGTGCTTTCCGGTAATTGTCTCCCCTCTTGCCACTTCAACAGCAGAAAGAACGAATGCATTGCACATTGATCACTGGTGCCAAGCACCGCAGTGTTGCTGCCGCATCCCCATTCAGGCTCTTCATCACTGAACACACTGAAGGAGTCCTCGATTGCACCATGTGCGCTGTTGTAGTGTACTGGCTCCACAGGAGTCTCACTGGTACTTTTTAGGAACAAATTGTTGTGGCGTTGCCTGACATGTTTGTGGAAGGTGCTATACAGTCTATAAGTCTTGACACAGCCTTCCAGATTGCAATGCCAGTTACTCTCTGCCTTGTGCAGAAGTGCCGGAAAAGGGTAGCTAAAGAACACGTTTTTTGGTGGCACCGGGGACAAGCATATGCATTCGTCAAGTCCACCTGGAATAGCAAAGTACATTATTGAGAAAGAATATAGTAATACATGAATATAAGAACTAGACAGAACGCGAAATCTTCAGTGGCACCTGAATATCACCATTTACAATGTTAAACATTTTGCAATCACAGGAAGTTATCATTTATATTTAAAAAATACAAACAATGCAAGACAAACAGCTCATGCAATATGCTTTATGAAATACAGTTACCCTAATACTTGTATGCTGGTTTCATCCATCAGTTGGGAAAGAACATACCATGTGAGAGAATGCCTGATGGAATCAGGACAATATGCTTTCAGCCAATTAAATTGTTGAAGTACTTGTGTGCTTGATAGCGACACACCCAGTCAAAACACAACCATTCAGTTCAATGGAATCTTTCAATAGGAGGTAATAGATTCCACTTGGACCCAATGAAGTCACTGTATGAGTAATACCATGACCCCCAAGCATATTTGATAATAGTAATAATCATTATCGTAATGTATAACATAAGTAAAACATCTTTATATTTTTGTGAGATCAATTGGTGAGAACCGTTTCGCTTCTTGTGAAGTTCAAAATCTCCATTGGAATTTCCGATTTTTTTGAACTACTGGCATGACTTCGTCAACCAATTTTTGCTTTTGTTGTATGTGTCTTGCCACGTACACCAGTCTATTCTGAGGACCCTTCTTCGTCTACCGCCCTGACAGCAGTCAATAGCTCTGACTTGACTGCTGCACAGACGCAACAGTGGCTTGATTTGATAAAAAAAAACATGCTACTTCTTTAGACGTCTATTCGTCGATCTTGGGCCAAGCAACCGTTGCAGATCATTGCATTCTGACCGACGAAACATCTATCGTGTGGCGCTGCCCAAACCGTGTGTCTCTAGCCGAGCGGAATATCATTGACAGCGTCACCGACATGCTGGCATGGCATATTTAGACCGGACGAAGGTCTCTCACAATGAAGGGATGCAGTATGGGCATACATGTCATTGAATAGAGCCGCCAGTGTGTGTTCATGCTTGAGCGGGCTTCCAAATCTGTGTCACATATCAAGGCTAAGATACATCTGTGGTTTGTTTTCTTTCTTTTCGTTTTCTGGGTCGTTCCATGCCAAGTGTCCCAGGCTAGGCAGCTTGACCATTGCAGACTTTTCTGGATAAGTAGAGCCTTTCTGGGCAACTTATTTGAGAAAAGAAGTTTTTCTCCCTCATGATCTGAAATTTTATTCGCTTATATAAAAGGTTGATCAACAAAAATTGTGTGAATTATCTCTCTAGATAGCCTGGAAAGCTTTGCCTTTGTATCTAGAGAGGCTTTGCTTAGACGTGTGCTTATTATGATGATTTAAACATTTATTAGTTCCACTGCTTGTTACATATCCTCAAAAGCAAAAGAAATCTTTCGTGTTAATTTTTTAGAAGACCGTATGCAAGACCGAAATGCAGAAATATTAGCTTTTTCAAGAGTACATTTCTCTCATATGATTTTGCGCCTGAAGGACATCTACGATCAAAATGAATGCCAGCTGAATTAACACACACTTTTGGTTAGGTGGTGAACTTCTTTCAAATTCTCGTGAAGATGGAAGGGGTTGCCTTGTATGATGTTTTCTTTGTGTGTACTGCTCGTCATGCTGTCATTGTTTATGACCATCTCTTTATCATAATTTTGTAAATGTAGTTCGTGTACATACGCTATTACACTGAAAGTTATAAATACCATATGTAAAAAAAAACTAAGGCTGTATAATGGTTACAACATTAGGTATTCCGTACTGTATTGTGACAATTGTATAAGTTCAATTCCACGTCCATATTTCTTCTTTCATTTCAATTTAACGATTGTCCTGTATGTGGAACTTTTGTTACCGCAAGTTGGTTTGCAATTCACTAAAAAAACTTGTTTGCGGAGGCAAGGTCCAAAGGTATTTCGTGATATTTACCAAGTCGTGGAATGAAGTACATAATCGTTCAGTTGCTTTTATGCTGCGATGTATAAAACAGCTTTATGATAAAAAAGTAAGTGGAACAACAATGAATTTTTACGGCGAGTTTTATGGCGCATATCTCTAAACTTGTGCCATTCTGGAAATTCATTCCAAGCGGATACGCTTGACAAGCTCACCGGCTACGATTCGTAAATTAAATGCGTCATAAAGTCAGTCACTAAGATAATAGGTGATTTCTTTGTTAATTTGATGAATATGTGCTTCAATTTTTCGTGCAATTAATGTTTGCTGCATGGAATAATCCAGCTCAATGGTAAGAATTATACTAGCTGCCACAGACAATTTCTAAAAATTCTGTAAATTACCGCACTGTATAACCGGGAATTCTACGAAGACTCTTATTTCAGGGGACGCTAAGTAAAATCCTCGCAATAATTAAGCTAAACAACAACCGATCAGTTGAGTTTACTTGTTATTGAGATCATATAAGATATAACGCGGGGATACCCGCTGCATGCAACTTACTGTTGTATGAGCGTAACGCAGTACGCAGCGCCGTGGGTACGTAACCTCCGGCTCACTGTACTTATAAACGTCTTCTCACTCTGAAAGGGCGTCCTGCGCGAAGTTGAACAGAATCTGAGCAAAGCACGCGGAAGATGGTTCGCTCGTCGATGTTTCGTGGTTTCGCGCGCGGGAAGCATAGCTCCAATCGCACCTCTTCCTCAACACGATTACTTCCTCTCTCTCTTACCACATAGTGCAAGTGGGTGCTCCCAGCGACAGCTCGCTTGCTTGTCGATCTTTCGCGCGTTGCAGATAGCGCCTGTTCCTCTCCAGAATCACTGTATTTCTAATAGAAAGAAACACTTCATTTCGATAGAGAAAGTGAGTAATTGAGACTTCCGAGATCTGTGGTAGGAAGGAAGATGGGATAGATGGAAGAGTTGCCACCGTTGTTTTCGAAGGCTATTCTGCGTCTCCGAGTTTTACGTTAGCAAATGCCGTATTTGCAACAATATAATGGGAGCTGTTTTGCGGAATTTCCTTCCCTAATAACGTACCTCGCGTTATAATTGGGTTTCGGGACACGAATATAACGCGTTTATTATTTTAATTTTCTCCGATGCTTCAAATTGTAGCGAGCTAAAGCACATCGATTGAAACACTTGTTTTCGGGCACCTTTTCTTCTTCTTGTTCTGCCGCACAGTTGTTGTGAATAATATGTGGCATCTTCACGTTTTGTTTAATTACACTATATATCCATAGTCGGAGACCCCGGTCCCCGCCGGCGCTCAGCCACGAAGATCCGGAACATCATGTATTCCACATGTTTTGAAGAGACGCACTGATTGCCACTTGTAGGGTGTAGAAGGTGCAGACACCTAACGCATCCGAGAGAAATGAGAGCTTAAACATCGTGCCGAGGTCGAGCAAGACTTGGCAACCTGTGTTTCTTTTGCTGCATTTTGACTCGTGTAAATACCTTCCTAAATAGTCAATTAATTTTGTTCTGGAAGCGAAAAGACGCAAGCATTTTGTCGTTTCTTCGCCACAAAAGTGCTTTTTATTCGACAGTTGCGCCATTCAACAGTCGGAATTACAGCTGAACCCGCACAGTAGAGGGCTTGTGTGCAAGGATCGAGATAATATGTGAACAGCAATATTTTCTTTCGCTAGTCTGTAGACGAAAGTACATATGTTGACCGCAAAACGCCTTCCTGGCGCGTCGGCAGAATATTTCCATACAGAGCGAGTTGAAGATGACGCTATAATTTCAGGCCCCTGCAGGGCCGCCTCTCGTAATGGTAGGACTGTCGATATGGGCTTCTCATCCTAATTGATATTGAGCCCACATGTTGCAAACGGGGCTTGCGACAGCATCTCGTATACAGGTTTATTTACATATATATATGTTAACCATAGCTTGTGGAGCGACAGAGCTCCAAAAGCTGTGACCGCTCTTTCTGCTTTACAAGAAACAAGCAACTTTTACACTCGTCCGCCGCTCAGTACTGCAGGGTCGTACACGTCACAAGCGGCTTTTCAAGCACGCAGCTATTACATATGAACCGTTGGTTACAACTAAGTCGGCGAACAAGTTTCCTGTCGGCTACCTGGCCCCTCGTTCTCACGCGCGAGCTCACATGTGCGACTTCCTCGAGGCTCGCCACTCGGCATCTGTCACTATAGCAGTGCCGGTGTGCGCGGTTGGGTGGCAAACTCCCCAGCCCTCGATCCCCAAGCTAGCTAAGAATAAATTTTACTTAGTTCTTCGGCTGAATCAATGTAAATAGTTCTCTTCCTTACGTAACGTATATCGTCTCTTCCTGTACTTTTGTGCTTATATTGGGGGCGAGCTCCACCACTCGAAAAGCTGGTGCCTCCGTCAGCGTGACGTGGTATGAGGGATCACGTGGACACAGTGGCCGCATCGGCTGCTTTGGAAGCGCCGGAGCGAGCTGAAAACGAAAGACCCACCTGCGCTGCGGTTTTGATTAAGTGGGGAAGTTTTCCCTCTTCGGGTGTTTTCCCCCTATAATAGATAGTGGCTGCCTTTGAAGGCATCCAACATGGTAGGCTATTGCTCGATGCCGCCGTGCCGGACGTACACAATGGAGCCGGGTGTCAGCCGTCATATGTCAGCCCGGTGGACAAGAAGCTACGTGAAGTTTACGATACTTAGAACCGACAAATAGCCGTCGGCTGCAACTCGGGCGTGCAGCAAGCACTTCGACCCGCGATGCAGATTTCTGGTACAACGTCGGGTTTGCGATGTTCAGTGAGCAGCATAAAGTGAGCACTGAGACGCTCGCCCGCGTGCTCAGCCCTGTGAATGTCATGAAGCTTTGGTCAATAAACTTCTTGATTCTAGATAATGGCATGTTCATTGCAATGAAAAGAAAACGGTAAAAAGCACATCAAAACAAAATGCATGACATATTCTCATGCTTGTGTAGCATCAAACAATGACATCTACTCGATTAAGAAAAAGAAGCAGCGGGTAATTGCTAGTTGAGAGGACCGATAAATATACAGTGCGACGCAACTTAAGAAATAACTATACTGAAACATCCGATGCTTTAGAAAAAAAAAGATTGAATCGTCGAGAGGGGACATCACAAGTCGCCGTCGTAAGCGTCGAAGTCTCTAGTTATAACGAAATTATTTTTGAACAGCTCTGAGAGTGTCCACGCAACAATGGTTGCTTGTGTACCGTCAAATGCTCATATGCTGCGGCCTAAAGCTCACGGCACGGTGCGAAAGTGATACATTGTGCGCGGACACACATGCAGACGCGCAGTTGGTCACCGCGAAAGCGTGCGATCGCTGCATGGAGGCTTCATTCTATTAAGCTCCATTTCGTTATACAGACAGCCCACTTTAAGAAGATATTTCACATAGTTTGCTGTTTGCGATCGCTGACCTATCACGCAAGAAACCGGTTCGGGTGACTCCATCGTGGCGGCCACCCGCACGGGGTGTTCACTGCACGTATTCGGTGAAGAGATAGTGTCCGTAATCTATTCTGTACTTTCTGTTTGTCCAAAATTATTATTTTGACAGTAAGTAAAAGACTTCATTCGTTTCGAGAGTACTTACAGAAATGTCCCGGATTGCTCCCGCGTGCTGTTTTTATTGAGCACCGAACCCAAAACTATGAGGAACGCGCCGCGCTATCCCTCATACTACGCAAGCCAAGCGCTTCCGACCGACAGCGACTCCTTAAGTCCTCGCCCCCAAGAGCCATTGTATGATAGTGACTGAATAAGTGGCTTACGTAGACCTTGTATCCTGACCAAATATATATATATATATATATATATATATATATATATATATATATATATATATATATATATATATATATATATATATATATATATATATGTATATATATATATATATATATATATATATATATATTGAAATACCACGGTTGAGACGACGCTTTGTTCCAAGAAGGAAAAATGGCGCCGACGCAAAAACGAACTCGAGCCGATGATTGATGATGACTGTGTACAGATGAAGATGAAGTCCGCATAAATGCTTACACTAATTTCCCCCGTGGACGGAAGCGGCCAGCCTGGCCGCACATTAGACAGTGGAACGGATATGAAAGGGCTTCAGGCGAGAAACGTGCACGATCTCTGTTCCGCGGCAGCGTCGGTCGGTTGGGGCCTCAACAGGTGTAACGCGATAGTTCACCGGCGAGGTCTGCTCGATGACTTTGTAGGGGCCAAGATATCGAGACTCAAGCTTCTCACATAAACCGGGTGTTCGCGCAGGGGTCCATAGGAGCACATCGTCACGAGGGCGGTAGGAAACGGCGCGATGTGAGGCATCGTACCGATGTTTGCGATCGTCTTGGCTGGCTGCAGTGTTCATACGGGCGCGACGACGACATTGGGCAAGACGAGACACAAACTGGTCGCAAATGAATGATGAAGCGTTGACGGGGCCAGAGAAGAAGGAAACGTCGAGTGATGAGGTTGGATGGCGGCCGTATACTAAGAAAAACGGAGAGCATCCGGTGGTCCGTTGAACAGACGTGTTGCACGCAAATGTTACAAATGGGAGAATCGCATCCCAGTTACGATCATCAGGTTGAATATACATGGATAGCATGTCACACAGCGTGCGATGAAATCGCTCTGTTAGGCCGTTGGTTTGAGGGTGGTAGCTAGACGTTGTCTTGTGCACGGTGTTGGACGCTTGCAGAACTTGATTAAGAGTGCTTGAAAGAAATGTTTTGCCTCGGTCGCTCAAAAGAACGTGAGGTGCCCCGTGACGTAAGTAGACAGCCTGCAAAAAGAAGGCCGCTACCTCTGAGGCAGCTCCTGAGCGTATTGAGGCTGTTTCAGCGTACCGGGTCAAATGGTCAACAGCAGTGACGATCCATCGGTTGCCGTCTGGAGTAGGTGGGAGTGGCCCGAAAAGATCAATGCCGACGACAGAGAAGGGTTGTGCTGGACAAGGAAGTGGTTGTAGGTTCCCGACCGGATTAGTCGTAGGTCGCTTACGGCGTTGGCAAAGCGTGCACGAGGCAACATATCTAGCTATGCTCGTGGAAAGGCCTGGCCAATAGAATCGGCTGCGTATGCGCTCGTGTGTTTTGTTGTAACCCAAGTGGCCTGACTTCGGGTCATCGTGTGAGGCCTGCAGAACTGCAGCGCGAAGAGAGCGCGGTAGAACAGGAACCCATCGATGGCCTTCTGGGTGAAAAATGTACCGGTAGAGCACGTCGTCTTCAAACTTGAACAGTTTGAGTTGTTTCCGTAGCCTGGCATTGGGTGGAGATGAAACATCGCTAAGGCGATTGATGATACTATGGCAATAGGAATCGGCGCGCTGGTGAGTGTAAAGCACTGAAAGGCGGTTCGGTGAAGTCAAGGAAGAAATCGGTGTAAGAGACGAAGCGTCCTCCGTGCGGCCAATTTGACAAGGTGATGTGATGTGCTCCGATGAAGGTGGTAATGGGCATCGTGAAAGAGCATCGGCATCTTGGTGCTTCCGTCCGGACTTATATATGACATTGAAATCATATGCTTGCAATCGGAGTATCCAGCGGCCAAGGCGCCCGGACAAGTTTTTGATCGTCGATAACCAACATAGGGCATGGTGGTCGGTCACAACCGTGAAATGTCGACCGTGGAGGTATGGACGAAATTTCTGAATGGACCAGAAAACAGCCAAACACTCTTGTTCGGTTATCGAGTACTTCTTTTCCGCGGAAGTGAGAGTGCGGCTTGCATATGCAACAACCTTTTCGCAAAATTCGTGGTCGCGCTGCAGCAGTACGGCACCAATTCCGTGACCGCTGGCGTCAGTATGCACTAATGTGGGCGCCTTGTCATCAAAATGACAAAGAACAGGCGGGGCTGTTAGTGCACGCTTGAGTTCTTGGAACGCAGCTTCACACTGATCGTTCCAATCGAAGGAACTGGAACTAGCAAGGAGCTTGTGGAGGGGCGAGGAAATGCTGGCAAAGTTCCGGATAAAACGTCGAAAGTATGAGGCGAGTCCAATGAAGCTGCGCAGTTCTTTTGCACGAAGTGGACGTGGAAAGTTGAGCACCGCGGAAATTTTATCCGCATCGGGCTGGATGCCGTCTTTGCTAACGAGATGACCCAGGACCTTAATCGTTGTGCTAGCGAAACGGCACTTCCTCGTGTTTAGTTGAAGTCCGGCATTAGAAAGGCATGTGAGCACTTCATCTAAGCGTTGCAGATGGTCAGTGAAAGTCGAGGAAAACACGACGATGTCGTCGTGGTAACATAGACAAGTTTTCCACTTGACGCCGCGAAGAACCGTGTCGATCATTCTTTCAAATGTGGCGGGAGCATTGCATAGACCGAAAGGCATTACATTAAACTCATAAAGACCATCCGGAGTAGAAAAGGCGGTCTTTTCTTTGTCGGCTTCGTGTATTGGGATTTGCCAATATACGGAGCGAAGATCAAGGCTGGAGAAATATTGCGCGCCTTGCAACGAATCAAGGGCGTCATTGATACGGGGCATCGGATATACATCCTTACGGGTGATCTTGTTTAGCGCATGGTAGTCAACACAAAATCGTACCGATCCATCTTTCTTCTGCACCAAAACGACGGGAGATGACCAAGCACTGGCGGAGGGACGTATGACGTTTCTTTTCAGCATATCGGCGACGTTCTCCTCGATGATCTTGCGTTCGGCCAAAGAGACTCGGTAGGGATGACGGCGTGCAATAGTCTGGCCATCGGTGTCGATACGATGGAAGGCAACGGAAGTCTGTCCGAGGGGCAAAGTATCCATATCGAAGGAGGCCTGGTGCTTCGTAAGCAATTTTAGCAACGCTTCATGTTGAGCAGCAGTAAGGTCAGCGCTTATCACGGAAGTAAGGGCAGATGAAGCAGATTTGTCCTGTTGAGGAAGAGCTGGCGAGGCGGCAAGAGGAAGCAGGGAGACTGGTTGGGTATCCACATAACAGGTCACTGCGGAGCCTTGAGGTAGGAGGATTGTCTCAGTGGTCGCATTTAAAGCGATGATTAATGCAGAGCTTTCTTTGAACCGCACCATGCAGGAAGCGAAGACAATCCCACGGGCAAGACAGCGACCGTAAGGAGTGATGAACACGTCGCCATTGGTGATGTCCGTAGAAGAGAGACTTATGACTTGCTCGTGGCCGGGAGGCAGTACAGAATCGGCAGCAGTGAGAAAACGCAGTCGTGGCTCATCGGTACTCCCGCCGCAATGAACTGTCTCGCTCATATGGACTACACGTTGAGGCAAGAGATTAAAGCGGACGCTGACGAGAGAAAGTCCCAACCTAAAATTAGTTCATGAGCGCGCGGGAATAAAATCGCGAACTTAATGTGATGACAGATACCATCAATGAAGACGCGTGCTGTACATTGGGCTGATGGTCGAATGATTGCTCCATTAGCCCCAATGAGGGATGATCCAGTATAAGGCGTCTTGACTTTCCGCAGACGAGAGCACAGGTCGGCACGCATAACAGATATAGTAGCTCCCGTGTCAGTCAGAGCTAACAAAGGCACACCCTCCACAGACACCAATAACATGTTCGAAGGACGTTCAGGAGGACTTGGAGCACTTCGCGGTGATGCAGTTTTCCCTCCAAAAACTGCACTGGTTAGTTTTCCGGTCGCTGGACATGGAGTTGGGAGACAGGTCGAAGTGGCGAAACAGAACGTCGGAGCGGCGATGGGGAGCGGCGTCTCGAGGCACGTGTGTTGAATGCGGTGTTGGAGAAGTCGGCCGGCGAACGGGAGCATTATCGTCATAAGTGCGGTAAACGCGAGGAGGTGGCTCATCGCGTTCAAAGGCCGCGTAACCACGACGTTCGTCTTGCTGGCGGTGTCGGCAAAACCAGGAGATATGTCCTCGAAAGCCGCAGTAGTAGCAAATAGGCCTCGACGAACGCCAGACAGAGTAGTAAGGCGGGTTCGGAGCTCGGGTGACTAAAGGTGCCAGGGGATCGTGAACAGGCGCAGATGGTGTAATTGGAGACGGCGCGGCTGGCATTGCACCAATCTGGGCGTAAGAAGCCGGTTGTGGGCAAGGAGAAGCGTTGGTATGCTGGGCGTTCTGCAAGGAGGCCAATTCCTCCTTAATAATACCGCGCAGGTCAGTAGAAGCAGGTTGGACGTGAGCGCTGCTGCAAGGGGTTGAGCCATGCGCTTGCAATTCCTCACGAATTATGGCTCGAATGATAGACCGGAGCTCAATACTGTTTGCCAGGGGGTTGTCGGGAAATTCCGGTTGCAAGCGGATTGACTGCAGGGCGTCGAGGCACTGACAGACGGAGACGACGTCCGACACCGTCGAAGGGTTTTGAGCGGCGAGTGCGTTGAAGGCAGTAGATCCGATACCCTTAAGGAGGTGTCGCACGCGATCAGGTTCTGGCATGGCACTGTCGACACGGCGGCAGAACGCGAGTATGTCCTCAATGTACGAGGTATACGATTCGCCATAATGCTGGACGCGCTCAGACAGCCTCTTTTTCGCAACTTCAGAACGAACCGTGGGCGTGCCGAAAATCCGCCGTAGCTACTCCCTGAAAGACGACCAATCACGGAAGACTCTCTCATGATTCAGGAACCATGTCTTGGCTACTTGAGAGACGTAAAATGGCACGTTGTTTAACCGCGATGTCTCGTTCCAGTTATTGTATTCCCTGACACGATCGTAGTTGTCGAGCCAG
Organism: Dermacentor andersoni; assembly: GCF_023375885.2. Taxonomy (NCBI): domain Eukaryota; kingdom Metazoa; phylum Arthropoda; class Arachnida; order Ixodida; family Ixodidae; genus Dermacentor; species Dermacentor andersoni. The sequence goes on along the minus strand of NW_027314752.1, from coordinate 23,867,629 downwards.
TCTTCAACGTCTTCACCAGGCAAGCCAGAGAAGATTTCAGGGTCGCGATACCGGTTGTTGGCAGGGCTGGGATTGGGGGTGGCTGGCACTTGAACCGAGATTGTGGATGCTGCGGTCTGGTCTTGCGACATGGCGGCCTCTTGGCGTAAGCGGCGTCCCGAACGTAGCTCCAGGAGAGATCTTTAAGTGGATTGAGGTCGAGGATCTTAAAGCGCCTCCACCACTTGAAATACTACGGTTGAGACGACGCTGTATTCCAAGAAGGAAAAATGGCGCCGACGCAAAAACGAACACGAGCCGATGATTGATGATGACTTTGTACAGATGAAGATGAAGTCCGCATAAATGCTTACAATATATATATAATAATATATAATATATATATATATATATATATATATATATATATATATATATATATATTCATATATTTGAAGAAAAAACAAAGAGAGAGAGACAGAGAGAAAGCTTGCTACATAGGCCCTGAAACTATAATGTCGGCTCAAAAGCACCTACAAAGCACGCCAATCCGTGAATGGAATGTTGGGGAGTATTATTATCGCTTTTCTTGATTTACTTTTAGTTTTATACAGCACTGAGCATGTGCCACTGGGTGCGCGTCCGTTCTTGGCCAACCCGAAGTAGGCATATCCCACTACGATTCCACTTTATAATATAGAATGCTGGTTCGGAGACAGCACAGGGAGCTCCAGAGGGCATCGCGCACATACCACGCGATGAAAAGGTCCAAACGAATTACTCGCGTCAGCCTAATTCTCTCTCTCTCTCTCTCTCTCTATATATATATATATATATATATACATATATATATATATATATATATATATATATATATATATATATATATATATATATATATATATATATATATATATATATATATATATATATATATATATATATATATATATATATATATATATATTGTCACAGTCGGTAATGTGGAAAGAAGACGACGCTGATGGTGGTCTAGGAGACGACGAAGTGTTTAGGAATATTGATGATATCGATGCTCTATGATCGTTCTCCCTCCCAACCATAGCTTTCTTTTATTTCTTATCTTTTATTAATTATTATTGTTATTATTATTATTATCTTATACCCGGTTTTCATCTGATTATTTCCTTTTTTGTTCAAACACAAAACGTTTACTTTTAAACTCACACGCCCAAATTGTTAACTGCCTTGTTATTATTATTATTTTAGGCACCTAATTAAACCGCCCGATTCATGGCCAATCCCCCACTGTGGGTATGTGCCACGGCCACTCAGGACAACAACAACAACATCGATGCTCTACGCTTGTTGGCTCAGCCATTAAAAGCTACCTGTAAATAGAAGAACGCTTCTTCTTTCCCGTATCATCATTGGTGGACGTGCGGGGTTAATCACTTGAGGAAGACGGAGCTCCGCAGCGGACGTAACCTGGCCGCCATGTCTTCCGAAGGAGACAGTTCAATCGCGGCCCCGTCGTCGCCACCTACGGTCATCCTGGCCCAGCCTCGCGACCCTGGCATGTTTTCCGTGATTGACAACGTTGACGTCGATGACTGGTTACAGAATTATGAACGGGTCAGCGCACACAACAGGTGGGATAACACGCTTATGCTGGCTAATGTAATATTCTACCTCAAGAAAACAGCACCGGTCTGGTTCGAAACACATGAAGAAGAGATTACGAGTTGGGACCAGTGTAAACAGAAGCATACAGATTTATTCGGCAAACCCGTCGGCCGCCAACGTGCTGCAAAGAAGGACCTTGCGACTCGTGTACAGACGTCCACTGAATCTTACGTGGCGTATATCCAGAACGACCTCGCTCTTTACCGCAAAGTAGATAACAATATGGCAGAGGCAGACAAGGTCAGCCACGTCTTAAAGGGCATCGCGGACGACGCGTTTAACCTGCTTGTTTATAAGAACATCACAACGGTCAATGAGATCATTAATGAATGTCGCCGCTTTGAAGACGCGAAGAGTCGCCGCATAGTTCAACAGTTTACGCGTCTACCTAATACCGCAGCTTCATCGACGTGCGAAGACATTTGTCCACCACGTGAGCCCACCTCTTCCTAGAACGTCGTCCGTACCGTTCGGCGAGAAATCGAAGCAGCGTCTCCTGCCACGCCTGTGACGCAGTGGTTTGACGATTCCCGGCCGCTTGTGTCACTCATTCAGTCGGTCATTCGCCACGAACTTGCCAATGTAGGTCTTCCGTCCATCTGCTCCGCCAGCCGTCCTGACTTTGCTTCGTCTGCTGCCACTGCTCCTGTTCACCGGAGCCTATACGGTCCATATCCGAGCTATAGCAACCCGGCCGAATGGCGCACCCATGACGATAGACCCATCTGCTTTTACTGTGGACGTGTGGGCCACATCTCTCGCCATTGTCGAAGTTCCTGGGCAGCCCACTCACGACCAAGCTTTCCCGCCTACCGCCGCCGGCCACTGAATCCTCGCCCGCCATCCCTCCCCACCGAGGTTGAAAACGCACGTGACAACGCTCGAGCCACCGCGACCAGCCGATCGCGATCACCACATAGTCGCCGCTCCCGTTCGCCCCAGCTGCGTCGCTCTCCATCCCCAGCTTACCGTCGCCGCTCTCCGACGGGAAACAAACTGGGGCAGCTCCTGGAGGGGACGCTGCTCTAGAACACCGGCCTGAAATTCCTCTGCTGACCCTGCCTACTAATCGGAACCTTCTGGACGTGGACGTGGATGGCTTGCCCGTTACAGCACTCATCGACACTGGAGCCCAAATTTCCATCATGATTGCGGAGCTTCGAACCCGCTTGAAAAAGGTACTTACTCCTGCTCCGACTCGACTGCTCCAGGTCGCCGATGGTGGAACTCCGGCTGTGCTTGGAATGTGTACTGCTCGTGTCAGTGTCGCCGGTCGCCACACGTCCGTTTTGTTTAGTGTGCTTGAACGTTGCCCTCACAATGTGATCCTCGGACTCGACTTTTTGTCCGCCCATTCTGCTCTGATTGACTGTTCCGCCGGTGTTGTACAACTTGACTTACCCCTCCCTGCTCGCATTGACCTTCCTGCTCAAGCTCCAGCTCAGCTTTGTTCCGAGGATTTTATACGCCTGCCATCTCTTGCAGCAACCTTCATCCCTGTTTTAGCCAGCCCACCTGTACCTGATGGAGACTATGTCCTTACTCCCGCGACGTCAGTCCTGCTTTCTCACAATGTCTCCTTCCCACACACCATCGTTTCTTTTGCGGACAATCAGACATGTCTTCCGATCCTAAATTTCGGACAGTGCCCGCTAGTAGTTCCTCGAGGCATGTCTCTTGCCACGTTGTCACCAACGCACGAGTACCACATTTCTGCTCTATCTGTTGCACCGTCTTCGATGACTGCTCATTCTGCGCCTTCTGCATCAGCCCCGACCGAGGACTTTACAAAGATGATTGCACCGGACCTCTCAACCCAACAAGGCGCACAGCTCCGTGGCCTTCTCGAGTCCTACTCCGACATTTTCGATCTGAACGATCGCCCTTTGCGTCAAACTACGGTCGTGATGCATCAGATAAATACCGGCGATGCAGCACCTGTTCGCAGACGCCCATAACGGGTGTCGCCCTCGGAACGACAAGTTATCCAGAGCGAGGTTGACAAGATGCTTGCCAAAGGGATTATTGAACACTCTTCTAGTCCGTGGGCGTCCCCTGTTGTTCTCGTCAAAAAGAAGGATAACAGCTGGCGATTCTGCTTTGACTATCGTCATCTAAACACGATCACCAAGAAAGATGTATATCCACTTCCCCGCATTGACGATGCTCTGGATTGTCTCCACGGTGCCACCTATTTTTCATCTATAGACCTTCGCTCTGGATATTGGCAAATTGCCGTGGATGAAATGGACCGTGAAAAGACCGCATTCGTCACACCAGATGGCCTATATCAGTTCCGAGTAATGCCATTTGGCTTGTGCAATGCCCCGGCGACCTTTGAACGGATGATGGACATGCTCTTGCGTGGTTTGAAATGGTCCATCTGTTTGTGCTACTTCGATGACGTCATCGTATTCTCTTCAACTTTTGCGACACATCTTGAAAGACTTTCATCTGTTCTTTCTGTTTTTCACACCGCTGGCTTACAGCTCAACTCGTCCAAGTGCCGTTTCGGTCAACGCCAAATAACTATGCTCGGACACCTTGTCGATTCGTCGGGCATTCGCCCCGACCCCGCTAAAGTTCATGCTGTGCAGAATTTCCCTGTACCAACTTGTGCCAAAGATGTTCGCAGCTTTATCGGCCTTTGCTCTTACTTCCGCAAGTTTGTGGAAAATTTCACCCATGTTGCCCGTCCCCTGTCTGACCTCCTCAAGAAAGACGTTCCTTTCTATTGGGGCTCAGAACAAGCATCTGCTTTCTCGCAGCTCATCACGCTGCTTACCACACCTCCTGTTCTCGCCCATTTTGACCCCTCCGCTCCGACAGAAATCCGCACTGACGCCAGTGGCTACGGAATCGGCGCAGTTTTAGCTCAACGCCAATGTGGGCACGACCGCGTTATCGCCTACACCAGTCGCCTCCTCTCTCCCGCCGAGCGCAATTACTCGATTACTGAGCGCGAGTGCTTCGCTCTCATTTGGGCGGTGGGCAACTTCCGACCCTACATATATGGACGACCATTTACAGTTACAACCGGCCACAACGCCCTTTGTTGGCTTTCCTCCCTCAAGGATCCCACCGGCCGCCTCGGTCGCTGGGCCCTACGGCTGCAAGAATACACATACACTGTGGTCTACAAGTCGGGTCGTCTACATCAGGACGCCGACTGCCTGTCTCGTCGTCCCGTCGCTGTACCGGACGGTTCAGTGGATGTCGCACCGATCTGCGTTCTTTCGCTCTCAGCCTTGCAAGACATTGGCGCTGAACAACGACGCGACGAGTCGTTACGCCTCATTATCGAACGCCTGCTCTCTGCTCCGTCTGACCCATCCCTTCACAAGTTCGTACTACAAAATGGCATCCTGTATCACCGCAACATGCACACCGACGGGCCCGAGCTCCTGACCGTCATTCCGTCTCATCTGCAAAAGATTGTACTGCAGCAACTGCATGACGTTCCCACCGCTGGACACCTTGGCGTCACGCGGACCTATGACCGAATTCGGCGATGGTTGTTCTGGCCGCGTCTCAAACGCTCCGTCCGGCGCTATGTTGCCGCGTGTGAATCGTGTCAATGCCGAAAAAGACCAGCTGTGCCTCCTGCCGGACTGCTGCAGCCTTTGGATATAGCGGCCGACCCTTTTTTTCGCGTTGGCCTTGATCTCCTCGGACCATTCCCTATATCCAAGGACGGAAATTGGTGGAATGCCGTCGCTACGGACTATACAACTCGCTATGCCATTACTAGAGCCCTACCGACCAGCTGCGCTACAGACCTCGCTGATTTGTTGCTTCACGACGTTATCTTGCACCACGGTGCACCTCGTCAACTTCTCACCGATCGTGGCAGATACTTTCTTGCCAAAGTCATAGACGATCTACTTCGATCATGTGCTACTAAACATAAACTTACTACCGCTTACCATCCTCAAACTAACGGTCTTACCGAACGCCTGAACCGCACATTAACTGACATGCTCGCAATGTATGTTTCCTCCGATCATCGCGACTGGGACATTGCTCTACCATTCGTCACGTTCGCCTACAATTCCTCGCACCACGACACAACTGGCTATTCCCCCTCCTATCTCCTCTATGGCCGTGAGCCAACTTTGCCTTTCGAGACACTCCTCTCGACTACACTCGATTCACCGACAGAGTACACTCGGGATGTCATAACCAGAGCGACCCAAGCACGCCAGATTGCCCGCATTCGTCTTTCTGCTTCACAGACACGCCAGAAGTGCCGTTACGACCAGCGCCATCACGACGTGCATTATGAACCAGGTGCGCTTGTGCTAGTATGGTATCCAGCTCGGCATGTTGGTCTTTCCGAGAAATTCCTCTCGCGATACTATGGCCCTTACCGCATCCTTCGCCAGGTGACCCCTGTCACATATGAAGTGTCTCCGCTGAATGCCACGGTGCCTTCACCCCTCTCTGACATCGTCCACGTCAGCCGTCTCAAACCTTACCTTTGTTCGACCGATGAGCCGCACCCATCAGGTGCTTTTTCCGACGGGGGTGATGTCACAGTCGGTAATGTGGAAAGAAGGCGACGCTGATGGTGGTCTAGGAGACGACGAAGAAGTGTTTAGCAATATCGATGCTTTACGCTTGTTGGCTCGGCCATTAAAAGCTACCTGTAAATAGACGAACGCTTCTTCCTTCCCGTAACAATATATATATATATATGTATATATATATATATATATATACCTACGAATGAGAAGAAAGCAAACCGAGAGGCCCAATTTTTAGCAGTCGTAAGAAGCCAACAAAGACAGCATAGGAGAAATTGCTTGCACTTCTTGAGTCAAATAAATGCTAAATTAATGAAAATAAAAATGGATGAAACAACAACTACCTATTGTCGTTTCTATATATATCCTTGTTGGCTTCTTATGATATGACTAATAAAAGTTGCGCCCCCAGGTTTGGTTTGTTCCTGTTCATATATAATTGCTACATCAAAGCTCTGTATTTTCTGTGCCGCCTACTTTACCAAGGTGCTCTCCTGAGGCCTCTGGTGCATGACACATCACCGCTATAAAGCAAATAATAATAGCATGCAACATGATGTGACACTATTTCCATGCCTTACTCATTCCCGATCCATAAAGCACATGCCACTCAGATGCGTGTTGTAAGTAGCCACATGGTTTCTAGTTCTTGGATAATGTTTGAGTGTAGCTAGCACATGGACAGAAATATCAATAGGAAACTGCGTCATCAGCTCGGGAAAGTCTTCAGAGGTTGGAATGTAAGAGCGTGAGTTTATACCATGTGTAATTTGTTTCTATTTTTGCTCCTTTGGGCTGTGAGCAGGCTGCACTGATAGGCTTTGGAAGAGCTCTAATAGTATGTGTGCACCTAAGAAACACTGATATTTATAGTTAAAATGCCATGTTCAGCTCCAGGTCCACGAGCAAGATCTGGATGACTTCACTGACCTAGAGGCAGATGCCATAATTCCCACCGAGGCGAAGATAAAAGTGGCAAGAAAAACAGCGCGTCATACAGATGTGAGTTGATTTTTCCTAAATAGAAGTCAAACAGCCACCAGGAAATCGTCTTTAGAGCATGCTTCTGCATAATTGTTTGAACCTCCTCAGTGTGGCAAAAATTGAAAAAATTTGACCCGGAGTTAAAAGTGCAGCCGTCATTTCATACGGTGCATGGCGTTGCTTGTGGAAGAGTTCAGGCAGCAACCTTTAACCCTTTATTGACGAGTGTTGCCTACAGGCAACATACCAAAAATAATTCTGTTCTTGCCGAGTTTAAATATTTATTACGAAGTTTCTAGCTAAATGTCTTCGGCCAACACTGAATGACAGGCAGCAAACGTCATTTGTTGGTTTAGAGCAGGAACACTGGACGAGGAAGTAGAAGTTTGGCAAGCGACTCACTGTCTTGCGCTAGCAAGGTCAGAGGAGACAGGCCGATGCAACATATGCAGCTGCGATGGTGCCACACATGTGATGTAAAGCAAATGAAGTGTGCACTTACGGTTCACATATGATGAGAGCTGTCTATACAAATTGAAAATGAAGCCTTAGCTGGCTTGGGGTGAAGCCAACTTCCAGTTTCCTGCGTGAGGTTTTCCCTCTATTGCTGAAATATTTCTGCAAAATATTTTTTTTTCTTTTTGTTCATTATGCTTATTCCTGATTTGTTTTCCTGATAGAAGAATAAAAATTTTTCTCGGTATTTATATGTCTTGTCAATAAAGGGTTAACTACGTGTCGGAAAACTGATGATCCAATTCACCCATTTCCTATAACCCAGTAAGGAAAAAAGGTAAAGGGCCCTTCATCAGTTCATCAGGTTAGGGCAATGCAAACACACAAGCCTGTTGTGTAGATCACACAATTATTGTGTTTTTGAAGTACCAAATCACTGCATGCTGTAAAAAACAGCTAAAATTTGAATTTAAAGGTTGTGTGCCCTTCCTTTCAAGGGAACCCCACTTTTTGCCAGAGAATGAAAATCAGAGGCAATGCTTGCAATGTTGCTGACTGTGACACGTGACTTTGGTAAATTATTTAATGCAGAACCTGCGAAAAATGTAATTGTAAGTGCGGCGCACTGCAAGAATATTAGATAAAAATAATAAAGGACGCGATACTTGTAATGGAAACATGAAATCTCCTTGACTTAGTTGTCAGAGGAGACAGAGAAGGAAGGTACATTTGCTAGAGGCATTCACATTTAAGGGGGTCAGGATGTGGAGCTGTTAATTCTCAGTCTGTACCTTAAATTTTAATTTCAATGCAGGTGCAGATTCAAGTTTAGGTATCAGGTTCAAGTAATCCATAGTTTGTTCCTCTTACCTATGCTACATAGAATCTGGCTTACTCTGCAGACTTGCTAGCTTGTCATGCTGCTTGGTATTAGTGGTGTTTGCTATTGTGCTGGAATTAGCTGGTGCATCTTACATTTAAAAGGGAAAATAATCTTTTAAGCAAAGTCAGGTTTTCAAGCAATTTCAAATACCTTGCTGCTAAAGCTCACGTTTAACTATAATTTTGAAGGGCTGTAATTATTGTTGCCAGCGCCATAAATGGCCTTGTTGCAATATGCTTGAATTTATTAATTTAAAGCACAGCTTAGTGAACTGGCATTGATTCTTTCATTGGGACCTGTGTTAATGTAGAAATCGAAAACTGTTGCTGCAGGAAAGACTGATTGCTGTACAGTGGACGAGCTTGGACACCAGCTTCTCAAACACGTCCGACAAAGCTGGCCCCAATAATGAGCTTCTTGGTCTCAGGTAAGAGCTGGTACTTTATAGAAAAGGGAAGGAAAGGCCCTTTGTCATTCACTGCAGCTAAAAGCAGTTACTATTTTGTGTACTTAACTATAACAATACTTTTCACGTCATGGCTCCTCCATCATGGAGGTGCATGTGCCACTTCAAAAGCAGTTTGACTATGTGGACTTCAAATTGTCATCATTCCGTCCAAACCAAGAGGTCCTACAGCGGAAAGAGCCCGTGAGGGGACCGTTGAGGCGTGCAATCATTAACCACCTTTTTCAAGCGTTTTTCGAGATAGTATGGTAAGCAGTGCTTTTGCATTAACCTAATGTCTGGTCCCATGTTATGTCGACATGCATAGAATTTGGCCTCCAGCCCCACCTGTTAAGGACTCCAGTGATAGCAATCACGCTGGTCCGTAATGTTGATGACTGGTGGACTTTCTTATTGTAGAATTCTTAGTTCGAAGCACCTGGTGCCAAATAATTTCTTGATATGTCCTACTAGTATCCGTCTGTAGTGACTGAATTTGGCAATAAACCAGGTGTACCACAAAATAAAAAAAAATAATTTCACTAGGTTAATGCTGATAGAAAACACAGCTATTTCTGGAGGTAAACCTTTTGTGGTAAGCTTCTCACAGTGCTGCTAAGACCGCTGCCATGGTACTACTGCTTTCTTTTTCTCATGAAACAAGAGAAAGCAGGCTCTCATCGTAACACTGTCATTAGGGCACTGATCTTCGGTGTCAAGGCAGGCACGTTGAATCACAGTACTAATGCCTCACGTCTATTTTTCTTTCTTTCCCATTTCAATTTTCTTTTTGCATTTGCACACGCGGTATATTATAGCAAAAAATTAAATTTATCATGTAGTGTTTTAGTGTTGAATTGAGATATGAGAACTTATGTCTCTAAACTGGAACAGCTGTTGATCTTAGTATTGTGTGATATTGCAGACACGTTTACTCCCTATTATGGAATGTTCTGGCAGCTTTAGCTTCAACATTATTTAACCTCAGGAGAGTTTTTACACATTTCTCGGCAAGCTTCTAGTGGTTTTGGTTGTACTAACACCTCCAAGTTCTTCTTGCCTTTCTTTAGTTTTAAGATATGTAGCAAATGAAGAATATATGCTTTTTTCATGGTCATAAAAAGTACTAAACTTCTTTGTATATGCTGAGCAATACTAAAACATATTCAACTGGTTCCTACTAGATACTGTGATTTATTAGCGGGCTCCCCGCTGCAACAACAAGTGAACCAGGTGGAACTGCTTACTTAGTGCAGGGAATTGACTAAAAAGCCAGTTGAACTGGGAAGTGATATAAATCTGAGTTCCCAACTCATATTGCAATACCAACCGTCTCAAGGCTCATTGCAAAGTGCAGTAATCATGTAGCCGAACAAGCTCTAGGCAACTACAGTGAAAATATTCTTTGACATTGCAATGAACACAAAGCAGTCCACAGCACAAGTGACTGAGAGGTTGTTGAACACAGTGCTTTGCTCACAATTTTGTTGTGTACCAGACTATCAGGAAATCGATTGCAAATTTATGCAACCTAAAGGGTGAACTGAAGCACACAGAATGCAACAGGCCAACAATTCAGGAGGGTACAACTGATTTTAATACTGGGTGTTCCAGCAAACACTTTAAAAAAAATTTAAAGATTGCCTGATGCAATAAGCACATTTCTAGTTCATGAGCTGGTCTACTCAAAGGCGGATATTATTTGCCCAAAAAAGTGAAATGCATAATCGACTAGTTAACAATAATCACTAATTAACTACTTTCTTAACAAAACATCGTTTTATGTATTCAAGCACAAAAGTATTTGGAACGCCAATGCATTTCTCCACAAATTTCGGGAATCAATATCTCGAAACTGGTGTCATCCTGAGAATTCATTCCAATTGAATCCGCCTTGCGAACTCCACGGCTACAATTTGTAAATTGCAATATGGCCCGTAAGGTAACTAGTTAAAAAAAACTGAATTAGTGCACTTCCGTCACTTTGTCGAATAGGCATTTCAATTTTTTTTGCATGCCCACCTCTTCGAGTAGACCAGCTCATGAACTAGAATTGTGCTGTCTGCCACAGGCAACCATTAAATGTGTTTGTAAGTGTTCACTAAAATACTCTGTATACTGCCTGCAGTAGCATTCCAATAGCAACAAAAAAGTGCTGAGCCCAGATAAGCAGAAGCACTTATTCTCAGGCTAGTTGGTTCATAACTTAAAAACAAAACAGCTTCACAAAAAACCCACACAAGGGGGAACATTTAAAGTGCCACTGATTTGATTACTGATGCCTTTCACTGCATAAAGAAAACGTGAAATACATCCGGCGTAGTCATTACAAATGTGCCAGCGTAGCTTCTTTTGTGCTTGCTAATGAATAAATTTAGTTTCTAGATGTATATTTGGGTGGCTCTTGTGTGCATTGCCTAGTCCAAGTGCTGCTATGTGGGTCTAGTTTTTGTAAGTATGTGTCAATGCTACTGCAGACAGCTGCATAATAATGCGGCTATATTGTTGTGAATAAAATAAGTTGGAAGGCGGCACCTTCTTGGTTCCACGTGTTCTTACACCACAATGTCATTTCACACATAAGTTCTGCTTCTGCAAGGTGGCTTGCAGGCACAATAGTCTCACTACCTTAGAAGGTTATAATGTAAATGCCAAAGAGTAGTAATTGAGTAACAAGTCATAGCCCCTTCAGTCACGAATAAGACTAGCAGAAATTACTTGTGCAAGTTAATTATAGGTTGCAAGCATTACTAGAAAGAAAAGAATTCCGCAATTGCTACAGAAACGTCCCCTGTTACAAGACCCGTCAAACACTATAGTGCATTCTCCAAAGCGACCTTCGGTGACGATAGATTTTCCCCAATACAACGGAGGTACTTGAGGTAAAAAAGAGTTCAATTTACCTTAAGCGTAATTTTTATGATCTATTCCTTCTCACAACTGCACAGATATGGCAAAAATAAGTCATGTCTACAAATGTGTACAGTGACCGAAGAGGATACGTTGCATGCCCTTTACAGAGGCGTAGCGCCACCTGCATCCTGCACTTTTATAAACAGCTTACTGCATTGCCTATGTATGTGTGCATGTGTGTATGTTTAAATGCTTGCATTCATGGGTGTAGGAAACTGAAGTTGTGTGGTGTATTTCCTGAGTTCCTTGAAAATGTAACTTTTTCTCTGACATCAATCTTTCTTTTAGCTTGGACATAGAATGGTTTGCAGGTTGGCCTATGTTGAGTCAGGGGCTGATAAGCAATTATCATTTCTTTAAGCATTTATATTATACCTAAAAATAATGATTGCGTTAAGTGGCTTTTTGAAGATTCTTTAAAACTTATCCCTACAGCATGAAAACATCTCAGGAAGCCACTAAACATATTGATACATCTCTTCTGAATAGGTATCCTTCTAAAGAGCTTCATTGCACTGCTGTGGAGCAACTAATTCAAAAATATCCGCACTTCTGTGACAATGTGAAGAAAAACAGTGGCATGGTGAATAAAACTTTCCCCATCTCTCCCTTCGCATTTTAGTACATAGCTGCAACATTGAGGTCTTATGCAGTGGTTGTGACAGCTGGATTGATGTGGTGTGGCAGAGCTCATTGCAGGGTCTTATAATCAGGCAAGGGCAATAAGGAAGATGGGCAGTTTATTAAATGCAATGATGAGATGAGGATAGGCATTAGTGATTCAGTATTTATGAAACTAGGAAGCCTAATTAAGAAACCTTGAATATCGTGCAACTTCACTCAGGCACCTGAAATAGCTGAGTCTTTTTATGTAATATGCAACAAGCTCAGATTATATCCAGGAAATGGATAGAATATATCCAAATCTGGGAAACTCATGCTACAAAGTTCAAAGCTCTGGTGGTGTGCTGATACCATACATCACTAAAAGCTTCATGGAGTTCTCTGTGTTATGTATCCTCTGTGCACTTACAGAAGTAAAAGAAGGAAGACCCAACAGAATTAAATGGTAGAAACAAAACTGGTATAGAACGACAGAAAGCTGAGCTAGTTGGTAAGGATTCATTATGCGAAAAAAGTCAGGCGTATTGTCCACTTCTCTTGTGTCCTGTCTGCAGGCCTCACTTTTTTTTTGCTCCACAGAACTAGTACTTAAAATGGTTTTTTTTTATGCACAGTAACATTATTATTTCTTTTGAAAGCATACCGGGTGTTTTAGCGAACACTCTAAAAAAATTTTATTGGTTGCCTGTGGCAAATAGCACAATTGTAGTTCATTCGAAAGGCGGATTCGCTTGGAAAGAATTTTCAGGATGACACCACTTTTGAGATATTGATTTCCTACCTTTGCGGAGAAATGCATTGGCATTCGAGGTACTTTCGTGATTTAATGCATATAACGACGTTTCTTGAGGAGAGTACCTGGAATGCGATTGCATTTTTCCGCAATGTTCGGGAATTAATGTATTGAAACTGGTGCCTCACTGTGAATATGCTCCAAATGGATCTGCCTTCCGAACACCACTGCTAAATTTGTAAATTGCAATACAGGCCTCAAGGTAATTAGTTCAAAAACGTTATTAGTGAATGGATAGTAATTATACGATTATGCATCTTGGGTACTAGTGGCAAACGCACAAGACACAAGGGAGGAGACGGGACAGGGCGCCACTTACAACTGCTTTATTTGGAGGCACACCACACACTTATATAGCCGTCTTAGACGCAAGGAACACAATCAGATCGAGACTGATATGGAACGGAACAGGTTAAATATTTCTTTTCAGCCATATATAAATATATTGATGGGTCGCTGACGCAAATGCTTCCTTTCTTTCTAATAAAAAAAAGCTTCAATAACTTCCCGAGCTTTTTTATCTTCACTCTTTGCTAGAATACGCGCCCCTGCAAAACATGGCTCCCAAGAGCGTGACGGGCAGGAGATAATGTGCTTGGATATGTTTGGCCCTTCTTTATCTTGCTCTACATTTATTTCATGTTCCGATTCGGTCGTTAACGCAGCGCCCTGTTTGCCCTATGTAGGAGCGGCCCCATAAGAGGGAGATTTCGTACACGACACCTTCGGCGCACTTCATAAACGGTTGCCCATGCTTGGTGCCGCAACCATTTTTATCTTCACATATTCTTCCGATACGAAAACAAAGGCTTCCTAGCTTTTGGGGGGCTGAAAACACAAGTGGTATCCCATGTCTGCTAGCAACTTTCTTTAAATTGTGGGCCATCTTGTGTACATAGGGCGCCACCACAGGCCTCACCACCTCATCTCGAGGGGCATCTTCCTCAGCTCTCACAGCCACACTCATTTTTTGGACTGCGCTTTTAGCGGTTGCCATCACAAAAGAATCGGGAAATGTAGCGGAAGACAGCCTGGCCAATTGGTTCTGGAAGCTAAACTGCATCATGTGAGGGCACGATTTTCCGAGGCCGGATTTCAGGCAAAGTGAAGCCATCCCCCTTTTTATTAACTTCAAATGGGCGGAGTCACATGGCAGCAGCCCTATTTTTTGCCCGAGGTGCATATGCCCAACAAATCTGATCTACACAAAACTAAATGTTTATATCTAGAAACTGTAGGCAGTTACCCTCAGGCACTTCCATGGTGAATTGTAAGCCATTTCTTTAACGGAAAGAAAGGAAGTATGGTACGTCAGCGACCCATCAATATATTGATATATGGCTGAAAATAAATATTTCATCAGTTCGCTTCCACATCAATCTTGATCTAATTCTGTTCCTTGCGTCTAAGACGGCTATATAGGTGTGTGGTGTGCCTCCGAATAAAGCAGTTTTAAGTGGCTCTCTGTTCTGTCTCCTCCCTTGTGTCCTGTGTGTATTCGCGCCTAGTACTCAAGATGAGTTGTGGTCAACTCGCCCAACAAGACGTCCTTTAAAGTCGATTATGCATTTCAACTTTTTCGCAAGTAATGTCTGCCTCTTTGACTAGACCAGCTCATGAACCGGAATTGCGCTATCTGCCACAGGCAACCTTTGAAAATTTTTTAATGTGCTTGCGGAAACACCCTGTATATATACTAGCGAGGAAAGGGATACGAAGAGCAGGCTGGCAGTGGCCACAGGAAGGGGCACAACGCCTGCCCACTCTTCAGAAAGCAGGAGACAGCAACAGAAATAGAAGATAGGAAGAAGGGGATGGAAGATAAAAGAAAGAGAAAGATTACATATCTCAAAGAATTAGGTAGAACGCCCACAATACATGTCACACACAGCAGGGCCGGTCACTGCAGGTCGCGCCACTAAATATTGTTAAAATAGAAAAAGATAGTGTCCAAGTTCCGGTCCCCCGAACACAAAAATAGGCTACAAATGTGAACCTAAGATAGATTCTTCTACAAAAGTAAGAGTGTGATGCACCTGATTGTGTCGAAACGCACAATCACTGGGATACAAATATTCGTTGAGTGTCGTACAATGCAGGCCAAAAAGGGGACAGTCTCTCTCAAGCGACGTGCGCTGTGCAATGGAAGAAGGCACTACAATATCAACGCACACGATGGGCCGGCCACATATCCTTGTCATTATAAGTGTTCGCACACGTTTACACAGCCAACCCTTAGCTTGAGTAGTAGTGCTATAGTGCGACAAGGCAAGCCTTGATCGCGAAGACGGGGTGGGAACATTCCATTTGCGAAACGTGTGTCTGGATGCTGCTTGAATAGGTATTGACAAATCAGCAGACGAGCTTCATCAAGCTTGCACAATATTTCATGGGCAGGCACAGCTGTTATGAGCGCAAGTGAAGCCAGCCGAACAGCCTCGTTATTTCTGGCGATCTTTATGTGTGAAGGTATTCGTTGGGTAACGAGACATATGTCATATGAGACAGATTTGTTGGCCGAGTCATTAATGCTGCGCACAACTGCACAGTCAATCTGACTGCGTTGTAATCTGCTAAGGGCAACGTGAGTCTGTAAAATGGCAATCTTACACTTATATAATTAAAACAACCAAGATCCAACAGAATGAAATGGTTTAAATAGAACAAGTACCTTTGAAAAATTTTGTTTGTGATGCACAGTAATAAGTAACGGGCGTTTGTTCTAGGTATGCATACACAGTTCCTTAGCCAACTGGACTTCGTGTGTGCTTTTATGCAGTAAAGTAGCGAAAGTTATGTCTTTTATGCATCTTTGTTCAAATAATCTACATGAATCATGGAACATTGCCTTCAAGAATAAGTTTAAGAACAACAGAAAGAAGGTGGTGAATGTGTCCACGTAAATGCAAGTGGTTCGCGCCCAGAGCTACCGCAAGAGTCCCAGGGATGCAGTGGTGGGGGTGTCAAAAAGAAGCTATTTCGCCTGTCTGTTAGTGTTTGGAAAATATTTATGTTTTGCTTTGCATGCCCCTCTGAAAAATGCAGGCAAAGTGTTGTCAGTGGTGCAAATCTTTTGGCTCTTTTTTGTTTCACTTATATTTTTTTTCTCTTACCTACCAAAGTTTTGCCACTGAGTTGCTGGTTTTACATATTGCAGGACAACAGTGACGTCATCATTTATGGGGAGACCCTGGAGTCACGGCAAAACATAATGAGTGGCTATAGGAAAATTTTGCAACTGCTGATCCCGAAGATTTGCGGCAATGTCTGCTCGCAACAGCCAAGGAACGGCACGAGTGTCTTCGGCGAATCACGTTATCGGAGGTGCTCCTGCAGTAACCGTTCCTAGCAATAGAACACTCGGTATGCTTATGTTCAACATTTTCATGCCATTCATGCTAATCATAATGGTCTCTGTTTTCAGCTGCTGATGGAGTTCAATATATTGTTGCAGGAAGAAAGCAGGCCCACTAGTGTAAAATAATGTATATTTACAACTGAGGGTATTGGCGTTCAGGTAACTGCCAGACTTCGTCTTCCTCTCGTCCTATCCAACTTCCTCCTTTCCTTCACCGTAACATCACCCTCCCAGTGGAGTAGCTCCGTCCCGGTGCTAGTTATAGAGCATCACTTAATGGAGGGTCATAGGGCTTCAGCCTGGTGACGTGAACAACATCGCTAGTGACGCTGTGAGGCACTGAAGGCTGACCGACTGGGGCGATCTCGTATGTCACGTCGGACAGTTAGCGTAAGCTCTGGTACGGACCAGAATAACGGCAAAGTAGTTTTTCCGACAAGCCGATGCGACGTGAAGGCATCCAGAGAAGGACAAGGGAACCAGGTGAAAAATGGGAGTCTTGGTGCCGAAGGTCGTAGCATCGCTTTTGAGAAGCTTGCGAGACGGTGAGCCGATGACGGGGGACTTCTCGGGCCTGGGCGGCTAAGCCAATAGTATCGCGAGCGTAACCAGTGCTGGGTCAATGTACTGCGGAAGGTAGCAACGTGTCAAAGGGCAAGGTGGGTCGCGGCTATACAACACGTAAAATGGTGAAAATCCGGCAGTGTCGTGACGGGACGAGTTGTATGTGAAAGTGTGGTATGGTAAAGCGACGTCCCAGTCGCGGTGATCGTCGGAAACGTACATGGCCAGCATTTAAGTCAGCGTGTGGTTGAGTCGCTCGGTGAGGGTGGTACGCGGTAGCAATCTGGATTTTTGTAGGACAGGAGTGGAGGAGATCGTCGACAACCTTCGACAGAAAGTAGCGGCCGCGATCCGTCAGCAGCTGGTGAGGGGCGCCGTGGTGCAGGATGATGTATAGTAAGACGTCGGTGGCATCTCTAGCGCAGCTGGTTGGTAGCGCTCGTGCGATGGCATATCTCGAGGCATAATCGGTTGCTAGAGCAATAAATTTGTTTAATTTGATGGAAATTGGAAAGGGGCCAAGGAGGTCTAGGCCCACCCGGAGGAAGGGCTCTGTAGGAATATCAATTGGTTGCAGCAAACCAGCGGGAGGCATAGCAGGCGTCTTCCGGCGCGGACACAGGTCGCAAGTAGGGACATAACGGCGCACAGAACGACAAATGCCGGGCCAGAAGAAACGTCGCCGCAGGCGGTCATATGTACGAGTGATGCCCAGATGTCCAGCAGTAGGAGCATCGTGAAGTTGCTGGAGCACGGCTAGTCGAAGGCGCTTGGGAACGACTAGGAGGAACTCCGGGCCGTCAGGACGAACGCTACGATGGTATAAAGTTTCATCGCGCAAGGTGAACATCTGAAGGGACGGGTCATTCGGCGAGGAGGTAAGGCGTTCCATAAGTGTTCGAATAACAGGATATTTGCGCTGCTCGTCGCCATTATGGAGGAAGCCGGAGAGGTATAGAACACTGATGTCCGAGTCTGCATCGGTATCGTCCGGTTGATCCACGGGATTGCGGGACAGGCAGTCAGCGTCTTCATGTAGGCGTCCTGATTTATACATAATAGAAAATGTATATTCTTGTAGACGCAAGGCTCAACGTGCAAGTCGTCCAGTTGGGTCCTTCAAGGAGGAGAGCTAGCAGAGGGCGTGATAACCAGTTACGACGCAGAAGCTCCAACCGGAAAGGTACGGCCGAAATTTCGCGACCGCCCATGCGAGCGCGAGACATTCTCTCTCAGTAATGGAGTAATTTCGTTCGGGCGTGGAAAGAAGGCGGCTAGCGTAAGTGATGACACGGTCTTGGTCCTGTTGACGCTGAGCGAGGACAGCGCTGATGCCATGACGACTCGCGTCAGTTCGTACTTCAGTGGGCGCAGAAGGGTCAAAGTGCGACTGAATTGGGGAAGTTGTAAGCCGCTCAGTCAATGTAGAGAACGCTTTCTCGTGCAGTGGACCCCAAGAGAAAGAGACGTCTTTCTTAAGAAGGCCAGTGAGAGGGTGAGCTATGTCGGCAAAATTTTGCACAAATTGCCGGAAATAAGTGCATAAGCCCAGAAAACTACGGACATCGTTTGTGGAATAAGGTACAGGAAAATTTCGCACGGCGTGAACTTTCTGTGTATCAGGTTGGATTCGGGCGGCGTTTACGAGGTGGCCGAGCTTGTTAATTTCAGGGCGACCGAAATGGCACTTGGAGGAGTTTAGCTGAAGGGCAGCCCTGCGAAACACGGAGAGTATCTTTGTGAGGCGCCGCAGATGGCTCTCAAAGTTCGGCGAAAACACAATCACATCGTCGAGGAGGTAACAGAGGCATGTAGGCCACTTCAAGCCGCGCAAGAGAGAGTCCATCAGCTGGTGCATTACATAATCCAAAGGGCATGACTTTAAATTGGTACAGACCGTCCGGTGTGACGAATGTGGTTTACTCGCGGTCCATCTCATTGACGCTAATCTGCCAATAACCGGAGCGAAGGTCAATTGATGAAAATTATTGGGATCCGTGAAGGCAGTCAAGAGCGTCATCAATGCGAGGCAGGGGATAAACATCCTTCTTTGTTATCCTGTTGGGGTGACGGTAGTAAACGCGGAAGCGCCACGAGTTGTGTTTCTTCTTCACAAAGACACCTGGTGATGCCCACGGGCTACTTGAAGGTTCAATGATGTCCTTGTCCATCACCCTGTCTACCACATTTTTTTATTATGGCCCTTTCTGTAGCGGAGGCACGATATGGCCGCCTATGCATGGGGCTGGCGTCACCGGTGTTGATACGATGCGTGACAACAGATGTCTGGACATTGATGCGCGGGCGCTACATAAAATTTAAAAATTAAAGCCAACACTTGATTTTCTCTCCTATTAATGGTCTTATTGCCACATTGTTCATGAATACAAAGTTCTGAAAGATTGTTTTATCAGTCTAAAAGGATTTACTGTTTCTATTTATGGCTCTATATTGGACCTGTAGCAACAAAATGTTAGTATACGACTGGTATTCTCAGCGGGGGCAAGAGCACGAGCATCATGCGCAGTGGTTCTGTACCAACTGAATATTTGAAGGATGCCCTGTGCCACCAGGGTTAGGCCAACGTGGCTCTGTGTTAATCACCACAAACGCATTGTGCAAAACTTAATGGGACAACTTCCCGCAGACAACTTCCCACAGGTGGAGAACGATCCCACCTCATCTCAATACGCGTGCCATACTCTGCCAATTGAGATAGTGCAGTCCATCATCCATCATCAGCCTGGTTACGCCCACTGCAGGGCAAAGGCCTCTCCCATATTTCTCCAACAAGCCCGGTCATGTACTAATTGTGGCCATGCCGTCCCTGCAAACTGCTTAATCTCATCCGCCCACCTAACTTGCTGCCGCCCCTGCTACGCTTCCCTTCCCTTGGAATCCAGTCCGTAACCCTTAGCGACCATCGGTTATCCTCGCTCCTCATTACATGTCCTGCCCATGCCCATTTCTTTTTCTTGATTTCAACTAAGATGTCATCAACTCGCGTTTGTTCCCTCATCCAATCTGCTCTTTTTTTATCCCTTAACGTTACACCTATCATTCTTCTTTCCATAGCTCGTTGCGTCATCCTCAATTTCAGTAGAACCCTTTCCGTAAGCCTCCAGGTTTGAGCCCCGTAGGTGAGTACTGCTAAGAGACAGCTATTATACACTTTTCTCTTGAGGGATAATTGCAACCTGCTGTTCATGATCTGAGAATGCCGGCCAAACGCACCCCAGCCCATTCCTATTCTTCTGATTATTTCCGTCTCATGATCCGGATCCGCAGTGAGTTGCTACTCTAAGTAGATGTATTCCCTTACGAATTCCAGTGCCTCGCTGCCTATTGTAAATTGCTGTTCTCTTCCGAGACTGTTAAACATTACTTTAGTTTTCTGTAGATTAATTTTTAGACCCACTCTTCTGCTTTGCCTCTCCAGGTCAGTGAGCATGCATTGCAGTTGGTCCCCTGAGTTACTAAGCAAGGCAATTTCATCAGCCAATCGCAAGTTACTAAGGTATTCTCCATTAACTTTTATCCTCATTTCTTCCCAATCCAGGTCTCTGAATACCTCCTGTAAACACGCTGTGAATAGCATATTAGCGATCGTATCTCCCTGCCTGACGCCTTTCTATATTGGGATTTTGTTGCTTTCTTTATGGAGGACTATGGTGGCTGTGGAGCCGCTATAGATATCTTTCAGTATTTTTACATACGGCACGTCTACACCCTGATTCCGTAATGCCTCCGTGACTGCTGAGGTTTCGAGAGAATCAAATGCTTTCTCGTAATCATTGAAAGCTATATATAAGGGTTGGTTATATCCCGCACATTTCTCTATCACCTGATTGATAGCATGAATATGATCTATAGTTGAGTAGCATTTACGGGATCCTGCCTGGTCCTTTGCTTGACAAAAGTCTAAAATGTTCCTGATTCTATTTGCGATTACCTTAGTATATAGTTTGTAGGCAACGGACAGTAAGCTGATCGGTCTATAGCTTTTCAAGTCTTTGGCGTCCCCTTTCATATGGATTAGGATTATGTTAGCGTTTTTTCCAAGAGTCTCGTACGCTCGATGTTATGAGGCATTGCGTATACAGTGTGGCCAGTTTCTCTAGAACAATTTGCCCACCATCCTTCAACAAATCTGCTGTTACCTGATCCTCCCCAGCTGCCTTCCGCCTTTGCAAATCTCCCAGTGCTTTTCTCCAAACCACTTTCTTGCGTAATTTGTGTTACTATTTGAAATTACCCTTGGAGTGTTAGCCAGGGCCGCCACTCGCAAACATGAGCGGTGGAGGTGGCACATTGATTCTGCTGCAAGTGTCACGAGTACGTGAACATTTTGGGTGAAATAAATTTGAGACCCTCGTTATGTTGTGAACGAGAGGAAACGTAGTTAAACGAGGCAACCGATATTTATTAATAATACCTAACGAGCCAACAGACACCAAGGTGAATGTAGGTTAAATTAGTTGTGGCTACCTAATCAAATGAATAAATAAGAAAATTGGAAATGAAAGTGGGTGAAGAAACAGCTTGGCCCAGGTTGAGAACTGTCACACCTCATCACAATTCGCGTGCGATACTCTACATATTGAGATAAAGCAGCGCTGTTTTCCAAACCAATTTCTAGTGTAATTTTGTGTTACTATTTGAAATTACCCTGGGTGTGTTAGCCAGGGCCGCCACTCGCAAACATTAGCGGTGGATGTGGCACATTCATTCTGCTGCAAGTTTTACGAGTACGTGACCTTTTTGCGTCCAAGGAATTGATCAATAAACACAAATGTGCTGCCTGAAAACATAAAAGTTGCCCAATTCGACACCCTTGTTATGTTGTGAATGAGAGAAAACGTAGTTATCCGAGGCACCCGATATTTACTAATCATACCTTCAGAAGCGAACAAAGACCCCAAGGAGAATGTAGGTTAAATTATTTGTAATTACTTAATGAAATGAAGAAATAAAAATATTCCAAATGAATGTAGATAAAGAGACAACTTCCCGCAGTTAGAGAATGACCACACCTCTTCTCAATACACGTGCGATACTCTACCAATTGAGATAGTGCAGTGCTGTTCTCCAAAACACTTCCTGTTGTAATGCTGTGTAAGTATTAGAAATTACCTTGGGAGTGTTAGCCAGGGCCGCCATTCGCAAACATTAGCGGTGGATGTGGCACATTGATTCTGCTGCAAGTGTCACGAGTAAGTGATCCTTTGGCGGGAAAGCAATTCATCAATAAACCCACACGTGTGACCTGAATACATCAAAGTTGCTGAATTCGAGACACTCGAGATGTTATGAACGAGAGGAAACGTAGTTAACCGAGGCACCTGATATTTATTTTTTGCAGCATTAGAAGTCAACAAAGAAACCAAGGCAGACGCAGGTGAAATAAGCTGTAGTTACTTACTGAAATGAAGAAATAAAAATATTGCAAATGAAAGTAGATGAAGAGACAACTTCCCGCAGGTGGAGAATGATCACACCTCATCTTAATACGCGTGCGATACTCTACCAATTAAAATAGTTCTGTGCTGTTCTCCTAACCACTTTCTAGTGTAATTTTTGTTACTATTATAAATTACCCTGGGAATGTTAGCCAGGGTCGCCACTGGCAAACATTAGCGGTGGATGTGGCACATTGATTCTGCTGCAGGTGTCACCAGTTGGTGATCTTTTTGCGTGAAAGCAATTGATGAAAAAACCCACACGTGCTACGTGAAAGCATCAGAGTTGCCCAATTCGAGAACCTCGTTATGTTATGAACGACAGGAAACGCAGTTAACTGAGGCAGCAGATATTTATTAATCACAGGATAAGAAGTCACCAAAAAAAAGAAGGCGAACGCCTGTGAAATTAGTTGTAGTTACTTAACGAAATAAAAAAATAAATATATTGGAATATATTGGAATTCGCCCATGTGGAGAACGATCACCCCTGATTTCAATACGCCCGCGATACTCTTCCAATTGAGATAGGGCAGTGCTGTTCTCCAAACCACTTTCTGGTATAATCTTGTGTTACTATTAGAAATTATCCTAGGAGTGTTAGCCAGGGTCGCCACTCGCAAACAATATAGGGGGATAGCAAATTTATTTTGCTGCAAGCGTCACGACTACGTGATCTTTTTGCATGCAAGCAATTCATGAATAAACCCACACGTGCTACCTGAAAACATCAAATGTTTCAATTCGAGACCCTCGTTATGTTATGAACGAGAGGATACGTAGTTAACCGAGGCACCCATTATTTATCAATCATACCATAAGAAGCCAACAAAGACACCAATGCGAATGGAGGTGTAGTTAGTTGTAGTTGCATACTGAAATGAAGTAATATATATATTACAAATGAAAGTGGATGCAGAAGCAGGTTTACCCATATGGAGAACGATCACAACTCATCTCACTGCGTGTGTGATTCTCTACCAATTGAGCTACTGCGGTGCTGTACTCCCCACCACTTTCTGGTGTACGTTTGCGTTACTGTTAGAAATTACCGTGGGAGTGTTAGCCATGGCGGGAAAACGCAAACCATCAATGGCGGATGTGGCACATTCAATCTGCTGCAAGTGTCACGAGGAGGTTCTCTTTTTGCGTGCAAGCAACTCATCAATAAACCCACACGTACTAGCTGAAAGCATCAAAGTTGCCCAATTCGAGACTCTCGTTATCTTGTGAACGAGAGGAAACGTAGTTAACCGAGGCACCCAATATTTATCAATCATACCATAAGAAGCAGACAAAGACACCAAGGCGAACGCTTGTGAAATTTGTTGTAGTTGCTTACTGAAATGAGGAAATAAATATATCGCAAGTCAAAGTGGATGCAGACGCAACTTGGCCTAGGTGGAGAACGATTACACCTCGTCTCACTACGCGGCGAAACTCTGCCAATTGAGCTGCTGCGGTGCTTTGCTCCCGACTACTTTCTGGTGTGCTGTTGTGTTAGGGTGAGAAATTACCCTGGGCGTATTAGCCATGGCCGCCACTCGCAAACATTGCCAGCGGATATGGCACCTTGATTCTGTTGCAAGTGTAACGAGTACGTGATATTTTGCGTGAAAGCAATTCATCAATATTCCCACACGTTCTACCTGAAAGACGCTAAGTTGCCCAAGTAGAGACCGTTGTTATGTTTTGAACGAGAGGAAACGTAGTTAACCGAGGCACCCAATATTTATCAGTCATACCGTAAGAAGCAGACAAAAACACCAAGGCGAACGCTTGTGAAATTTGTTGTAGTTACCCACTGAAATGAGGAAATAAATATATCGCAAGTCAAAGCGGATGCAGACACAACTTGGCCTAGGTGGAGAACGATTACACCTCGTCTCACTGCGCGGCGAAACTCTACCAATTGAGCTGCTGCGGTGCTTTACTCCCGACTACTTTCTGGTGTGCTGTTGTGTTAGGGTTAGAAATTACCCTGGGAGTATTAGCCATGGCTGCCACTCGCAACCATTGCCAGCGGATGTGGCACCTTTATTCTGCTGCAAATTTGACGAGTACGTGATATTTTCCGGGAAAGCAATTCATTAATAAACCCACACGAACTAGCTGAAAACATCAAGGTTGCCCAATTCGAGACCCTCGTTATGTTGTGAACGAGAGGAAACGTAGTTAACCGTGGATGCCGGTATTTATCAATCATACCATAAGAAGCAAACGAAGACACCATGGCGAACGCAGGTGAAATTAGTTGTAGTTACTTACTGAAATGACCAAATATATATGTATTGCAAACCAAAGTGGCCCAGGTGGCCCAGGTGGAGAACGATTACAATTCATGGCACTTCGCGGCGATACTCTACGAATTGAGGTGCTGCGGTGCTGTACTCCCCACCACTTTCTGGTGTACTTTTGCATTACTGTTAGAAATTACCCTGGGAGTGTGAGCCATGGCAGCTAAACACAAACATTAACGGCGGATGTGGCACCTTGATTCTGCTGGAGGTGTCACGAGTACGTGACATTTTGCGTGAAAGCAATTGATCAATAAACCCACACGTGCCACCTGAAAGCATCAAAGTTTCCCAATTCGAGACCCTCGTTATGTTGTGAACGAGAGGAAACGTAGTTAACGGAGGCACCCGATAATTATATATCATACCATAAGAAGTCAACAACGACACCAAGGCGAACGCAGGTGAAATTGTTTGCAGTTACTTACTGAAATGAAGGAATAAATATATTACAAATGAAAGTGGATAAACAAGCAGGTTTGCCCAGGTGGAGAACGATCACAACTCATCTCACTATGCGTGTGATACTCTACCGATAGAGCTGCTGCGGTGCTGTACTCCCGACTACTTTCTGATGTACTTTTGTGTTGCTGTTAGAAATTACCCTCGGAGTATTAGCCATGGCCACCACTCGCAAACATTACCGGTGGATGTGGCGCCTGTATTCGGCTGCAATTGCCACGAGTACGTGAACATTTTACGTGAAAGCAATTCATCAATATACCCACACGTCCTACCTTAAAGCATCAATATTGCCCAATTCGAGACCCTCGTTATGTTGTGAACGAGACGAAACGTAGTTAACCGAGGCACCCGATATTTATGAATCATGCAATAAGAAGCTAACAAAGACACCAAGGGGAACGCAGGTGAAATTAGTTGTAGCTACTTACGGAAATGAAGAAATGAGTATATTACAAATGAAAGTGGATGAAGAAGCAGGTTTGCCCAGGTGGAGAACGATCACAACTCATCTCACTACGTGTATAATACTCTACCAATTGAGCGGCTGCGGTGCTGTTCTCCCCACCACTTTCTCGTGTACTTTTGCGTTACTGTTAGAAATTACCCTGGGAGTGTTAGCCATGGCGGCCAAACGCAAACATTAACTGTGGATGTGGCAAATTTATTCTGCTGCAATTGCCACGAGTACGTGAACTTTTTGCGTGAAAGCAATTCATCAATAAACCCACACGTTCTACCTGAAAGCATCAATGTTGCCCAATTTGGCACCCTCGTTATGTTGTGAACGAGAGGAAACGTAGGTAACCGAGGCACCCGATAATTATCAATCATACGATAAGAAGCCAACAAAAGACACCAAGGTGAAGCCAGGTGAAATTAGTTGTAGTTACTTACGGAAATGAAGAAATAAATATATTGCAAATCAAAGTGGATGAAGACACAACTTGGCCTAGGTGGAGAACGATCACAACTCATCTCACTATGCGTGTGATACTCTATCAATAGTGCTGCTGCGGTGCTGTACTCCCGACTACTTTCTGGTGTACTTTGTGTTACTGTTAGAAATTACCCTGGGAGTATTAGCCATGGCCACCATTCGCAAACATTACCGGTGGATGTGGCGCCTGTATTCGGCTGCAATTGCCACGAGTACGTGAACTTTTTGCGTGAAAGCAATTCATCAATAAACCCACACGTTCTACCTGAAAGCATCAAACTTGCCCAATTCGAGACCCTCGTTATGTTGTGAACGAGAGGGAACATAATTAACCGAGGCACCCGATATTTATCAATCATTCCAAAAGAAGCCAACAACGACACCAAGGCGAACGCAGGTGAAATTAGTTGCAGTTACTTACTGAAATGAACAAATTAATATATTACAAATGAAAGTGGATGAAGAAGCAGGTTTGCCCAGGGGGAGACCGATCACAACTCATCTCACTACGTGTATGATACTCCACCAATTGAGCGGCTGCGGGGCTGTTCGTTCGACCACTTTATGGTGTACCTATGTGTTACTATTGCTACGGAACAGCCGCCACAGTGCGGCTGCACTGAGGAGAAGGAAGACGACGGGGCCACCGCTTTATATAGCGTCGCCATCATTGCCACCGTTTGTCTACGTGTAAATATATTGTAAATAGACTCGTACGTCAGCTACACGTAACATTATTTTGGCGGAGGTGGACATTCCCCGTACCCGTCATGGAGCTTCGCAGCGGTCTCAACGGTGACAGTGCAAATTCGGCTCCTGCTGGCGGCACTTCATCTAGGCAACCGTCTCCGCCTGCAGCCCCGACCTACGTCGCCATTACCCCACCTCGGGGTCCTGGTGTTTTCAACGGAGTCAGCAGTCCTGATGTTGACGACTGGCTCCGCTCATACGAACGTGTCAGCACCAGTCACAGGTGGGATTCGACTATTCTGCTGGCGAACGTTTTTTTCTACCTCGACGGAGCTCCACTTGCATGGTTCCAGACTCACGAAGAGGTAATCTCGAGCTGGGATCTCTTCAAAGAGAAGCTCCGTGACCTTTTTGGCAATCCCTTCGGTCGTCAAATCATTGCCAAGAAAGCCCTAGCCACACGTGTACAGACGTCGACCGAGTCCTACGTGTCCGACATCCTCGACGTCTTGGCCCTTTGTGCCAAGGCTGACCCGACCATGTCTGAGGACGATAAGGTAAATCACGTCCTCAAAGGGATTGCTGATGACGCCTTCAATTTACCGGTGCTTACCAATGTCACCAGCATCGATACGATCATCAAGGAGTGCCCCCGTCTTGAGCATGCTAAAAGCCGCCGGGTATAGCATCACATCACGCGACTTCCCAACACAGCTGCTATGTCATCCTGTGACGACCTCTTCCATCAGCAGTCGCGATGTGACAACTTGACCCGCATCATTCGTCATGAGGTCGACGCAGCACAACCGGTGGTCCCTTCATTTCCGTCACCTCATCATTCTCCGGTGACAATCTCCTTGATCCAGGCCATCGTCCGTCAAGTGTTATCCAACGTCGGCCTGCACTCCATTCGTTCCGCATGCTCTGAATCTCTCTCTCCACGCACAGCCCCACCGCGCCCTTCTTACTGTTATGGACAGCGCAACCCCTCCGAATGGCGAATCGTGGACGACAAGCCGATCTGTTTTAACTGCCGACGCATTGGACATGTCGCTCGCCACTGCCGCAGCAGCTGGACTTCTCCGACACGCTATTCTCCTAATTACCACCCTCGCCCCCTAGTGCATCCTTTTCCTTCGCCCCTTCTATGCCCACCCCATCATCTGAACCTGCGACGCCTTTGACACGACCCCGCTACTCCCACTTGCCTTCTCCCTCCCGTCGTCAATCTCGCTCGCCCCCCCCCCCCCCTTCGCCGTGCTCCTTCTCCTACCTACTCGCCGCACCCCCTACCGGAAAACTAGACAGCGCAGCTTCTGGAGGTGAAGCTGCAAAGACGACATTGGCTCAAAATCCTCGCTTCATCTTACCGAAGAACAAGAATCTTTTGGACGTTCTCGTCGACAATGTTCCTGTGTGTGCTTTGATTGACACCGGGGAGCATGTGTCCATTATGAGTGCTGCTCTTCGCCGTCGGCACAAGAAAGTTCTGACGCCTGCCCCGAACCGATTTGTACAAGTCGCCGACGGAGGGATGATGATGATGTGTGGTATTTTGTGGCGCAAGGGCCAGGTTTGGCCAAAGAGCGCCATGACCGATGGTGGTGTTAACGATGTATTATGGAAGATGTGACTTGGCCGTAAAGTGGCCTAAAAATAGTCGCTGTAAAATGCGTAAAATCTACGTGCTATAAAATTATGGCGATGACTAATGACGAAGACTGTGAAGATTAAAATCCATCGTAACAGAATGATGCATTGTTTAAAATATGCGAGACGTTAAATTGCTTAC
Organism: Dermacentor andersoni; assembly: GCF_023375885.2. NCBI lineage: Eukaryota > Metazoa > Arthropoda > Arachnida > Ixodida > Ixodidae > Dermacentor > Dermacentor andersoni. The sequence continues at coordinate 23,838,799 of NW_027314752.1, read as the reverse complement.
AGCCCTACTGCCTCGCCAGAGCCCTTGAACCACAAGGGCCTAGAGGCATGTGCTATTCAAAATAATTATCGCAGCGGCATCCTCTGAAGAGAGGAAGCGCTACGAACGTGTGGGGCTAATAAAATGCAACACAACATCTTTCAAAAAACCTAAGATGGCGTTGGTGTGAAAGAGTGGTTCTGGACCAAGTAACATCACATGATGAAGGGGGATGTGGTGCCTGTATGCTAAGAGAAAATGTTTTTTTCTTTCGTGTTCGGCTTCCCGACACTCCAGTAGGACGTGGAGGACGGTCAGCTTCTCCCCGCATCTACCACAGGTTGGAGGCTCGTTTCCCGTGAGTAAGAAGTTATGTGTGCCAAGAGTGTGTCCTATTCTTAGACGGCAGAACAGGACATCTGTCCGGCGGGATATTGTTACAGGAGGCCAGAAACCTAACTGTGGCTTTATTACATGCAGTTTATTATTTGTTTCCATGTCCCACGAGCGTTGCCAGTAGTTCCGCAGTTTTCTGCGCAAGTAGGGCCTCAGATCTGTGACAGAAACTGCTGCGGTAGGATTTACAGAATACGATGCAATTGATGTGGCCATCTGGTCCGCCAGAACATTGCCTTCGATGCCCCTATGACCGGGCACACAGCATATGATGACATGCTGGTTACATATATACGTTTTACATAGGACGGAATAGAGTTCGTTGATTGGGTTTTTGTGCTTAGAAAATGACATTAAGGCCTTCACAGCACTTACGCAGTACGTATATATAACTGATTTCTCGAGTTTTGATTTCCTGATATGCTTCACTGCCGACAATAGTGCGTAAGCCTCAGCCGCAAAGATGCTTGTTTCCGGATGCAGTACATCGGATTCCGAGAAGGATGGGCCGATGGCTGCATAGGACACCCCGTCATGTGACTTTGATGCGTCTGTGTAGAACTCCGCGCAGGAGTGTTTGTATTGGAGTTCCCGGAAATGCATTTGTATTTCAATCTCTGGAGCATGTTTTGTGACTTGCATGAAAGATATATCGCATTGTATCATCTGCCACTCCCAAGGAGGTGGCAGCTAAGCTGGAGGCATTAGGCGAAGCTCGAGCAGTGGAACATGCATTTCATGACTAAGCTCGTTAACACGCAGCGAGAAAGGCTGTCTTACGGAAGGACGATTACGAAACAGTGTAGCATATGTCATATCATTAATGGTGTTAAAACAGGGATGTTCGGGATTAGAGTGGACTTTCAAAAAATATGTTTGGCTGATGTATGTTCTCTGGATATGAAGTGACGACTCATTCGATTCTGCATATAAACTTTGTACGGGACTCATTCTGAAAGCTCCTGTGGCTAAACGGATACCCAGATGGTGAACAGGGTCTAGCATCTTTAGCGCGCTCGTGGCGGCAGAGTCATATACCACGGCACCGTAATCTAATCGTGACCGGATGAGGCTCTTATAGAGATTCATTAGGCACTTCCTGTCACTACCCCACGTAGTCTGGGATAGTAGTTTCATTATGTTCATTGTTTTTAGACACTTTTCTTTAAGATGTTTAATGTGTGGGACGAAAGTGAGTCTATTGTCGAGTATAACACCTAGAAATTTGTGCTCTTTGTTTACAGGTATTTGTTGTCCACACATTTCTAAGCAGGGATCCGGAACCAGGCCTCTCTTCCTTCTAAACAAAATACAGGAACACTTATGAGGATTGATTTTGAATCCATTTTTCTCTGCCCACCCTGACACCTGTTCAAACCATGCTGTACCTGTCTTTCGCACACTACGAGGTTACAGGATTTGAAACCTATTTGAATGTCGTCCACATAGACGGAATATAAAATAGCCGGTGGTAAGGAAGCATGAAGTGTTGTCATCGTAACAATACAGAGTGTGCAACTGAGCCCGCCACACTGGGGTACACCGGTTTCTTGTGTAACAGGACGTGACAGCACATTGCCTACTGTCACGCGGAAAGTACGATTGGACAAGTAGCTTTTTATTACGTTTGGCATATTACCATGAATGCCCATTTCTGACAAATCTCTCAAGATTCCGTAGCGCCAGGTCGTATCGTACGCCTTCTCCATATCGAGGAATATCGATAAGAAAAACTGTTTGCGTACAAACGCGTCACGAATATGTCCTTCAATACGCACAAGATGGTCGGTTGTGCAGCGCGCTTCCCAGAAGCCACACTGATAGGGATCAAGCATTTTGTTTTGTTCAAGGAAATGGATGAGTCGCCGATTTATCATTTTTTCAAAAACCTTACACAGGCAGCTTGTAAGAGCTATCGGACGATAGCTTGCCGCCATGGATGGGTCTTTCCCCTGCTTCAAAACAGGGACCACAATTGCTTCTTTCCATGCAGTTGGAAAGTATCCTGCAGCCGAAATAGTGTTGAAAATTGTGAGTAGTGTAACTTGGGTGTCATTGTGTAGGTTTTTGATCATTTCATACACGATTCAGTCAGAACCCGGTGCGGAGCTCTTGCATGATCTCAAGGTAGCTCTGAACTCGGCAATACTAAATGGACAGTTGTATGGTTCATTCTTTCGACATTTTCAATGAGTGGCTTACATTATTCTATTTGTTTGTATTTGAGAAAGGATTCTGAATAATTTGTTGAATTTGACACGCTTTCAAAGTGCTCCCCAAGTGAGCCTGCCTGGTCTTGCAGCATATCACCCTGTGTGTTTACCAGAGGGAGTGAACATGTTTGTCGCCCTCTAATTCTATTTACGTGGTTCCAGACTTTCGCCTCATCTGTAAACGAGTTAATACTTCATAAAAAGTTCTGCCAACTTTCTCTTGTGGCCTGCCTGCGGGTTCTCCTGCCTTGAGATTTTACTTCGTTAAAGTTGATAAGATTCTCTGCAGTGGGGGAATCGCGTAGCAACCCCCACGCTTTGTTCTGTTTCTTACGAGCAATCCTACATTCGTCGTTCCACCACGGAACACGCCGTCTGCATGCCAAACCACTTCCTTCAGATATGCATTTAGATGCGGTATCAATTATGAATGCTGTAAAATACTCCACAGCGGCATCGATTTCTAGAGAAGACATACCAGCCCATGAGATGCTAGATAGATTTCGAAATTTCTCCTAGTCGGCTGTATCTATCTTCCACCTAGTAGCTTGTGGGGGAAATTCATTTTCTTTAGATGCTCTTAGCAGTACGGGGAAGTCATCGCTCCCGTAAGGATTGCTCGTAACTTCCCATTTGAGTTCGGGCAGTATAGACGCGGAAACTATACTAAGATCTATTGACGAAAAGGATCTGTTTGCAAGAGAGTAATATGTGGGTTCTTTCTTATTTAGAAGGCACGCTCCAGAAGAAAAAAGGAACTGTTCAGCGAGGTGACCTTGCGCATCGATGCGAGAGTCTCCCCACAAGGTGCTATGCGCATTGAAATCGCCAAGAACAATATAAGGTTCTGGCAATTGATCTACATAGGATTGAAATTCATGTTTCGTTAATTTGTAATGTGGGGGTATGTAAAGAGAGCTAATGGTGATGAGTTTGTTCAGGAGAACAACTCGAACTGCCACTGCTTCGAGAGGCTTTTGTAGCTGTAAAAGTTGACACGCAATGCTCTTATGGATAACAATGGCGACGTCGCCCGATGATGCGACGGCATCATCGCGATCTTTGCGATAAGTTATTTACTGTCGGAGAAAGTATGTGTTTGGATTTTAGGTGTGTTTCCAGTAAACACAGCGCTTTTGGATTGTGTTTTTAGATGAGTTGCTGCACATCATCTAGGTTTCTAAGAATACCGCTGATGTTCCATTGAATTATTTGTGTATCCATATTGGAAGTGAATAGGTGCTGTGTGTAAGGAAACGGATGTTATGCCATAGATTACAGAGCTCTTTCGAGGCCCTATAATCGGGGTTTTGCCCTTTCTGGAGCGTTCGAGGGAGCCTCGCCGCTCCTTAGGCGCTTGGCGCGCCGTGAGGACAGGTGTAGTGTCCATTGCCTCTTGTGAGGCGCCGGACACATGCTCTTGTGAGCGAGTTTTCTGTGAGGGTCCTGCCTTGGAAGGCAAGACCCCTTCGCCCACCAGCCCGGAGGTCGATGGGGCTTCCTGAGGGATCTGGCTGCGCTGGCGGTTGTCAGCGCTGGATGGGGCCGGGGAGGTAGGGGTAGCCTCGGCTGCGCCCACCTTCGGGGTCGATGGCCCCGTCTGCTGTGTTGGCGTAGCAGCGCTAGCTGCAGCCGCCGGGGGGGGGGGCGGATGGCGTCACTGCCGCCTCACTGGGTGTGGGACGGTCAGCCACCAGAGACCGTTGTGGCACTGCCCCCTGACGCACCACTTCGGCAAAAGTGTTTTTAGGCAGGTATGCCACCCGCCTTCGTGCCTCCTTTAACGATATATTTTCTTTCACTTTGATCGTTACAATTTCTTTTTCTTTTTTTCCACGACGGGCACGACCGCGAGTACGCGGCGTGCTGGCCTTCACAGTTTACACAATGGGGAGATTTTTCACAAGATTCAGAGGTGTGCTCATGAGCACTGCATTTCGCGCAGGTTTGGCGGCCTCGGCATCTCTGTGAGCTGTGACCGAAACGCTGGCATTTAAAACAGCGCAGGGGATTAGGAACATACGGGCGAACACGGAGCTTGATGTACCCGGCCTCGATGGACTCGGGCAGAACACTTGTGCCAAAAGTAAGTATCAGATGTTTGGTCTGTATTTCCTTATTATCACGCCTCATCTTAATTCGCTTAACATTTATGACATTCTGCTCACTGAAGCCCTCCAAGAGCTCAGCCTCAGTCAGCTCCAAGAGATCATCATCGGAGACTACGCCACGGGTGGTATTCATGGTACCATGAGGAGTTGCGGTTACTTTGGCGTCACCAAATGAAACGAGATTGGGTAGCTTTTCATATTGTTTCTGGTTGCGGAGTTCCGAGAGGAGATCGCCGCTTGCCATCCTGGATGCTTTATAACCTGTACCAAACACTTGGGTAAGAGACTAGGAGACGAGGAATGCTGAGATTGCTCGCACGGGTTTGTCTGGTGTTTCGGAGTGCACTACGAGGAAACGAGGAAAAGTTTCTTTTTGACGGGCAAAGAATTCGAAGACATCATAGGTGCGCCCCCTCTTGAGGGAGCGATCAGGTAAGGGGGGAAAAGAAGAAGCCATAAGAGATTGTAATTTCGGCAGTAACGCCAGCCACCCACCGTGGAGTCCTACAAGGGGACGTTGCAGGACCTGTGAAACACGGCCTGCAAACGCCAGCTGTACATTACCACTATGACTAAATATGATATAACCTAGGCTGGCTATTCACACAAGGTTAACCCTTGCTGCCTGGAAAAATCGGAAGTAAGCGGAAGCTAGGAGAAGACAGGAAAGCTGAAAAGTGAGAGAAATACGAAGACTAGAGGTCGAGAGAGACAGGAAAAGGCAACTACTGATTTCCCCCGGGTGGGTCAGTCCGGGGGTGCCGTCTACGTGAAGCAGAGACCAAAGAGGTGTGTTGCCTCCGCCGGGGGCCTTAAAGGTCCGAGCACCCGGCATCGGCTCAACCTCCAGGATCCCCCTTTCCCCGGACACGGCTAAGCCGCGCACGGCTACACTCGGGAGGGTCCAACCCTCATGTGCTCGGGTCCGTGGTGTCGCAACGCACCAAACGCTTGCTGACGCAGACGCCCCTGTGGGGGACGGAGGGACTGTCGCTATTGTTGGAATGTGCTCTGCCCGACTCACCATTGCTGAGAGACACACCGTCGTTCTCTTCACCGTCATCGAGCATTGCCCTCTCGAACTCATTCTCGGTCTGGATTTTCTTGCCCATCATTCTGCCCTCATTGACTGTTTGGCCGGCTCACTTCGCCTTGACTTGCCCCTTCTTGCCGACCCTGTGGACCCGCCACCCAGCCATCTGAGCTGCATAGACTTTATTCGCTTACCACCTAACTCTATGACACACGTAGACTTGTCCTCACCAGCTGTACCTGACAGCAATTACGTAACCGCACCAATTCCGGCCGTTATGCTTACACATGGTGTTATCGTGCCGCACACTGTGCTGAAAATTACTGGCAACTGCACCTGCCTTCCACTCGTCAATTCCACTCGTCAGGGGATCTCCTTGGCTATAATTCGCGCTTTGCAGGATGATGAGGTCGAGCCATTCACAGTGGAAAATCGTTACAGCTCAGCCCCTACCGTGACGTCATCGCACAGTACTGACGTCGGCATTAAAAAGATGGTCTCCTCTGACCTTACACCTGCTCAAGCTGCAGCCCTTTGCCGCGTTCTTGAAGGCTATCGCGACATTTTTGACTTTGAAAATCGACCCTTAGGTCAAACGTCCGTCGTGACCCATCGAATAAACACTGGTGATGCGAACCCTATTCAGCGACGTCCGTATGGTGTTTCTGCGTCAGAACGAGCTGTTATCCAACAGGAAGTCAAAAAGATGCTTGCAAAGGACATTATCGAGCCTTCCTGTAGTCCCTGGGCTTCTCCCGTCGTACTTGTCAAAAAGAAGGATAGAACGTGGCGTTTTTGTGTAGATTATCGCCACCTGAACAAAATCACAAAAAAAGGACGTGTACCCTTTGCCACGTATTGATGACGCTCTAGACTGCCTGTACGGTGCCACCTATTTTTCGTCTATCGAATTACGGTCCGGATACTGGCAGATATCCGTTGACGACATGGGCAGAGAGAAGACTGCATTTGTTGCCGCTGACGGCCTTTATCAGTTCAAGGTGATGCCTTTCGGTCTCCGTAACGCGCCCGCCACCTTCGAACGAATGATGGACTCTTTGCTTGAGGGGTTCAAGTGGTCCACCTGTTTGTGCTATCTGGACGACGGCATCGTTTATTCACCCACATTTGACACGCATCTAGAGCGCCTTTCGGCGATTCTTGATGTGTTCCGCCGGGCCGGTCTCCAGTTCAACTCTTCAAAATGTCATTTCGCTCGCCGCCAAATCACCGTCCTTGAACACCTCGTGGACGCCAGAGGCGTGCGACCTGAGCCGGACAAAATTCGCGCCGTTACGGACTTTCCTGTTCCGAAGTCTACCAAGGACCTTCGTAGTTTGGCAGGGCTGTGATCATATTTCCGACGCTTTGTGAAGGATTTTGCAACCGTCGCCCGTCCCCTTACCGACCTCTTGAAGAAAGACGCTCTATTTCCTTGGGGACCTGACCATGCCGCATCTGTTTCGCAGCTCACTACTTTCCTTACCACGCCTCCAATTCTGGACCATTTTGACCCGTCTGCTTCAACGGAAGTTCGAACTGATTCCAGTGGTCACGGCATAGGAGCAGTATTAGCACAACACCAGCGTGGACATGATCGCGTTATAGCCTATGCCAGCCAACTTCTATCACCCGCCGAGCGCAATTATTCAATCACAGAGCGCGAGTGCCTCGCTCTTGTGTGGGCTGTTGCCAAGTTTCGTCCATACTTGTACGGACGCCCCTTCTGTGTCATCACTGATCACCACGCGTTCTGCTGGCTATCCTCGCTCAAGGACCCCATGGGACGACTCGCTCGCTGGGCGTTACGCCTGCAAGAATATACCTTCTCCGTGGTATACAAGACGGGACGCTTGCAACAAGATACAGACTGTTTGTCCCGCTACCCCATCGACGACACGGCTGATGCGGACACCATCACTTGCGTTTTCTCTGTGTCCCACTTGCTCGAAATCGGCAATGAGCAACGCCGCGATCCTTCATTACGAGCCCTCATCGACCATCTAGAGTCAACGCCTGGCGACGCCTCTCTCCGGATGTTTCGCCTTAAGGAAGGGACACTATACCGCCGCAGTCTCGATCCACACGGCCTAGACCTTCTGCTCGTAATTCTATCACACCCGCGTTCGACTGTCCTCGAAAGACTTCACGACGCTCCCGTGGCTCCACACTTGGGCGTCTCGCGCACATACGACCGTGTACGCTGTCGATTCTTTTGGCTGGGCCTCGCCTGCTCCGTGCGGCGCAACGTTGACGCTTGGGAGCCCTGTCAGCGCAGGAAGAAGCCCTCCACAGCCCCAGCTGGATGTCTTCAGCCGATCGACATCCCACCGGAACCCTTTTTCCGTGTTGGTATAGACCTTCTTGGACCGTTTCCCCACTCGGGCTCCAGAAATAAATGGGTCGCCGTCGCTACTGATTATTCTACGCGGTATGCAATCACCAGAGCCCACCCGACAAATTGTGCACTGACGTTCTGACTTTCTGCTCTATGACATCATTTTAGTGCACAGTGCCCAGCGCCAATTACTCACTGACCGTGGCCGCAGCTTTCTGGCGGCAGTCGTCGAGGACATCCTCCGCTCCTGCTCGACTAAGCACTAGTTCAGCACGTCCTACCACCCACAGACCAACGGCCTCACGGAGTGCCTCAACCGGACCATCACCGACATGCTATCCAAGTACGTCGCGACCGACCACCACGACTGGGATCTTCACTTACCATATGTGACGTTCGCTTATAATTCATCGCGTCACGACACCGCCGGCTATTCACCATTCTATCTCCTGTATGGCCGAGAACCCGCGTTGCCCTTGGAGACTTTGTTGCCCTCGGCCACACGTTCAACCACTGAATACGCCCGCGACGCGATCGCACACGCCGACCACGCGCGCCAGCTCGCCCGCACCCGTCTCGAGGCCTCGCAGTAGCATCAGAGACGCCTCTATGATTGGCACCATCACGACGTACAATTTACTCCGGATTCTCTGGTGCTTGTCTGGTCCCCCTTTCGACGTGTGGGCCTTTCCGAAAAGCTGCTGTCGCGCTACACTGGCCCATAGCGTGTGGTGCGACAAGTTACCGATGTTGCGTATGAAGTCATCCCCGCCAGCCACTCAGCGTCATCGTCGGCTGCAAGTGACATCGTTCACGTGGCGAGCCTAAAGGTATATCACACATCTTTCGCCGCGGATGTGTAGATTAAGCACCGGGACGGCGCTTCTACTACCGGGGGTGATGCTACAGAACAGCCGCCACAGTGTGGCTGCACTGAGGAGAAGGAAGACGACGTGGCCACCGCTTGATATAGCGTCGCCATCATTGCCACCATTTGTCTACGTGTAAATATATTGTAAATAGACTCGTAGGTCAGCTACACGTAACAATATTGCAAATAACCCGGGATTGATAGCCAGGACCGCCACTCGCAAACACTAACGGCGGATGTAGTACATTGATTCTGCTGCAAGCGCCTCGAGTACGTGAACTTCTTGTGTGTAAGCAATTCATCAATAAACCCACACGTGCTACATCAAAACATCAAAGTTGCCCAATTCGAGACCCTCGTTATGTTGTGAACGAGAGGAAACGTAGTTAACCGAGGCACCCGATATTCATCAATCATACTACAAGAAGCCAACAACGACACAAAGGCGAACGCAGGTGAAATTAGTTGTAGTCACTTACTGAAATTAATTCACATATATATTACAAATGAAAGTGGATAAAGAAGCAGGTTTGCCCAGGTGGAGAACGATCACAACTCATCTCACTACGTGTGTGTTACTCTACAAATTGAGCTGCTGTGGTGCCGTACTCCCCACCATTTTCTGGTGTACTTTTGCGTTACTGTTAGAAATTGCCCTGGGAGTGTTAGCCATGGCGGCCAAACGCAAACATTAACGGCGGATGTGGCACATTCAATCTGCTGCAACTGTTACGAGTACGTGACCTTTTGCACGAAAGCAATTCATAAAAAACCCACACGTGCTACCTGAAAACATCAAAGTTGCCCAATTCGAGACCCTCGTTATGTTATGAACGAGAGGATACGTAGTTAACCGAGGCACCCGATATTTATCAATCATACCATGAGAAGCCAACGACACCAAGGCAAATGCAGGTGAAGTTAGTTGTAGTTACTTACTGAAATGAAGAAATAAATATATTACAAATGAAAGTGGATAAAGAAGCAGGTTTGCCCAGGTGGAGAGCGATCACGACTCATCTCAGTACGTGTATGATACTCTACCAATTGAGCTTCTGCGGTGGTGTACTCCCCACCACTATCTGGTGTACGTATGTGTAACTGTTAGAAATTACCCTGGAAGTGTTAGCCATGGCGGCCAAACACAAACATTAACGGCGGATGTGTCACATTGAATCTGCTCCAGGTATCATGAGTACGTGATGTTTTGCGTGAACGCAATTCATCAATAAACCACACGTTCTACCTGAAAGCTTCAAAGTTGCCCAATTCGAGACCTTCGTTATGTTGTGAACGAGAGGAAACGTAGTTAACCGAGGCACCCGATGTTTATCAATCATACCATAAGAAGCCAACAACGACACCAAGGCGAACACAGGTGAAATTAGCTGCAGTTACTTACTGAAATGAACAAATAAATATATTACAAATGAAAGTGGATGAAGAAGCAGGTTTGCCCAGGTGGAGAACGATCACAACTCATCTCACTACGTGTATGATACTCCACCAAATGAGCGGCTGCGGGGCTGTTCTTTCGAACACTTTATGGTGTACCTATGTGTTACTATTGCTACGGAACAGCCGCCACAGTTTGGCTGCCCTGAGGAGAAGGAAGACGACGTGGCCACCGCTTGATATAGCGTCGCCATCATTGAAACCGTTTGTCTACGTGTAAATACCCTGTGTAATGGACTCGTACGTCAGCTACACGTAACAATAATTTGGTGGAGGTGGACGTTCCCCGTACCCGTCATGGAGCTTCGCAGCGGTCGCAACGGTGACAGTGCAACTTCGGCTCCTGCTGGCGGCACTTCATCTACGCAACCGTCTCCGCCTGCAGCCCCGGCCTACCTCGCCATTACCCCACCTCGGGGTCCTGGTGTTTTCAACAGAGTCAGCAGTCCTGATGCTGACGACTGGCTACGCTTATACGAACGTGTCAGCACCATTCACAGGTGGGATTCGACAATTATGCTCGCGAACGTTCTTTTCTACCTCGACGGAGCTCCACTTGCATGGTTCCAGACTCACGAAGAGGAGATCTCGAGCTGGGATCTCTTCAAAGAGAAGCTATGCGACCTTTTTGGCAATCCCTTCGGTCGTCAAATCAATGCCAAGAAATCCCTAGCCACACGTGTACAGACGTCGACCGATTCCTACGTGTCCGACATCCTCGACGTCTTGGCCCTTTGTGCCAAGGCTGACGCGACCATATCTGAGGACGATAAGGTAAATCACGTCCTCAAAGGGATTGCTGATGACGCCTTCAATTTACTGGTGCTTACCAACGTCACCAGCATCGATACGATCCTCAAGGAGTGCCGCCGTCTTGAGCATGCTAAAAGCCGCCGGGTATAGCAGCACGTCACGCGACTTCCCAACACAGCTGCTATGTCATCCTGTGACGACCTCTTCCACCAGCCGTCGCGATGTGACAACTTGACCCGCATCATTCGTCGTGAGGTCGAAGCGGCACAACCGGCGGCCCCTTCATTTCCGCCACCTGATGATTCTCCGGAGACAATCTTCTTGATCCAGGCCATCGTCCGTCAAGAGTTATGAGGTCGAGCCATTCACAGTGGAAGATCGTTAGAGCTCAGCCCATACGATGATGATGATGTGTGGTGTTTTATGGCACAAGGGCCAGGCTTGGCCAAAGAGCGCCATGACAAGTGGTGATGTTGACGATGTATTGTGGAAAATGTGACTTGGCTGTAAAGTGGCCTAAAAATAGTCGCTGTAGAGTGCGTAAAATCTATGTACTGTAAAAATATGGCGATGACTAATGACGAATACTATGAACATTAAAATCCATCGTAGAAGAATGATGCAGAATAAAAATATATAGGATGGTAAAATTACTTGGAGCACTGCTGCCTCGCCAGAGCCCTTGAAACACAAGGGCCTAGAGGCATGTGCTACACTAAAGAGCTATCGCAGCGGCATCCTCTGAAGAGAGGACCCGCTACGAACATGTAGGGCTAAAAACATGCAAGACAACATCTTTCAGAAAACATAGGACTGCGTTGGTGTCAAATAAAGGTTCTGGGCCGAGTAACATAACAGGATGAAGGGCGATGTGCTGCCGGTAAGCTAAGGGAAAATGTTTCTTTCTTTCATATTCGGCTTCCCGACACTCCAGGAGGACGTGGAGGACGGTCAGCCTCTCCCCGCATCTACCGCAGGCTGGAGGATCATTTTCAGTGAGTAAATAGTTATGCGTGCCAAATGTGTGTCCTATTCTGAGACGACAGAATAGGACATCTGTCCGGCGTGATCTTGTTACAGAGGGCCAGAATCCTAACTGTGGCTTTATCACGTGGAGCTTATTATTTGTTTCCGCGTCCCACAGGCGTTGCCAGTGGTTCCGTAGTTTCCTCCGTAAAAAGGGCTTCAGATCTGTGACGGGAACTGCAGCGGTGAGATTAGCAGAATGCCATGCAACTGACGTGGCCATCTTGTCCGCCAGAACATTACCTTCGATGGCCCTATGACCTGGCACCCAGCATATATTCTCATGCTGGTTAGATACATAAGCTTTACATAGGACGGAATAGAGCTCAATTATAACGGGATTTTTGTGCTTACAGAACGATATCAAAGCCTTCACAGCACTTAGGGAGTCCGTATATGCAACTGATTTTTTTAGTTTTGATTTCCTTATATGCTTCACTGTCAACAATATTGCGTAGGCCTCAGCTGTGAAGACACTAGTTTCCGGATGCAGTACGTCGGATTCCGAGAAGGATGGACCGACGGCTGCATAGGACACCCCGTCGTGTGACTTCGATGCGTCTGTGTAGAACTCGGTGCAGGAGTGTTTGTGCTGGAGTTCCCGAACATGCAATTGGATTTCAATGTCTGAAGCGTGTTTTGTAACCTGCATGAAAGATATATCGCATTGTATGAGCTGCCACTCCCAAGGAGGTAGCAGCTTGGTTGGATGCATTAGCTTGGCTGGAGCTCGAGGAGTGGGACATGCATTTGATCACTAAGCTTCCTCACACGCAACGAGAAAGGCTGTCTGGCGGGGGGACGATTATGGAAGAGTGTAGCATATGTCATGTCGTTAATGGTATTAAAACACGGATGTTGAGGATTAGAGTGGATTTTAAGAAAATATGTTTGGCTGATGTATGTTCTCTGCAGATGAAGTGACCACTCATTTGATTCTGCATATAAACTTTCAATGGGAATTGTTCTGAAAGCTCCAGTGGCTAGTCGGATTCCTAGATGGTGGACCGGATCTAGCATCTTTAGCGCGCTCGGGGCTGCAGAATGATAGATCACGGCACCGTAGTCCAACCGTGATCGAATGAGGCTCTTGTAAAGATTCATTAAACATTTCCTGTCGCAGCCCCATGTTGTGTGGTATAATACTTTACGTAAGTTCATTGTTTTTAAGCATTTGACCTTGAGGTACTTTATGTGTGGAATAAACGTTAATTTCAAATCAAGTATGATGCCTAGGAACTTGTGTTCTTTGTTCACAGGAATTCGCTGACCATACATTTCGATACTGGGTTCTGCAATGAGCCCTCTCTTTCTTGTGAAAAGCACACAAGAACTCTTGTTGGGGTTAACTTTAAATCCGTTTTCTTCTGCCCATCTAGACACTTTGTTCAAGCCCTGTTGAACTTGCCTCTCACATACAGTAAGGTTGCAAGATTTGAAACCCATCTGTATGTCGTCTACGTAAACAGAATAAAAAATGGCTGGCGGTAATGAAGAACGAAGGGTGTTCATTTTCACGATGAAGAGCGTGAAGCTAAGTACACCTCCTTGAGGTACACCAGTTTCCTGTATAAAAGGTCGCGACAATACATTGCCGACTTTCACGCGGAATGTACGGTTGGACAAATAGCTTTCTATTAGGACGAGCATATTGCCACGGATGCCAATTGCCGACAAGTCTCTCAAGATTCCATAGCGCCACGTAGTGTCGTACGCCTTCTCCATATCGAGGAATACGGATAGGAAATATTGTTTATGTAGAAAGGCGTCGCGAATGTTTCCCTCAATGCGCACAAGGTGATCGGTTGTGGACTGCCCTTCTCTGAAGCCATACTGAAAGGATCGAGGATATTGTTGAGTTCAAGGAAATGTACAAGTCTGCGGTTAATCATTTTCTCAAAAAGCTTACAAAGACAATTTATAAGAGCTATCGGATGGTAGCTTGCCACCAAGGAAGGGTCTTTACCCTGCTTAAGAACAGGGACCACAGTCGCTTCTTTCCATGCGGATGGGAGGTATCCCGTAGCCCAAATAGCGCTGAAAAGTGTGAGTAGTGTAAGTTTGGTGTCAGTGTGTAAGTTTCTGATCATTTCGTACATGACTCTATCAGGTCCCGGTGCAGAGCTTTTGCATGTGGTCAAAGCAGCTCTCAACTCTGCAATACTGAACGGCCGGTTATAAGGTTCATTCTGTCTCGATTTTTGTATTATTGGCTTACATTCTTCTATTTGTTTGTATTTCAAAAATGATTGCGAATAGTGGTTTGAACTCGACACGCTCTCAAAGTGTTCTCCAAGTGTGTCTGCCTGATCTTTCAGTGTTTCACCTTGTGTGTTCACCAAAGGAAGTGAATATGTTTGTCGCCCTTTTATTCTATTAACCCTGTTTCAGACTTTGGCCTCATCTGTATAGGAGTTGATACCAGATAAAAACATCTGCTAACTCTCTCTTCTGGCTTGTCGGCGGGTTCGCCTGCCTTGGGATTTTACTTTTTTTAAATTGATAAGATTCTCCGCAGTGGGGGAGGCGCGTAGCATCCCCCACGCTTTGTTTTGTATCTTACGAGCGATCCTACAATCGTCGTTCCACGACGGGACTCGCCGCTTGCATGCCAATCCATTTACTTGTGATATACATTTAGTTGCGGCATCTATTATAAAGGCTGTAAAATATTCCACGGCAGCATCAATTCCTAACGAGGACATGCCATCCCATGATATACTAGTTAAGTTTAGGAATTTCTCCCAGTCTGCTGTCTCAGTCTTCCACCTAGGAGCCTGTGGTGGATATTCTTCTTTAAGTGTTCTTAATAGTACGGGGAAGTGGTCACTTCCGTAAGCATCGTTCGTAACTTCCCATTCTAGTTCAGGCAGTATGGACGGAGAAACTATGCTCAGATTAATTGAAGAAAAGGTATTGTTTGCAAGACAGTAATATGTGGGTTTCTTCTTATTCAGAAGGCACGCACCAGAAGAGAAAAGGAACTGTTCAACAAGACGACCTCGCCCATCTATACGAGAGTCGCCCCACAGAGAGCTGTGCGCATTGAAATCGCCAAGAACAACGAAAGGCTCTGGCAATTGATCAATAAAGGATTGGAATTATTGCTTCGTTAATTTGTAATGTGGGGGTATGTAAAGAGAGCTAATGGTGATGAGTTTGTTTAGGAGTACAGCTCGAACCGCCACTGCTTCGAGAGGCGTTTGTAGCTGTAAAAGTTGACATGCAATGCTCTTATGGATAGCAATGGCAACACCGCCCGATGATGCGACAGCACCATCGCGATCTTTGCGAAAAGTTATATTCTGTCGGAGAAAGTTTGTGTGTTTGGGTTTTAAGTTTGTTTCTTGTAAACACAGCACTTTGGGATTGTGTTTGTGGATTAGTTCTTGAACATCATCAAGGTTTCTAAGGAGACCTCTGACGTTCCACTGAATTATCTGTGTATCCATATTGGAGGTCAATAAGTGCTGTGTGTACAGAAAGAGAAGTGGTGATTATGAAACTTACAGAGATTAAATTACAGAGCCCTTTCGAGGCCCTGTAACGGGAGTTTTGCCCTTTCTGGAGCGTTCGAGTGATCCTCGCCGCTCCTTAGGCGCTGGTTGCGCCTTGAGGATAGGTGTTGTGTCCATTGCCTCTAGTGAGGCTGCGGACACGTGCTCTTGCGAGCGAGAAGTTTTCAGAGGGAGTTCCGCCTTGGAGGGCAAGACCCCTGCGCCCACCACCCCGGAGGTCGGTGGGGCTCCCTGAGGGATTAGGCTGCGCCGGCTGTTGCCAGCGCTGGAAGGGGCCGGGGAGGTTGGGGCAGCCTCGGCTGCGCCCACCTTCGGGGTCGATGGTCCCTTCTGCTCGGTTGGCGGAGCAGCGCTAACTGCAGCCACCGTGGCGTCAGATGGCGTAACTGCCGACTCACTGCGTGTGGGTCGGACAGCCGCCGGATGCCGTTCTGACGCTGTCCCCTGACGCGCCACTTCGGCAACGCTTTATTTTGGCAGGTATGCTACCCGCCTGCGTGCCTCTTTGAACGATATATTTTCCTTAACTTTGATTGTAACTATTTCTTTTTCTTTTTTCCATGATGGACAGGACCGCGAGTACGCGGCGTGTTCCCCATCACAGTTCACGCAGTGTGGAGCATCCTCGCAATTGTCAGATGGGTGTTCTTGGGCACTACATTTCGCGCAAGTCTGGCGGCCTCGGCAGTTCTGTGAACTGTGGCCAAATATTTGACACTTAAAGCATCGGAGAGGATTGGGGATGTACGGTCTGACTCGGATCTTTATGTAGCCAGCCTCAATGGTCTCAGGTAGCATACATGATGCAATAGTTAGAATTAGGTGCTTTGTCTCAATCTCCTTGCCATCGCGCCTGATCTTTATTCTCTTGACATTGGTCACATTCTGATCGCTCCAGCCCTCCAGTAGTTCGGCTTCACTCAGTTCAATGAGATCGGCATCGGAAACGACTCCGCCAGTGGTGTTCGTTGTGCGGTGCGGTGTGACCGTCACTGGAAGATTCCCAAAGGATACTACATTAGAGAGTTCCTCGTGCTGTGTCTTATCACGCAGTTATAAGAGGAGGTCGCCACTTGCCAATTTAGAGACTTTATAACCTGGGCCAAAAGATTCACTAAGTGTCTTTGCAAGAAGAAAAGGTGAGATCATTCTCGCTGCCTTTTCTTTTTTCTCTGAAAGCACAACATAAAATCTTGGAAAATTGTCATTATTTCGGCCAAAAAACTTGAAAACTTCTTCGGTGCGCCCTCGTTTGTGAGGGCGATCAGGAAGTGTTGGAAAAGAACTTGCCATAGATATGTGTGAAAATTCGGCAGCGCCGCCAGCAACCCACCGTGGAGCCCAACAAGGGGACGCTGCCGGACCGTGAAAAGACGGCCTGCATGCGCCAGCTGTACGACACTACTATAACCAAATCTGTTATAACCAAGGTTGGCTATCCCACACAAGGTTAACCCTTGCCGCCGAGGAGAATGAAGTAAATGGAAGAGAGAAGACAGGAAAGGTGAAAAAGTAAGAGATAAAGACGAAGATTCGAGAGGAAGAGATAGGAAGAGGCGACTGCCGATTTCCCCCGGGTGGGTCAGTCCGGGGGTGCCGTCTACGTGAAGCAGAGGCCAAAGAGGTGTGTTGCTTCCGCCGCGGGGCCTTAAAGGTCCGTGCACCCGGCATCAGCTCAACCTCCAGGATCCCCTTTACCCGGGACACGGCTAAGCCGCACACGGCTACACGCGGAAGGGTCCAACCCTCGTGTGCTGGGGTACGTGGTGTCGCAACGCACCAAACGCCTGCTGACGCAGACGCCCCTGCGGGGCGCTCAGCCCATACCGTGACGCCATCGCACAGTACTGACGTCGGCATTAAAAAGATGGTCTCCTCTGTCCATACACCTGCTCAAGCTGCAGCCCTCTGCTGCGTTCTTGAAGGCTATTGCGACATTTTTGTCTTTGACAATCGACCCTAAGGTCAAACGTCCGTCGTGACCCATCGCATAAACACTGGTGATGCGAACCCTATTCACCGACGTCCATATGGTGTTTCTGCTTCAGAACGAGCTGTTATCCAACAGGAAGTCAAAAAGATGCTTGTAAAGGACATTATCGAGCCTTCCTGTAGTCCCTGGGCTTCTCCCGTCGTACTTATCAAAAATAAGGATGGAACGTGGCGTTTTTGTGTAGATTATCGCCACCTGAACAATATCACAAAAAGGGACGTGTACCCTTTGCCACGTATTGATAACGCTCTAGACTGCCTGTACGGTGTCACCTATTTTTCGTCTATGGACTTACGGTCCGAATACTGGCAGATATCCGTCAACGACATGGACAGAGAGAAGACTGCATTTGTTGCCCCTGACGGCGTTTATCAGTTCAAGGTGATGCCTTTCGGTCTCTGTAACGCGCCCGCCACCTTCGAACGAATGATGGACTCTTTGCTTCAGGGGTTCAAGTGCTCCACCTGTTTATGCTATCTTGACGACGTCATCGTTTATTCACCCACATTTTACACGCATCTAGACCGCCTTTCAGCGATTCTTGACGTGTTCCGCCGCACCGGTCTCCAGTTGAACTCGTCAAAATGTCACTTCGCTCACCGCCAAATCACCGTCCTTGGACACCTCGTGGATGCTTGAGGCGTGCGACCTGACCCGGACAAAATTCGCGCCGTTACGGACTTTCCTGTTCCGAAGTCTACCAAGGACGTTCGCAGTTTCGTAGGGCTGTGCTCATATTTCCGACGCTTTCTGAAGGATTTTGCGACTGTCGCCCGTCCCCTTACCGACCTCTTGAAGAAATACGCTCTATTTTCTTGGGGACCTGACCATGCCGCATCTTTTTCGCAGCTTACTACTCTCCTTACCACGCCTCCAATTCTGGCCCATTTTGACCCGTCTCCTTCAAAGGAAGTTCGAATGGATGCCAGTGGTCACGGCATAGGAGCGGTATTAGCACAACACCAGCGTGGACATGATCGCGTTATAGCCTATGCCAGTCAAGTTCTATCACCCGCCGAGCGCAATTATTCAATCACAGAGCGCGAGTGCCTCGCTCCTGTGTGGGCTGTTGCCAAGTTTCGTCCATACTTGTACGGACGCCCCTTCTGTGTCATCACTGATCACCACGCGTTCTGCTGGCTATCCTCGCTCAAGGACCCCACGGGACGACTCGCTCGCTGGGCGTTACGCCTGCAAGAATATACCTTCTCCGTGGTATACAAGACGGGACGCTTGCACCAGGATGCCGATTGTTTGTCCCGCTACCCCGTCGACAACCCGGCTGATACGGACACCATCACTTGCGTTTTCTCTGTGTCCCAGTTGCTCGAAATCGGCAATGAGCAACGCCGCGATCCTTCATTACGAGCCCTCATCGACCATCTAGAGTCAACGCCTGGCGACGCCTCTCTCCGGATGTTTCTCCTTTAGGAAGGGACAGTATACCACCGCAATCTCGATCCACACGGCCTAGACCTTCTGCTCGAAATTCCATCACACCAGCGTTCGACTGTCCTCCAACAACTTCATGACGCACCCGTGGCTGGACACTTGGGCGTCTCGCGCACATACGACCGTGTACGCCGTCGATTCTTTTAGCCGAGCCGAGCCCGCTCCATGCGGTGCTACGTTGCCGCTTGCGAGCCCTGTCAGCGCCGGAAGAAGCCCTCCACAGCCCCACCTGGATGTCTTCAGCAGATCGACATCCCACCGGAACCATTTTTCCGTGTTGGTATAGACCTTCTTGGACCGTTTCCTCTCTCGGGCTCCAGAAATAAATGGGTCGCCGTCGCTACTGATTATGCTACGCGGTACGCAATCACCAGAGCCCTCCCGACAAGTTGTGCGACGGACGTTGCTGACTTTCTCCTCTATGACATCATTTTAGTGCACGGTGCCCAGCGCCAATTACTCACTGACCGTGGCCGCAGCTTTCTGTCGGCAGTCGCCGAGGACATCCTCCGCTCCTGCTCGACTAAGCACTAGTTCAGCACGTCCTACCACCCATCGACAAACGGCCTCACGGAGCGCCTCAACCGGACCATCACCGACATGCTATCCAAGTACGTTGCGACCGACCACCACGACTGGGATCTTCACTTACCATATATGGCGTTCGCGTATAATTGATCGCGTCACGACACCGCCGGCTATTCACCATACTATCTCCTATATGGCCGAGAACCCGCGTTGCCCTTGGACACTTTGTTGCCCTCGGTCACACGTTCAACCACTGAATACGCCCGCGACGCGATCGCACACGCCGACCACGCGCGCCAGCTCGCCCGCACGCGTCTCGAGGCCTCGCAGTAGCATCAGAGTTGCCTCTATGATTGGCACCATCGCGACGTACAATTTACTCCGGATTCTCTGGAGCTTGTCTGGTCTCCCATTCGACGTGGGGGCCTTTCCGAAAAGCTGCTGTCGCGCTACACTGGCCCATACCGTGTGGTGCGACAAGTTACCGATGTTACGTATGAAGTCATCTCGCCAGCCACTCAGCGTCATCGTCGGATGCAAGTAACATCGTTCGCGTGGCGAGCCTAAAGCCATATCACACATCTTTCGCCGCGGATGTGTAGATTAAGCACCGGGACGGCGCTTCTACTGCCGGGGGTGATGTTACGGAACAGCCGCCACAGTGTGGCTGCGCTGGGGAGAAAGAAGACGACGTGGCCATCGCTTGATATAGCGTCGCCATCATTGCCACCATTTGTCTACGTGTAAATATATTGTAAATAGACTCCTACGTCAGCTACACGTAACACTAATACAAATAACCCTGGGATTGATAGCCAGGACCGCCACTCGCAAGCACTAACGGCGGTGGTAGTACATTGATTCTGCTGGTGTCATTGTACATTGGTACATTGATTCTGCAAGTGTCACGAGTACGTGACCTTTTGCGCGAAAACAATTCATCAATAAACCCACACGTGCTACCTGAAAACATCAAAGTTACCCAATTCGAGACCCTCATTATGTTATGAACGAGAGGAAACGTAGTTAACCGAAGCACCCGATATTTATCAATCATACCATAGGAAGCCAACAACGACCCCAGGGCGAACGCAGGTGAAATTACTTGCAGTTACTTACTGAAATGAAGAAATAAATATATGACAAATGAAAGTGGATGAAGGAGCAGGTTTGCCCAGGGGGAGAACGATCAGAACTCATCTCACTACGCGTGTGATACTCTACCAATTGAGCTGCTGTGGTGCTGTTCTCCCCTCCACTTTCTGGTGTACTTTGGCGTTACTGTTAGAAATTACACGGGGAGTGTTAGATATGGCGGCCAAACGCAAACACACACAGCGGGTGCGGCACATTCAATCTTCTGCAAGTGTCACGAGTACGTGATTTTTTGCGTGAAAGCAATTCATCAATAAACCCACACGTTCTACCTGAAAACATCAATGTTGCCCAATTCGAGACCCTCGTTATGTTATGAACAAGAGCTAACGTAGTTAACCGAAGCACCCGATATTTATCAATCATACCATAAGAAGCCAACAATGACACCAAGGCAAACGCAGGTGAAATTAGTTGTAGTTACTTATTGAAATGAACAAATAAATATATCAGCAATGAAACTGGATGAAGAAGCAGGTTTGCCAAGGTGGAGAACGATCACAACTCATCTCACTGCGTTTATGATACTCTGTCAATTGAGCAGCTGTGGTGCTGTACTCCCCACAACTTTTTGGCGTACTTTTGCGGTACTGTTAGAAATTACCCTGGGAGTGTAAGCCATGGCGGCCAAACGCAAACATTAACGCGGATGTGACACATTTTTTTAGCTGCAACTGCCACGAGTATGTGAACTTTTTGCGTGAAAGCCATTCATCAATATACCCACACGTTCTACCTGAAAGCATCAATGTTGCCCAATTCGAGACCCTCGTTATGTTGTGAACGACAGGAAACATAGTAACCGAGACACCCAATATTCATCAATCAAACCATAAGAAGCCAACAACGACACAAAGGTGAACGCAGGTAAAATTAGTTCTAGTTACTTACTGAAATGAAGAAATAAATATATTACAAATGAAAGTGGATGAAGAAGCCGGTTCGCCCAGGTGGAGAACGATCGCAACTCATCTCACTACGAGTGTGATACTCCACCAATTGAGCAGCTGGAGTGCTGTTCTCCCCATCACTTTCGGGTGTACTTTTGCGTTACTGTTAGAAATTACACTGGGAGTGTTAGCCATGGCGGCCAAACGCAAACATTACGGCGGGTGTGGCACAATCAATATTTTGCAAGTTTCACGAGTACGTGATCTTTTTGCGTGAAAGCAATTCATCGATAAACCCACACGTTCTACCTGAACGCATCCATGTTGCCCAATTCGAGACCCTCGTTATGTTGTGAACGAGAGGAAACATAGTTAGCGAGGCACCCGATATTCATCAGTCATACCATAAGAAGCTAACAAAGACACCAAGGCGAACGCAGGTGAAATCAGTTGTAGCTACTTACTGAAATGAAGAAATATATTACAAATGAAAGTGGATGAAGAAGCCGGTTTTCCCAGGTGAAGAACGATCACAGCTCATCTCACTACGCGAGTGATACTCCACCAATTGAGCTGCTGCGGTGCTGTTCTTCCGAGCACGTTCTGGTGTACTTTTGTGTTACTATTACAAATAACCCTGGGATTGATAGCCAGTGCCGCCACTCACAAACATTAACGACGGATGCGGCACATTCAATCTGCTACAAGTGTCACGAGTACGTGATCTTTTTGCTTGAAAGGAATTCATGAATAAACCCACACGCTCTACCTGAAAGCATCAATGTTGCCCAATTCGAGACCCTCGTTATGTTGCGAACGAGAGGAAACATTGTAACCGAGACACCCAATATTCATCAATCATACCATAAGAACCAACAACGACACAAAGGCGTACGCAGGTGAAATTAGTTGTAGTTACTTACTGAAATGAAGAAATATATTACAAATGAAAGTGGATGAAGAAGCCGGTTTTCCCAGGTGAAGAACGATCACAGCTCATCTCACTACGCGAGTGATACTCCACCAATTGAGCTGCTGCGGTGCTTTTCTTCCGAGCACGTTCTGGTGTACTTTTGTGTTACTATTACAAATAACCCTGGGATTGATAGCCAGTGCCGCCACTCACAAACATTAACGACGGATGCGGCACATTCAATCTGCTACAAGTGTGACGAGTACGTGATTTATTTGCGTTAAAGCAATTCATCAATAAACCCAAACGTGCTACCTCAAAACATCAAGGTTGCCCAATTCGAGACCCTCGTTATGTTGAGAATGAGAGGAAACGTAGTTAACCGAGGCACCCGATATTTATGAATCTTGCAATAAGAAGCAAACAAAGACACCAAGGTGAACGCAGGTGAAATTAGTTGTAGCTAATTACGGAAATGAAGAAATGAGTATATTACAAATGAAAGTGGATGTAGAAGCAGGTTTGTCCAGGTGGAGAACGATCACAACTCATCGCACTATGCGTGTGATACTCCACCAATTGAGCTGCTGTGGTGCTGTTCTCCCCACCACTTTCTGGTATACTTTGGCGTAACTGTTAGAAATCACTCTGAGAGTGTTAGCCATGGCGGCCAAACGCAAACATTAACGGTGGGTGTGGCACATTCAAACTTCCGCAAGTGTCACAAGTACGGGAACATTTTGCGTGAAAGCAATTCATCAATAAACCCACATGTGCTACCTCAAAACATCAAAGTTGCCCAATTGGAGACCCTCGTTATGTTTTGAACGAGAGGAAACGTAGTTAACCGAGGCACCCGATATTGATCAATCATACCATAAGAAGCAAACAACGACACCAAGGCGAACGCAGTTGAAATTAGTTGTAGTTACTTACTGAAATGAACAAATAAATACATTACAAATGAAAGTGGATGAAGAAGCAGGTTTGCTCAGGTGAAGAACGATCACAACTCATGTCACCACGAGTGCGATACTCCACCAATTGAGCTGCTGTGGTGCTGTTCTTCCCACCACTTTCTGATGTACTTTGGCGTTACTGTTAGAAATTACACTGGGAGTGTTAGCCATGGTGGCCAAACGCAAACACACACGGCGGGTGTGGCACATTCAATCTTCTGCAAGTGTCACGAGTACGTGATCTTTTTGCTTGAAAGAAATCGTCAATAAACCCACACGTTCTACCTGAAAGCATCAATGTTGCCCAATTCGAGACCCTCGTTATGTTATGAACAAGAGGTAACGTAGTTAACCGAAGCACCCGATATTTATCAATCATACCATAAGAAGCCAACAATGACACCAAGGCGAACGCAGGTGAAATTAGTTCTAGTTACTTATGAAATGAAGAAATAAATATATTACAAATCAAAGTGGATGAAGAAGCAGGTTTGCCCAGGTGGAGAACGATCACAACTCATCTCACTACGTGTGTGATAGTCCACCGATTGAGCTGCTGCGGTGCTGTTCTTCCGAGCACGTTCTGGTGTACTTTTGTGTTACTGTTACAAATAACCCTGGGATTGGTAGCCAGTGCCGCCACTCGCAAACATTAACGACGGATGTGGCACATTCAATCTGCTACAAGTGTGACGAGCACGAGATTTTTTTTGCGTGAAAGCAATTCATCAATAAACCCACACGTGCTACCTGAAAGCAACAAAGTTGCCAAATTCGAGACCCTCGTTATATTGTGAACGAGAGGAAACATAGTAAATGTAGCAACCGATATTCATCAATCATACCAAATGAAGCCAACAACGACACAAAGGCGAACGCAGGTGAAATTAGTTCTAGTTACTTATGAAATGAAGAAATAAATATATTACAAATCAAAGTGGATGAAGAAGCAGGTTTGCCCAGGTGGAGACCGATCACAACTCATCTCACTACGCGTGTGATACTCCACCAATCGAGCTGCTGTGGTGGCGTTCTCCCCACCACTTTCTGGTGTACTTTGGCGTTACTGTTACAAATTACACTGGGAGTGTTAGCCATGGCGACCAAACGCAAATATTAAGGGCGGGTGTGGCACATTCAATCTTCTGCAAGTGTCACGTGTACGTGATCTTTTTGCGTGAACGCAATTCATCAATAAACCCACAAGTGCTACCTGAAAGCACCAAAGTTGTCCAATTCGAGACCCTCATATGCTGTGAACCACAGGAAACTTTGTTATTCGACGCACCCGATTTTTAATAATCGTACCATAAGAAGCCAACAAAGACACCAAGGAGAATACAGTTCAAATTATATGTTGTTACTTATCAATGAAGTAAAAATATCGCAAATGAAAATGGATGAAGAGACAACTTCCCGCATGTCGACAACCATAACGCCTCATCTCAATGCGCGTGCGATACTCTATCAATTGAGACAGTACAGTGCTGTTCTGCAAACCACTTTTTGGTGTAATTTTGTGTTACTATTAGAAGTTACCCTGCTAGTACTAGCCATGGCCGGAAAACGCAAACATTACCGGCGGATGTGGCACATTCATTCTGCTGCATGTCTCACGAGCACGTCATCTTTTTACGTGCAAGCAATTGATCAATAAACCCACAGGTGCTACATGAAAGCACCAATGTTGTCGAATTCCAGACCTTCGTTATGATGTGAACGAGAGGAAACGCAGTTCACCGAGGCACACAAAATTCATTGAACACAGCATAAGAAACCAGCAAGGACACCAAGGCAAACGCAGGTAAAATTAGTTGTTGGTACTTCGTGAAATGAAGAATTAAATATATTGCAAATGAAAGTGGATGAAGAGGCAACTTCCCGCTGATAGAGAACGCTCACACCTCCTCTCACTACGCGTGCGATACTCTACCAATTGAGATATCGCAGTGCTGTTCTCCAAACCACCTTGTGGTAAAATTTTCGTTACTATTAGAAATTACCCAGGGATGAGCCAGGGCCGCCACACGCAAAGCTTAACGGCGGATGTGGCACATTCATTCTGCTGCAAGTGAACCGGGTACGTGAACTTTTTGCGTACAAGGAATTGATCAATAAACCCACAAGTGCTACATGAAAGCATGATTGTTGCCCAATTCGAGACCCTCGTTATGTTGTGAACGAGAGGAAACGTAGTTAACCGAGGCACCCGATATTTATGAATCATGCATTAAGAAGCAAACAAAGACACCAAGGCGAACGCAGGCGAAATTAGTTTTAGCTACTTACGGAAATGAAGAAATGAGTATGTTACAAATGACAGTGGATGAAGAAGCAGGTTTGCCCAGGTGGAGAACGATCACAACTCATCTCACTACTCGTGTGATACACCACCAATTGAGCTGCTGCGGTGCTGTTCTTCCGAGCACGTTCTGGTGTACTTTTGTGTTACTGTTACAAATAACCCTGGGATTGATAGCCAGTGCCGCCACTCGCAAACATTAACGACGGATGTGGCACATTCAATCTGCTGCAAGTGTGACGAGTACGTGATTTTTTTGCGTGAAAGCAATTCATCAATAAACTCACACGTGCTACCTCAAAACATCAAAGTTGCCCAATTCGCGACCCTAGTTATGTGGTGATCGAGAGGAAACGTAGTTAACCGAGGCACCTGATATTTATGAATCATGCAATAAGAAGCAAACAAAGACACCAAGGCGAACGCAGGTGAAATTAGTTGTAGCAACTTACGGAAATGAAGAAATCAGTATATTACAAATGAAAGTGGATGAAGAAGCAGGTTTGCCCAGGTGGAGAACGATCACAACTCGTCGCACTACGCGTGTGATACTCCACCAATTGAGCTGCTGTGGTGCTGTTCTCCCCACCACTTTCTGGTGTACTTTGGAGTGACTGTTAGAAATCACTCTGAGAGTGCTAGCCATGGCGGCCAAACGCAAACATTAACGGCGGGTGTGGCACATTCAAACTTCTGCAAGTGTCACGAGTACGTGATCTTTTTGCGTGAAAGCATTTCATCAGTGGGTGTGGACATGGAGCAGCGATACGATGTTGTTCACCAACGTCTTTCGTTTTTTCATCCTTCAGTGTCCGGTCTTCTTCACTGGCAGCATTGCTTCAGATCCAGTTCTGTGCTACGACGGAATCCCACCGGCGCTTTTCGACGGGAGTGCGCCTGCGTCAAGTGACAAATGCTCCGCCGGCCCATCGAATGCTTTCATGACGCTGCTGGTGACCGCTTCGCAAGATTTCTACCCCGGATCGGCATCGACGTCAACCATCGCACAAGATATAAATGGGCTGCACCGTCGCCGCCCCTTCAGTGGGCATGGGAGCAGCGATACGATGTTGTTCACCAACGTATTTCGTTTTTTCATCCTTCAGTGTCCGGTCTTCTTCACTGGCAGCATTGCTTCAGATCCAGTTCTGTGCTACGACGGAATCCCACCGGCGCTTTTCGACGGGAGTGCGCCTGCGTCAAGTGACAAATGCTCCGCCGGCCCATCGAATGCTTTCATGACGCTGCTGGTGACCGCTTCGCAAGATTTCTACCCCGGATCGGCATCGACGTCAACCATCGCACAAGATATAAATGGGCTGCACCGTCGCCGCCCCTTCAGTGGGCATGGGAGCAGCGATACGATGTTGTTCACCAACGTATTTCGTTTTTTCATCCTTCAGTGTCCGGTCTTCTTCACTGGCAGCATTGCTTCAGATCCAGTTCTGTGCTACGACGGAATCCCACCGGCGCTTTTCGACGGGAGTGCGCCTGCGTCAAGTGACAAATGCTCCGCCGGCCCATCGAATGCTTTCATGACGCAGCTGGTCACCGCTTCGCAAGATTTCTACCCCGGATCGGCATCGACGTCAACCATCGCACAAGATATAAATGGGCTGCACCGTCGCCGCCCCTTCAGTGGGCATGGGAGCAGCGATACGATGTTGTTCACCAGCGTATTTCGTTTTTTCATCCTTCAGGTTAGCCCAGTCTCATCCAAGCGTCCAAATGATATATTCCTCGTTATGCTCCCTTGCCCACAAGTGCTGTTAGAAATTGTATGCCAGTGTTATTGGGTGCTCAAATTGCTTTTGTCCGGTGATGTTGAATTAAACCCTGGCCCTGGCCATAGCAGTCGTAACAACCCTCAAAACCCGATGTCCGAATCTGACAGTGGCGCCATACGCGCCCTTTTAGAGGATCTAAGAACCCGCTCAACAAACATTGAACAAGGGCAGGTCGAAATATTGAACTCGGTTAAGTCTATTACATGCAGTCAAGAGGAACTAGACGTGAAGGTTTCTGATATTTCAAACCGGCTTATAAATGTTGAGGCCGAACTAGCGGGTCTTGAATCCGTCCGTCAGGACCTTAATGCTCTTAAGTCAACTGCTGAACGACTAGTCAAAGAAAATTATTCATTAAGGGCCCGAATGAACGACCTGGAAGATAGATCCCGTAGAGATAACCTCTTATTTTTCGGTATACCTGAAGTCGCTGGGAGCACCGAAACATGGTTGCAGTCAGCGGAAAAAATTGTGAATATAATACAGCAAAATATGTCAATTACCCTTTCTAGTACCGATATCGTCCGGGCCCACCGAATCGGTATTGCAGAGTCTACGAAAACGCGGCCAATAATAGTGAAATTTTCCAACTACAAAACAAAGGAAATGCTATTAAATGCTCAGTCTAAACTCAAAGATTCAGATGTTTCTATGTCTGAAGATTTTAGTCCATCTTCAAGACATGCCAGAAAAAGACTGGCGGATTTTGCGAAGGCAACGGCACCTAACACGCGCTTCAAACTGAGGCACGTAAGGTTATTCTTAAACAAGAAATGCTATACGTATTGTGCTCAAAGTGATAGCGTTTGTGAACAAACTAGCGTGCATGCTACTACTTCACGTGTTGATCCCAGTGCCGCAGGTGGTTCTGATGATTCGAGATAGCTGGCTGGGCGCCTCCGTCAGCGTGCGCAGCCGATCCCTGGACTTTCAGTGCTGTTCACAAATATACGCAGTGTTGTTCGCAATCGCGATGACCTTTGTTGTGCCGCCGATACCCCATCGGCCGACATTATTGTCCTAAACGAAACATGGCTGAATGATTCTGTTAGAAGCACGGAAATCCTCGCTACCCAAAAGCGGTATTCCATATTTCGCTGTGATCGCGCAGCCGCACGTGGTGGCGGTGTTTTGGTCGCTGTCTCTGATCATCTCGATAGCCTTCACATTGATATTCATACGACGCTAGTGTTTTTATGTCTGCAGATCACGACGAATATGAAAAGCTTCTATTATGTGCATGCTACGGTTCGCCCTCTACAGGGATTGGTTTTTGCAGTGACCTTCATGACGCGCTGAGCGCTGTGTGTGCCAAATTTCCGAATATTCCAGTTTTTTTATTTGGTGATTTTAATTTACCTAATATTAAATGGTCTAGCACTTCGTATACCACTATCAACTCTTCGACAGAATCGTCTAATTTTGTAAATCTTTGTTCCGAGTATTGTTTAACACAAGTAATAACGCAGCCTACGAGGGTCACATTTTCAACATCCAATGTATTAGACTTTTTGCTAACAACGGCTCCTGATGCTGTTTCCAATATTTCCTATTTATCAGGTATAAGCGATCATTCGTTACTACATGACATGTTGAACTTCCCTGCTCGAACGTCGCATAACAATATAAAAGTAATATATGATTATGCTAAAGGAAATTACACTGCAATTAATAAAACACTTGCAAACTTCCTTGACGAATTTCTGGTTAACTTCAACGAAAGATCCGTAAATACCAATTGGCAACTTTTCAGAAACAAGCTTTGTGAATTGGTCGACTTATATATTCCTCGAAAAAAAGCTTTTAACTAACTGCCACTATACATGGTACAACCGCTCATTAAAATTTCTTGCCAACAAAAAAGGAGGCTTTTCCGCAAAGCTAAGTCTTCAGGAAAGCGTGAGCACTGGTCAGCACTGAAAAAAACTGTTACTAGCTACAAGAAGTCTTTGAAGGAATCGAAGCACTACTACTTCAATGTGACGTTGCCAACGTTTTTAACAAGCAATCCAAAAAAAATTTGGAGTAGTGTCAATAAACGAGAGCAATCACTTATATCTCTCGTTGCCCCTCAGTCAAACCCTACTTCAAGCACAGATGTCGCCGAGATCCTTAACGAGACCTTTTGTGCCGCTTTTTCAAGTACCGTAACTAACATTACTAATGTTAGAGACTATGCATGTAACATAAGCTTTCCAATTGACCCTGTCAGGTTTAGCTATGACGGTATTATCAACATAATAACCAATTTGAAAATCTCCTCTTCTTGCGGGCCTGATAACATTAACACCAAAGTCCTGAAAAATACTGAAGTGTACTCCGCAATTTTTTTACTAAAGATATGTGAGCAATCGCTTGAAACAGGAGATATACCGCACGAATGTAAAGTGGCTAAAGTGATTCCACTCCATAAATCTGGCGACAGGCATTCACCCCTCAATTATTGTCCCATATCATTAACTTCCATTTCATGTAAAATCATGGAGCATTTAATCTTTTCTCAATTATCTCATTTTCTTGAATCATTTTCGTTTTTTACGCCTACACAACATGGTTTCAGGAAGCAGTGTTCCTGTGAAACAGTTATTTTCTTTCAGCAACGACATTTATTCCATTCTTGATGAAGGTTCAGAGGTCGACGTCATCTTCTTAGATTTTTGCAGGGCTTTCGATAATGTACCCCATAGTCTGCTGTTGTATAAGCTTGCTCATCTTCACATCGACCCGAATGTTCTAGCATGGATTCGTTGTTTTTGTCTAACCGCACGCAGTTTGTCCACATTATTGGTCTTCAATCATCTTCAATGCCGGTTAGGTCTGGGGTACCACAAGGATCGGTACTCGGACCCTTGTTATTCCTTGTGTACAATAGTGATCTGCCTAACAATATAAAATCTTCCATCAAACTCTTTGCAAATGATTGTATACTATACCGCGAAATTAAAAACACTAATGATTTCCACTTATTGCAAGCAGATCTTAACTGCGGTACTTATGGTGTGCTAAATGGAAAATGGTTTTAAACACATCAAAATGCAAATCCATGCGCTTTTCACGTCAAGGCGTGTCGCCACCAGCCTCTTACAGCATCAACAATGCTTCGTTAGCCCCGGTTACCTCGTATAAATACCTCGGTGTACATCTGACATCAAATTTGTCCTGGAATCAGCATATCACCTACATTACTGGTAACGCAAACCGCATGCTCGGCTACATAAAAAGAAACTTTTCTAATGCGCCCATTTCCATCAAACTCCTACTTTATAAAACACTGGTTCGTTCAAAGCTTGAATACGCCGCGTCGATATGGGACCCTCAAGCTAAGTCACTTATATCTGTGTTGGAAGCTGTTCAGAACCGTGCCGCTCGTTTTATCCTCCACAACTACGACCGCACATCAAGTGTAACACTAATGAAAAACACTTTGTCACTACCATTACTTTCATTGCGCAGGAAAATTTCACGAATCTGTCTTTTTTTTAAGATCTACAATCTGAATCCTGTTTTGAAAAACGCTTTGCTCCTTTCACCCGCCAATGTTTCATCGCGCATTGACCATCCACGCAAAGTGGGCGTTCCACTTTGTCACACTACCGCTCGCTTAACTTCTTTCATTCCAACTACGTCATCCGAGTAGAATCACTTGCCAGCAGATGTGGCACTCGCCGATGATCTCGAGCATTTTAATAATAAGTTAAGTGTCTACGTTTCTTCTTCATGACATGCGTGCCTTTCGTTTCGTGGTCCCTCACGAACTCTTTGTTGCTGATTTTCAAGTTTGCGTTGTTAGTTGTTTTTTTTCTCGTTTTTTTTAACCTTCAATGAATGTGCACAATTGCTGAAATCTGTGAAATCTGTAAAACTCAGTGCAGTGGGCTATGAAATGTTATGTATGCAATGCTATGCTATATTGCAATGACATGTATTGCTGTGACCCATGAATGTATTTACATATCTTGTTATCTGTATTATTGTATGTCTTGTTCCACTCCTCTCAATAATGCCCGCAGGGCCATGAGGGTACTTAAAATAAATAAATAAATAAATAAATAAATAAATAAATAAATAGATAAATACACCCACACGTTCTACCTGAAAGCATCAATGTTGCCCAATTCGAGACCCTCGTTATGTTGTGAACGAGAGGAAACGTAGTTAACCGAGGCACCCGATATTTATCAATCATACCATAAGAAGCCAAAAACGACACCAAGGCGAAAGCAGGTGAAATTAGTTGTAGTTACTTAGTGAAATGAACAAATAAATATATTACAAATGAAAGAGGATGAAGAAGCGGGTTTGCCCAGGTGGAGAACGATCACAACTCATCCCACTACGTTTATGATAATCTGCCAATTGAGCTGCTGCGGCGCTGTACTCCCAACCACTTTTCGGAATATTTTTGCGGTACTGTTAGAAATTACCCTGGGTGTGTAAGCCATGGCGGCCAAACGCAAACATTAACGCGGATGTGGCACATTTATTTCCCTGCAATTGCCACGAGTACGTGAACGTTTTGCGTGAAACCAATTCATCAATAAACCCACACGTTCTACCTGAAAGCATCAAAGTTGCCCAATTCGAGACCCTCGTTATGTTGTCAACGAGAGGAAACATAGTAACCGTAGCAACCGATATTCATCAATCATACCATAAGAAGCCAACAACGACACAAAGGCGAACGCAGGTGAAATTAGCTGTAGTTACTTACTGAAATGAACAAATAAATATATTACAAATGAAAGAGGATGAAGAAGCGGGTTTGCCCAGGTGGAGAACGATCACAACTCATCCCACTACGTTTATGATAATCTGCCAATTGAGCTGCTGCGGCGCTGTACTCCCAACCACTTTTCGGAATATTTTTGCGGTACTGTTAGAAATTACCCTGGGTGTGTAAGCCATGGCGGCCAAACGCAAACATTAACGCGGATGTGGCACATTTATTTCCCTGCAATTGCCACGAGTACGTGAACGTTTTGCGTGAAAGCAATTCATCAATAAACCCACACGTTCTACCTGAAAGCATCAAAGTTGCCCAATTCGAGACCCTCGTTATGTTGTCAACGAGAGGAAACATAGTAACCGTAGCAACCGATATTCATCAATCATACCATAAGAAGCCAACAACGACACAAAGGCGAACGTAGGTGAAATTAGTTGTAGTTACTTACTGAAATGAACAAATAAACATATTACAAATGAAAGAGGATGAAGAATCAGGTTTGCCCAGGCGGAGAATGATCGCAACTCATCTCACTACGTTTATGATACTCTGCCAATTGAGCTGCTTCGGTGCTGTACTCCACACAACTTTTTGGTGTATTTTTGCGGTACTGTTAGAAATTACCTTGGGAGTGTAAGCCATGGCGGCCAAACGCAAACATTAACGCGGATGTGGCACATTTCTTTTGCTGGAATTGCCACGAGTACGTGAACTTTTTGCGTGAAAGCAATTCATCGATAAACGCACACATTCTACCTGAAAGCATCAAAGTTGCCCAATTCGAGACCATCGTTATGTTGTCAATGAGAGGAAACATAGTAACCGAGGCACCCGATATTCATCAATCATAACATTAGCAGCCAACATTGACACAAAGGGGAACGTAGGTGAAATTAGTTGTAGTTACTTACTGAAATGAAGAAATAAATATATTACAAATGAAAGAGGATGAAGAAGCAGGTTTGCCCAGTTGGAGAACGATCGCAACTCATCTCACTACGCGTGTGATACTCCACCAATTGAGCTGCTGCGGTGCTGTTCTTCCGAGCACGTTCTGGTGTATTTTTGTGTTACTATGACAAATAACCCTGGGATGGAAAATCCAGTGCCGCCACTCACAAACATTAACGACGGATGTGGCACATTCAATCTGCTACAAGTGTGACGAGTAAGGGATTTTTTTGCGTGAACGCAATTCATCAATAAACCCACACGTGCTACCTCAAAACATCAAAGTTGCCCAATTCGAGACCCTCGTTATGTTGTGAACGAGAGGAAACTTAGTTAACCGAGGCAACCGATATTTATGAATCATGCAATAAGAAGCAAACAAAGACACCAAGGCGAACGCAGGTGAAATTAGTTGTAGCTACTTACGGAAATGAAGAAATGAGTATATTACAAATGAAAGTGGATGAAGAAGCAGGTTTGCACAGGCGGAGAACGATCACAACTCATGTCACCACGAGTGCGATACTCCACCAATTGAGCTGCTGTGGTGCCGTTCTCCCCACCACTTTCTGCTGTACATGGCGTTACTGTTAGAAATTACACTGGGAGTGTTAGCCATGGCGGCCAAACGCAAACACACACCGCGGGTGTGGCACATTCAATCTTCTACAAGTGTCACGAGTACGTGATCTTTTTGCTTGAAAGGAATTCATCAATAAACGCACACGTTCTACCTGAAAGCATCAATGTTGCCCAATTTGAGACCCTCGTTAGGTTATGAACGAGAGGAAACGTAGTTAACCGAAGCACCCGATATTTATCAGTCATACCATAGGTAGCCAACAACGACACCAAGGCGAACGCAGGTGAAATTAGTTGTAGTTACTTACTGAAATGAACAAATATATATATCACAAATGAAAGTCGATGAAGAAGCAGGTTTGCCAAGATGGAGAACGATCACAACTCGTCTCACTACGCGTGTGATACTCCACCAATTGAGCTCCTGTGGTGCTGTTCTCCCCACCACATTTATGTGTACTTTGGCGTTACTGTTAGAAATTACACTGGGAGTGTTAGCCATGGCGGCCAAACGCAAACATTAAGGGTGGGTGTGGCACATTCAATCTTCTGCAAGTGTCACGTGTAGGTGATCTTTTTGGGTGAAAGCAATTCATCAATAAACCCACAAGTGCTACCTGAAAGCACGAAAGTTGCCCATTTCGAGACCTTCGTTATGCTGTGAACCACAGGAAACTTAGTTATTCGAGGCACCCGATTTTTATTAATCATACCATAAGAAGCCAACAAAGACACCAAGGAGAATACAGTTCAAATTATATGTAGTTACTTATTGAAATGAAGAAAAAAATATCGCAAATGAAAATGGATGAAGAGACAACTTC
Organism: Dermacentor andersoni; assembly: GCF_023375885.2. Lineage (NCBI taxonomy): Eukaryota > Metazoa > Arthropoda > Arachnida > Ixodida > Ixodidae > Dermacentor > Dermacentor andersoni. The sequence continues at coordinate 23,804,044 of NW_027314752.1, read as the reverse complement.
CCGCATGTGGACAACGATAACACCTCATCTCAATGCGCGTGCGACACTCTATCAATTGAGACATTACAGTGCTGTTCTGCAAACCACTTCTTGGTGTAGTGTTGCGTTACTGTTAGAAATTACCCTGGGAGTGTTAGCCATGGCGGCCCTACGCAAACATTAACGTCGGATGTGGCACATTTATTCTGCTGCAATTGCCATGAGCACGTGAACTTTTTGCGTGAAAGCAATTCATCAATAAACCCACTCGTGCTAACTGAAAACATCAAAGTCGCCCTATTCGAGACCCTCGTTATGTTGTGAAGGAGCGGAAACGTAGTTAACCGAGGCACCCGATATTTATCTATCATACCAAACACTAAGAAAAAAAAGAGTACCTCTTATTCTTTTAGCAGAGTCTGTTCTCGCCACGTATACGACACACTTTGTGGGAGACTCCCGAACTCTCTTTCGGCAGAGAGTCCCGAGACTATCTGTGCTCAATACAAGGCGTTTGCGTGACTCCGCACACAATAGTCATGCACACTCTGTTGTAATAGTCGCCTATACCCTCTCAAGAGGGTTACAAGACTAGTGCTCAGGGAGTCCGTTAACAATTCTCAATGAGTCGAACGACTCAAGATAAAGGGTGACATGACCACTGCTGAAGGATTCGAGTAACTATTTTTGATGAGTCTGATGACTCCACCAGTGTGTGTCAAGTTACCCTTAGTGCGTGGTGCAGGACTCTTGTAAATGGAGTAAAATAACTATTCCATGTAAGTCGTTTGACTCTCGGATGGCAGTGTCGAGCCGCTTTTCAATATGTGTCACCAACTTTTGCTGTAAGTACACACGACTACGGCTAGTTCTCAAGATGGCTACTGTGAAAAGACAACATATAAGAAAGAACCCATAGCAAACTTGCCAAAAAGAACGTGGCAGGTTAGCAACAAAATGTTAACATTTCATCACCCTTTGTTGTCTTCTGGAAAATTCAAATGTATTAGTCAGCACAGAATGACCATGAAAGCAAGACAGTTCTCATTACTATTAAACTGGACTCAATAGCCAACCAAGCAAAACAGTCTTAAATAAACATCCAATATGTAGCCTGCAGGTGCATATGCATGACACTGCAATGCAACTCAGAACCATAATGAGACCCCAAAGTATTATGCAACTCATGTATAAGTTCAATTCAGCACTGCACAGGTCTTTAATGTCAAAACATTTATAAGTTAAACCTATTTCACTCTTCTTCGAGACGTTTTTTTATTTAGAACTTACGATTTAACGTTTTAAGCAAGTAAGCTACACATAACAAATAAAGAAGGCCGCACTTATGTACAAAGAGACCCAGATAATCAAGTGCAATAAAAAGAATATTCCAACTTAGATTACATAATCTATGCGTTATACTATGCTTGCTGAAAACAACTGGTTGGCAATTGATAATCCAACCTAACAGTAAGAAGAGCTGTCTTATCTTATGGTACTCTTGTTGGCACTTTTCCCCCACAACTTGTGCGTGTTAGCGTCAGTTGAAAATTGATCTGAAAAATACCACATTAAAAAGTTCTGCATCAATTTTATTGTCATACAACATGCAAAGTGTATAAAAGCTTCGCAACAGATAATATTACAAAAATAAATAGAGCAAAATTTATACTAATTGTTTATTTATGTTGACAAACATACTTTTCAAGACGAGGTATAATAGCTGACAGACAATTTTGCAGATCGCAATAACCACTAATACAAAACTTGCCATAATGCAAACATGCTGACAAAATATGTAGCACAGGTAGCTGTATTTTGTTACGGCAAAGATAGCACATGAATAATGAGGACAAGGGAGGTAGCAGAACACAAACTATACCCAGCTGCATGCATGCAGCTGTAACAATACACATGGTGCACCAAGGTCCAAAAGAAACAAAGAGGAAGATGTGAGGACGGCTTCTTTTACTCATCACAAGCTATCCTGTAAGAGCAGACATATTATGCACTGGCTGTAATGTACCCTCAGCAAATACGTAAATAAGTTCCATTAGGTGCCACATTTACAAATCACTCATACAATGTTCTTGTGATCGTCCTTATTCCGATTTTTAACTTGGAAAGCATGACTGAGTTATGTAATGCTTCCCTACGGTTTCGCACATATACAGAAAGAAGTGTTTCTATAAACACGGGAGATCATGGAAGGATGACTGACACATACTTCTTTTAATTCTTTTGTCTTGGCCTTTATGATTATCTACCACAGTAGTCTTTTGTAGAGTGAAACACATTCAGATAATACACTGTGGGCAACAAAGTGTGAATACCTGTTCTTGATTTCTACCTTTCTCAAGTCTCCCGCTAAGGTAAGATTGGTGCAAAAAATTGTCTTCCCAATGTATGCGTTCCCACAAAACAGGAGCAGATGATAAGCCACATTAATGGTGAGTGAAATAAAACATCTGTTCTTAACTTACCACTGCCATTTCAATCTGGTGCGATTTTCTGCTTTGTTGTGTACTCTAGCACAGGTGCTATGCAGTTCACTTGGTGGCCAAAGCAACTCTCACACTATAGCAGGATGTCAATATTGTTTTTCAAATACTAAGCGAAACTCAGGTTATGGGGGACAATTGTAAATTTATAGTTTTGCTTTGTATCTTCATAATGTTGTAGAGCAGGGTAGAAAGCAAGAACAGATATTTATAATTTGGGTTCCCACTGTGCATTGCATGAATATGTTTCAATGAATGATAAAACTACTTGGTAGAGAAGAGAATTAACTTCGAAGTCTACCATATCGGTAACTGGAAATTTTATGTGTAATTGAAATTTTGTGATTCCCAGTGATGAAGAAACAGTTTTGACAATATGTGCCAAGGCAACTAAGTCACTCATGCTCACAAAGGAAACAAGATAAAAACAACCAAGATTGCAATAAGTTCCAACTTGCAACCTAAAGTGAGACACCTCACATGACTGACTTATGAATTTACTGAGCATAATTTACATCTAGCGCATAATCTGCTTGTACAAGATGACGAACAATTAGTTACGGTTGCTTTCTCTCTGGGGCATTTGGCTCTTCTGAACACATGCACATTGTGTGGCAAAGCTGCGTTGATGTAGCTGGGCACAGCTGTTATTTAGCATCAGTCTGTTTTTATGGTCCTGTACTATTATCATTGTAATTTATAATTAGCAAATAGCCTAACTATTGGGTTGATCAGCTCCATTTTAAACAAAACATACTGGCAGGTTTTCCTGTTTATCGCTAACAAAATGATGGGTACATCATTTCAGATTTAAAGAAACAGCTGTGGAACAGAACAAATGCTGAAGACAGAAAATCTACAATGACCAGTACCTTCTTTATTAAATGCCATGTACTAGCTCTTTCTGCAATTAATACCATTATTACCAAAAATTGTAGCCTGAAACAATAAGTGGGAAATATTTACAAAGGCGACAGAGATTAGAACTGCATGTTAATTACATATGTCTTCTTAAACAAGATCACAATAATTGAAGTTTCATTAGTTTTAGCACAACACTGGCATCCCATTATTGAAGCTAGTCAGTGCTGAAGGTATTGTTAGTTTGTAGGAGTCCTCACACTGGCAGCTCTGAAATATATGTCACCATACTTGGTGGAACATGCTTTGCTCTTTCGGATATAACTTTGCCAAAAAGCCTTCTGTAAGCCTTGTTGGACAATTCTGTGTGGAAAAGAAATCTATTTGATCATTACTTTTTGGGTATGTGTATCTCAGAACTGGTGCTAGTCTGAGTTCTTACAAAGTAGACGTTATTGAGTACTCTAATTCTAATGCCTGCCACAGCTAAAATTTATGTTAGTGAAAATTGTCGCACTGTCATGAAGCAGTTATGTTCAATAATTAGTGGCAGTCACCGGTGAAACACTCAGTACAAAAGACAAATATATGGAGTCTAAATTTAAGTGTCCAACAAAGTCACGTCTCAAGTCTACATTTCACAGAACTGTCTTTTTTTTCTGTTAGTGTGCCAATACCAATTGCACATTCAAAAACATTTTAGTATTGCACTTCTGGTAAGTGCAGGAAAATTCACCGTCTTTAACAGAAGCCCTTAGGAAGACGGCCCATATTCGCTTCGACAAGAGGACATGCCTTAAGCTTTGCGTCGCTATGTTGTAGGTCACTGTAGCAAGGGGAACGTTTTGCTGATTGAATATTACTCGAAATATCTTTATTATTTGTACTAGAGGTTTCAAAAGAGAGCCAAATGTAGAGTTCTTCATGCAGATTTCATATATTCCATTAGTTTTTGTTTAGCTGCTTCTTGAGTTATGTCCTATACAACGGCAAAATACATAGTGATATTTGCGGGCACTTTCTTGAGTATTAAATTTTCACAAAAAAGCAGTGTGCTGCAGCTAACTCAGCTCCCTGTAGACTGCAAGGTGCCGATATCTATTCAAACGGCACGAAAAGTTACTAGAAGTATGCAAGATTAGTAGGCAGGCAGGCAGGCAGGCCTGCTACTGAAATTATTGAGAATACTTCAATAATTTTTTCTCACAATAGCGTGAGAATAACCTTGTGTTTTATAATTGTCCTTTACAAATTAAATTTGGCATACATACTCTCCAAGATAAGCAGAATACCAGTATCTAATTGAAATTGCAATCTAAAAATGATTTAAAGTTGCCTAATATTTTTTGCATAATTCCAGTAATTGTACAAGCTGTTTGGATAGGTATCGCCACTTTGCGGTATACACCTAGCTAAATAAGATACAGCATGAAACCATTTGCGAAAGTTTTACACACAAGTGCCCCCAAAAATATATTGCCACTATGTAGGACATAACTAAACAGCAGCTACACAAAAACCAATGACAATTCAAATCTACATAAAACTCCCTATGAATAGCAGTACATTCAAATTTCTAGTACAAATTAAAAAAGTTGTTTCGAGGAGCATTTCCCCTTAATAAGTGGGTGCCAGTGTTTCTACCAAAGGGTTACAAAATGCCTTGAGGCATACCATAGGGAGTTTTATAAATAGCACACGCATGCATCTGTCTAAAAAGTCCCATGCCCTGCTTGCATTCCTTAGACATTTTTCTGCATTCTGTTGTATGTCACCAATTTATGAACTCGCGGATTTTTTATCCGGTGCAAAATTGTGCGTAACCGAGATTTGAACCACAGTCCTCTTTCACACGAGGCGGATGTTCTACCTCTACGCCGCCGCTGTCCTTCTATATTAATGGAGAAGGAATCAAGTTGATAGAATGGCGAACGCAGTATCACGTCGGCTTTACGACAATGGAATAACGTTTCTGAAACGATGATGATGGTAAGACGACAGCGTGACGACGACGGCACGGTGACGATGACACTGTGGCAATAGTGTGACGTCGGCGGCATGCAGAGAATTAGGACAATAATTACAATAGCCTGACAACGGTATGAGAATGATATGATGAGAAGTGCAAGGCAACAATGGTGTGACAACAACAGCATGACGAGAGGGATGGTGAAGCTTGGGTGAGAACGATAACACGGCCACGACGACTGTATGACAATGTTTGTCTGCCGACTGCATTACAAGTATCGCTACCGCCATGACACGGCGTCAGTATGATAATGGAAGCTTGGCAGCGACTGTCTCATGACGATGCGATGAATACAATGAGCTTACAATGGTGGTATAATAACGACGGGATCACGACAGCTTTAGCACGGTAAGACAACGGAGATGTAATGACGTGGATGAAACACTGACAGCTAAACGACGGTGGGATGACGTTTCTGTAGGTATTACGATGATAAAACGAAAGCGTGACAATTAGGGAATGACAGAAATCGTATGATGACTCTGCGACGACAAACGCTGGCGAGTGTGGAAGCACGAAGTTACAACGGTCAGGATAAAATGACCACAACGGCCTGTAGGTGAACGTGAGACAATAAACTCATGGCGACAAGCGCAGGACGACGATCCCATGAAGACCACGCAATGACAATGACGGCACGATATTTGTGTGAAGACGACGAGCGGACGAGTGTATGACGACCGTGACATTATGTCTATGGTATCATTAATTGTGTATGACAACGCTGGTATGGCGAAAATAGCGCGATCACGAGAGCATGACTAGAGTGAGATGAAAGAGGAAGTGATGGCGGTATACTGACCATGATGGCATCACGGAGATGGCGTGACCAAGAATGCCTGACGACTGCATATTGACAATGGCGTGATGACAACGGCATGACCAGTGTCCAATGACAAACACAAACTGACGAGGATCCATGCAACGAAAAGGGTGGTATCACGACAACGAGCAGACACGCAGTGGCCGAAGCTATTATACAATTTTGGTCTCTGTAGGCGCAGTGGTAGTCACGATGACAGTATTGATCCAGTCAGACGAATAAGCTGGAACGATGACGACGCCTCATGACCGTGACCACTTACCTAAATGTTCAAGTTGGTAGACAGCTTGGCGCCACTGGAGGCTACGTAATACTATTATCATTCTTCGAACGTCGCTATCTAATTAGCATCATGCCGCCATCGTCATGCAGCTTTTGTCGTACAATTGACGTAATGTTTTGTCCTTCCATCGTCGTCGGTGCGTCGTCGTCATGCAGCCGTCGTCAAAGCTTCACCTTTATGGGTGACATCTGGTAGTGAGTGCCTCAGCGAATTGGGCCGATATAGGACACACTGTATGCCGCATGTAGCGCAGGCATTAGGAGTCTCAGAATGACCACTAGAGATTTTAAATTAACGTGACTTCAGCAATAGAGTGTGTCACTGCATTGCTTGAATGCTAATTGGCTTGCTGTCGACAGTCAGCGCAAGATGGATTCTGTGATAATTATGAGGAAAACTCGAAGCGGTACGAAGAAGACGAGAACAAAATCAGAAACGCACACACACAGCATGATATAAAAGAGGCCTAGGTCAGAAAAATGGTGACATATTCGTATATCCAACGATAGGCTTCAGTTATTGGTTCAGGAAGGTAAAGACCCCTTCATGGACTCCCGTTCTCAGCAAGGATAGATTGTTTGAAGGCAGTGAACCTAATTCTTGTGGCAGGGAGTAGCGCTTTCATTGGGGACGCCAAATCCGAAAGCTAGGCCGTCTAATAACGTCGCCATTCTTCGTGGAGTGGGTCTCTCTCATAGCATGAAGGTTGTTCTCGGCAAAGTGCGAAAATCAGCTCTGAACCAAAATTTCCTGCTGATCAGTTTCTATCCATGACAACAGATATGGCAGAGAAGGCCTGTGAACATGAACGGGATCACGCAACCAGATAAAGCGTTGACATTGTTATTAAGAATGTTCAACACAGGATGCAACGTATAGTACCATGTAAAAAAGTGTTATGCCGGATGAAGGACAACAGCATAAATGCCCCTCAGTCCCACAAAAAAGGCGTGTTCGTCCTTTTACCAGAACGCCTCTAAAGAGCGAAAATCTACGACGCAGTTACGAAGAATTTTAAAGCAGTCAAATTTGATCCGTAAAAGCAATGAAATGCTGCTCTCAATTGCCTGGAGATCTCAATGTTGAACCTATAAAGAAGATGACTAGCAAAGCAGAATTTCGGTATCTCGAAGGGTTTTTTCCGTTCAAAACAAATAAGGTGAGCCAAACTAGTCACTAAGGGTTATTGTACCTGAAAAGACTTGAAGGCAATTGCATGTCGGATGTTTTTTGCAAGGTCATGTAAAGAAGCTGCCGGTGAATGACCCCTACCAAGTGAGAAGTTCCGAAGAATTTGTGAGTGAACTGATGGTACCTTGTGGTGCAAATCTTGTAGGCGTCAACAGGTTTTCTGTCTATTTGGAAGATCTGCCTCATTCACTTCCTTGTAACAGTTTGCTGGTTGCCGGACGTGGAATAATAATGAAACATGTAAACAAGAAGTTCACAACTCAGTAGGCCTAAACGTGGATGATTTCATATTACTCCTAGGATTTTATCTTCAGTCAACAGCCATTAATTATCACGCAAATGTGTATATAATGGAAAGCGGTATTTCTATCAGTTCATCCATAGCACCCTTGCTTAGAAATGTATTTTTATGCAGCATTTACGAACGCATTTCCGATGCATTAGTTCACTCCCCATTTACGCGCATAAATGGCTACTTGGACGAGCACCTCGTTCTTCTAAAGCAGCGACCTGGTTATTTATTCGACGAAGAAACGGAAAATGCTCTGAGAACCTATAGTATGCACGGTGGTGAGTAGCGTTCACCTTTGAAGGGCTGAATAACGCTGACATACAATTCTTAGATAACATACTTTAATTTACTTCAAATCACAATGTTTACTCGGCTTATCAACCTAGGTCTAAGAAGGGCATGCTTCCCTGTAATAGTGCTCATTTAAAACTCGTGAAATGGGGAATAGCCGTCTCCTGTATACAAACTGCAATGAACAGACCCTGACAGCCTTAAATAAAACATAGCCTACTACTGCAGATAGAACGCCTATAAACAGTTATGTACCCGTCTTATTTCAGCATAGCAGTATGTGAAACACTCCTGCAAAAACAAAAGTGCTCTGGAAGAAAAACTGAAAAGCAGGAAAAAGAAAAGAGATCTTTTCATATTGTGACTCGCTGAGGAACATCTTGTCAGCTTGGTCGGAAGAAGACGACGCTCTTGACTTCGCGCACTGTCTACCATATTGTCAGCCGCTAGGATTATTGTAAATATCCTATAAATATGCGCCGCACTCTTTGTAACCCCGTAACATTTTTGGTGGAGGTTGCGGGATCATTATCATGATGGATTTACCAGCGGGCGCTCCTAGGCTGCGTCTACAATGCCAGCACAAGGCGAGGATGCTTCGGGCCCGTCGGCACCCACGCCCACCGTCATTCTAGCACAACCCCGCGACCCAGGAACCTTTTCTGGCACCGACGACACTGATGTTGAAGCCTGGCGTCAACTATATGAGCGGGTGAGCTCCAGCAATTACTGGCATCAGACCATCATGCTCGCTAATTTGATATTTTACCTCGCGGGCATAGCATGCGTCTGGTTTCAGACCCACGAGGCGGAACTTACCAGCTAGGACATTTGTAAAGAGAAGCTGAAAGATTTGTTTCGCAAGCCTGTTGGACGTCTGCGCGCCCCCCAAAAAAACCTCGGTTCTCTTGTCCAGACGTGCACTGAATCCTACCTCACGTACATCCAGGACGTGCTCGCTCTGTGCCGCAAAGTGGATCCGAGGATGTCCGAACCTGATAAAGTTGCACACGTCATTAAGGGCACAGCAGATGATGCCCTCCACCTCCTTGTTTTCAATAATTTTTCCACTGTGCAAGACAATATTACCGAATGCCGGTGGTTTGAAGAAGCTAAGAGTCGCCGCGTTGCCCAGCCATTTCCCCGCCTTCCCAGCACGGCTGCTACATCCACCTGCGACGGCCTCCGCAGTCCGCCTACACCCGATCACTCTGATGACGTCCTACACATCATCCGACGGGAAATAGAAGCCTCAGCTCCTATCTTAACCACAACGTGTAGCCCCTACAATTGCCAGGCGACCGTCTCACTCATACAGTGCGTCGTGAGCAAGGAATTGGCCAACATTGGCTTGACCACCTTGTGCTCAGTTAATCGGCCTCTCTACACTCCGTCCAGCACTGCCATACGCACCCGCAGCCTGAATGCCGCAACGCGGTATCGCAATCTGGCCGAATGGTGCACTCCAGACAAGTCTATATGCTTCACTTGTGGCCATATCGGCCACATTTTACGTCACTGCTGGTCTTCGTGGATTTTGCCCCCCTGGCCCTACCATCCATCCCACGGCCCTCAATTCTGGCGACACTTCTCGCCCTATCCGTTCTGGCCGCTCTCCTTCGCCACGTCACCACTTCTCCCGATCACCCCCATCTCGCCGATCACCGTCCCCTAGCTCCTTCCGGCGCACCCTTCCCGAAAACTAACGGGTGCAGCACCTGGAGGGGATGCTGCCAAACCGACCCGACGCAAAAATCCTCTTCTGACCCACACATTGGAATCTCATTAAAGTGAATGTGGATGGTGTACCTGTTACGGCTCTGATTGACACTGTCGCGCACATATCTGTGATGAATGCTCAGCTTCGGAATCCTCTCAAGTCCTTACTCCTGCTCCGTCGCCTGCGCTCCAAGTCGCCAACGGTGGAACACCAGCCGTTATTAGCATGTGTCCGGCTCGCGTGAGTGTCGCCGGACATCATACTTCTGTTTATTTTATGTTCTAGAGCACTGCCCTCGCAACCTTATTCTCGGCCTTGACTTTCTGTCTACACAATCCGCTTTGATAGACTGGTCTCCTTGTGTTGTGCAACTCGCTCTACCTGCTGCTATTGACCCTCCCGATAATGCTACGATACGGCTATGTTCCACAGAGCATGTTCGCCTCCCACGCCATGCCGTTACCTACACAGGTATCTCCCCTGTTCCACCTATACCAGACGGTGACTACGTCGTATCCCCTAATCTGGATGTGCTGCTCTCGCATAACGTCGCTTTTCTTCACACCGTCATTACCATTTCGGACAACGCCTCCTGCGTTCCAATTTTGAACTTTGGACTTTATACACAAGTACTACCGCGCGGAACATCCCCGGCGCAAATAACGCAGGCCAGAGACTACAACATTTCGGCTTTACCTTCTAACAGCTCCTCGTGTACAACTCTTGCTTCGCCCCCTGTCCCTTCAGACTTGAATGCCTTAACAAAAATGATTGCTCCCGACCTTCCGTCCCAGCGTGCTAATGAACTACGTTGCCTCCTTACCTCATGCTGGGACATATTCGGTCTTGGAGAGCGCCTTCTAGGACAAATAACTGTCGTAAAACATCGAATAAACACCAGTGATGCGAGCCCGATCCATCGGCGACCCTACCGGGTCTCACCTACTGAGCGACAATTCATCCAACATGAAGTTGACAAAATGCTTTCTCGAGACGTCATTGAACCTTCTTGCAGCCCATGGGCATCCCCTGTTGTACTAGTTAAAAAGAAGGACAACAGTTCGTGATTTTTAGTGTATTATCGACACCTTAACAAGGTAACCAAGTGGGATGTCTATCCACTACCACGCATTGACGATGCCCTGGATTGCCTGCATGGAGCACAATATTTTTCGTCCATCGACCTTTGCTCCGGATACTGGCAAATTGCCGTCGACGACATAGACCACGAGAAGACAGCATGTATTACTCCCATGGCCTGTATCAGTTCAAAGTGATGCCTTTCGGTTTATGTTGTGCGCCCTCCACATTTGAACGAATGATGGACGCCCTGCTAAATGGTTTCAAGTGGTCCATCTTCCTCTGTTACCTGGACGACGTGACCGGTTTTTCTCCGACTTTTGTGACACACCTCGAACGCCTATCAACGATCCTATCTCTTTTCTGTCAGGCGGGGCTACAATTCAATTCGTCCAAGTGCCACTTCGGTCGTCGGGAAATCTCTGTGCTCGGGCATCACGTCGATTCTTCTGGTGTACGCCCTGATCCCGATAAAATACGGGCAGTCGAAGACTTTCCCGTGCCAACATGTGCCGAGGATGTTCACAGTTTCTTGGGCCTTTGCCCCTACTTCCATCGGATTGTCCGAAATTTCGCCAACGTTGCGCGCCCTCGCACTCAGTTCCTCAAGAAAGACGCCGCATTCATTTGGGACCCTGAGCAAGCTGGTTCTTTCACTGAGCTGATTGAGCTGCTTACGTCCCCGCCCATTGTCGCTCATTTTCATGCGTCAGCTCCAACAGAAGTCCGTACCGATGCCAGTGGTCAAGGTATTGGCGCTATCTTGGCACAGAAACAAGGGCGAGAACGTGTTATTCCCTACGCCAGCCGCCTTCTTTTTTCTGCTGAGCGCAATTATTCCATCACCGAACGCGAGTGTCTGGCTCTCGCTTGGGCAGTGGGTAAATTCCGCCCCTAGTTGTACGACGACCAATTCGCAGTCCTCACTGATCACCACGCTCTGTGTTGGCTTTCGTCCCTCAAAGATCCTTCAGGGCGCCTTGGTCGCTGGCCTTTGCGCCTTCAAGAATACAACCATTCAATTGTGTACAACACCGGCCGGTTACATCAAGATGCGGAGTGCTTGTCGCGCCATCCCGTCGACCCTCCTGACATTTCTGCCACCGGCATACGTGTCACTGTTCTCTCTCTGGCAGCTTTTCGCGATATTGCAGCCGAACAACGTCGGGACGCCTCCCTACAAGACCTTATTCTACGGCTCATTTCAATGACGCCCGATGCTTCGCTTCGCATGTTTGAACTTCAAGATGGTATATTGTGCCGCTCTAACATGCGCCCGGATGGCCCTGCCCGACTCTTAGTTGTGCCTGAGCATCTGCGTCAGACTGTCCTCGCCCACCTTGATGATGTCCCGACTGCCGTTCACCTTGGCGTGTCACGGACCTATGACCGCGTTCGTCGGCGCTTCTATTGGCCTGGTCTCTACCGTGACGTCTGCCGTTATGTCGCGGCGTGTGAGCTTTGTCAACGAAGCAAAAAACCGACCAAACTCTCTGCTGGTCGCCTTCAGCCACTTGACGTACCATCAGAACCATTCTTTCGTGTAGGTGTTGATCTTGTAGGCCCTTTTCCTACGTCTGATTCGGGAAACAGGTGAATTGCTGTACCAATAGACTACACCACCCAGTATGTAATCACACAGACTCTTCCGACAAGCTGTGCAACCAATGTCGCCGACTTCCTCCTAGAGAACGCCAACCTTCACACGGCGCCCCTCGGCACCTCCTCACCGACCGCGGCCGCTACATTCTTTCTAAAGTTGTCAACGACCTTCTGCATTCGTGCGTGACTAAACACAAACTTGCTACTGCTTACCATCCAAAAACGAACGGTCTAACCGAGCGCCCTAACTGCACACTTACTGAGATGCTGTCCATGTATGTCTCCGCTGACCATCGTGACCATTATGCCTGCTGGCCTGAATTACATGTCCCTGTACGCCCGTGGAGCCATACTCAAAGCTCAAGAAGCACGCCATAGTGCCCGACGTAGCCTTGTGGAGTCGCAGGACAATCAGCGACGCTTATATGACGTCCACCATCATGACGTCCATTACACACCGGGCACCCTGGTTCTCCTTTGGTCGCCGTCGCGACGCGTTGGCCTCTCGGCGAAGTTACTTTCACGCTACTATGGCCCTTACCATATTTTGCGTAAAGTAACTGACGTCACGTACGAAATTACCCTTCTTGAGCCAACCGTGGCTCAGCATCGCTCCGACGTGGTCCATGTCGCGCGCCTTAAATTGTATCACTCGCCCGCGTCCTAACCAGCACCGAGCCAGTGCTTCGGCCACCGGGGGTCATTTGACACGCTGACGAAGAAGATGTCATCTTGGTCGGAAGAAGACGACGCTCTGGACTTCGCGCGCTCTCTACCATCTTGTCAGCCGCTACGATTATTGTAATTATCCTGTAAAGGTACGTCTAACTGTTTTCACCCCGTAACAATATATTAGCATATGTTCACAAGCTATCCCATATTCTAAAAAAAGCGGCCAATAGGCACCAAATCACCTTGTTGTTTTCCACTACCTGTCAACTCGCAAAATTATGTAATGGCATGAAAAATTGAAAACGCCAGGAATTCACGAATCGCGCAAATGAATTCACGAAATGTACATCTGACGTCATTTACGATATACCTTTAGATTGCGGAAAAGTGTACATTGGACCAAACGGTCAATGTTTTAATGACAAAGCTACGCAGCATAAAAACAATATAAAACAGGTACGATAGTCATTTAGCGTCGCATTGGAACAAATGCTCGACTGCTCCAATGTTCTATGGCGCTAGGATTATGAAGCACGCAAAGAATAAAAAATTAAGAGAAATTGTAGAAGCTTACAGCATTACCAAAGCAGGACATAAATGCGTTAGCACAGGGTCGCTCAGCCTAACAAAACATGAGAGCATTTTTAAAGCGAGAGCTTTACCGGCCGCAAATTTGGGATTTCGCCGTGACCGTGCTCAGAGGAGGCACATGACGTCACACCGTGTTCTTCGTTGTTGCGCTCGCCTCTGCTCGCTTTGCCAGCTGCGTCGCATGCTTGATAACGTGTCGGAGGACTGAAAATCAGAGCTCGCGTGCCGCAACAACAGTTGAGGTGGAAGTATAAACGGCAACAATTCTGATAAGCAGCAGGAGGCCTGAAATTGACATCGTAACGAGATGAAGAGGAAACGAATCGCCCAGGAAACAGACGAACAGAGCGCTGAACGTCTGGCTAAACGCCGCAACATATCTAGACAACCAGACTAACCTGGGCTTGCAATGAAGATTAACCAGGGCTAATCATGCTATGCCATTATATCCTGGTTATAGCCGAGCTAAGCCACTGCCATTTTTTTAGATAAGCACCAATACTTTGAAGAGTACGCATGCATTTCAGCCTTCTGTTTATTGATGGTTTTTGACATATAAAAGTTCTGTGAGCTTTAAATAAATTATCCAGTTAGCATTACAGCGCTCGTCCTGTTGCGCATGTTTGAGATTGCTGTCTTGGATTTTTTTTTTTGTGCCACTTCATGTTTTACTCAAGATGACCCAACTCGCCCAAATCAATTTTTTGCCGTAATTATATTCTCGCGCGCAACGCCATCATATGCTTCGCAATTTTTCCTGCACAGATTGTTTTCTTATACTTGTCAAAGCTTTCAATAAAGTACGCTATAAACTTTTTTTAGTAGCTTGGTAACCTGAATCTTGATCCGAACCATTTTTGATACCTTCAGCACTTTTTATTTCACCAGAAAACCCTTCTGTCTATTTAGCCCTCTTGAATAAGGTGCTCCCAAAGAATCCTTTATTGATGCACTTCCTTTTCAGGCGTATTGATTGCCAGATTTTATCGACGATTTGATGGCATGTTTTCATTTTTTTTAAATTGCGTTCTACAGTCACATTTGCTTTCCTTAAACGGTGCTGCAGTTAGCCCCCTTAGAATGTACGCTAGTTATTCTTTTCAGTGTTTAGAAAGTCAGCGCATCGGTAGGTTGCTTTGCAGCTTAGTAATAGAATAGGTCCGAGATTTGCCGGTTGCTCTGATAATGCCCTCATGTCATCGTCTACGCCCTTGAATCAAATTAAATCAAATCATATCAAATTTTCATTTCATCTGTCAAGAAAGAGAGGAAGAGGGTGGCTGGATAAAAGCAGCATTATTGCCGCTTCACTAAGCCAGGCCTCCTATGGTAAAATTCGCCAGTGTGAAGCAACAATATAGGTACATACCTACCGTAGAATATTCCATGGAGTCGGCATGTTAACATTTTAGAAAAGATAAAACGAAAGCGCTGACGCAAAGCCTATTAGCAATACTGCTGCGTCTGGTGGCAGACATGTGGAAAATAATGCTGTCAACACGAAAACCAAACACAGAAGGTCGGCGCAAGATTCAGATTTCTCTTGCATCTCTTTTATTAGCGGGATGATTGAGCGACTCGTGCTGGCGAAACCGATAAATAAACCATATGAGCATTGGGTTTCAGGTGGTATATTCTTGAAATGCAGCGCGTCTTTATTCTTTAAAGCTAACTGAATGCTCACATGCGCTATCGGTATTTCGTCATTAATTCGGTTGTTCCTGTACTGCTGAAATAATTGATGTGTTATGGAACTTGGTGACGCAGATCTGAAATGAAACAAGCATGACATTTTGCATTGGTACATTGAAATCAAAGAGGCGTTATCACCTTTTGTTTGCGTCACCTGTGTCAGTTTTTATTCTGGTCGTCCCTGCTTCATAGCACGGAATCAAGAAACTAAGTTTTCTCAGTTATGGACCCTGAAACATCCAGTGCAGGAACGTACCGACGCTGCCACCAACCGCAAAGTGCATGACAGGGCGCAAAGAATGCTTCCTTGCAAAAAATGATAACATGACATTAGGAGATTTTCATTTTTAGGGGTAAAATAAAATAATAGGTCTTTACCATATGGACATATGCTGTTTTCAGACATCCTAAATATTTCGCTGGAATACATTCCCTTAAACCACTTTCTATTTTTTCCTTCGGTAGTGTACTGTCATCACGTCATGGCGCACGTGCTGGTCAATTTAGTGCCGAGCTTAGTGATGTTTTGAAATGTTCATGGTCATACGTTCACCTCCTGTGCTGCTACATTGTGCTGCGTAAAAATGAAATAGCAATACGTGACTTAGCGAGCCGAAATAAGTGCCAAACGTTCATCGTGTGTACTTCGGTGGCGCCAACCTCTGCAAACTGATGTGATGACAGAAAAAATAACCAACAACGGAATTTGCATAATAATATATGCATAGTACAATTATTGATACAAGCTGCTCAATAAATGTAGTTTCTTTCTTTTTTTAGCACTAGTGCCTGCATCCGAAGCAAAATAAAACCGAGTCAATTCAATAAATACGTCAGCAGTCATAAACGTTCTTATATGTATTCTGGCAGCTGTTCTTTATTGGTAATGTGTTTTTTATATAATGTGATTTACGTTTCTCTGCTAAGACAAAATAGCAAACCGACATCGCAGCCCTTGTTGGGAGCATGGTTTTATTGGACGCTTGTCGATGGCATCATCCCGTTATCATTTTGGGAAATATATCTGTCTACATGATCAATAAGAACCTCACTTCGCGTAATGACCCCTACACAATCTGGCCGATGAAAAATTTTTATTGGTGTTCCATCAACTAACGTAAAGTGTAACATGTATTTTACGATACTAAAAGGAATGCCCTGGTAATTTAGCATATTTCTCACTCTTGATGGGAACAAAAACGTTTGCCTCATAATATCATAATTTTATTAACGCGGAACCTTATATGCGCCATTACGTGATAATCCGCAGCGATTGTGTGGCCGACGCCAAGAAGAGTAAAAACATACGTGGAGTGACCTCAAAGTTCTAAGGGTGGTTCCTGAAAAAAACATAAATTATTCGCTTCGAGAAAAATGTGGTATGTTTGGGCCTGAGTGGGAATCGAGCCCGTGCCTCCTAGGTGCGAGACGCGCATGCTTCGTTGGCCATATGGTGGCTCCATTGTTCCGCTTCCCTAAAGGTACGCCTAGTCCATGCGCCCTTGCACACTTCACATCGAAACCATTTAGCAGACTAAAGGTGTGGCCTAGTGCGTACCTCATTGAGCACGTGACGGCGCAGCGAATGGGAAAGAGGTGGCGCCACCTTATGAGTGCATGTAATAAGTGCCGAAAAGAAAAGCATTTAAGCAATGCGACTAAATTGCTTACGCATTCCCAAACGTAAGCAGTCCTAATTGTCTCTGTCATATTTATCTGCTCACATGAGAGGTCAGTTACCATGTCCAGAGACATGATCAGTGACGTTTGTCGGGTGAAGTACCATTGAAGGGTAGATCTGGTCGCTGCTATATCATCCGCACGAGGTCACATACACGGGGATTCATAAATAGGAGCGCCTTGTCTGTACACGTGAGAGTTAAGCTTATTGTCGGCTTGATTTCTATAGAAACTGTGCACAGGTTTGTTTGTTAGCAGTGGCTTTCGTTGAACGTTAGGTTTGGGAGTGTGAAATTATCAGAATTCACACAAAAATGAAAAAAAAATGGAGGACGCTTAAGCTTCGTCTTGAAGAGTGGAACGCGATAGCGTTATCGCACCCCGTTCGCACCGCCTACTCAAACGCGGTGCGCCAGCCAGACGTCGCCATCGGCACAGATAGCCGGGCCCCGACACGCCATGAAGGCGGAAGCGATCACGGGGCGAGTGGCGCGCCACGTGTCGGGGCAGCGCCGTACATTCCGAGGGGGGGGATCTTCTGTTTTTGCCGCAAGATGGCTCTGCGTGTGCGCAGAGCGCAGAAGAAATTTAGCGGAAACGTACTTCGCTACTCGTGAAACTGCGACTAGTGTAAGTTACATGGTCATAATTACCGATATAAACCGCAGTATAACTTTCTACTGCACGTTTCTAAGGCAACACTGCATTCACTAGAGGCGATTTTGTCCCGTTTTGAAGGAACGTGTGGTTAACAATGACGGGGGTGTGCCCTATGACATGTTCATGGTATTAGGCATGCACAGCATGTGGAAAACAAGAATGGCTGTCAGACATGCAGATCCTATTGTAAGATCGGTAAGAGAAAACTTCATTGAAAGCATTGCCTATATCTGAGATGTGTACCAGTCCCAGGACTAACAGCCAACGTGGTATCCTGTACTTAATGACCTAGTGTCATTAAAACGTTTTTAGCGATGTCGCATCACCAAGCTACTGGTTGGCGCTTTTAACATTTTTGTGGTGGTTTCTCTGTTTTGTGTTGTCATATTAGAAATAAAGAAAAAAAAAACTCCTGCCTGAGTGGTACCGTCTCCGTCTCAAACTCCGGAGACCCTGGTTCGATTCCCACCAGCCCATCTTGCAAGATGTTTTTTATTTATGAAGTGCCTTCTGGGATTTATCGCTCACGGCAAACGCCGCGGACGCTGACACCCGACGCCGACGACACCGGGTTTTCTGCGACACGAGCTCCTTAACGCTGTCGCGTTAATATTGCAGTGGTGGAGTGGTGCTCCCATCCCTCGTTGAATTGTTGCAAGGTACTTTTATCTTATTTTTCAGCATCATAAGAGGTATCGCAGGAGATGAACACTTCACTTTGTTTTTCTCATGAAACAAATAGAAAAAAAAATATTCACACATGTCACGAAAATCATCAATAGTGCGAAATCTCATCAGCAATCAGTCAGTAGTGCAACTGTTATTACTATGTAAGCATGGCGTTTATATTTATGGAAACTTCAGCAAATTGTTCAAAACATACTTAACTTTTTAACATGTTTATATATGCAAGGATCGACAACGTAGCTTTCGGGCAGCATCATTATATAAATTTTGAAACTATTGCGAACGTTAAACTCACCTCAATTTTCCGAATATGTGTCATGAGTTTTTGACTTTCATTCTGCAAAGCGTGCAAAAATAATAATGGCATTGTGTTAAGAATTACCACAGCAAAAGAATAAGGTTAAGGAAAAAAAGCCAAGCAAATATTTCACTTAATAGTGGTACACGTAATTTGCGACATTGCTTTCTATACGATTTCGAAAGCGGGGCTCTTTTGTACGGCGGGTGTCCTAAGGCTCAGATTCACATCATGCAGGCATGCAAAACACTTGATAGCGTCATGTTTTCAACATCATACATAAATCAAGAGCGCGGCTTGCTATTGCGACCCGATTCTACTCGGTGACGCCAAGCCAGAGGAGACGTGTAACAAGGCGGTTTCCATGTTTTTTTCTTCTTGAAGAATTTTACATGCAAATGAGTGTTTGCTCTGCTTACATAACTTTTTAGTATTGCTGGGCTCTCCCATTCTTATGGTTATAATAATTCTAATGACTAAATGCATGGCATGGCAGTAAAAAAAAGTGGCGCAGTTTCGCCCAAAACACGAAGCACCGACTGCAATTGGTCGGTAGCTACTATACTTACTAAACTATACTAAATTCGTAGATGGCCATATGAAATAAAGATTGTAGCTTTATCGGCCGTACAAACTTCAAACATTTCCTTAATTACTAAATTAACAAGCACGGTGGCACGGGCACACAGGTAAACATGAACACATCTCACTCGACGACCGTGCAAACTAGCAGTCAAAGTGCTGGAGTGAGACACCGTGGCACCAGCAGCCAGTGAATGGACCTCCGTACATCTGTCGCTTCGACGCAACGGAAACGTCCAAACCACAGCGCATACGAAGCTACCGGAACTGCACGCACTCTGCAAAAATCACAGATCGCATTGAAGATGAGGCCGGCGCGGGCGGGCACTGTGACTACGTCAAAGGTCGCTTTCAAGATATGGCGCCCGCACGGCCGCGCACTAAGGAGCAGCCGCTCAAGAAGAACGCCCCTCCTTAGTCGTCGCTGCTTCGTTTCCTATAAAACGTTGCAAATGAGGCGTAAACCAAGTTTAGCCGACCACAAATCGAAAATATTCATAGAGGCTTGCAAAACAAAATTATTAACTAATGCAAAGCCTTCACATGGAAACCGACCACCTAATGGGCGTCTTGCGCTGGAGTTTGAGGTATAGTAGCGGTGCCTGGTGGCGGCACGGGAAACGACATCTGGGTCGTACCTGCTTGGGTCGTATTGAACCCTGGCTGTGGCGAAGCACGTTTCTAGGCCGAGTTTTGCGTCGATTCGCACCTCTTTTTCTGCCCTGTTGCGAGTGCGAAAAGGCTTGTCACTTCTCACAGACGGCGCCGACCACGCTGCGAGCTCGCCGCAGCCTATAGTTTAACGAAAACGGACTCTCCGTGTGCCATGGGACGTAATGCTAGGAGCAGAAGGAATCGGTGACGCCGATCTGGAGAGGCCTAGCCCAGCCTCGAAAAGTCGTCACCGTCATTATTCTGCGTCGTGGGCTGCCATGAACAAGAATGCCTGAATCCCAACATCAGATTCTTCGGTTTCCTTCAAGGCCTCACGAAGTGGAGCGTCGGGCGCGCTGCATAGCTGCAGTTCGTCGCGCTCAGTAAGCGAAACTTCGCGCCTTGCTGACTGCTTCACCTGTCTTGAAGCTTGCTTGATTATCTGCGTTCTAATGTTCGCTCTTTTGCACATACAGTCCCAACAGCAGACCGACATAGCAGCAGGCATGGCTGGCAATTCACGATTCGAGACCCGGACGCAGCGACAATTAACAATTCAACCGATACGAAGTGGTGAAGTGACCAGGTGTGTGCAAATGAGCACAAATGGTCGGGCTCATTCGATGACAATTCACTACTCCACTACGAGCAGCACAGGTTAAGAGAGTTAAATGCGCTCATCCTTGATCTCAAGCTAGCACGTTGAGGCAGCGCAACAAGGCAGTATTGATTGCAGCACACCGTTGTTCGAGCGCTGTCATTAAAACCTACATCAAGCGAGCAGCGCACGAGCTCGCGCTGCAGCGCGATTCGCACGTACGCGCGAGCTCATACATTGCATCAGTTATTAGCAGTTACTAAAAGGGACAGATGGCCGCTACTACAACGCTGGCATAACTACTTGTTTAGCGGCATGCAGTCAACGAAGATTGCAGGAGGCCCGCCGTTTCGCGGCATGTCGAAAGACCACTGCCATCACGGCGCGTACGATCGTGCGCTCGAGCAGTTCGTACATCGCGGCGCGTACCGTCGTGTGCTCGAGCAGTTCCGTACCCATGATGCCTGCTTACCGCTGCTGTGGATTCATTTATAGGAAGCATTTCCTCACGTTTGTGCGCCTGAATCTAGCAGCTAGCGTGCAAACCTTACCTGAAGTTCCAATTCGTACGCGACTTGCTTCACTTGCGATTGACACGGTGCTAAAACTGCGCCGCCTAATTCTTGAACGGCGCACACGTATTCGGCACTGCATAATTTCTAGCTTTTACGCAGCTTGCCCACCTGAAAAAATATTCGGCGCCCGATATTCGCTGCAGCCGTGAAACAACACAACCGAAAGTGGCGGGTCCATATTGTAAACGTGCTTTCCGAAGCAGACGACCGAGCTTGGTACGACCCATTTGAGCACAGAGGGCGCTTTTTAGCACCTTTTTGCAGCGCCCCCTGGGCAATGCAAGAACACCATATCCAGTTCTCACCGCCGTAGTTTCTCGGCCGCAGGCGCATACGCTGTAATATGTTGGCGCTGTAAATTACTGCGCATTACTGCGAGAGTGGCGCTGACGAAGAATGTGTTAAGGGAGATATGTGGCGGTATTATCTGTACTTAAACGCATCAACAAGCAGTAATAGGCCTACACCGTCCATGTCTTCTATTTGGTCATTGTGCCACAATAAAAGCTTGGAGCGTTCACGCCTGAGCAGGTGAACAGCTGTATCGACCATGCTGATGTCGTCAAGGCTCCTCCATGCCCACTTTCGGAAGAAGGTATTCATTATCGACATGTTATTCAGTTCTGAAAACTCTACTAATAGCACTCCTCTGTTATTCCTAGAGCCTATACCATATCCCCCACGGACTTGTTTCCAGCCTGCTTCTTGCCTACCCTGGCACTGAAGTCGCCCATCGGTATAGTGTATTTTGCTTTGACTTTAACCATCGCCAATTCCACGTCTTCATGGAAGATTTCGACTTCCTGGTAATCAAAACTGGATGTAGGGGCGTAGAGCTGTAGTACCTTCAATATGTACCTCTCATTGAGTTTCACAACAAGACTTGCCACCCTCTTGTTAATGCTATACAATTCCCATATGTTAACAGCTATATCCTTATAATCAGGAATCCGACTCGTAGTTCTCGTCTCTCCGCTAAGCCCCTGTAGCACAGGACGTGCCCGCTTTTCAGAATTGTACATTCTTCTTTCTTCCTCCTAACTTCACTCAGCCCAATTATATCCCATTAACAGCCCTCTAATTTCTCCAACAGCACTGCTAGACTCGTCTCACTAGATTACGTTCTAGCGTTAAACGTTGCCAGGTTAAGATTCCAATGGCGGCCTGTAAGGAACCAGGGAGTCTTTGCATCCTCTGCTGCGTCACAGGTCCGACCGCCGCCGTGGTCAGTCGATTCGCAGCTGCTGGGGACTGAGGGCCGAGGTTTGATTTTTCAGTACATATAGGAGGTTGTGGCCAAGTACTGCACCAGTGTGGCCAATCCTTCTCTGGTATGAAAACATGTTACCGGTTCTCCTCACCGAAATCAGGCCACACTCCAGGCCTGTTTATGCAAATTTATGAACTCGCGGATTTTTTTATCCGGTGCAAAATTGCGCGTAACCGGGATTTGAACCACAGTCCTCTTTCACACGAGGCGGATGTTCTACCACTATACCGCCGCTGTCCTTCTATAGTAATGCAGAAGGAATCAAGTTGATAGAATGGCGAACGCAGTATCACGTCGGCTTTACGACAATGCAATACCGTTTCTGAAACGATGATGATGGTAAGACGACAGCGTGACGATGGCGGCACGGTGACGATGACACTGTGACAATAGTGTGACGTCGGCGGCATGCCGAGAATTAGGACAATAATTACAATAGCCTGACAACGGTATGAGAATGATATGATGAGAAGTGCAAGGCAACAATGGTGTGACAACAACAGCATGACGAGAGGGATGGTGAAGCTTGGGTGAGAACGATAACACGGCCACGACGACTGTATGACAATGATTGTCTGCGGACTGCATTACAAGAATCGCTACCGCCATGACACGGCGACAGTATGATAATGGAAGCTTGGCAGCGACTGTCTCATGACGATGCGATGAATACAATGAGCTTACAATGGTCGTATAATAACGACGGAATCACGACAGCTTTAGCACGGTAAGACAACGGAGATGTAATGACGTGGATGAAACACTGACAGATAAACGACGGTGGGATGATGTTTCTGTAGGTATTACGATGATAAAAGGAAAGCGTGACAATGAGGGAATGACAGAAATCGTATGATGACTCTGCGACGACAAACGCTGGCGAGTGTGGTAGCACGAAGTTACAACGGTCAGGATAAAATGACCACAACGGCCTGTAGGTGAACGTGAGACAATAAACTCATGGCGACAAGCGCAGGACGACGATCCCATGAAGACCACGCAATGACAATGACGGCACGATATTTGCGTGAAGACGACGAGCGGACGAGTGTATGATGACCGTGACATTATGTCTATGGTATCATTAATTGTGTATGACAACGCTGGCATGGCGAAAATAGCGCGATCACGAGAGCATGACTAGAGTGAGAGGAAAGAGGAAGTGATGGCGGTATACTGACCATGATGGCATCACGGAGACGGCGTGACCAAGAATGCCTGACGACTGCATATTGACAATGGCGTGATGACAACGGCATGACCAGTGTCCAATGACAAACACAAACTGACGAGGATCCATGCAACGAAAAGGGTGGTATCACGACAACGAGCAGACACGCAGTGGCCGAAACTATTATACAATTTTGGTCTCTATGTAGGCGCAGTGGTAGTCACGATGACAGTATTGATCCAGTAAGACGAATAAGCTGGAACGATGACGACGCCTCATGACCGTGACCACTTACCTAAATGTTCAAGTTGGTAGACAGCTTGGCGCCACTGGAGGCTACGTAATACTATTATCATTCTTCGAACGTCGCTATCTAATTAGCATCATGCCGCCATCGTCATGCAGCTTTTGTCGTACAATTGACGTAATGTTTTGTCCTTCCATCGTCGTCCGTGCGTCGTCGTCATGCAGCCGTCGTCAAAGCTTCACCTTTATGGGTGATGAGAGTGGCGATGACGTAGAATGTGTTAAGGGAGATATGTGGCGATATTGTCTGTACTTAAACGCATCAACAAGCAGTAATAGGCCTACACCGTCCATGTCTTCTATTTGGTCATTGTGCCACAATAAATGCTTGGAGCGTTCACGCCTGAGCAGGTGAACAGCTGTATCGACCATGCTGATGTCGTCAAGGCCCGTTGGCGCACAATTTTACTGCCACGTGGCAATTAAAGCAGCACGCGAGTGCTGACGACGTTGCGAGCTGGCGCCATAGCAAGCCTCATTGACTTCCCGAACAATGCACACAACACAGAGGGGTTGTCTGCGAATGCTCTCTCCTATAGTGCAGTAGTAGAGGGTCTTGCAGGATGACAGCTTGACCATGGCGGAATATTGACACGTGTTTATCTTTATCGAGTGACTATGTTTCATTCCTAACAAATGTTGTCGTACAAGGCATGACGCACCTTCATGTACAAGAAGTTTCTCGAATTTTATCAATGGTTCTATCCTCTGTGTGTTACCACCGAAACTTGTGTAATGTGATTTCATGCATGCACGACGTGACTGTTGTAGAACATTCTGGAAGAGGCGCAGGCATCAGCGATTACTCAGGAACATTCGATGACTGATGTACGAAAGCCGACGCGCTTAACCCACTGGTCAAATTTTCGACGATCGCCGCAATCGCCGTTCTTTGAGTGTAGCCCGTTTTTGAGGGCACAAGTTCGCCCGAATAAACGCTAGTTTCGTCATTTCCATTATTGCTGCTTTCTTCCGCATCACTACCACGTGACATCTGGTGTAGGTGCTAGTTCGTTCATGTACCGGACGCCCTCGACAAGCTGTGATCGAAGCCGGGACCACAAAGACAACGCCGACGTCATCCTGGAATATCGAGCAAGCCGCCTACTGCAACAGATGCCCCCGTAGCATGGAATTCTACCGAAGAAGACCAAAACGATCGTGTGTAAAACACACTCCAATGGCTCCCCAGCGTCCCCATTCGGCTGCAACACCCACGGGACCCACCATCTTTTCATGGATCGTCGATCTACGTGGGCATCGCGTCTTTCAACAACTGGGTCTCCAAAGACATGCTGCGGCATGTATACTTCGGCTTAGAAGGCGCCACCAGAACGTGGTTCGAGAACCGAGAGTCAACCCCAACAGTGTCGGAGCGTCTTCCTTCGGACCTTTACGAACATGGTGCGCAAGTGGTAGAAGCCCGCGTAGAATTACCCAAAGAAACCATATCGACCTTCACCGAGAAGATGACGCACCTGTTCCACCACGCCGAGCCTGATATGCCTGAGGAGAAGAAAATTCCGTTCCTCATGCGTGGAGTAAAACAGGAGCTCTTCGTCAGATTCATACGCAACCCCCCTCCCCCCCGCCCTCCAGGACAGTTTTGTTAAATTTGTTTCCGAATCAACAACCATTGGGAAGACGCTCGATATGCGGAGAAGGCAGTATAACCGCCAAAACTACACCGATGTTCAATCACTTGGAAGTGATGGCCTGCCATGAGAGCGGTCGTTCGCGGGGAACTGCAGAAGCTCTTCTCTAGGTCGCAGCGTTAAGTAGCCTCAATCACCGGCATCGTCAAAGAGGATGTTACGGTCACTTGGGATTGCCGAAGTGCAGCCGTCATCGCTAGAGCTCCAGTCGGAAACGATGACTTATGCAGCCGCCGCCCGCCATCAAGGTCTCCCTCCGTGATCAGGCCAGGGCCTGTAACACCGCAATTCCGTCGTCCACCGCCGCCGCCGCCATCGCGCCCACCCACCCCCCAGCGAAGCTACGCGAGCAAGACGGACAAATGGCGAGCCCCAGACCACCGCGCGCTCCGCTGTCACTGCAGAGAAGGCGGTCAAGTGTACCGCCAATGCACATACCACGACTTGGGACGCCGAGGGTTCGCCGTCAAGGCGCCGCCTCCACAGCTTGGGTAGCGTCCACATGACATCGCCGACTACCCCGCCGCCACTCAGTAGAATTCTCTACGACCGTCCCGTTCACCCTCACCAGGCCACTTCCTGTCGCCGCAACACCAATTATACACTGGCCCAGCCTGGTGCCGGTCTGCGAGCCTATATCCGAAAAACTAAAAACAGCAAACCAAAAAGGTGTGGTCACTGTTCTTCGAACTGATGAAGATCTTCGGCCGCCGATAAGTCACTGAAAATTCTGCGTCGAGGACATACCAACAACACGCCGCCATCCCGATCTGGAAGCAAAGAATACGCCAACGAAAGTCGACCTGACGACGCCACGTGCCAGTCACAGATCAACGCGAAGCAGCCGTGATCCCACGCCAAGCATGGACGCCATTTGCACGGACAAATATTGTCCATGCAAGTATGTCACGAGGGCTTGGTATCATATGTAAATTGCGAAGCTTGATTCCAGTGTGGTTAAAGAAACAGTTATACTACACTTTGGTAACTCACACATTCATTACTGTCTACTTGGGTGGGGCACCACGACAAAACCTAACATGGAAAGTATACTTCTACTCCAAAAAAGAGTATTACGTATTATGGAAGGTCAACCATACCATTGTCACACAGCTACAATATTTGAAAAGCAACGAATCCTGACCATTCGTGATATCTTCAAACGGAAATTAGCTACTATAATATACAACAAAAGAGTATCTGATCCACCTGGTTTTGTAAATAAATACCTTCAAACAGAACACTGCCACAACTTGCGACAAACGTTTAATAAAAAGAAAAGCTGCGCACAAACTACGGCAGCCACAAGCTTGACTACCTAATACAAGATTTCTTGCACAAACGCCCTATTGCATTGTCCATTATCGAACCAAGCACTTCTGTCCGCGCCCTGAAACAACTACAAATTATCATTTCAGTAGGGACGGACTCTGTAGGCAAGTGATCACCTTTATTGTACGGAATTGTTGTTGTCATCGTTTCCTTGTTGTTCATTATATCGTCTAGTCTTTGTGTAATTTCTCTTGAAGTCACCATATTTTACATATATTGCGTATCCTTGCAGTTACATGTGGTTTCCACTACTTTCTTAACTATTAATTCCTGTTTTTTTACTGTTCTCTTTTTTCTTATTCTAGCTGAGTGTTTGTGCTAATGGGTAGCTAGCGCTTTGTCAGACATTTATTTCCCTTTTCGCCAGAGTCCACGGTAAATCTGCACATGATTGCCAAAAAATAAAAACTTCCAACTTCCAACTTCAGACTGCAATGCACGACAAAGAACCACCGACCTTGACCTACTTTTCGAAGGCGCACGCACTCACTACCATAGTGGACACAGGAGCTGATTACTCATTCACAAGTGGACCCATCGCCAGCCCAGTTGAAGAAAGTTAGGATTGCATGGGAATGCCCTCAAATTCGGACAGCTGGAGGAAACTAATAACGCCGACTGGAATCTGCACGGCGAGAATTACGGTTCATGACCACACGTACCCTGCCACCTTCGTTAATCTCCAATTGTGTTCACGAGACATCATTCTCGGCATGCACTTCCTGAACTAACACGGAGCAATCATCGACCTGAAGTGTAAGTTGATAACGCTGTCGGAAGGTCAAGCGATACCATCGCAGAGCTGTCGTAGTCACCACGCCATCAGTGTGCTCGAATATCAAGTAAGCGTCCAGCCTCGCTCCAGCAGTGTTATTTCCGTCGGCACAGAAGCACCCGATGACGTGGAAGGCGTCATCGAGGGCGACCAGCATCTACTGCTCAACCGTGAAATTTGCGCCTCAAGAGGGATCGCTGGACTGCACGGATGGAAACCGAAAGCGATGCTGACAAACTTGAGCCAGGAGTTCAAGTACATAAACAAGGGCACGACGATCGCGTACATCGGGGAAATTGTGGAAACCAGCAATGCGTTTGTCTTCTCGGATTCTGCCGCATCTACCCGACGAATGTAGTTCCCGAACCAGGCCTCAACATAAGTACAAGTTTCCCCATGAAACAGCTCAGAAGTCTCCTCTGACAATACGAAGACTCCTGTTCGACGTCACCAAGGATTCGACAAACACCAGTCGCAAAGCATCTCATTATAGCCGAAGAGTGCACTGAAACAGTCCGCCAGAGCTCTTACCGTGTTTAGACGCGAGAACGTGAAGCTATAAGACAACAAATCGGCGAAATGCTGCTCGACGACGTCATCCAACTGTCGGAAAACTCGTGGGCATCTGCTGTAGGTTTGGTGAAGCAAAAGGATTGAACCCTACATTGCTGCGTGGATTATCGTCGATTGAACAAGATCACGAAGGCGGACGTATACCTTGACCCAAGAATAGATGACGCATTGGATCAGCTCTGCAATGATAAATACTTCTCGTCGATGGATCTAAATTCTGGCTACGGCTAACTAGAACTCGACTAGAAAGAGGGCGAAAAAGCCGCCTTCATCACGCCAGACAGCCTCAATGAATTTAGGGTCATGCAATTCGTACTGTGCTCAGCGCCTGCAACGTTCCAGTGGGTCATGGACACGTTGTTAGGAGGATTGAAGTGGTAGACCTGTCTTGTTTCCTTGAATGACGTCGTCGACCTTGCCAGAAACTTCGAAGGTCGAGTACTAGACGGCATGAAGTCATCTGGGCTCGCTCTGAAACCAGAAAAGTGCCGCTTCGCTTACGATTAGCTTCTGTTCCTGGGCCACGCCATCATCAAATCTGGAGTACGCCCTGAAACGCAGCAGACGCCTGCCATCGCAAATTTCCAGTAGCCCATCGACAAGAAAGCAGTGCGTAGATTCATTGTAATGTGTGCCTACTACCGGCGTTTTGTCAAGGACATTTCACGCATCACTGCACCGCTGACGCATCTAACTAAATGTAATGTCGCTTTCAAGTGTGAAACGCCGCAGGCCGACATATTTCAAGAACTCAAAGGAAGCATGCACTCGCAACCGGTATTTGCACACTTCGACGAGGACGCCGATTCAGAAATGCACACGGAAGCCTGTACTCTATGCCTCAGTGCCGTCCTAGTTCAGAGAAATGAGTTACATGAATGGGCCATTGCTTACGCTAGCCGGTCGCTGTCTAAAGCGGAAGACAATTATTCTGCAACCGAAGAGGAATGCCTGGCCATCAGTCAGTGTGAGGCTAGATAGAAGGTCTTGCTGTTTTTGTGTTGCCAAGTTTTGGCGAATACAGCAAAGTGCATGACGATTCCACACGCTGCTGTGTCGGCCAATAACCGGAAACGAAGGATGCAAGTGAGTTCCGCGAAGAGGGTACGGGGGAAATATCCACGCATAGGAAGAAATAGTATTAGCGGCTTGCTTTACCAACACTTAGCCGGCTACGACCAATGGATGCTTTTGTGGACGATCGCCATCGGGTCCCAATTGTGATCTTTGGATTACAAGCGATGCGACCCACAGCTGCACGTTGGACAGTGTTTTCTCACTAATGTTCAGTGCAACCCACCATCTGGCAGAGATGCCATCAAAAAGCCATGGTTTCAAGGAAACATTTTCATAACTTGCATGGCGGCCGCTTGCAGGAGAAAAGGGGACGACTTGGAGCATAACGTAGAGGAGAGGGAAATGACATGCGTCTTTGAGCCATTCTATCCCCTGGCATGCTGTAAAGAGTGCCGCTATTTCCACCAATGCGTGGGCGGCACGAAGGGGGTTGTGCTATTGGTTGCAATGATGTGAACTCGCATGTGTGAATGGCTGGTTTGAGACTGCTTCATGCAACTCAGGGTTCAAAAGGCGATGTTTTGGTTCTGTGCGTGGGAGTAGAGCTTCGGGCTTAGACTCAGAGAGATGCATCGGGTTTGAATAAAGCGTCTCTTTACCGGACAACGGCTCTGCCTTCGCGCTGCACCGTGGGGCGCCGACTTCGGACCACAAACACATTCCCTCCTTAAAGGGATGGTGAATAAAAAAATTTGTCGCCGAGATTTTTGTCTCCAGTGATAGCTGTCGCACCGAGAGCTACCAAAAGAACACTCTTTCTGAGGAGAATCGAGCGAAAAATAATTAATTTAATGAATATTTCTCAAATCACAGCACCTACCGGCCTCCTCTGAAAGCTCTGGCAAAACCGGATGTCACGTCACGCTTACCCACCTCGAGGCCCATTGCGAGCGATCGTCCACACTGAGCGCGCGAAGGGGTGAGTTGACGTTTGCAGCAACACGCTTTCTTTGTTCGACTGCCCTGTTCGTACCGCTTCCTCGTGTCAGCTGTTCGAAAACCTCGTCTTTCATCTCGTGGATTTGTGGTTTGATGTGTGGAACAGCTGTGTCAACGCCGCAAAATGCCGAGGGTCTGCTGCGCGCAGGTGAAAACGGCAGGCAGCGGTAGTCTTTTTCTCGCATACTTGTTCACGCTGTAGTTTTGTGCAGAGGTGCCGTTTGACCGTAATTTCTCATTTGTACGACGTTCTGAGCCACATGTTTTGCCAATTCTGCCATAATGAACCGAAAAAAAAAATTCGTCGACATGAGACTGGTGGCGCCATCTCGTGTGCACCAAGGGAAGGAGTGCTCGACTGCGATGCAACAACGGGACGCTGAAACCGCTGCGCATGTACTCGTTCACTTCGTGAAAACAAGACGTTCCCTGCTTACAGAGGCGTGTTTAAATCACTGCACATGCCTGGCTTCAATCCTCACCCGTTGCTTCATCGCACCTATTCTCAATAACAGCTACTTGCGCGCATCAAGCAACTGCCGCGTGAGAGTCGGCAGCCGACTGTTATGCTCACGCCGCCGGACACACCTGCTCCGATGGCGTAGGTACAGGGAGGTCAACACGCGTCAATACCTTCAGCGATTTCTACGTTTTTTTTGTACAGTGTGTACTCACGGCCTCTGTATTGTGCATTGGTGGCTTTCATGTTTTACGCGCTAGCAGCTACCCATCCAAGCGGGCGGAGCAAAACGCTTTGCGCAGAACGCAGAGTAAATTCCTTACGTCGCCTAACATTGCATAGCCTGAGGCATAGGCGTCCTCGCTCTGTTGAAGCCAAACATGGCAAAGCGTTTGCGTGAGTGAATCACACTGGGCGCACCGCCACGGATGCAACACTGTCAATGAGGCATGCGCCTCTGGTCTCGTAATTCATTCGTGACAGGTGCGAGCTTGCGATCCGAGCCGCAGGAACCGCGTTTATATCTGGCTTCCACCTATGATGCCACCCCTGATCTCTCGAGGCCAACGCGTGTACATGGAATACACAGTGTAAACACCACTTTGCTGGTCCAGACTCTCGGCACCGCGGAAGGGGACTGCTGCGGCGGGTCGTCGTCAATTTCGCTTGATGACGCGGACGGATCGTACGCATACGCCTTTATCGCTCGTGGTCGTTCAGTAGGCCGCTCATCCAAGTCGGAGTCATAAGTTCCGCTCATGCTATCGCTCTCACTAGAACTTTTCATTTTGCACTGCGCAGCGCGAGGAAAACAACACTGCGCAGCCGGCCAGCTCGCTCCGCGGCTGCTGAAGGTAGGTGTGACGTCAGATCCGCCGGCTTGTTGTCGGGAGCGCTTTGCGAGTGACGCGGTGGCCGCTCATAGAGAGTCAAAAATAAAGCCATCCGCTCAAAAGTAACCCGAATAATGACTATATACTATAGCAATCGTGTCTTAGGAATGCAATTGTGGGGCTTTCTCTATATTCTTCGACTTTTATTCTGTATCCCTTATAGGGGTATTACTCAGGCTCGAGCGCGCGCACCTGACCCTTCTCTGGATCGCACAGCGTCGGCGGACCGGCAGTCGCTCCCTAGCACTTTCGCAGCAGCCCTAGCAGTCAGAGCTGTGACCCCTAACCCGCGGTTCGCAGTGAGTTGCGACCACGGCGGGTTCAGGCCAGTGGGGACAGGGCGAATCTCGACCTAAGGTGTTTATTCACCTTAGAGTACAAATATTCCAACAGACCACAACAGCCACAACACATACAAATACAACACAACACAAAACCTCAGCGGCGGAGCATTCCGCACGTCTGGGGTGAAACAAACCGCACAATGTGGGAACCACAAAAGAGGCTGATAAGCGTTCAGCTCACCCAAAGTGGATCCGCGCTCGGGCCCTGGGGCGGTGAGTCGCACACAAAGGCCGGGCGCAACAGGCGGACGGCGTGCGGCTGTCTCAGCGGCTGAATTGAGATGCGGCCTTTCGCAAGCTCTTCCACCGTGAGACAAAGATGCATCGGGGGAATAGCGCTTCTCCCCGAGCGGCGGAGAGGAGTCTCCCCGGTTCCAAGAAAGGGAAAGGAGGGAACGGGGTGCCTTGGCTGCAGCGTCGCGGCCAGGCGCGAAGAGCAGCGGGAGCGGCGAAGGTGCCCTCTCCCCGCTACCCTCCGCGAGCGAGCACGTGATTATCGCGTGATAACCGCGTGGCCGCTCCGGAGATATCGGGATGCGCGTGCGATCCCCACACCCTTTAAGTAGTATTGAAGCTGCCAGAGGATAAAGGTAAATGAAATTAATCGATGCAGTTGACCCTAGGATTGGACAGCCCGCAGTGTAGAAAGTGCTTAAGTCCGGTGAATCTGACGCTCGCTGCAACTTGGACCGGCCTGTACGCTGCGAGGAGCAGTACTTGCAAGGGAGCAAGGAACGTTGACGCGACCGAGAGACGCATGGCCAGTGGTGGTCAAGTGGAGCATTTGGAGCACCGAAGTACTCCATCACGACGAGCCTCGGGGACAAGACTAACGCAGCTAACAGCAGCACTGGGTGACGCATCATGGCAGGGTGTGGCTCATTTTGTCCTCTCTCGAGATCGTTTTCACTGAATGCAGTTGCATGCAGGCACACTCTGGGAGGAATTGGATTGCACCCGCGCATTGATGCTTGAGATAGAGGCGTTAAAGCTCAAGCTAGAGCCGGACAAGATGAGGTCGTCGCGTGTCTCGTCAAAGGAACCGGAGAACCGCAATCAACAGCGGAATGGCATGATACGCAACAGAGTTGAAAGCAGTCCTTGCCCCCATGCACACTAATGAGCCAATTACTCTCCCCTTGTTCCAGAACGTGGACGCTCTTTTTGCGGCATTGAGTGTATCTAAAGAAGTACAGGTCACTATTATATTACCATTCTTAAATGAGAACATGTGAACATTCGTTGACAATCATTCGGAGCCTGGTGTAATGCATTACTGAGACCTAAACTCTAGAGTATAGAAGGAACTGCAGATGACTGCAACTGAGCACCGGCGATTGTTTCTCGAAATGAAGAGGAAAGCAGACGAGTTTTGGAGCCAAGTTGCGGCAGGCCTTGAGACAATGTTCACGTAGAGAGGTGTATAGGCGTGTGAGAAGTAGAGATGTGCTGTCGTTTGAGAGACTGGAGGAACTACTGACAGCTGATATGCCAAAGCAGTTAATGCCGAATGATCTCCGCTCAATAATCACCCCGCAGGAAGTAGAGGGTTCGTGAAAGCCAAAGACATAGCAGAGTTAGCCGCAAATATAGAAGAAAGCATTGACATTAGCAGGCAAGACCGTTTCCATGGTACTGAATCCGGAAATTGCTATAGACTGCAAGCTAAACAAATTACTGGGTCGAGCATCAGCCCTACTTCTATGGTGGGTTTAGGATGTGGGCAACAGGGTCCCCTTAAAATAGATTATGACGCTTCACATCACACTACTGCCAAGAAAGCACAAGTTTGGCGTGCAGCACCCCAGAATGAGATGTCAGTTGAGAGCCCTGCCACACGACCGCGACACACTGCCTTTGGAAAAAACGCAATGACGGGTGACCCGAGAATCGAGATTTTAGTGGGAGGCGAATCCTGCGTCGCGCGCATTGATTCAGGTGCAGATATCAGGGTGATACGAGTGAACGCGGTAAAAGCAGAGATTCTGAGTGAGAGCAGCGGCAGAATAAAGCTAACTGGTGCTTTTAGACAAGGTGTCACCATACACCTAATGTATGTGCCTCTCAGTATTCCGCGCTCATCAGTGAGCGCGACTCAGCGTGTGTCATTGCGTTACACAGTAACTGATGAGGTAACACCATGGCGGCAGTTTTACTCACTCCGGAAGATTACGAATGCCTTCGTCACTACCGGTAAGAGCTACTGAATGATCTCAAGCAATGTGGTTGCCGTACAGATTTTCAAGTGAAGGAATTGGGACCAGTTCAGTATTATCCGATGAGAGAGCAAGAGAAGGTTACTGTATGCCGTAATGCTAACAGCGTGCAGCGCGCATTTGAAGAACCATCGAGCAATGAGCGCCAGACGACTAGCACTGAGAGTGGGGCAAACGCCTTATTAGAACATGAAGCAGAGAAGGTAGAGGGCGCACAAGCATTCGAGCCGCGAAATTCTAATCCCACGTCAATTCAGGAGCAGCAGCAATCGGAAAGTCGGGATGCTGTAGGGACGGATAATATAGGCGACAGCGAGCAACTTCAGCCAGTCACAGAACGTTATTTCGCGGAAGAGCAGAAAGATCAATCATTGGCCGATCGTCGGCGCCAGACGAAAGAGGGGTCGCACGCCATGGTAACCTATAATCCCCTGCTTTATCACTGGGAGAGAAATTAGATGGGAGACATTGCCTGCAGTTGGTAATACAAAAATCGCGCCGAGCTGAAGCGTTAGAGTTAGCGCACGACAGTACTTCGGTGCTCACTTCTTAAAAAAGGACAAAAAAGCGTATTAAAGGGGCCTTCTTTTTGCCATCATTGGCGTCAGATGTGAAGCGAATTGTCGGAGTTGCGATGGGTGTCAGGTTCATGCACGTAAGTTGAAAACTGATCGGGTGCCCATAACTCCCCTGAACAGACCGCAGACACATTTTCATATGAGTTACCTTGACTGGACAGGCCCCCTTCAGCAAGGTTCGTCATAAGGTCATAAGTATGCTTTAAGTGTGGTGGATCTTCGTGCTCAACGGGCAGAAGTGATTCCACTGCGAGCTTTGACAGCCAAGGCAACTTAATAGGCGGACTTTATTAAGCGGGATTCTTCGATGCGGAACGCCAGAAGTGATATGTAGTGACCAAGGGACAAATTTCACCGCTAAATCACCACGACGCTGATGGATATATTAGGCATAAAAATGAGGTTCGCGACTCCTGACCACCCGCAAAGTAACGGTATCGTTGAACGATGGAATGATACTTTCCAAGGTATACTGCGTCACCTATTCTGGACGCACGAAAGACATTGGCACCGCTACGTACCTTGCTTGCTGGGGCGTATAGCGGAGTGGCACACGATGTCACTGGGAAGTCACCATTTGAACTAATGCATGCTAGCGCACCACATTTATTTATTTATTTTATTTATACAATATTGCAGGCCCAAATGGGGGCCCAAACAGGAGGGGCAGAATATATAAATATTCACATATGCACGTATATATAGACTTAAACACATGAAATGAAAATACAAAAGCAATGCTACATATGTAAATATAAGAAAAAATATCAAAGCGACCACTCATAAGATTAAGAGAAGGTACACTGAAGGAAGACAGGTTGACAAGCAATAGAGCAGCATCACATGCATATATGATTACTTGCAACCACTATCGAGTGAGGGAAAAAAACAAGTAGCAGAAGTTCAACCAGCGCCCATTACAAAATACTGAAAATATTATACACGTGCAAAAAAAGAAAAAAAAACTGTAACAAGGCTTGCCGACATGGTGATACCCTTAGTATTAAAGACACATGCACTCAACAAAATCGGCGTTTATCAATGTGACAATGACAGGCTGTTACAATCTGTTACAGTGCGCGGGAAAAGAAATTTCAGTCGTATTTTCCTGCGTAGTTGTAGCATTTGAATATCATGTTGATTTATTAGGCAACTAGTAGAGTCACTCAGTCTATATACAGAAAAAATAAACCTGACAGCTTTATCTTGGACCATCTCTAAAGCCTTTGTTAATTTTCTGATAGGGATCCGACACAATGCATGCATATTCTAGTTGTGGTCGGATGAGGGAAGTATAGGCCAGTAATCTAGTACTAGAGGAGGCGTGCTTTACTTTGTTCCTGAGGAGACAAAGCTTCCTGAAAGACGAGTTACATACGTTAGAAATGTGGCTATTACAGCTAAAGTCACTGGTAACTGCAATTCCAAGATATTTATATTGGCTGAATTTCATCAACGGTTCGGAGTCGAGGTTACGAACAAAAATGTTATTTGTTTCTTTATATGTGCATTTAAACAGTGTTTTCTCTGTTCAATCTTATGCCTCACCGACTGCACGAGCAAAGAAGGTTTTCAAGGTCAGAGTTAAGCATTAATTAATCTTCGTGGCAAGTAACCTCGTCAAACAGCACACAATCGTCTGCAAATCGTCTAACTTGAACAGGATGGGAAATTTCGTTAGTTATGTCGTTTGTGTTGTGAGGACCCCTTTTGGGACCCCTGTCTCCTGCTCACGCGCGACTTGGGCCATTCGCCCGCGCGATCGCTGGGGACACGCAGTTCCAAGCCTTATATTGGATAGCGTACATTCCCCGCGGCCGCGGGCGCCGGCGCGACGCGGAGCCTGCTGCTTGCGCGCGCGGCTCACGTTACGCCGTGCGCCGCGCGTAATAACAGTGCCCGAGGAGCGGGCCCCTCTCGCCCTCCCTTCGGCTTCTCTCTCCTTCAGCATCGGAGGTGGGCGGGCGCTTTCGCCTGGACAGATTGACTTTCGGTTTTCTTGGCTGTCGGACGTGCGGATCCTCTTCGTCCCGCGCCCCTCTGAGCAAGGCGGCCCCCGTTGGTGTGGCGAACCTGCTCGGAAGAGCCAGCGTGGCGGAGCAGACTTCCCGGGAGCTTTCACCCGTAGTCTGCGATTGCCACCTCAGGGCCGTATTCCTGTATTGTACTCGCATTTTGTACATAGCAGGGAATAAACCCCTATTCGTTGGTGCCACGGCTGGAGTCGTCTCTACGCCTTGCCGGTGAGTCAGCGAACCCGCCGCGGCGCCCCTTTGCGTGCGCTGCGGAGTGGGGACGACTAACGTGTCTCCTTAGACCTTAGCTAGCCGGGTCCGGGCACGTTAGCCCGAAGCGCCACATATCTGGCGCCTAACTAGGTTTCGGCATGGCGTCGGAGAAAGCCCCTTTGCGGCCCCCGTCGCAGCCTGGCTCCTTGGTTGCGGACCTTCTGTCGTTTGAGGCAGTGGACAATGCTGTAAGCTTCAGGTATGCTCTTCGTGGCAACCCCATGCTATCAGATGCCAAGTGTGACCCCCTAGGGACGCCCATTGGTCAGTCCGCTCGCCCAGGGGCACCTTACGGTCCAAGCAGCGTGAGCCCTTTAACTGCTCAGCTGCTTCCGCGTTCTGCCGAGCAGAAGCCATCCTGCTCCGCCGGCTACTGCGATCCACTATCCGGCCTCAGTAGGCCTGGAGGGCAACCTTTTCGCAGCACCGTCGGCCGGCCTCCCATAGGCCCGCACGACATTTCTCCGCCGTTCGCGGGTCCCTTAGGGCCACGAGCGGGCACATCCCGGCAGGCACCCTGTGAGCCTCGCCCGGACCAATCGCCGCTGCACAACGCAGCCGCGCAGTTGCTATCATCGCTGATGGAAATGGCGCAATCACCACGGGAGGCTAGCGTCAGGCCTCCCGTGGTGGACCCTAGTCCCCCTAGGCCTGCCCTGCCGAGCAACTTCAAGGTACATAATCCGACGTACAGTGGTTATTCAGACCGCATTAATGCTACGGAAAACCTGGAGTCTCTATGCCAATACCAGAAAGCGATGAGGCTGGAAGACAGCGTGATTATGGGCACCATACTGCCTGTCTCGCTGACCGCCCAAGCTGCGCGGTGGTACCGTCTAGTCGGACAGCGCACTCATAGCATGGAGAAATTTAGGACGCTGTTCAGCCATGAATTCCTCCCTCCTGACTATGAGCGACGCATGCGGCACGAGTTGGAGCTTCGAACCCAACACAGCGATGAATCTCTGCTCGAGTACGTGAGAGCCATGCAGGAGTTTTATCTCCTAGCAGAGCACTCGGCGTCGAACTCTGAGAAGGTGGAGCGGGTGATTCGGCAAGCCCATCCAACCTTCGCCGCTTACCTTCGAAACGGCCGGTTCCACGACCTGGAAGATTTGGCCGCTGAAGCGAAGCGTATTCGGGGTGACATTCTGGCCGCGCGGGCCTACCGCCCGCCGCCGCCAACGTCGTTGTCCCTTGAACCCCGGTGCGCTTGGAACGGCGGCAACGTGCTTACGCCCACCCCCTTCCGGCTAACCGACGCAACGGCAGCCCTCGGAGAAACAGAGCGAGGCGCGTGGGAGCTCTCTGACCGCGCTCTTGACCCGTACTCGTATGCCAGGCGGGCGCACAAAGTCGCCCAGCCCTGCCAAGCACAAAACTGGGACCGCCGAAGCAGCCCGGCGGTGGAAACTGATAGCAATGCCCACGCGGTGCAACAGAAACCACCGCCGGCGCGCAGCGCGCCGCGAGCAGCTCCGCCTGCACGCAGCGTCGTCTGCTACAAGTGCAATGAAACGGGCCATATTGCCCGGGAGTGCACAAACCGCCGCGCTACCGAAGGGCACAATCGCCCGACGGGAAACGGCGTGCGCCGCCGGTGACTCTGCCTTCGCCGGCGGTGCCTGTAACGAGGGGTTCCTTAACCCCGATGGCGTGTAGGGTCGGAATTGATGACCCGTCACCAGCCCCCTTCCTTGCGCTCATGATCGCTGGTCGAACGTTCGCAGCGCTACTCGACAGCGGCGCCACAGCCTCGCTGTTCGGGGAGGAAGTTTTGGCTCACTTTTGCCGGCACTCAGTCCGGCTGCGAGCCTGCAACACCGCCTTACATCTCGCGAGTGGTGCGGGTACCTCGTGTGGCTCGGCGAGATTGGTTGTGCGCTGGGATGAGCGTGTACGCCGTCACAGGTTCGTTTACCTCCCTGGTCTGTCCATTCCCGTGATAGTAGGCCGATACTTTCTGGCCCGCACTGGGATCATGATAGACATTGCGAACAAAGGATACAGGGAGGACCCTGGTGCGCCCTTGAGACCTTTTGCGCATTTCCCTGTCACTTCGGTGGCACCTAGAGCCCCAGGCGCGACACCATGGCAGGAGGAGGGGCGAGTCCCGTTGACCCCCCAGACTCCGGCTGCCACAAAACCCGCTGTACGCGGCCCCTCGTCGGCCAGCGAAGCGGGCAGAGCTCGTTGCGAGACTCATTCTCCCGAGCCGAGCGCAGTGCTAGCGGATCGGATTTCATGTAATCCTATGATCGCAAGCGCGCGCGGCGAAACGAACCACTCGCTGCCGCCTTTCCCTGGCAGTTTGTCGGAACGTGCGAAGGCGCGCCTGTCATCGCTGCTGAACCAATTTCACGCGATGTTTACAGATCGGCCAGGACGCACCATTCTTGCGCGACACCGGATAGACACAGGCGACGCGCTAGCGTGGAAATGCAATCCTAGGCCCGTGAGTGTGGCCAAAAGGAAAGCTATCGACCTCGCAATGGACGAACTGATCGAGACTGGCGTAATCCGCCGATCTAATAGTCCGTGGGGTTCTCCGGTAGTGCTGGTCCCGAAAAAAGACGGCTCCCCTCGTCTTTGCGTGGACTACCGCCGACTCAATGAAGTCACTCGGAAGGATGCTTACCCTATGCCGAGCATTGACTCAATCCTGGCGAGCCTAGGTGGTGGACATTATTTTACCAATCTAGATGCTAGCCGCGGTTACCTGCAAGTGCAGATGGAGCCAAGGGTCGCGGAGAAAACCGCTTTCACCTCACATAGAGGCTTGTACGAGTTCACTCGCATGCCCTTTGGCTGCTCGGGCGCTCCAGCGACTTTCCAGAGATTGATGGACAGAGTTCTGGGAAGGGCAAAATGGCAATGCGCCCTAGCCTACCAAGACGATATTGTCCTCTTCTCTCACACCTTTGGGGAACACCTCCGCCACTTGGAGGACATCCTCAGAAGGCTGCACGCTGCCGGGATCACTCTGAACCCGAAGAAAGCTCAGATCGCAGAGACCCGTGTCTCACGGCTGGGCTTTACAATAGAGCGAGGCCGTGTTTTGCCGAGCGAGGACAACGTCCGAGCTATCCTCGAGTACCCAACGCCGGCGAACATACAGACCTTCAGACGCTTTTTGGGCATGGTGAATTACTACCGGCAATTTGTGCCCAACTGCGCCGCTCTACAGGCTCCCTTGACCTCGTTGTTGAGGAAGTCTACAAACTGGAGCTGGGGTCCGGAGCAAGATGATGCATTCAGGGCTCTCTCTAAAGCTCTTGTGGACACAGCCGAGCTGAAGCTGCCCGACCTGAACAGGGAGTTCGTAGTCCAAGCTGACGCGAGCGACCTAGGTATAGGTGCGGTGCTGCTCCAAGAATATGAGGACGTTCTTCGGCCAGTGGCCTTTGCCAGCCGGTCGTTGACACCCGCAGAGCGTAACTATTCCGTCACCGAACGTGAGTGTCTAGCGATAGTGTTCGCTCTGCGTAAGTTCGATCACTATGTCGATGGAGTGCCTTTTGTTGTTGAAACGGATCACATGGCGCTCACCTGGCTGAAGCGCTTGCGCGAGCCCTCAGACCGCCTCGCGCGCTGGGCATTGACGTTACAGTGCTACAACTTTGTTGTTCGCTATCGGAAGGGGAGCACAAACGTGGTGGCCGACGCCTTGTCATGCGCCCCCGTTTCAGACCCGGACACCTTTGACCGGCACCCTTCCGCGACAACGCTTCTGAACGAAGCCGGAGTCCTTGTCTCCAATGGCACGGAAGGAGCGAGTTCAGGCGGCTGTGCGGCCAATAAGCCGCCGTCGCCGGGCGAAAGTGCGTACCTGCTAGACCCTGTAACGTCCATGGGTATCACATTCAGCAGACGGGAGCTGCTGGAAGCTCAGCGGAATAACCCATTTTTTCAGCAAATCGCTGACGAGCTCGAAAAAGAGCACAGCTCTGAAAGGGAGCGAGGCGGCAACGCCGATGGGCGCAAATTGACAGCTGGTATTGCTGATGGCGCCGGGTGTGACGCAGCTGGTATTGCTGCAGGCACGTTGGATTCGTATCTGCTGGATGCTGATGGAGTGCTCCTGCGCTATCTCCCATCTGAAGAGGGTCCTAATGAGTCCTTTAAGGTGGTGATCCCCCGCAGTCTACGGAGGGCGACGTTGGGCTATTTCCATGACTCGCGGTTGGCCGGACACGCGAGTGGCCGTAAGACTTATCTTAAGTTGTGCCGCTCCGCAACCTGGCCAGGCATGAAGCGGGATGTACTTCAATATTCTCGCTCATGTCGCGTGTGTCAGAATGTGAAGCCCCCTGGTGGCAAACCCCCCGGCCTCATGCAGCCGATCGACAGCCAGCTACCCTGGCAAATCGCGGCCTGTGACGGTATGGGACCTTTCCCAAGAAGCCGGCAAGGTCACACATTCCTGCTGGCCGTCACAGATCATTTCACAAAGTGGGTGGAATTATTTCCCCTTCGGAAGCTAACGGTACGCGTCATATGGGACAAGTTGCTCGAGGTATGCACCCACTTGGGCTTTCCGGCGGAGTTGATCATGGACAACGCGCCCTATTTCACGGCCAAGCTGTTCGTCGATGTCTGTGCAGCCTTTGGCACAACGCACCGCAAAACAATGACTTATCACCCTCAGGCCAATCCCACCGAGCGGATGAACCGAAATGTGAAGCCCTTGCTCGCGGCCTTTGCCCGGCAACACAGGGACTGGGACGCCTGTCTCCGCGAGATAGGTTTCTCTTTGCGCACATCGGTGAACCGCTCGACTGGGTACACGCCCGCTTTCCTCAATTTTGGGAGAGAGCTGCCGAGAGAGCTGCGAACCGGCAGCGGGGCGAGCGCCGTTGCGTCGGGTCTCTCCGACTACGCGGTGCAAGTGCGCGCTAGGATGAGCGAGGCCCTTTCTCATGCCCGCACCAACCTGGCGAAAGCACGCGCTGGACAAAAAGCACAATACGACCAGTCGCATAGAGAGGTACATTATCAAGTAGGTGACGTCGTCCTCAGGCGCAATCATGTGTGGAGTGACGCAACAAAGGGCATCTCAGCCTCTCTGTCAGCCAAGTGGTCGGGCCCATACCGAGTGGAGACCAAAATGTCGCCTCTTGTGTATAAGCTGGTGGACTCAAACGGTAGACCATCCGGCGGTCCAGTGAACGTTTCTGACCTCAAACCTTTCGTTGCCAGAACCAGCAACTGGGAAGAGGAAGAGACACAGCAAGCGCAACCGAGCAAGACGGCGGATCTCAATCCTCGCACTAACCGGTATAACTTGCGAAAACGCTCTTAGTCGCCGCTTCTCGCTGGTAGGCAGAGGGACCTTATTCCCCGCCGAGCTGGCAAGCGGAGAGGTGTGACTATAGCGTGAATGCACGCTTTAAAGCGGAAAAAATTCACTCATTAGCCGAATAAGACGCTTCTTCGTAGTGCGCACCTTCTGCTGAAGGCCGTGGTAGACCAAAGCGATCCGCGAGCCCGCCGGCGTGAGCTGTGAAAGCGGACCTAGCCGTTGCCTTACTGCTCGCGCCCGGGGAATTTATCCTCCGGTGGTACTCGAGTGCCATGAAAGCCATGGTTAGCGTTTCAGCGCTGGCCGGAGGGTGATGAGGCTACCATAAGCCCAATATGCCCCTTTCCGTGAGCCTCCTCCGCCCTCTGGCAGCCGCCTGCAAAGGTGAATTCGCCAGAACGATGCGTGATTGGCAAGCTGACGGATGCAGTGTGAGCTTCGTGTTCTGTGTGTGAACATTGTCGTCGGACTGTGAGATTTGCTTGTAGTGTTGTTATTATAATCGGGGTGCGGATTAGTTGTGTGAAGTGTTGATTGTCAGGCTGGTGCTACATGAACGCCAACAATGAACCCATCCCAACACGCCTCGAGGACGACGACCGACTCGCCCAGGTCTCACGGGAGCCGTCGCCGCCGCCGCGGGCGCCTCCAGTCGCAAGCCGTTCGAGAAGCCACTGCGGTCGCACTCACTCCTGAGACCGCAGCATGACCCATGGTCCAAGCTGGCGCTGTTACCACCTCCGCATCCTTCCAG
This sequence comes from Dermacentor andersoni, assembly GCF_023375885.2. Lineage (NCBI taxonomy): Eukaryota > Metazoa > Arthropoda > Arachnida > Ixodida > Ixodidae > Dermacentor > Dermacentor andersoni. The sequence goes on along the minus strand of NW_027314752.1, from coordinate 23,760,770 downwards.
GTGCGGTCGTTGCCTGTGTCTCCACAGCCAGCTGCCCGTTTGCCTTCACGCCGCCATGTCGCTACCTGGGCCTTCCAATCCGGTTCCGAAGCACCACTTTGCTTCGTGTCGACGAAACGGTGGAAGGAACAAAGAAAGGTGGAGAACCACATGAGCGGGCGAGAGATACCACGCACTTTTCGCGGCCGCACGGTATCAGCCATGGTCGAGGCCTCGGGGGAAGCCGTCATGGCCCCGGACCCTTCGGCAGTGTACTGTGGCGTGTGCGGCGTGCTGCGGCTGTGTGCTGCCCATGACTCCAGCGGGGTGCACAAGCTTCACGTGAGGGGGACAGAGCCAGCTGCCAAAGAGCCCGGGACGGATCCAGCCCCACAGGTGCTGCAGAACACGGACCCGGACGTCAACCCTGCCCTGCTGCGTTCCATTGTCGGCGCTCTCGCCTTGGACCCTGTGTTCGCGGCGACCATCGCGGCAGCCGTGCAGCAGGCGATGGCGCTGGCGCCCCTTCACAACTCCGTCCTTTCTCCGGAAGCCGGAGGCATCGACCCTGCGAGAGAGACTCTCGACTTCGATATTTTCGCTTGAGAAAATAAAACAGGTCACACGTCAGCTTCGTCATTGATTCTGGTCGGCTTCCTCATGGGCCGGCCCGAGTCTTCAGGAGGGGGGCGGGGATGTGGGGACCCCTTTTGGAACCCCTGTCTCCTGTTCACGCGCTACTTGGGCCATTCGCCCGCGCGATCGCTGGGGACAGGCAGTTCCAAGCCTTATATTGGATAGCGTACGTTTCTCGCGGCCGCTGGCGCCGGCGCGACGCGGAGCCTCCTGCTTGCGCGCGCGGCTCACGTTACGCCGTGCGCCGCGCGTAATAGCAGTGCCTGAGGAGCGGGCCCCTCTCGCTCTCTCTTCGGCTTCTCTCTCCTTCAGCATCGGAGGTGCGCGGGCGCTTTCGCCCGGACAGATAGACTTTCGGTGCTCTTGGCTGTCGGACGTGCGGACCCTCTTGGTCCCGCGCCCCTCTGAGCAAGGCGGCCCCCTTTTGTGTGGCGAACCTGCTCGGAAGAGCCAGCGTGGTGGAGCAGACTTCCCGGGAGCTTTCACCCGTAGTCTGCGACTGCCACCCCAGTGCCGTATTCCTGTATTGTACTCGCATTTTGTACGTAGCAGGGATTGAACCCCCATTCGTTGGTGCCATGGCTGGAGTCGTCTCTACGCCTTGCCGGTGAGCCAGCGAACCCGCCGCGGCGCCCCTTTGCGTGCGCTGCGGAGTGGGGACGAGCTACGTGTCTCCTTAGACCTTAGCTATACGGGTCCGGGCACGTTAGCCCGAAGCCCCACAATGTATATTATGTGACGAAGAAGATCGGCAGGCTGAAAAGCCCCGTTGCCATCGTGTGGCTCGTACCCAGTTCGGTCGCTGGCTGCGCCCTACCTGCTGTTCCCACGTTGGTCGCTGCTGCTCTACGATCCGAATAAAGCCGCTTTACAATTGGTGGAGGTGCTGCGTACAACCGGAATTCTGGAACTTCGCAACCGGACACTGCAGCCTGTCTTAATTATGCCGGAAGAAGGACCACCGCAACCACAACCCGCTGCCCCAATGACTACCGTGGTCTGCCCCGGCCCGTTGCGTCAACGCGACCCACACATCTTCAGCGGTACCGAAGGCCATGACGTAGAATACTGGCTCGCTGACTACGACCGGGTGAGCATCCACAACCACTGGGATGACACCAAAAAAGTTGAATTAGGTATCCTTTTATTTGAGCGGTGTCGCCAGCGTGTTGCACCGCAACCATGAACGTGATCTCACGACGTGGTCAGCCTTCAAAACTAACGTGACGGAGGTATTCGGGCGCCCCGCCGTTCGCAAGCTTCGCGCCGAGCAACGTTTGCGCAGTCGTGCGCAACAATGCAGGGAGACATTTAGAAGTTATATAGAAGATGTTGTCGACCTCTGCAACCGCGTTGACGTCACAATGGCTGATGCCGAGAAGATCCGCCATATGTCAAAAGGCATTGAAGACGATGCCTTCCAGATGCTGTTGGCGAAAAATCCGGCGACATTCTCTGAACTCGTCAGTCTCTGCCAAAGCTTCGACGAACTCCGCAAACAACGCCTAGCCACCCGCCAATCTCCTCCTCAGGCGACTTCAATGTCGAGCTTGGCTGTATCCCCAGAAAACACGTCGCTACTGCTACAGATCAAGGAGCTCGTCCGTGAAGAGGTGGCTCGTCAGCTTTCTCTGATTCCCCTTACACACGGCGAGTTGAATTCTCCGTTGGCGGCCCCTCTCCAATCAGTCATCAAGGAGCAGGTAGCCGACCACATTCCACCTTCTCTCCAGCAGGCTCCGGTTGCCGCTCCCCTGACGTACGCCGATGTCGCTTCGAGGCCTGCACCACAGACCTACGTTCCCCTTCGCCCGCCTTTGCGCCCACCCGTATCCGCTCAGCCCGGCCACTGGTGCAGTATGCACGACCTCAAGATCATTGGCGCACGGAAGACAATCGCCCGATTTGTTTTTATCGTGGCCGTGCTGGACACGTAGCACGTCACTGTCGCCTCCTTACACCGAACGTCCCCAACAATGTGCGTCCATATGCGGCACGTTTCCAACAACGCCGCAACTATTCGGACACCTTTGAATCTCCTCCTGTTGTCGACACCACATTCTCCGCCGCTCGCTGTTCACCTTCTCCTCGCCGCCGTTCGCTTTCCCCAATGCACCGGCGTCGGAGCCCTTTGCGCCAGGAAAACTAAATATCGCAGTTCAGGAAGCGAGAACTGTGGTGCCAGCGAAATGTATGAGGCCTCACACTTCCCGAAAGAACGTTATTGAAGTCACAGTAGAAGGAACAGTGACGCTAGCACTTGTCGACACCGGCGCTGCACTTTCAGCGATAGATGCCCGTATTTGCCGCAATATAGGAAAAGTGACGATGCCGCTTTCTGGACTGTCTCTTCGAACTGCGAACGCGCAGCACGTGGAGCCATCCGGCGCCTGCACTGCTCGTGTCGTAATTCAGGACGTCCTCTATATCATAGAAATCATCGTGTTGCCATCATGTTCACACGACGTCATATTGGGTTGGGACTTTCTCTCCACACATCATGCGATCATTGACTGCGCCCGCGCCGAAATCGAGCTGTTTCAGTTTTCGACCGATATTATCACTGACCATAAGGACCATTGCCGCAAGATCTCTGTTTCAGAAGACACCGTTACACCTGCCTGGTCTTCCACTCTTGTCAGTATCTCTTGTGACTGCGTAGATGACGGCACAGTACTCTTCGCTCCATCTGAAATCTTAGTTCGCCGCCGTTCACTACCACTGCCGTTCGCCGTCCTCGAGTTCCAAGCTGGCACCTCTCTCATGTGCGTCTCAAACCCAACGGCTGAACCAATTACTTTACGCCGCCGTGAAAGCCTTGGCAGAGGAGAGCCACTGACCTCATCTTCAATATTTGACACGATGAACGACTCCACTTATATTGCTGCTCTCGAGGCATCGCGTCCACAGTCACTACCGCGTTCTTTTACGCCAGCTATTGCCAGTAACCTTACGACGACACAGCGCGACGAACGTCTTCGCTTGCTCGAAGGCTTCTCTTCTTCCTTTTGATTGCCAAGCAACATCACTCGGCCGCACAACGACTGTTTCGCACACTATCGACACAGGGAGCCATGCACCAATTCGACAGCGTCCCTACCGAGTATCGGTGACTGAAAGACGCGTTATCAATGACCACGTGAACGATATGCTCAATCGCGGTGTCATGCAGCCTTCTAGTAGTCCTTGGGCATCACCAGTCGTCCTAGTCAAAAAGAAAGACGGCACCATACGATTTTGCGTCGACTATCGGAGGCTTAACAAGATTAGCCGAAAGGATGTATACCCGTTGCCACGTATTGACGACGCACTTGACTGTTTGCAAGAAACGGAGATTTTTTCCTCCGTAGATCTCCGCTCTGGCTACTGGCAGGTGCCCATGGCTGACGCTGACTGTTCTAAAACCGCGTTTGTAACACCAGACGGCTTGTATGAATTCACTGTGATGCCGTTCGGTCTGTGCAATGCGCCCGCCACCTTCGAACGCATGATGGACGGCATCCTACGTGGCCTGAAGTGGCATACTTGCCTCTGCTACCTCGACGACGTTGTCGTCTTTTCCCCTGATTTTCCGACCCATCTTCGGCGTTTACATCAAGTTTTGACCTGTCTCCGGAATGCTGGTCTCCAGCTTAACTTAAGAAAGTGTCGATTCGCAGCTCGAAAACTGACTATATTAGGCCACGTTGTCTCCAAAGAAGGCATTCTTCCTGATCCTGATAAACTTCGCGCCGCATCCGAATTTCCGAAGCCCGCTAACTTGAAAACACTACGCAGCTTCATTGGCCTCTGCTCCTATTTTCGACGTTTCGTTCGCAATTTTGCTACAGTGATCGCACCACTTAACCAACTTCTTCAAGGCGACAATGAACTTTCTGCTTGGTCGGAAGCCTCTGATTATGCCTTTGCGACCCTTCGTCACCTCCTCACGTCTCCACCAGTCTTGCGCCATTTTGATCCAAGCGCACCTACAGAACTTCACACTGACGCCAGTGGTGTCGGCCTTGGTGCCGTGCTCGCACAACGCAAGAGCACTAATGCCGAATACGCAGTCGCTTATGCTAGTCGTGCCCTCACGAAACCTGAGGCCAATTACTCAGTCACAGAAAAAGAGTGCCTGGCTATCGTATGGGCTCTTCAAAAATTTCGTCCATATATCTACGGTCGACGCTTTGACGTGGTGACGGATCATCACGCTCTTTGCTGGTTGTCCAACCTAAAAGACCCATCGGGCCGCCTCGCTCGGTGGGCCCTCCGAATCCAGGAATATGATATCCGTGTCGTCTATCGTTCTGGACGCAAACACTCTGACGCCGATGCCCTCTCGCGCTCCCCAGTTACTTCAGACAGCAGCACTTCTACTTATAGACATGCCATCTCACCACTTGACATCCTGGACATGGCATCGGAGCAACGAAAAGACCCATGGATCGTCATGATATTCGACTTTTTGTCCAATCCTCCGGCAACTTCGGCACCTCGAGCGTTACGCCGACAGGCGCAGCATTTCACACTCCGCAACGGACTTTTATACCGCCGGAACTACCACCATGACGGCCGCAAATGGCTCTTAGTAGTGCCTCACCACCTACGACAAGATTTATGCGCCGCTTTTCATTCTGAGCCGCAGTGTGGTCACGGTGGAGCGTCAAAAACCTACACACGGCTTCGCCTACGATATTATTGGCGAGGGATGTACATCTTCGTTCACAAATACGTGCGCTCCTGCATTTCCTGCCAGTGACCCAAATGTGTCCCACATCTCTCCACCCCACCTCTCCAACCATTTCCCTGCCCAGCTCAGCCATTCGACCGCGTCGGCATTGATATATACGGGCCTCTTCCATCTACTGGCGCTGGCAACCGATGGATTCTTGTGGCCGTAGATCATTTGACACGGTATGCTGAAACCGCCGCCTTGCCTGCTGCATCATCAAAAGACATCGCCTCGTTCATACTAAACAACTTCGTTCTCCGCCATGGCGCCCCTCGTGAACTGTTGAGGGATCGGGGCCGCGTGTTCCTCTCAGGCGTCCTGCAGTCACTCCTATCTGAATGCCCAATTATTCACCGCTCTACTGCTGCTTATCATCCACAGACCAATGGCTTAACAGAAAGATTCAAGAGAACTCTTGGTGACATGCTATCAATGTATGTTGCATCTGACCACTCCAACTGGGATCTTGTACTTCCGTTCATAACTTACGCGTATAACACTGCCTCCCAAGCCACTACTGGACTCTAGCCGTTCTTTCTGCTTTACGGCCGCCATCCCTCCAGCACCATTGATACTGTTCTCCCATACCGGCCGGACCCTGCTGAATGCTCACCTGTTTCTGCGATTGCTCAGCACGCCGAGAAATGCCGACAACTGGCCCGTTCTTTGACGTATGCTCAACAGTGCCGCCAAAAAGTGCGCCATGACCTCAATCCTCCCCCTCACCCCTTCCCCGTCGACTCACACGTGTGGCTTTGGGTCCCGCCTGTTGCTGCTCCTGGCCTTTCGTCCAAGCTCCTCCCGAAGTACCACGGGCCCTACCGGGTGGTTGCACAAACATCACCAGTGAACTACGTGGTCGAACCCGTACCGCCATTTCCCGATTTCCGTCGACGAGGGCGAGAGACCGTCCACATTGACCGGCTGAGGCAATGCTAAGATCTGCCCACCTCTTCCTAGGTTGCCAGGATGGCTACTCTTCAATTCCGGGGGTGACTGTGACGAAGAAGATCGGCAGGCTGAAAAGCCCCGTTGCCATCGTGTGGCTCGTACCCAGTTCGATCGCTGGCTGCGCCCTACCTGCTGTTGCCGCGTTGGTCGCTGCTGCTCTACGACCCGAATAGACCCCCTCTACAATTAGAACAATCAAAGCTTCTTTAAAGTACACCAGAGTTTACTGAAAGTTCGTTAGAAGAGTAGTCATCAATTGAAACAAACTGCTTGCGATTAGACAGAGAAGCTGCCACCCAGTTAATAATATAGGCTGGAAGGTCTATCGACTGTAGTTTTCCTATAAGTGTATTGTGAAGAACAAGGCCAAAGGGTTTCTTAAAGTCTGAAAATATTAGGTCAATTTGGCTTGACTTGTAGAGGGCCCTTGCAAAGTTGTGAATAATTGTGGGTAATTATGTCACAGTAGAGAGACCCTTCCGAAAACTATGCTGATCAGGAGGCAGTACGTTGCTGTCACTTAGGAATTTGCTTACTTCATTAGCTATAATACGTTTGATTACCTTGCAACATGATGTAGGGAATTATATCGGACGGTAACTCTTTACTAGGGTTTTGTCCCCTTTCTTTGGTATGGGAATGACACGTGCAGTTAGCCGGTCTGTAGGAAGATTAACCGAAGGTAACGCGGAACGAAAGATAACAACATGAAAACGGGCTAGCGCTTCAGCATATCTGCGCAGAAAAACGTTCGGTATTTTGTCTGGTCCTCGAGATGATTTAGCTTTGAGGTTCAGCAGCATCGACACTACATCCGGTTGTGGAACAATATCAGAGGTCTAGTTACATGGAATGTGGTTAAGGTTTTTACTATCGGCAAAATTTGCTAAAATAACATTCTGAAGATAAATATTAAAGTGCTCCGCGATACGTTGTTTTCGACAACAACGTGGCCCACGTGAAGAATTTGGTCAGTTGACTTGGTTTTTGTGCTTAGAAAAGCCCAAAAATTTTGGGATGCCATTTGAATGAAATGTTGCAGCGTATGGTGAAAATACCAGCGCTTAGCTTACCGTACTTCTTGGTTTAGTTTATTTTGGATTTCGTGAATTGAAGAACGTGAGGCACATTGTTGCCTTAAGTGCTTTACTTTTCTTTTAAAGTGCAAGATCTCCCTCGTTATCCAGGCAGTAGCATTGGAAGTTGTTAGTTTTATTAGGAATAAAGTTGCTAATGCAGTGAGTGATGGTTTTTTTTTTAATTTATTCCAAAGCGCAGTTGCATTGTTACTGTGAAAGTTATCATGGCATTGTTCAACATAATCCAAGACACTTTCATCTCTGGAACGAGAAAAATCTTTAACTGTAGTTATTTTAAATTTTTTCGGTGTTAAGCCATTCCAAAGAACAAGAAAGATATACCAGACTATGATCAGAAATTCCAGGCTAAACCGAAACAAAAATGTTTTCTAATGAACGACTTACAAGAACGAGGGCGAGTATGGTTGCTGACGTACCATAGGTGCGCGCTGGCTGTTTTACAACCTGTTGTAGATTGTGAGACAGAATGATGTCATGCAAGTACAATAAGTTTGAATTATTACCGGTGCAGGGACACCGGTTCTCCCAATAAATATCTGGTAGGCTTAGTCGCCTATCACTAGTAGCTTCTCGCTTATGAATAAACCCATGTGATCAAAAAGATCACGAAAGAATTCTGGGGCGAGTCAGGTGCTCGATAAACTTCAAATAGCAAAAAATAGCAAAAATGGGCCCCCTTAGCATTCTTCGTAAATCGTGGACTGGTGAGTGGACCCTCGGATAGGTCTAAACAAACCAGCAGTGGTGTATCTAAACGATCTCCGAAAACAGATGACCAAGGCTGTAAAAGTCCTAAATGAGCCTTGCAGCGAAATGCAGAAACTTTATACACAGAGGTATAACCAGCGCTCTACCTGGAAAGAGTTTGCGGCAGGGGATCAGGTCCTAGTCAGGCAAAGTGAAGGCGGCAGGAAACTGAAAACGAAGTGACAAGGGCCGGTAGTAGTGAAAGAATGAACGTGGACCGACAGTTACGTTGTGATGGATAATGCGCGTACTGAGAGGCTAGTCCATGCCAATAAGCTCCGATATTATTGCTCGCGAGCTAGTATGTAGGTGTGGTATTCGAGGCCGACGCAGAGTTTGCGAACATTGAGGTGACAGCGCACGCTACCAAGCCATGTGACCAATATACTGTAGCTGCATAGAGAAGATACCTGAGTCCAGGCCTAAGGCAAGAACAGCGTGATTCTGGATGAGTATAGCGAGAAGATGTCGGACTGGCCTGGTCGAAGTGTGTTTCATGAGGACAAAGTTATATTAGCACTCGGTACTAAGCAGACACATCCACATATGCATAGAGTACCAATGGCGTTGACGGAGGAAGTTGAAAGGCAAATGCAAGAGTTACTGGCGTGGAACTTTCTCTACACAGTACAGAGCACGTTTGCAAATCCTGCGGTGTGTGCGTCCTGACAATAAGGATCCATCAGAATATGTGTATATTACAGGAACTTAAGCGCCGAAACAGAACCTGACCAATTACTACATGGGAAATGTGACCGAGCTCTTATGCTCTATAGCCAGAGCAAAGTACAGATCAGTTTTGGGTATGACCCGCGGGTATTGGCAAAGACCACTTGACAAAAAATCGCAAAGGCTGGCAGTGTTCGCCACAACCGGTGGCCTGTATACATCGAAGGTTATGTCTAATGGACTATGCAATTCTGCGGCAACATTCCAGCGACTATTCAACGAGTTACTCGGCAATTGTCAGTTGGCCTATGCATACATTGACGACATAGTCATATTTTCTGAGACATGGCAAGACCACATTCATCATTTTCCGGTAGTATTACGAGCAATTCAGGATGCAGACCGCATGGTAAACGCAGTAAAATGCAAATTTGCCCAGCCGCAGGGTAAAGATCTCGGGAATGTAGTGAGATCAGGTGAACATGCTGCAGACCCTGAGAAGGTACGTGAACTTAGCAGTGTCCTCGCGCTTGTAAACTACTATCGAGTCTATGTGCCTAACTATTCAAGATTCGTCTTGCCAGTGACAGGGCTGGCAAATAAGAGGGCTCCCAACACACTACCGTTGATCTCGGAGGCACAGGTTGCGTTCGATTCAGTTAAAAAGGCCTTCGAATAAATTCCTGGGTTGACAGCACCAGACTCTGGCAAAGGTTTTTGTTTGGCCACGCATGCATCGGAACTGGCAGTTGGCGCTTGCTCATGCGAAAAAGTAGGTGAAATCGAGTGTCCAGTTGCATTTCTTTGTAGGAAGTTGAGCCCATCGAAAGAAAATTGGTACACAATTGAGCGGGACGCATTTGCAATTGTGGGGGTGCTAGACTGTTTGGGTACATGGCTATTCGACACAAAGATCAAAATAATGACTGACCATGATCCGCTCACTTTCCTGACTCGCGTGTCTCCATCCAGTGCTAGGCTGACGCGTTGGAAATTCTGCAATCCAAAAGCATGACATAGAAATTGTTTACATCAAGGGGTGTGCGGAACAAGGCTGCTGATGCACTTTTGCGTCTCGGACGATCATTCTCGATGGATTATCTATTTGTTTAGTCATCATCATCATCAGCCAGTTTTATGTCCACTGCAGGACGAAGGCCTCTCTGTGTGATCTGCAAATTCCCTTGGCATGCGCCAACCGATTCCAACAAGCGCCAGCGAATTTCCTAACTTCATCGCTACACCTATTCTTTTGTTGTCATTGATTGCGTTGTGCCCATTCTGTAACCTTAATGGTGAAACGGTTATCTAACTATTACATTACATGATCTGCCAAGCTTCATTTTTTCGTTTTGATGTCAATTAGGATGTCGTCTATAGAGTTTTCTCTCTGATCCAAATCGCTCTGTTTCTATATCTTAACGTTATGCCAAGCACTCCTCGTTCCATCGCTCTTAGCGCTGTCCTTAACTTGTTCTGAAGCTTCCTTGTCAGTCTCCAAGTCTCTGCCCCATATGTCAGCACTGGTAAAGTGCACTGATTGTACACCTTCCTTTTCAATGTTAATGGTATGCTTCCTGTCAGGAGCTAGAAATGTCTGCCGTACGTGATCCAACTCATTTTTCTTCTTCTGTGAATTTCCTTCTCATGATCAGAGTTCCCTGTGATTAAATGACCTAGGTAAACATACTCTTTCACAGACTCTAGAGGCCGGCTGGCGATCCTGAACTCTTGTTCCGTTGCCCGACTATTTCTCATTATCTTTCTCTTCTACATATTATTCTTCAAACACACTCTTACGCACTCTCTGTTAAGGTCCTCAATGATTTGTTGTTATTGGTCTGCATTGTTTCTCAATAAAACAATGTCATCGGTAAACCGAAGGTTGCTGAGATATTCGCCGTCGATCTTTACTCCTAAGCCTTCCCAGTTTAATAGCTTGAATACTTCTAAGCATGCACTGAATAGCGTTGGAGAAATTGTGGCTCCCTGTCTGACCCCTTCCGTTATAGGTATAGTTAAGTTTTTCTGTTCTTTTCTCCTTGAAGTAGATGAAAGTCTCTTCAAGGCGATTATCGGCGTTGATGAAGCAGGAGGCAGGTTGGAGGTAACAAAACTTGAAGATATATTGCAACGGAAATATTTACACAGTCAAATACAGAGTTAGCAAAAGAACACTGATACAAAACTCACAAGTAAACAGCGCCTTACTCTTCTACTTTTCTTAACTTAGAGCCTAGGACAACTGTCACTACATACGACCAACCGAACTCAAACCTGCCCAGCAGGTTTGAGTTCCGATGTTTGGCATACGCGCGCACCTTCTGAGAATGACTGTGAAAACGTCGGTAGCTTTACCACCACTTAGCCGGCTACGACCGATGGATGTTCTTTTGGGCGATCGCTATCGGGTCCCAATTAGGATGTTTGAATTTCAAGCGAACCGGCCCACGGCTTCACGGGGGACAGCGTTTTCTCAGTACTGGCAGGGCAGCCCACTATCCGGCTAGCATGCCGTCAATAAGCCGCGGTGTCACGGAAACATTCTCGGGGGGAGCTTGCGTGGCAGCCGCTTGCAGGAGAAAAGGGGAGGACATCAAGGACCGATACTCTGAGCTTTTTTTTTATTTGATACTGCAAACCAAGAAGAAGTCCAAGCAGGGTGGTTAAACATAACAATATTAAAATGCGTTATTTAGTCAATGAGTCAATCAATTGAAACAGGCGACAACGAGTTATTCCACTGTTATAGTTCGGGGAAAAAATACTTGAATACATCCGTCCAAGCAAAATAAGGTTTTAGTGAATTTGGATGATGGAGTGGAGTAAGCCTACACGTTGTACTGGACAGATACGATGCAGGATTAATTGATAAGTCTCCATTAGTAAGCATGGAAACAAATCGAATTCTTAAGTGTTGCCTTCGCTGCTCAAGGGCTTCGATGCCATTATCACGCATTATTTGTGAGGGGGAATCATAGCGAGAGAATTTTGAATACATGAATCGTACGGTTCTTTCTGTACCCTTCCCAGACATTTCATATTTTCTTTAGTAAACGGTTCCCAAACAACACACGCACATTCAAGTTTCGGTCTAATTAGTGAATAATAAGCCAGCAGTATTACGTGGCTTAGTTTTAGGTGGGGAATTTCTAAGTTTAGGTCGCGAAATATATAATTTACGCAAGGCTGAAGAACAGATATTATCAATGTGTAAATTCCATGATAGGTTGTTAGTAATTGTGATGCCCAAATACTTATATTTTGTTTCTTCCTGCAAAGGCAACGAACCTAACGTGTAATTAAACTTTAGTGGAACTTTCTGGCGAGTGAAGCGAAGAAAGACTGTCTTTTCAGCGTTAAGCCGCATTCCCCACGTTTTGCACCATTCAATATTGCCAGATAGAAAAGCATTTAAATCAGTTTCGTCGTTGGTTGAAGGGATTTCTCTGAAAAACGCACAGTCGTCCGCAAATAACCTAACTTGCACGCTTGGATAGATTGAAGTACTAATATCATTTATATAGAGTAAAAAACTGCAGTGGCCCTAGGTCACTTCCTTGAAGAACTCCCGAGGTGACCGGAATAAAGCCAGATTGTTGCTTATCAACTTCCACGAACTGGCGGTGATTTGTTAAGTAGTTTGTTATCCACGTGGTCATTATTTCAGGGAGTTCAAGGTGCCTAAGTTTTAGTAGTAATTTGTCATGTGGAACTGTATCAAAGGCTTTGATAAATACTCATCAATGAGTCGAGTGAATGACTTACGGTGACAAGCTGTGTAACAGTTGAATAGCCTTTCCGAAATCCGTGTTGAAAATTAGACAGTATTGAATGTTTATCTAGAAATTCGTTAATCTGATTGGCAACAATATGTTCAATTAGTTTGCTACATGAGGATGTCAATGATATTGGCCTGTAATTTTCTAACATTGAATAGTCGCCCTTCTTGAATACGAGTACAACTCTGCCTACCCTCCAGTCATCCGGTAATCTTCCAGCAAGTAACGAAGCATGAAATATAATAAGAAGGAACCTTGCAATACTTTCAGCATAACGTTTCAAAAAATGTTCGGATGGTGGTCAGGACCGCAAGAAGATTTAATTTTTAAGTTAACTAGCTTCGAAACTAAGACAGGGTATGAAATAATATTAGCTTCGGGTGGTTGAAACGTTTTGTCGTTAGATGAACTAATGCCAGAATTAGAAAATACACTACGGAAATAATAATTGAAGTGACTCGCAAGTTCCCTGGCGTCGGTTATGATTGAACCATCGATGCAGATTTGTGCTACTGGCTTCTTTTTTTTCGCTTTAGTAATTCCAGAGCTTTTCGGGCTGTTCAACAATAAAGTTTTGTAGTACTATATTGAAATAGTGTTCCTTCGAGGTGATTACTGCACGCGCAAGGTTTGTTTGTTTTTTTTTCATTTTTTTAACTCGATCAGGCTGTAATCGTGTTTTCTTTAACCTTTTTATCTTGCGGATCATGTGGATAATATCACGTGTCATCCACGGTGTTCCTTTGTGGACTAGTTTGTATTTATCAGGCACAAATGTATCAATACAGAAGTTACACATGTTTTTAAAACGATGCCAGAGCGCTATCACATCACTGTCGTTAAAGTCCGTAAGACATGTTTCCATATGTTCTATTATGGCTGCATCATTTGCGCGTGAGTAGTCCTTGAAGGAACGCTTCACATGTTCTTCAGATGGGGTGGAATGAGACTTTAGATATATCGATACTGACAAGTAGGTTATCAGATATACCTTCTACAACTGCAACAATATATTCAGTTAACATTCTGGGCAAAAATACCAGATCAAGCAAAGATTGGCAAGGTCGTTGCACACGCGTTGGCTCCTGAAGGACTTGAATTAAGTCATGCGTTAGCATTAAATTAAGCATGCTGTTTAAATGTTAATTGTTCCGTGAAAGTGCTTGCAAACGCTCCCAAATGACGTCAGGTAAGTTCAGGTCACCTACAAGTAACAATTAGTTTGAGTGAAATTGGGACTTGCTTTCTTGTAGCTAGACTAGATATACAGGTGATGCATGGGGAGTCTGTAAATTGAGTAGAAAAAGGAATTTGTGACCCATACACGTGATTTTTATGCTTAAGCATTCGAGACTTTTATCGTCTTCCAGTAGAACAGCTTCTGTATGGTATTGTATTAGGACTGCAACACCGCCTCCCCTAGAATTCCTATCCTTGCGGAATACTTGATGCCAGGGTGGGAACACATCCTCGTCACCTATTTCGGGCCGCAGCCACGTCTCCGTTATATATGCAATGTGTGGGCTGGGTTCTTATAAAGTAAATTCAAGATTTTCTGTATTGTTTAGGACGCTGCGAGCGTTTAGGTTAATAACACGCAAGTGTTTGCCGCATTCTTGGGAGGAGCGTCAGGTTTCTTGCTGCGAGGAGTGTTTATTCATTATTTTTACGCGCATGTTCTTTGCCTCATTCCAGAAAAAAATATCTTTATCAATCTTAAGTTTATCATTTATCAGTTTACTTTCTTGCCCACAAGTTTCTCAGCTTGCGCGCTGTCCCACAAAAGCTTCATTTTTTATAGTGTAGCTTGTGAGTAATCGTTCCTAATGCTTATGCTCGTTCCTTTACGTTTCGTACAGTCATCAAATATCAGTTTATTTTCATGGAAATCCTGGAGATATATAACTGGACGGTCAGTGCCTTTTCGGCCAAGTCTGTGAATGCGGCTGATGGAATGGCACTCCACTTTCAACTTATCTTTCATTACCTCAGTCATAATGTTTTCCTTAAGCAGCGCTTCAGTTTCATCTGGGATGTCAATTATGCCATAAATAATTATATTTGACCACCTGTTTAGGTCTTCCAGATCTGTTAATTTTTTTGTCTGTTGTTGTCCCTTGTTGTTTTTGTGTGTTGTTGACATGTTGTCCCGGCAAAACTCTTAATTTTATCTGTCCACCTAACTTTCTGCCATCCCTTGCAACGCTGCCACTTTATTGGAATCCAGTCCGAAACCCTTAATGATCGCCTGTTATCCCTCCTCATTACATGCCTTGCCCATGCCCATTCCTTTTTCTTTATTTCCCTCACCAAATCGGCTCTCTTCTTATCCCTTAATGTTACATCCATAATTCGTGTTTCCGTAGCTCCTTGCGGCTTCCTCAATTCAAACAGCACTCTTTTCATAAGCTTCCAGGTTTCTGCCCCGTAGGTCGATACTGGTAAGACACAGGTGTTATATACTTTTCTCTTGGGGGATAATAGCAACCTACTGCTCATGATCTGAGAATGCCTGCCAAACGCACTCCAACCCACTCTTATTTTCTGATTATTTTGGTCTCATGATGCGTATCCGCGGTCACTACCTGCCCTAAGTGGACGTGTTCCCTTACTACTTCCAGTGCCTCACTACCTATCGTAAACTGCTGTTCTCTTCCGAGACTGTTAAACTTTAGTTTAGCCTACTGCAGATAAATTTTTAGACCCTCCCTTCTGCTTTGCCTCTCCAGGTCAGTGAGCATGCATTGCAATTGGCCCCCTGAGTTACTAAGCGAAGCAATATCATCAGCTAATCGCAAGTTACTTAGGAAATCTCCATTAACCCTTATCCCCAATTACCCCCGATCCAGGTCTTTGAATAGCTCCTGTAAACAAGCTGTGAATAGCATTGCAGAGATTGTATCTCTCTGCCTGACGCCCTTCTTTATTGGGATTTTGTGGCTTTCTTTATGGAGGATTTTTTATAATTGAGGGTTTGAAAAGTCATGCTTTGTTTGCGTGGGAGAGAGTGGAGTTTTGGGCTTACACTTGCACCGACGCCTGGGATTTGAATAAAGCCTCTCTTTACCGGACAACGGCTCTTACTTCGCGTTGCCACCGTCCACGCGAATCATCGAGGGGCGCCAAATTCGGACCTCAAACACCTTCCTTCTCTAACTAGTGTTAAAGCTTCCACAGTATAAAGGGAAATGAAATTAACTGCATTGCTAGGGCTACAGCAGAATTTCATCCTTACCTATTCGCATTTTCAAGCACCTATAGGTGGCGTGGAGAACGTTTCAAATATGGTGGGACTAGAGCTGATGGAGGCGACACGAAAGCGTGCGCATCTGCTGGGCAGGTGGCTTAGGGGCCTCTCATATCTCTAAGAGCGATCCTTGACCTTGTTAAGGAAAGGCCGAGGTGTATTGTAGAACGAGAGGCTACAGTTAACGCTGGCCATTTAATATGCCGTGGAATACGAGAGCGACAAGCGCGGCTGTCCCGGTCGAGTCATTTTGCCTGTAGACAACCGCCGTAAGAGGCCCCCCGCATGCTATAAAAGTCTAAGTCTGCACAGTAAAGGGGGCCGTAATGGTCAGTATTTCTCCTTACGTTTTGTAATCTATACGTGATGTACAACGATTGACACCAAGCACTTAATCGGTAGCGCTCGGATGTACACAAAGCGAAGTTCCGCAATGCGGCTTCGTAAAATAAGCGTTGTGCGTATTTACGATCAGATGCATGGCTCCCTGCACTGGCTTCGTTGCGGAATGCTTCTTAAAAATGCCAGGCAACACGGAAACATTTCAGTGGTTCTGATTTAGAAGTTATGATTGAGACGATGAGGTGTGCCGGCACGCCCCGTTTCAAGCACGATTAGCGTTTTAGCGTGCTGTACGGAGACGTTGCGATAGTGGAACGTGGTAAAGCAAATTTGGTTACTAACTTTCCGGGCTTACACTGCGCTACTTCGTCGTTCAAGGGCCCTATAACGTAAAACTATTCAAATATGTTTCCATTCCATTCTCCTGACGTCAAATTTGCGTAATCACCGACGCAAGCACCGGGCGGTGACCCACAGGGTTGTCTGTACAGACCAATCAAACATTCTCCTCGTTCATAGCAGGTGACTTTTGTTTGCTTGAAAAACGAATAACATTGCCTACACTGAGCGGCTTGTCGTATATAAGTGGCTGACAAGAGGCGAGGAGGACGCTCAAGTGGAAAGGGATTCGCTGGGGCAGAGCCAGCGCACTGAAAATCGATGACCGGATGAAGAGGGTGGTGTCGGCGTCGGCTATTGGTCGGCTTTCCCTTACTTAGCTTGTGGTGGCTGGTCGAAAATCACGGCGGCATGCAGCGAAAGCTTAAGAATGATGCTAAAACTGACCCTCAGCAAAGAAGAATTGGCAGAATGAGGTGGTAAACGTGCCGAAAGAGCTCGAAAACGTTAGAAGGCCGCGCAAAAAGTTTTATTATACGCAAATACACCCATGCTCTCCGGCAGGTGCGAGTAGCCAGCGTCTCAGCCATCGGTGGCAGCCATCTTTTATTCCTTTCGGAACGGGGCAGCCTGCGGCTATTCCGAAGAAAATTCAATTTTGTTCGGCATATTAATGCATCTTTATCGCGTACACGTCACTTTGACGCGGTGAGTTTGTGCGGTTTTGTAACGTCGCGTGACAGGCAAGTGAAGTGGGTGCAGCCCGAAAACATTTCACCAATAGCCGAGGGCTAATGGCGAAAAGGGTTCGAATCAGAAATGACTGCTTTTCTTTTTTCTTTCAAATCATGCATAATCAGTGTATACACATCATATCAGATGGGGAGCTAACGCGGTTTTCGTGACGTCGTGTGACAGACAGGTGAAGTGGGGGTGGTCAAAAAAAAAGGTTTTGACCAATCGTGGAGGGCTGATAGCAGAATTGGAATAGAAAAGTTTGGAATAGTTATACGTTATAGCGCCCCTAGTGTCATAAACGCACCAATGTGTTGTTTACCGCTCCCAAGATTTAATTCGCATGTGAAAGTCTACACGTTTACCTTGTGAATAGGCAGCGCGGTTTTACGGTCGTTTGCATGCTTAACATTGGTTTGATTGTTTTCACGGAGAATGCTAGTACAAGGCCGATCTATCAGGTCAATGCAAACATGCGTTGGCCACTTTGGTATATTTTATCATGTAAACTATTTACATCGTGTGTTTGATCAGTCTCGTTTTTTGTCTTGCCTGTTGTGTACCAAGTGAAAGTGGATGTGATTATTATATGTCGAATGAAAAGCCACATTGTAAGAGGCATGGCACCTGGCTGACCAACAAGATGCCTAAGCCACTGCTACTGCTTCTGCAGTCAAGTGCTATGGGCAATATAGTTGTTTATCGTAGCGATAACCGCTTTTTGATTGTCTTGCCATGCCCTCGCAAGTGTTGTGATATTTTGTATGACTGCTGGTCAATGCTTCTCCTGTTATTAATGGCGGGAGGTGTTGAGGAGAATCCCGGGCCAAACGCAAACAAAATGCTAGAAGAAATTATCCTAATTCAGACTACATTCGCTCGTAATATGGATGATATTAAAGGTGATATGGTGACACTGAGCGCAAAGACAGAGAGTATATAGAGCCTCTTTGATGCAGTTTATACAATGAACAGCAGGATTTGGAATTTAGGAAGTATAGTCCAACAACAGGCTGCAAAGCTAGTCGATTGCGAGAACAGAAGCCGGCATAATAATTTGTTTGTCTTTGCTGTCACTGAAATGGGGACTGACTCTGGTGTAGAAACAGAGTCAAAACAAAAGAACTTGTCCTGGAGAATATAATAAAAAAAGCATGTGTGTACCGATTCGTACAGTTGAGCAAATTCATCACCATGTTAAACCTAACCAACAACATGGCTTGGCATATTAGCTCTGACTATGCAAAAGAAACATATAAACGCAGAAAACTATAAGAAAGCGCTGCCTCAGACAGGGACAAGAAAGCAAAGATCCTCCTCGTTCATGATAAACTTCGGCTAAACTACGAAACATGTTTTAGGGATAGCATCTGTAATGAACGCCGCCTGCTGTCTAAAAGGTTAGGGCATAGGGCTGTTAACAGAAAACAGCACAGGTCTGATTGGTCAAGCACCAATGATAATCCTGATAGCATACGAAACACCTCGGGCTCATCATCAGAGATATAGCTATGCCTTTTACGCTTGAACACGCGAAGTATTGTATATAAGACTACGCTGTTTCAATATCTGCTCCTTTCATAAAGCCTATCTGTTGTGGTAAGAAGAGAAACGTGGTTACAGAAAAATAGATCTGACGACTGCACTATTCCTCCCGCCTATAGAATGTTTAAGAAAGACAAGGACACACATGGTGGGGTTGTTTGTACAATAGTAAAAAAACTGTGTCTGTTGTATTCCTTGATCGCGATGTTGCTGAAACGGTTTGGTGCAAAATTACCTTTAATGGTATTGCCTACATCGTTGGAGCAGTATATCGCGCACCCTTTGCCTCACCTGGGTCGCTGGAAGGCCTAAACACTTTGCTACGCGCAAATGTCCAAGCAGACGCGAGAATAATAATGACTGGCGAGTTTATTCTTCATCACACAGATTGGCAAAACCCATGTTGGCTCCGATTCATCCAGAGTAGAGTAGCTATTGGCACTTATGTTCATATATAATCGAAAACAAATTGCACAAAAAGACACAAGAGTAACGGCCACATCGCGGTCATTGGTGGATCTGCTGTTTGTGTCAGATAAAATAGGGGCTTATACTGTTAATGTTGAGAATGGTATCTCTGGACGCAAGATGATTATTGTTACAACCACAATTGGAACAAGTGTTTGTTTCAGGCCCTACATCCCTGTACGCATAAAGGATGATGGATGCGTGGATGGTGTTTCCATCCTTGACTACCCGGACCCTGCGTTTGGTGACTTCGAAATTGATTTCCCTACTAAAATGGTAGAAGAGTTGTGGCAGAACTTTAAGGTAATCGTACAGCACTGCGAGGACAGCTATATCCCTAAATGCCTAACGAAGACAAAGCACCGAAGCTCCTCGTTAACCGGGAAGGTAATTCATAGGAAAAGAAAAATAAAAACACTATGTAAAAGCCAAAATAAATCTACCCAGGTTTCGCGACTTCGAACTTAGTTGAAGCAAGCCTCTCAGGATTCTAAAAAAAATTCTTCAATGACATGCTTAGCCGCTTCCTGAAAACATCACCGCAAAAGTTTTGGCTTTACTTCAGTGATAGGAAGGATCAGGTACAAAAATCAGGAAAGAAGATCAGGTTCCGACAAACAAAAAAAGATATTGTAGAACACGTTAATCACTTCATTCAGTCCGTATTCACCGCGACCGATGATTACGTCGATGTTACTTCGAAAAGCACAGTGACTAGGCAAAGCATGACATCATAATTATACAGGAGGGCGTATTTCAGCGGCTAATGAATGTAGATGGGAAATGGCGTACGGACCAGATGACATACCTAACCAGTTTCTTCAGAAATATGCTGAATGGGCGTCGCGTTTCTTGACACCTACATTTCAAAAATCATTCGAAACTCATTCTGTAGCGCAAGACTGGCGCAGTGCAATAGCTATTCCGTTGTTTAAAGGCGGCAATCGAAGGATAGTGAATAATTACCAGCCTATATCTCTTACAACAATTTATCGTAATGTTTCGGAACGCACAATATCTAAGCATATCATTCGCCATTTAGAAAATAATTATTTACTTTACCCATTCCAGCATGGGTTCAGAACAGGCCTTTCTACGACCACCCGAATTGTAGAGGATATAATGATTTTGCAATAGCGATTGATTCTAGGGAGCAGATTGACGTAATCGCCATAGATTTTTCCCAGGCTTTTGACAAGCTGCCACTCAAAAAGCTGATTTACAAACAGGGAACAACCGGCCTCAATGGCACTATAATAAAATGGAATAAAGGACACTTAACGAATTGAAACCAGGTGGTCAGAATGGATGTTCATGTATCCGGCTCACTGGCAGTGCTCTCAGGTGTCCCGCAGGGATTAGTCCTTGGACCGCTTTTATTTTTGGTGTATTTTAATGACATTTATGGTGTGATATAACGAGACGTACATCTTAAACTGTTTGCGGATGACTGTTTATTGTATTCTACAGTACGAAACACGGCCGAGCAACGTAAACTTAATAACATTCTGAAGGCGTTAAGCGGATGGTGCAAGAAATGGAGTATGGAAATAAATTATTCTAAATCAAGATATACACATATTACCGCAAAAAAGCCTTTGTTTCCATATACTAATGGTGATAAGTGTTTGATAAATACTAGTCAGTTTAAGTACCTGGAAAAAACGATAACAGAAAACTTATCGTTGAATGTACATGTAGATAATCTTTGTTCGAAGGCATACGAGAGATTATTTTTCTTGCGAAAAATATTGGAGGGGGCTACATGTGATGTAAGACTCTCCGCTTACAAAACTTTTGTAAGGCTACTTCTTGAGTACGCGTCAGAGGTATGGAGCCCACAACAAAGTTATTTGAAGAAAGAATGAGACAAAATTTAGAGATACGCGGTGCGCTCTACATGCACCCTATATCGACAGACTGATTCAGACCCAGAATTGCTCCATTTTTCTAAACTGGAACAGCTTGAAACGCGTGGACCAAAAATTAACAGAAATTAATATTCGAAATACTAAAAGGCCAAATATATATTAGGAAGGGAACATACATACTGGCACCTGGCAAACGGAGCTCCTGAACTAATCATAATTGATCTATCCAAGCTTATACTGCTCACACTGATACGTTCAGTTACTCCTTCTTACCTAACGTAATTGAAATGTGAAACAAGTTACCGATGTGTGTTGTGGAATATACTGATCGGTCTCAATTCAATGAAACTGTGGGCGACCATCTGTGCGAGTGCGCCGCTTGATTCCTCTGTATTCCGTGTTTGTCATTATTCCAGGTGTTCTTTTTTTATATTTCTTCATAACCCTATCTGTAAGAACCCTCGCAATAGGGTTGACAGTATTGTTAAATAAAGAAAGAAAAAAATAAAACGCCAACATAGAGGCCAATGGCAGTAATGCCTTTTCAATGCCATCTGGTATTTGCTGTTGCACTCAAAACTGAGTTTCAAGAACATGTTTCTACATAGCAATCGCCCACGTCTTGCTTCAGGCACTTCAGATAGGCACAGGCTGTATTAATAACCACAGAAGGTCCAGAAATGTTTTAAAATCTCGAGGCTTTTTTTAATTTTATACTGTAGGGCTTTCAATCTGGTTGTGCTGTAAAATTTTGTTGATCTAATTTATTACCACGAAAACAAAGGACGAAACAAAATGTAACCAAAATACACAAGTGCTAACGCAAAACTGAAATAGTTCCCGTCTGTGTCATTTTTTACGCACTACCAAGGTGCATCATACAATTCCAACTATAGCTCCATCTGCAAGATTGTTAGGAAACATTTTCTTGAATCATATGAAAGATGCACAAACAAGCCAAAACAGAGAGTATTTCAGCAAGGTATGTTTATTTTGATGTGCAGGACAAGTGCCACTTCCCTGAATTCATTGTCATGCATGTATGTGCTACTACAGTGGAGACGTACAAATGCTACCAGCCTCTACAACCCAAGGCCGATTAGTTTCTTTGCCACGTCGAGCAGCTTCAACCAAAATGTTTCCTTGAAGATGTTCAAACAATGATTGGGAAAGAACCTATTGATGCAGCCCCACATTCTGCACTGGCAAAACACACAACTAGTGCAAGAAAGTCAACCCCATTCATTAGCAATTGGAACACAGTCCATGCTATCAAAACAGTTTTCACACAAGGATGCTAATTGGGAGAGTATATAAAATTTTAATTTTGTATATCACTGCTAGGTGGTGAAAAAGCAGTCTTAAAAAGATATGCGGTTGAATAAGTAAATGAAAATAGAAAGACTTTCTATATTCAAAATATGTGCATCTACTATGCGAAAGCTAGGCAAATATGGCGGGATACAACTGATCAGTCATCCACTCGGTCGCACAGCGAAAGAAAAAAGAATTAGTGCAAGCATCTGCACAGAGCTTTAGACGTTTGTAGAAAGGGGTACGCGCAGTTGAAAAGCAAAGCTTGACAGGCTGTACTGCAGGGAGCCTTTCAAGAGAAATGAAGCAACAACATATGGAAAAGACAATGAGCCTCTTGCACTTCAAGAGCACGGTAAGACTCATGAGAAATGCGTGATCAAGCTGGGACTCGTTTTCATTCCATATGTTCCTTGGCTTGGCTACAGCGCGGATGGAATAAGTCAGCAGAGGCGAACAAATGTCTTGCTGAAATGGAAGTATCCGGTTCAAAGCAAGCACTCTAGCATACAAGACCTGGCAAATGCTACAAGGCTGCCATTTATTGTGTGTATTGAAGAAAATATGCACTGAGACGTGCGGACAAGTAATATTCCCAGGTTCAACTGGGTATGCTCCTCCTTAACATGAACGTGTGTCATTATATAGTATATTCAAAAGTCAAGAGCCTAGTCATTCATGTGCGGGGAGACTACAAACATATGCAGACACCTGAAGACAGACTGCAGTATGTCTAATTCAAAAGGGTGCTACCTAAGCCTTACATATCAGCAAGGCTTGAAATACGTTGTTCAGTCTTTTTCTCCTTATTGATCACTTCCACTGAGTGGGAGGGGGATAATTAGAAGAAAAGCTATTCGCTACGCTGTAATATTTAAGAATTGCAATATATGTACCAGGAATTTAAAATGACTGTTCACTGTCTGCTAAAGAACGTATAACAAATTGTCAGAAATGAATTGGCAAGAGTTTCTGAAGCACTGCAGAAGCAAAATCAGGAGTTCAAGTTGGGTTTTAGGTTTCGCAACAGAAGCATGGGAATTTTTGCTTGTATTATGCTATTTAGTGCTTTTGGATGTCTAGCCACCAAGTTTCATATTTTATGCTACAACCTGTGATGCTTTCCCTGTAAATGACGCTTTTACAAGTGTCTACAGCGTACATGTTGCAGAAAAGAGAAAATAAAGCTGTTATCTTTTTCTTTTGAGCAACTATTTATTTTACATTCTTCGGAAAGCTAGCCACACACCAGCTCATAATTCTTATGGTTTGTTTGCAGTCACATTGTAAAGTGGTTGAGCGAATTTAAGTATAGGCTTTTTACTTGCGAATTAGTGTTTTTGTGCTTAAATCTTGTCCTTTATACCTGCTATAGTTGGCAGCTTTTTTTTTTACATGTCAGTACACATATTATACCTATGAACATGCCATAATAAACATCCCTGCTGCAAATATGTCTGCGCTTTGCTATTTGATATTCAATATTAACTATGTATGTTACAAAATATTGATATTCGCCCACTTCTCAACTTTCATATGTACCTTACCTTCATGTGTAGAAATCATCTGTTGACATCGCTTTCATGTGTATAGGCTCTCAGAAAATATATGTATGCCACATGCGAATACACGTGTGGTATAGTTCGGGCAGTTGTCAGTTTGTGTCATGTGACATTAAAGGACGCCGGAGAGGTTCAAAGCAAAAAAAAAAATACAATCTGCTACAACTTAAGCGCAAAGAAGTCGATGGACACACTACAAAGGGTGTTTAGTGTGACATGTCATGCAAGAAAGTAAAAGCAAACTACATCGAGAGCGCGAAGTGTCCAAAAGCTGGGAATGTCGTTCCTCAGTTTCCCACTTGACGTTATAGAAGTGGTGGGTCAGTGGTCCCGGTGGTGTGCCTCTCGTTGGAGGTGAACCGAGGCACTGGTGGCACTGTTTTAAAGCTGTCTTTCACGGCCAACAAATCGTAACTGTGATACCGCGTGCAATACCTGTCCACGTTGCACTCGAGAACATTGGCCGCCAGCAGCACCTCTGGTGGGCCTCAACCCAGACACAAGATCTGCGGCCAGTACTTATGGTTATTCTCCAAGACACGTGCGTAACGGCACTCCAAAAACTGATGCTATGCAGGAATAACCCTTGGTCCCAAGAATGGCCTAAACAGCTGCATTGGGTTGGCTTCCCCCAGTACAAGCCCATGGCTGGAATGGCAACAGTAGCTCTAGTCCTGGGACGGCGCAGTGGTCCTGTGGCTTGGGTGGCTTCGCAGCTAGAACTCCCTCACGTTCGCCATGCAGTCTCACTCTTCCTCCTCTTGTTTTCTTCTCGCATGCTTGTGTATTTGCCACCTGCTCTGGGTTCAAATTCTTCAGGTCTTTGTGGTTGCAATGCCCGCGAGTTCACAGCTGTACTTAATCACACATTGAAATGCAAAGAATAAAGTGAAGAAAAAAAAATAAAAAACAAACATCACGCCCATTTGCCCCAACAGCATGTACAACAACCAATATTTATAACGGAACAGCTGATCATGTTACTAAGGTCAAGTGCAATACAAACCAAACTAGATTGCTCTGTTAAGGTAGCATTAACGCTCGCCAGTTTGTGTTGCGTGAACAGTAGCAATATGTCTGATCGACACTGATAGGTTAGTGAGGGCTAGGATTAACCTTAAGTTGAAGAGAGAAAGAGAAAGATTGGTCAAGAAGAAACAAGCCAGTATAGACGCAGTAAGAGCATAAAAAGGCCAATTCACGCTGGTACTTTCAAATATGCAGCCTTAGAACAGAGAGAAGAAGGTCACATAGAGATAATGAATGAAACCGCAGCCGGTCCGGCTTCAGAGGCACTCACTGAAATTGGAGGTAAGACACCGAGGCAACCAGTAGGTAAGCTCTCCCTAGTAACAGAGCGCCTAAGAAAGAAACGAAAGAGGTTAAAGTGTCCAACTCAAGAGATCAGATAGAATTCGCAGAACTGTCAAAACTGATAAACAAGGAGAAAATAGAGGATATTCGAAACTGTAATGTGAAAAAGACTGAAGCAGTAACAGATGGACGCAGCATGAAATCAGTGAGAAGGAAACTTGGTGTGGGTTAAACCAAGATGTATGCACTGAAAGACAAGCAATGTCGAAGATATTGTAAAGCAGGGAGAGAAGTCTGTAATGACCTATACAGCATCCAGAGCAGCTACGATACCTCCATTCGAAGTAGTTGAACAACTTGTAAATTCTGATTGTTTAACTAGCGAAGACGTTAGAAGGGCCTGACAAGACATGAAATGCGGCGACGCGGCTGGGCAAGATGGAATAACAGTCGATTTATTCAAACATGGAGGAGGCATATAGCTTGAAAAACTGGCGCCCCTTAATACGAACTGTCTGTCGACTTCACGGGTCCCAGAAGACCGGAACAATGCCAACGGTATAGTAATCCAGAAAAAGGAAGACGGTAAAATATTTAAAAATTATAGGCCCATTAGCCTACTTCCAGCATTATATAAAATATTCACCAAGATAATCTCGAATAGAATAAGGGCAACCTTGGACTTCAGTCAACGAAGTGAACAGGCTGGTTTCTAAGGGGTACTCTACAATGGAACACAACTATGCCCTGAGTCAGGTAATCGAGAAATCGGCAGAGTGCAATTAGCCTCTCTGTACGGTTTTCAGAGATTACAAAAAGGCATTTCATTCAGTAGAGATAACAGTAGTCATAGAGGCATTGGGTAGTGAAGGAATACAGGACACTTGCGTAAATATCTTAGAAACAGAGATTCCATAGCTTCCTTAAACCTCCATTAGTTGGAGGATGTCTATAAAGGGGCCAGATAAAGAGAGACAATTTCTCGAATGCTATTCACTGAATGCTTGGAAGAAGTGTTGAAGTTATTAAAATAGAAAGGCTTACGAGTGAGGATCAACGGCGGATACCTTAGCAACCTTTGATTTGCAGATCCTGCTCAGCACCGCTAGGGAGGAGTTACAACAAATGATTGAGGATCGTAGCAGAGAGAGTGGAAGAGTGGGGATTAATTAGAGTGTAAGTATAATATGCCGAAGACAAATGAAAGATTATGATCAACTGATGGGTGAGAAAGCAAGAGTTCAGGATGGCCAGACACCCTCTAGAGTCTGTGAATGAGTACGTTTACCTACGTCAATTACCCACAGGGGACCCTGCTCATGAGAAGAACATTGACAAAATAATACAGATGAGTTGCAACGCATACGGCAGACATTGCCAGATCCTGACTGGAAGCTTGCCATTATTATTAACAATAAAGGTGCACAGTCAGTGCATTCTGGCGGTGCTAACAGTTGGGGAAGAACCTTGAAGACTGACAAAGAAGCTCGAAAACAAGTTAAGGAACGCGCCAAGAGCTATGGATTGAAGAATGCTAGGCGTATCGTTAAGAGACAGGAAGAGAGTGGTTTGCATCAGAGAGCTAATGGGTATAGCGCTATTCTATTAGACATTAACAGAAAAAAATGGAGCTGGGCAAGTCACGTATAGCGTAGGTTAGATAAGCGATAGACCATTAGGGTTACAGAATGGGTGCTAAAAGAAGGGAAGCACAGTCGAAGACAGGAGAATAGCTGGGGTGATGAAACTGAGAAAGTCGCAGGGACTAGTTGGAATCGATTGGCACATGACCGGGGTAATTGGAGGTCGCAGGGGGAGGCATTCATCCTCAAGTAGACATAAAATGGGGTAATGATGATGATGATGATGATAAATTGTGTAAACTTTGCAAGCGCGCTTACTGAAATTTATCATCAGACAATATTGATGCGCGCAAGTTTATTATCCCGCATACAACTGTGAACAGGTCATTGATATAAGGCAGCATTTCCCAGGACAGAGCTGAGTTGAAGAGCTTCCATATTTTAAATCAGATTTCCCGTTCTACATGAACCCGTGCTCTAGCAATATGAGCTGTCCTAAAGGCATCATTGCGGTCAAACTGGCAGTCTTTAGTAAAAGGTGGCCGAGTGACTCCAGTTGCACGAATATTGCGCAAGTCATCAACGGACAAACCCATGTCAACCATAGTGTCATCAACGAATGACTCAAACTTGTGCAATATTCCTCACTCAGCTGTAATGCCTGTCTGAGGCTCGTCCACCAAATGCTTCTATTGACTTCTATTTGAATATGTCAGTAGCTGACATTTCACGCACCAAGACCATTCAACTGGAATTTCTGTGCGATCAACAATACATCGCAGTCTTGGATACTGCTTAAAGTTCAAAGGTATATAATTAGAAATTTGTCTCTTTGAAGGCCACTCAATGGCAGCTTTCAGCACTGCAGCAACAAGAGGCAGTGTGTGCACA
The DNA here is from genome assembly GCF_023375885.2 of Dermacentor andersoni. Taxonomy (NCBI): domain Eukaryota; kingdom Metazoa; phylum Arthropoda; class Arachnida; order Ixodida; family Ixodidae; genus Dermacentor; species Dermacentor andersoni. The sequence goes on along the minus strand of NW_027314752.1, from coordinate 23,732,978 downwards.
AAATGTCTGTCTATGGACCAAATGCTACACTGAAGAAATACATTCAGACAGGAAAACGACATATCCTGTTTGAGAACTATGAACACCAAAATAACTTCGTCCCGCACAGAAACCTCCACCTATTCACCGCTTCATACTTCTCTCTGAGTGAAACCATATTGTTTAGAAGTATATGGCAAGGTGTACCAGTAAAGCTTTTAGGTGAGCGTCAGAAAGGAGCATTACCAAAGTCCTAAATTTTTATGTGAAGTCTAGTGAGTTCACTTGAATGGATTTGTTTAGCTCGGGTGTGTGGCCCAGCTCTTGAAGTTCAACGAAGGCCTTTGTAGCGTCTTGTTCTGTAACGCAAAGAAAAAAGTTAGACCCAAATTAGTGCAGTTTTCAACAACAAGTTACTTGTTGTTTGTGAGCAAGAGCTTCAAAGGGGGGAAGCCAATCCTGCACAGGTGGGTCGGCGATACAATGCAGGGGAACGAATTTATTCATAAAACAATGCGAAGTATCCTACAACACGGTGTATTTAGTCCTACAGCGAAATAAAGTGTGCTGTATTGCACTTGGTTTTGTTTGTTCAAACATTCAAGAGCAAAGAGGGAGAGAGGGAGATCAGTCAGATGCGATAAGTAGGGAGGTTACCTAGAAGGTAAACGTTTGGTTTGCTAACCTGGTGCGTAGCGAAAGGCGGTGCTGAAATATTACACAAAAAATCATGGAGACTGAAATATTAATAGAAAACAAAAAAAACACATGCACGCGTATGAAAGAACACTATTGGTCATAGTCACTCCACTGGGTTACTTGCCTAAAGTGGCATCAGAAGAGCCTTAGTCGCCTAACAGTAGGAGGTGTATTTTCTAGGTGCCCAAAATCTTTCGACTACGCCACTTTAGATATAGTGCTCTTTACAATAGCACAACCTGGCTTGCCTTGCTTGGGTGAAACTGCAAACTTAGGCCAGTGGCAACGCCTATACATCATCAAAACTGGGGCACGAGGGTCGGACAAAAATAATTCTCACCATTGTATTGACTTTGTTCCTAATTATCAGGAAGCTCGCATGCGCAGTCTTCAATGACCTCTTCAGGTACGTAGTCATGTTGGCCCTTGTTTCCTGCAACATTGTTAGGTCAATAAAAGAGATGCTTTAAGACCAAGTAAAATCACAAATGCGCGCGCACGACCTCCGATGGGCACAGAACTTCCGCTACGGCAAAAAAAAATGCAGTGAACGCTTTGTGCGTTCATCGCCTGTTTCATTCTCCCACAGAACGACTAAGAAATGTTGCGGAGTACGTTCCCTAGTTTTCAGTGCTCACGACGCAGCGGCAGGCACTGCTGCGGAATATTCACCGAAACAGCGCGAGTGCAGGCCGAAAATTTATTAAACGGTGACACTTGCGTACTTCAACTTACCTTGGAAATCTGTGGAGGGATTTCTTCGGCCAACCCTACGCCTCACTCTTGCTTCGTGGGAGCAAGGCGCAGCGTTTTTCTTCAGCCGCTTTCGTAAGAGCTTCAACTCGTCTTTAAGTCAGAATGTAACAATCAGCACGACACAAAAATCAAATGAAATCATTTAGAGCAGCGTAACAGTGAATTACACTTACCAAGGTGGCCCCAAAAGAAGTCCCCTTTGCTGAAATGCTCGCTAGATACGACCATTTCTTCGCTCACTTGCTTCCCGACGTGGAGCTTCATCGCCCACAACTTCCTCAGTTTTTTTTTCTCTTTTCGAAAGTGATGCAGGCTTACTTTTCCTAATATGGCACGATTTGTGCATTGCGGCACTCTGCACATGGGGTTGCCCTTCGCTCGTCGACTGCTTTCTTCCATATCGAAAAGTACCAAAACCCCAACGCAGCTGCAAAAACCGCGTGAACGTGAAATCCATCGCCCTCTAGCGGCTTCTGGAAACATCCGCGCTGCGGTGCTAGCGCATTTGGAAAGCGCGAATATGGCAGGCGATTGAAAATTGTCAGCGACCACCACTCATTGTGTTGGCCAGCGAAATTATAGGACCCATCAGGAGGGCTGGCGCCATGGAGCCTAAGTTTGCAAGAATATGATGCCATTGTAACCCACAAGTGCGGACAAAAACATTCTGATGCTGATAGCCTATCAGGCACCCCCATTGACCGGTCACCACTAGATGACGAGGATGACGACAACTTCCTTGGAATAATAAGCGCGGTAGACTTCGCTGAAGAGCGACGAGCAGACCCGGAGCTGAAAAACCTCGTCGAGTATTTCGAAGCAGACACAGACGTTGGTTGTCCCTAGGGAATATAAGCGAGTATTGTCTTCGTTCTCGCTTCAAAACAACCTGCTCGTACAGACGACTTCGCACCGATCCGCGCCAACTACCTTCTTGTTGTTCCCTCAGCGCTGCGTATGGCACGCCCTACACGACGATCCGACCGCAGGGCACTTCGGATTCTTCCGGACACTGTCGAGGATACAAGAAAGGTATTACTGGCCGCGCTTGACTGCCGACATTGCCCGTTACGTAAAGACATGCCGAGACTGTCAGCGGTGCAAGACACTACCGACAAGGCCAGCTGGATTACTGCAGCCAATCGATCCTCCTTACCGACCTTTTCAGCAGAACGGAATGATTTCTTGGGACCGTTCCCGAAGTCAATATTCGGATATACGTGGATCGCCGTGGTGACGGAGTACTTCACCCCGCTTCGCTGAAACTAACGCTCTGCCGAAAGGTAGAGCAGCCGAAGTGGTGAAGTGGCGCACGTCTCCGATGAAGAGAATCTCGTCATCGGTGCCTATCTCCAGCACGCCGAAGAAGCCCGACAGCTCGCCCGCCTGCGGAGCAAGAACCAGCAGGGGAGCGGGAGAAGACACTACAACTTTCGGCGACGTTATGTGGAGTACCAGCCCGGTGACTGTGTTTGGGTTTGGACCGCGATACGCCTACGATGACTCAGTGAGCAACTTTCGCGGCGCTATTTAGGACCCTACAAGGTCATTCGACCTATTGGCGCACTGCACTGTGAGGTCGTGCAACACGGCACAGCGGTGCCGCGTACGATCTGAAGTGGTCCAAGTGGTGCATCTTAAGCCCTTTTACGCACGCTGTCGAATTTCCTTATTATATTGTTTCCTTATTACGGGTGTTTTATTTATTACTTAGGTTTGTTTGCAGCCTCGGGTCGACGCTTTTAAGAAGAGGGTATTGACACGTGTTTATCTTTATCGTGTGGCTACGTTTCACGGCCTAACAAATGTTATCGCACAGCGCATGACGCGCCTGCACGAATGAAAAGTTTCTCGGATGTTATCGATGGTTCAATGCGCTGTCTCTTGTCACCGAACCATGTATAACCTGATTTTATGTATGGGCGATGCGAATGTTGTAGAACATTCTAGAAGACACGCGGTGACCAGCGATTACTCTGGAACCTTCCATGACTGATATATAAAAGGTGACGCGCTTGACTCGCTGATCAGATTCTCGACAATCGTCGACTGTATACGCCGCTACCGCTGTGATTTGAGTGTAGCCTGTTTTGGGGGCACAGGTTCGCCAAATAAAACACTAGTTTCGCCTTTCACAGTTTTGTTGCTTTCTTCACCATCACTACCGCGTGATAACCCGGATGTTGTCGAATCTAGCTGAGCGGAAGCAATTGCCGACATAAGGCTGATAATTATTCTTATAGCATGAGTACCAGCCCATGGGATGGTGCTAGTCTTCACGATAGTCAAGGTGGCGACGCCTTTGGTTGGTCGTCAGGGCCTGTGCATTCAGTGTTGTCGACGTTTCTGGTGAGCTGACAGGAACCGGTGCCTCCGATGGCACGAAAGCGTTGCATGACACGGCGCTTGCTCTTCCGAGAGTATATTTTGCGCAGGTGTGACCACAACATCCCTAACAAAAACAAGCCAAATAAAAAAATCCTTTATATCATCTATTTGTACGTGTATACACAAAATTGCAATATCCTACGCAAAGTTTGAATGTACGAACCTTCATCGGTGGCTGATTCCTGAGAGCGGTGAAAATCAAGGTAAGACAAAAAATCATAAAGACAAAAAAACAATACGCGAGAAAAGCAGACACCACTCTCCTGCAACTCTCTTTGCGTTACCGATGGTGCAGGTTGTACCGCTACGTCGACATCATCGCTGAGCCAATCTCAAGACTCTCGTCTGCTGCACTGGTGATTGCTCAAGATCAGCATCTCCTGGACAAAAAAAAGCTCTTAAGGTCTAATTCTACTGTGTCTATTGAACGGCGTCTCCTGACTTCTTCTCCAGGTAATCGGCGAATTTAGCTTGGGGTTTGCATGTAGCGCATTTTGCAGTATGAGTAGCATACATCGGTCTATATTTAATATTGCATGCAGAAGGAAAACAAGTTGATTGATTAGCAATAGTTGGGGTAGCAAAGTCTCTGCTTATGAAATAAGGGGTACTTATGCATACAAACTGTACACAAAAACTGTATACAAACTGTATACAAAAAAAATCAAAACCCATCTCATGATGACGGTCAGCAGCAACACACTTACAGCTGAATGATTATACCGACACAGCCTGTTATCGCCACCGAAACTCGTTGTTAATGACGCGCTTACTGCAGCATCACACTTATACTGCTCTTATTTAACACTCGCTGCCATGCAGCGGAGTCGCCACGAGGCCTGCGTTTGGCTGCCGGAATGCATGGCGCGTTCATGCATAGAGACGCTAAGAAACACCTGAAGCGCCAAACACACTTATTTCTGCAGACTATGCGCCATCTGGTGACGCTGCAGCGAAGTTCGCGCATGGCGTCCTAAACAATCGTGGTGCCCGGTTGCTGAGATTATTTAGAATTCTTGCATCGCTTGCCCCCCACCCAGTGGCATATACTTAGTTGCCCAAGTTGGTGAGATATTCATTGACGATATATTCGTACACAGAACACTCATGGTGCACCTCGATAAAGCGTTGGAGTGAAAGACGCTTCTTGAAAAGGGGCGCATACCAAGCACCTTTGTGGTGCCGCATGATAAATAATCTGGTTGTGGTCCTTGAGGAGCCCTTGTGAGGTGGGGCCGACACGCGGTGGAGCAGAAGGAGGCGTTAAGCACTCTCCATACCTTGGACGATCCCGGAGATAGTGCAAAGCCGGGCCGACATGTGGTAAAGCTGAAGCAGGCGTTAAGAGGAAGTTTTAGCTCGGGTGCACCTATCAAAATACATGTAAAAGGAGAATCCGCATTTCTCGGCAACCACTGCCCAAATTTGTCGAGGTTTGTTGTATATAAAATAAAAACTTAAACTCTGTTGACTGTTGGTTTCAAATTTTTGATTTATGTCGTCACCTTTTAGTGAAATTTGGCAAAAATTGAACATATTAAAAAAAATCGATACTATCAAGTTTACAACTGCGTAACTAAGCAACGAAAAATAATAAACAATTTTAAGAATCGCATCTAATAATACATCTAACGCGGACAAAATTGATATGTTACACATGAGTTTCAAAAAATTTATTAGCATGGATATACAGGTTTTGCAGAACCATTGCAAACAACCTAACAAATTCACGTAAGGTGTAAAATGACATATCGAATTCGTCCGCTTTCACTGATCTAATGGATGCCATTGGCAGAACCACGATATCTATTCTTTATGCAGAGCTATGAATTTGCAAACTTCGTGCTTCTATAATTTTCAAGCTTTCGAATGTTTGAAAATACTTGTAACAAAATTCAGGACCTAAATCTAAAATCCGCTCCCAACAGTCACTACAATTCAATTTTCTCTCTCAAATTCAACAAGTTTCATTAAAATCGGTGCAGGGGTTATCTCAGAAAAACCGTTTTCTCGTTTAACATGTATTTGAATAGGCCGCGTTGGAGTTGGGCGCGAGCGAAAGCTTCCTCTTAAACACTCTCCATGCGTGTACCGATCCCGAATATTGTATAAGGCCGGGGTGACCCGCAGTGAAGCTGAAGCTGGTGTTAAGCCCTCTCCATACGTGGGCCGATCCCGAAGATGGTGCGATGCCGGGCGGCCCGCGGCGGAGCTTAAGCACGAGTTAAGCACTCCCCATAGGTGGGATGATCCCGAAGTTAGTGCGATGCCGGGCCGACTAGTTGCGGAGCTAGAGCAGGCGTTAAGCACTCGCCATACGTGGACTAATCCCGAAGATAGTATAACGCCGGGCCGACACGCGATGGAGCTCAAGCAGGCGTTAAGCACTCCCCATACGCGGGCCTATCCCGAAGATTGTACAAAGCCGGGCCAAGCACGGTGGAGCTGAAGCAGGCATTATGCACTCTCCATACGCTGGCCGATCCCAAAGATAGTGTAACGCCGGCCCGACCCGCAGTGGAGCTGAATAAGCCGTTAAGCACTCCCTATACGTGGGCCCATCACGGAGATAGTCCGTTGCCGGGCCGCCCCGCACGGAGCTTAAGCAGGCGTTAAGAAAAAGGATAGGAGCACCCGAGCTTATGCTCGGGTGCTCCTATATAAATGCATGTAAAAGGAGAATTCGTATTTCTCGGCAACCACTGCCCCAAATTTGTCGAGGTTTCTCGTATTTAAAAGAAAAATCTTAAAATCTATTGACTGTTCTTTTCTAATTTATTTTTTATCATCAATTTTTTAATGAAGATTAGCAAAAATCGAAAATATTCAAAAAATGATATTACTACGTTTACAACTGCGCAACCCAGCAACGAAAAATGGTAATAGAATTCTGCGAATTGCATCTAATACTACATCTAAAGAGGCCAAACTGATATGTTACGCAGGAGTTTCAAAGAATCTATTAGCATGGAACTAGAGCTTTTTCAGAACCATTATAAACAACACAACAAATTCAAGTAAGATGTAAACTGACACATAGAAGTTGTCCGGTTTCAATAATCTAAAGGATAAAGTTGACAGAACTGCGATATCTATTCATGATGGAGAGCTATGAATTTGTAAACTTCGTGCTTCTATATTTTTCAAACTTTCGAATGTTTGAAAATATTTGTAACAAAATTCAGGCCGTAAACCTAAAACCCGCTTACAACAGTCGCTAGAATTGAACTTTTCCATCAAGTTCAGCAAGTTTCGTTAAAATCAGTCCAGGGGTCAACTCAGAAAAACGTTTTCTCGGTTTACATGCATTGAATAGGCCACGTTAGAGTTGGGCCCGAGCTAAAGCTTGCTTTTGTATGTGTGAAGTGATTTTTAAAGAGAAATGGAAGAGATAAGTGCAGTGCCGTAACTGTCTCTCACAGGAGGACACCTCAACAGCACTGCACGTGGAAGGGGTATGGGGAGAAAAAGATGAAGGAGATAGAGATCTGAAGTAAAAAAGAGAGACCAGAGTAGTAAAAAAAAGCAATGCAGCTAAGCGTTTGCAGGGCCTACAGCCGTGCTCTGAGGTGTGCTACTTCACAGAATTCCATCAATGCCGAAAATTCAAGCTTGGCGATGGAACTGTGAGCATTGGGGAAGAGTAGGCACTGCAGGGTGGTGGATGACAAGCCACATTGGCGGTAGGATGCGCACAGAGCCTCCCTCTCGGTCCCGAAGGCCGGGAAGTGACGCAGAAGATGCTCGAGTGTCTCCACACCGTCACAGCTACCACACACGGGGCTGCCGGTTCCCGTGAGCCTGTGTGTGCGCGCCGCTGTTTTGTAGCAGCCGATGCGCAGGCGGCGAAGGAAGGCGCAGTCAGCCCGAGAGAGGCCCGCACGCGAGAGCTGGCGCGAGGGCATTCCCGCCGTGACACGCCGATCGGGGTGTTGCGCAGTGAGGCAGCGCAGAACCGCTGTCTTGGCCGCGTCGAAGCTCGTCACCAAATGGGTGAGGGGAAAGCGCTCACCGTGCGCCGCCTTGGCGAGGGAGTCAGCCTCCTCGTTGCCTGGCGATCCGATGTGTGCGGGTTTCCATTGGAGCACCAGGTCGCAGCCTTGATTGACGATGTGTCGCATCTTGCAGCCAACTCGAACAACAAGGGGCACTCCGGCGTAATCCCTGGCTAGCATGCAAAGTGCCGCATGAGAGTCAGTGAGAATGGCCGCTGACACAACGTTCGTATGCTCCAAAAGGAGGTCAGCAGCGAGATCGATGGCGGCGAGTTCGGCCACTGTCGAAGACACGTCAAAGCGCAGTCGGCACTGGCACGTTTCTGAGATGTCTGGTGCCGTGCAATACGCAGCGCCGGACCCGTCCGGCGTCACCGAGCCATCGGTGTAGACGAGTAGTCGTCCTGCCAGTCTCTCGTGCAGTAGGGAGGCGGTCTGCTCTCTCATTGTGCACACCGCAGTTCAGCGCTTTGATGTGACGCCAGGCACCGCCATGGTCACGTCGAGCAGAATGTAGTAGTATGGCAGGGAGGCGAACTGTGGCGACGACCCGATGAGCTTTGAGAACTCGGTGGCGCGCTTGCCCATACCCGAGTTCGGCAGGGAGTGGAGTCTGGAGATGAGCCGCTGGCCATGTGTGGTGAGCGCTGCAGGCGCTCAATGTGGCGGAGCGCCTGCTTTCGTGCACGAAGGGATGGCGGCCAGTAGCCCACTTCCGCGAGTGTCGCCCCTACTTGGGAGGAGCGAGGGAGGCCGTATAGTTATCGCACCGCAGTAGGGTGCGCCAAGTTCAATAGCCTTCCAATTCGCCGCTCGAGCGTTGGTGGTGGGGAGGGTGTAGTGTGCCCTCGATGTGGCCACACAGTTGTACACGCGCAGTGCGAGTTGCGGCGTGCATCCGTGTCCACGCACGAGAAGGGAGCGCGTGGCGCTCGCGACTTTCCTTGATTGCTTGCAGATGTGGGAGACGGCCGCATTAAAGTTGTAGCGGCAGTCGATCTGCAGGCCGAGGTAACGGGTGCTCTTGCCCCACGGGAGAGAGCAATGGCGCAGAGTGAGCGGTGGCGCTTCGGAACGTGCTCGCGTGCCTCGTGGGTGTACCAGCAGTGGCTCTGTTTTGGTCACCAACAGCTAGAGGCCGATGCTTCCCGTGTACTGGTCCAGCGCGTCGATTGAAATCTGGACGGACGCACGCACCTGATAGCCGACTTCAGTAGGGATAGTCGCAAAGAGGGCGATGTCGTCAGCGTAAATGGCCAACCGTAGTTCGTGCGGCATCGCTTTCGGTATATAGTCCGGAAGTCGCGCGAGGGCAAGATTAAACAAAAGGGGCTCAAAACATTGTCCTGCGAAACACCTGAAAAAAAACTGCGCGGCCGGCTGAGTGCTCCCCCAACCCGCACCCGAAGCCTGCGATCAGACAAGAAGGCTCGCGCGTAGTCGAGTAGCCGGTCGGGGATGCCGAGCTCATACAGCGCACTGACGATTGTGGAATGCGGCTGTCCATTGAAGGCGCCCTGTACATCAAGCAGGACGAGGTAGCTGCCCTCGCGACGGCCCGCCGCCTCCTCGAGCGCAGCGACAACCTCGGCCAGGGCGTCAGCCGTTGCCCGCAGCCGGCGGACAACGGCTGACGCATACGAAGCATACGCTCCCGAGCCGCTCTGCTCGGGAGCGTATGCGTCGAGTGCCGCTGCAATCCACTCCAGACGACGAAGTGCCATGGCTTCGAATGTCTTACCGGCGACAGACATGAGTGAAAACGGCGGTAGGAGCTCACGCTGCTTCGCGGTTTGCCAATTTTGAGGAGAGGTACCACGATTGCTTCTTTCCACTCTGGAGGGACGACGCCGGTGCGCCAGACACGGTTGTACACCTCCAACAGCGATGGGAGCTGCTCGTCGTCAATGTTTCGCAGCGTCTGGTAGATAATTCCATCCGCGCCCGGCGCAGAACGTCGCCTCCGAGCGTTGAGCACGATGTGAAGCTCGCTCACGGTGAAGTCCTCCGTGCAAAGCACCTTCAGCTGCTGCAGAATTACATTCGTCAGGAAGTAACGCAGCGGCGCGAGGAGAGCGGCTTTCTTGTGTTCAGGAAGCTCGAAAACTGGGCCATCGGGCAGAAGCAACGGCGGCGGCGGTGCAAAGGCGGCGGCGGGTGCTTCCGCGAGCTGCTCTGCGCTCAAGCCATGTGCGACCGCGATGGAAAGCGCAGGACAGCGAGGGATCTTTGGTCGAAGGAGAGCACCGAGAATGCGCCACGGGCGCTATCTGTTGCGCGTATCGCAGAGCGACACACACAAACTGCTCCAGCTCTGGTTGCGCTGCTGTCTGGAATGACGGTGGCGCACCGCATCGAGGCGATTGTAGAGAGTTCAATCCTCTTTCCTGTCGCTCTTGATGGCTCGATGTTCAGCGCGGCGCCGGACAGCTCGAAGGTTAGGCAGCTTGGTGTCGGGAACCAGCATTCCCGCAGGCACAGAACAGTATATCGTGGTGGCGTCGACACAACGTGTCACGTGAGTCAGGAAATCCGCGTTCGCAGTAGGGGGCGTGGCACAATGTTTCCGAAACTGTGTCCAGTCGGTGACACGGTAGGAGCGCCGCGGCCCATGGGCTGCAGCGTGTGGCTCGAGGGTGATCGGCTAATGATCGGAGCCCTGAGTGTCGGGGCTGCGTTGCCACTCGTAGTGGCAACCCTCGCTCACAAGCGACAAGTTGATGGCGCTCTTCCGTGCGCCCCAGGACACGAATGTGGGACTACCGGTGTGGAGAAGTAGGAGGTCCGCAGAGAGGATGGAGTTGAGCAAGTCCCTACCTGGCGGCTCGGTGTTCGGGCCCCTCCATGTTGTGTGGTGACTGTTGAAGTCACCCAATGCTACACAGTCACCCCCGATGCGAGCGACAAGCGCAACCACGAACGAACTGTCCCACCGACGCACGGGCCTAACATAAACACTGGCGACACAGGTGTCGGCACCCCCAACACGCACAGTCACGACAACGCACTTGATGCCACTGGTCACGATGTCGGTGACATTTATGTCAGCTTGCGCGAAACATGCGCGAGCATACAGAGATGCGCGGGAGCGTCCAAGCGAATGCAGCGGGTCGCAGCAATGAGCCTTGCTACAGGTCTGCGACTGGCATTCGGTGGCACTGTAATAGGCCACAAATCCGGGGAGGTTAAACTCGCCGGGACGCGCGTAAGTTTCTTGTAGCGCGAGCACGTCGTATTCGTGTAGTGAGAGGTGTTGGGCGAGTTCAGCGTCGCAGCAGCGCATCGAGTGGACATTCCACTGGAGGATGCGCGGCCGACGTTTCGGAGATCACCTATCCATGCTGGGGCAAGGCTTGCTGAGCTGCGAGGGCCGCGGCGCACATTTGCCGAGTGGTGTCGTCCATCGCTGCTGTCTCTAGGAGGACGCGCAGTGCTGCTGCGAGGGCCGCACTTACTGCATCTTTGGATCGGAGGTGGCGGGGCTAGTGGGCTGTTGCGTTTGCGCTTGCTCTGCCGGCTGGGCTCTGCGACCGCTGAGCGCATCTCTGAATGAGAACCCAGGTTGTACGATCACGGAAGGACGGGTAGCTGCTCCTTGCTTCCGTCGGTTGGTGCCTGATGAGGGGCGAGCTTTCGCGATCGCCTGCTTTCGCGTGAGAGGCTCTGGCGAAAGTAACAACAGCACGGCAGCCTTCCTCTCCATTTGCCAGTTGGGGCAGCGCGGCCTCTGCGCGGTGCAGTCGGCGGTGGCGTGCGACTCCCCGCAACGGAGGCAGCGGGCATCGCGCGAACATGTTGCACCAGCGTGACCAAACAAGGCGCATCAATCGCACTGGAGTGGCCGCGGGAGTCGGGGGCGAACCGTGCGACGCTGCTTGAAGATGAGCACTTCGGCCGGAACGGCGTTGCCGACGAATCGCACCGCTATGTTGTGGCCCCTGCGTTCGCATGAGAGGACGGTCACGGGGGCTTCAAGCAGGTCTCTTATTGTGAGCGCGCCGATCGAGCTGTCGACACCGAAGATGGTGCAACCGCAGGTGTTTTTGTGAGATATTTCGCCCTCACGGGCACATCGCCGCCGGTGTGGACTTGTAGGAGATGTGACAGTTCTGCCCCCGGGAGCGCATCGATGGCGACAACATTCCGTCTAATGTTCACCCGCACGCGGTGTGCTCCCTGAATAGCTGAAAACTGTGCGGCGATAGTTTCTTGCGTCAGTGTCAGGAAGTTGCCTTTATGCCCTTGGGGACGAAACAGGACCGTGTCAGCGTGTTCTCCTAGAGCTGGGCCGTCGACCGAGGGTGTATGTGATCATCTCGAGAGGCCTGTAGCGCGGCCCTATTTTCCCGGCCCTCTTGGGTAGTGAGGGATGATTAGTGCTGTGTTGGGTAGCCTGCTTGGTTGAATCCGAGGCGGAGAGGAGTGCGAGTCCCCATGTTCAGGCTCGGTGTGGGGCTGCTGCTGCTGCTGCTGCTGGCTGCTTTGCGGAGCGAGTGGCTGGAGCGGCCCGAGAACACAGCTGGGGTGATTCGAGCTGGCTGGGTTGGTTGAGGAGTGCATTCCTTTTTCCCCTGTTGCCTTTTTACCGTCGGCGCCGTCGTTGCTCGTACCTTGAGAGGTTGTCACAGCTACGGCCCCGGCATGAGTCATTGGAGAGGGAGACTGACCCTCTATCTCTCGCTCTGTCGGGTGCGGACGAGTGGGTGGGTTGGCCAGTGGGGCTTTTGTTGTTCCCCGTTTGAATTGTCGGCGCTTTCTTGGGGAGCTGGCCCGTTCTGCGAATGCTCGGCAACCGCTGCCACGTGGAACGGTGGGGAAGGTGACTGCGGGTGGCTGTCATGGCGACGGCGGTGGTCGTTCACTTGTTGTTCGCCATGTTGCAGACCTTCGACGAATGGCAGTCGGCTGCTTTCCGCCGCGGCTACGGTTGTAGTTTCGTTGTCAACGCGAGTCAGCGGTAAGGCAGGCAATAATGCAGACGACGACGAGCGATCAAACCTCGTGGATTTAGAGGCCTGTGACCCGCTACACGAGGCGCTGAGCGATGGAGACGACTCCGTGCTATCAGAGCTGGTGGCCGGCGAGGAGGGAATGGTGCTCCTACTCGGAGACGTAGGCGCTGAGGCATTGCAGTCGCTTTCCATATCGGCGAAAGATGCTGCGGCGAAAGTGATGTTGGCGGCCTCTTGTCGATAGCGGTTGCCACGTGCGTGGCAGTTGGCGTTCTTGTGGCCGGCGTTCTTACGGGTTGTCGGTGACAGGCGCTTTGGCTGTCCTTCAATACCGAGCTTATGGCGGGCCTCGAAAATCAGCAAGTCCAGTGCTCGCAAGCGAAGCTGTGGCGTGCCGAGACGCAATTCAGGAACTGTGTCCTGGGTGTCCTCCACGTCAAGGTCCAACCAAGGGCCGAAGCCGCCGGCTACAGGTAAATACTTTCTCCCCTGGGAGCCCTAAAAAGGGCTACGCTCTGAGCGCTGTCTTGGGAGAAGGTTAACGTCTAGCTAGAGTTAGGTGGTTAAAAAAAAACACCTCTCACAATGAGGGCTGTAGCGAGTGCCGTCGTCGTCGGAGCGAGGGGGAATGCGACCACAGCGTCCGGGAGCGTCCCCTCCTCTGAAACACTCTCCATACGTGTGCGAATCCCGAAGATTGTGTAACGCCGCGCTGACCCGCAGTGAAGGTGAAGCTGGTGTTAAGCACTCTCTATACGTTGGCCGATGCCGAAGATAATGCGATGCCGGACCGACCCGCGGCGCGTCAGAAGCAGGCATTCAGCACGCCCCATACGTTGGCCGATCCCCAAGAAAGTGCGATGCCACGCAGACCCGTGGTGGAGTTGAAGCTGGCGTTAAACACTCCCAATACGTGGGCCGATCCCGAAGATAGTGCGATGCCGGGCAGACCAGCGGCCGGGCTGAAGAAGGCGTTGAGTACTCCATACCCGTGGGCCGATCCCAAAGATAGTGCGATGCCGGGCCAACCCGCGGCGGAGCTGAATCAGGCTTTAAGCACTCCCCATACGTCGGCCGATCCCGGAGATTGTGCAATGCCAGGCCGACCCGCAGCGGAGCTTAAGCAGGCGTCAAGAGGAAGTTTTAGTTCGGGTGCTCCTATCTAAATACATTGAAAAGGAGAATTCATATTTCTCGTCAACCACTGCCCCAAATTTGTCGAGGTTTCTTGTATTTAAAAGAAACAAAACTTAAAATGATGCGACTGTTGGTTGCGAATTTTATATTTTTATCATCAATACTTTATGGAAAATTAGCAAAAATAGAAAATTTTAAATAAACGATATTACTAAGTTTACAACTGTGTAACCCAGCAACGAAAAATGATAATACAATTCTGCGAATCGCATCTAATATTATATCTAAAGATGACAAAACTGATATGTTAGACAGGAGTTTCAAAGAATCTGCTAGCATGGAAATACAGCTTCTGCAGAACCATTAAAAAGAACGTAACAAATTCACGTAAGATGCAAAATGACATACTGAATTTGTCCGGTTTCAATGATCTAATGGATTCTTTTGACAGAACCACGATATCTATTCTTGATGCAGGGCTATGAATTTGTAAACGCCGTACTTCTATATTTTTCGCACTTTCGAATGTTTGAAAATTATTGTGCCAGAACTCAGGCCCTAAACCTAAATACCTATCCCAACAGAAATTAGAATTGAACTTTCTCTCTCAAACGCAACGCATTTTATTAAAATAGGTCCAGGGGTTATCTCAAGAAAAAACGTTTTCGCGTTTTACATGTATTTGAATAGGCCGCGTTGGAGTTCGGCTCGAGCTAAAGCTTCCTCTTAACCACTCTCCATGCGTGTGCCGATCCCGCATATTGTTGAACGCCGGGCTGACCGGCGGTGGAGCTGAAGCAGGCGTTAAGAGGAAGTTCTAGCTCGGGTGCTCCTATCTAAATAGATTTAAAAAGAGAATTCGTATTTCTCGGCAAACACTGCCCAAATTTGTTGAGGTTTGTTGTATTTAAAACGACAACTGAAAATCTGTTCACTGTTGGCTTCGAATGTTTGATTTTTATCATCAATGTTTTATTGAAAATTTGTAAAAATCAAAAATATTCCAAAAACGATATTACTAAGCTTACAACTGCGTAACCCAGCAACGAAAAATGAAAATACAATTCAGTCAATCGCATCTAATACTACATCTAAAGAGGACAAAATTGAAATGTTACACATGAGTCTCAAAAATATATTAGCATGGGAACACAGCTTTTGCAGAGCCATAATTAACGATGTAAGAAATTCATATATGATGTAAAATGACATATCTAATTTTTCCGCTTTCAATGATCTAATGGATGCCATTAACAGAACCGCGATATCTATTCTTGATGCAGAGCTGTGTTAGGCACTGCCCATACGTGGGATGATAACGAAGATAGTGCGATGCCGGGCAGACCCGCGGCGGAACTGAAGCAGGAGTTAAGGACACCCTTGCGTGTGATGTTCCCGAAGATAGTGCGATGCCGGGCTGACACGCGGCTGAGCTGAAGCAGGAGTTAGGCAGCCCGCTTACGTGGGCTGATTGCGAAATTAGTGCGATGCCAGGCCGACTAGCGGTGGAGCTGATACAGACGTTAAACGCTCCCGATACGTGGGCATTTCCCGAAGTTAGTACGATGCTGGGCCGAGCAGCGGCGGAGCTGAAGCAGTTGTTAAAGACTCCCCATACGTGGCCCGATCCCGAAGACAGTGTGATGCCGGGTCGACCAGCAACGGAGCTGAAGCAGGCGTTAAAGGTTCCCCATACGTGGCCCGATACCGAAGATAGTGCGATGCCGGGACGACCAGCGGCGGAGCTGAAGCAGCAGTTACGGACTCCCCATACGTGGGATGACCCCGAAGTTATTGCGATGCCGGGCCGACCCGTGGTGGAGCTGAAGCGGCAGTTAAGCACTCCCCACACGTGGGTCGATACCGAAGATAGTGCGATGCCGCGCCGACGCGCGGTGGAGCTGAAGCAGGCGTTAAACACACGCCATACGTGGGCTGATCCCGAAGATAGTGCGGTGCCGGGCCGACCAGTGGCGGGGCTGAAGAAGGCGTTAAACACTCCCCATATGTGGGCCGATCCAGGAAAGAGTGCTATGCCGGGTGGACCAGCGGCGGGGCTGAAGGAGGCGTTAAGCACTCCCCACACGTCGGCCGATCCCAAAGATTGTGCGATGGCGGGCCGACCTGCGGCGGAACTGAATCAGGCGTTAAACACTCCCCATACGTGAGCCGATCCATAATATCGTGCAATGCCGGGCCGACCCGGGGCGCAGCTGAAGCAGCAGTTAAGCACTGCCCATATGTGGGATGTTCCCAAATTTAGTGCGATGCTGGGCCGACACGCGGCTGAGCTGAAGCAGGAGTTATGCACTCCCCTTTCGTGGGCTGATCGCGAAGATAGTGCGATGCCAGGCCGACGAGCGGCGGGCTGATGCAGACGTTAAACACTCCCCATACGTGGGCATTTACAGAATTTATTACGATGCTTGGCCGACAAGCGGTGGAGCTGAAGCAGGCGTTAAAGACTCCCCATACGTGGCCCCATCCCGAAGATAGTGCGATGCCGGGTCGACCAGCGGCGGAGCTGAAGCGGGAGTTGAGCACCCCCCATACGTGGGATGATCCCGAAGATAATGCGATGCCGAGCCGACCATGGCGGAGTTAGAGCAGGCGTTAAGCATGCGCAATACGTTGGCCCATCCCGTTGCTGGGCCGACCCGCGGTGGAGCTGAAGCAGGCATTCAGCACTCTCAATAAGTGGGCGGATCCCGAAGATAGTGCGATGCCGGGCCGACCTGTGGTGGAGCTGAAGCAGGTGTTAAGCACTCTCCATACGTGGGCCGATCCCAAATATTGTGCAATGCCGGGCCGACCCGCGGCGGAGCTGAAGCAAGAGTTGGGCACTGCCCATACGTGGGATGATGCCGAAGATAGTGCGATGACGGATTCACCCGACACGGCACTGAAGCAGAAGTTAGGAATACCCCTTGCGTGGTAGTTGACGCAGGCGTTAAGCACTCCAGATACGTGTGCTGATCGCAGAGCTAGTGCGATGCCAGGCCGACTAGCGGTGGAGCTGAAGCAGACGTTAAACGCTCCCCATACCTGGGCGATTGCCGAAGTTAATGCGATGGCTGGCCTACCAGCGGCGGAGCTGAAGGAGGACTTAGGCACTAGCCATACGTGGGATGATCCGGAAGATAGTGCGATGCCGTGCCGGCCCGCGGCGGAGCTGAAGCAGGAGTTAAGCACTGCCTATACGTGTGCTGATCGCGAAGATAGTGGGATGCCAGGCCGACTAGCGGCGGAGCTGACGGAGACGTTAAACGCTCCCTATATTTCCCGAAGTTAGTACGATGCTGTGCCGACCAGCGGCAGGCCTGAAGCAGGCGGAAAACACCATACGTGGCCCTATCGCGAAGATAGTGCAATGCCAGGTCGACCAACGCTGGACCTGAGGCAGGCGTTAAGCACTCTCCATACGTGGCCCGATCCCGAAGATAGTGCGATGCCGGGTCGACCAGCGGCGGAGCTGAAGCAGGAGTTAAATTCTCCCAATACCTGGGATGATCCATAAGTTAGTGCTTTGCCGGGCTGACCCGCCGCGGAGCTGAAACGGGAGTTACGCACTCCCCACACGTGGACCGATAGCGAAGATAGTGCGATGCCGCGCCGACCCGCGGTGGAGCTGAAGCAGGCGGTAAACACTCCTGCTTCACGCCTGCGGGATCGGCCCCATACGTGGGCCGATCCCGAAGATAGGTGCTGAAGAAGGCGTTCAGCAATCCCCGCACGTGGGCTGACACCCAAAGATAGTGCGATGCCGGGCCGACCCGCGGCGGAGATGAAGCAGGCGGTAAAGCCTCCCCATATGTGGCCCGATCCAGAAGATACTGCGATGCTGCCTCGGCCAGCGGCGGTGCTGCAGCAGGAGTTAAGGACTTCCCATACGTGGGATGATCCCTGAGTTAGTACGAAGCCGGCTCCACCCGCGGCGAGGCTGAAGCGGGCGTTAAACGTGGGCCGATCCCGAAGATTGTGCGGTGCCGGTTCTAGCAGCGGTGGGGCTCAAGAAGGCGATAAACACTCCCCATATATTGACACGTGTATTTGCCTTTATCGGGCAACCAAGTTTCGCCGCCGAACAAATGTTATCGCACAGCGCGGGACGCGCCTGCATGTATCCGAAGTTTCTGGAAAGTTATCGATGCTTCTATCCGGTTGTCTGTTGTCGCCGAACCGTGTGCTATCGGATTTCATCGCGTGACGCGAATATCTTAGAACTTTGTGGAATGCACGCGGGTCCCATCGGTTAATCTGGAACATTCCACGACTGATCTATAAAAGCCGACGCGCTTGACCCGCTGATGAGATTTACGACGATCGCCGACTGTGTTCGCCGCTATCGTTGTGCTATAAGTGTAGCCTGTTTTGTGGGCAAATGTTCGCCCAATAAAATTTAGTTTTGTCGTTCACACTGGTGCTACTGTGTACTTTAACGTCACTACTACGTGACATCTGGTGGAGGTGCTTGTGCGTTCATGTACCGAACGCCCCCGCAAAGCCGCGATCCAAGCCCGAAGCCCGAGGACCAAACCAACATCGCCCAAGACCAGCTTGCTAGCCGCAGACTGCAAGGACTGCCCCTAGAGCACGGACTTCTACCTGAGTTGACAAAAAAGATCGTGGTCAGAACAACGCCAATGGCTGCCCCAGCGTCCCCCGTTATCCTACAACAACCTCGGGACCCACCGGCCTTCCATGGATCAGCGACTGAAGACCCAGAATTCTGGCTGGAGACCTACGAGCGAATCGCGAGTTTTAACAACTGGGACTCCGACGACAAGCTGCGGCATGTATACTTCCCCTTAGAAGATGCCGCCAGAACGTGGTTTGAGAACCGGGAGTCGACCTTGACGACATGGGACCTGTTCCGTAGCGGCTTCCTGCGCACCTTTACGAGCGTCGTGCGCAAGGAAAGGGCCGAAGCCATGCTGGACTCCCGAGTGCAGCTACCTAACGAGAACGTTGCCATCTTCACGGAAGAAATGAACCGTCTCTTCCGCCACGCCGACCCGTATATGCCCGAGGAGAAGAAAGTCCGCCTTCTCATGCGTGGTGTGAAGGAAGAACTTTTCGGCGCAATGGTACGAAGCCCACCGAAGACAGTAGAAGAGTTCCTTCGCGAGGCCACCAGCATCGAGAAGACACTCGAAATGTGGAACCCACAATTCAACCGCCGTACAAGCTCTACCCATTACGCAGGAATTCAATCACTGGCCACGGACGATCTGCGCGAGACCACCAGGGCCATAGTGCGCGAAGAACTGCGCAAGGTCTTGCCTTCATCGCAGCCTCAAGTGGCCTCGATCGCTGACATCGTGAAAGAAGAGGTGCACCGATCGCTTGGCGTTCCTGAGGTGCAACCAGAATCACCAAAGCCCCAGCCGGAAGCGATGACCTACGCCGCCGTCGCATGCCGTCAAAGCCCGCATCCGCGACCGCGCCAGGGCGCTGTGACGCCGCAATTCCGTCGTCCGCCGCCGCCGCCGCCAGAACGCCCACCCGTCACCCAGTGCACCTAGCCGAGGAAGACGGACATTTGGCGAGCACCCGACCACCGCCCGCTCTGCTATCACTGCGGAGAAGCCGGCCATGTTTATCGCCGATGCCCATACCAAGAGATGGGACTGCGAGGTTTCGCCGTCAACGCCCCGCGCCCGCAGCAAGGTGAACTCCCTCGCGATATCGCCGACTATCTCGCCACTGCTCAGTGGAGCTCTCGACGATTGTCGCGTTCGCCATCACCAGGCCGCTACCTCTCGCCGCAGCGCCGACCATACACTGGCCCAGCCCGGGGTCGGTGAGCGAGCCCATATCCGGAAAACTAAAAGCAGCAACCGATGGAGGTGCGGTTCCTGTTCGTCGAACTGACGAAGATCCTCCGCCGCCGTCGAAGACAACGAAGAGACCATCTCGACGACATAATAACGACCCGCCGCCGTCCCGACGAAATCAGGAAGCCAAGACTACACCGACGAAAGACGACTTGACGACGCGACGTTCCAGCTTCAGTTCAACACGACGCAGTCGTGATCCGATGCCAAGACCTAATTGCAACGCCAGACAAAGAACCACCGACCTCGACGTGATTCTTGACGACCACGCAGTTACCGCCTTAGTTGACACAGGGGCTGATTACTCCGTCATGAGTGGACACATCGCCGCCCAGTTGAAGAAGGTTAAGACTGCATGGGAAGGCCCTCAAATTCACACCGCTGGAGGACACCTGATTACGCCGACTGGAATCTCCACGGCAAGAATAACCATTCATGGCCGGACTTACCCTGCCACCTTAGTCATCTTCCAACAGCGTTCACGACACGTCATTCTCGGTATGGACTTCCTGAACCAACACGGCGCAATCATCGACCTGAAATCGAAGTCAATAACGCTGTCGGAAGATAAAGCGATACCACCGGAGAGCCCTCGTAGTCACCATGCCTTGAGTGTGCTCGAAGATCAAGTGAGCCTCCCGCCTCGCTCCAGCATTGTTATTTCCGTCGGCACCGAAATACACGCTGACGTAGAAGGTATCATCGAAGGCGACCAACGTCTACTGCTAGACCGTGAAATTTGCGTCGCAAGAGGGATCGCTCGACTGCATGGAGGGAAAACTGAAGTGTTGCTGACAAACTTCAGCCAGGAGTTCAAGCACATCAACAAGGGCACGACGATCGCTTACATCGAGGAAATTCTGGAAACCAGTGATGCGTTTGTCCTCTCGGATTCCGCCACATCTACCCCGACAACCATGGTTCCCGAACCAGACTACGACATTAATCCATGTCTCCCCGTGATTAAGCAACAGCAGCTCAGAAGTCTGCTCCGACGATACAAAGCCTGCTTTTCGACGTCATCGAGGATTCGACAAACACCAGTCGCCAAGAATCGCATAATCGCCGAGGAGTACGCTCGACCACTCCGCCAAAACCCTTACCGAGTTTCGCCGCGAGAACGTGAAGCTATAAGAGAACAAGTCGACGAAATGCTGCGCGACGACTGCATCCAGCCGTCGAAAAGCCCGTGGGCATCCCCTGTTGTCCTGGTAAAGAAAAAGGACGGAACCCTACGTTTCTGCGTCGATTATCGCCGTCTGAACAAGATCGCAAAGAAGGACGTATACCCCCTCCCACGGATAGACGACGCATTGGATCGGCCCTGCAACGCTAAGTACGTCTCCTCGATGGACCTGAAGTCTGGCTATTGGCAAATAGAAGTCGACGAAAGAGATCAGGAAAAGACCGCCTTTATCACCCCAGACGGCCTCTACTAGTTCAAGGTTATGCCATTTGTACTGTGCTCGGCGCCTGCAACGTTCCAGCGCGTGATGGACACGGTTTTAGCGGGATTGAAGTGGCAGGCCTGTCTCGTTTACTTGGATGACGTCGTTGTATTCGCCGGAAATTTCTACGATCACCTTAGGCAGCTTGCCACAGTACTGCAGGCCATCAAGTCATCAGGGCTCACTCTGAAGCCAGAAAAATACCGCTTCGCTTACGATGAGCTTTTGTTCCAAGGCCACGTCATCAGTAAATCCGGAGTACGCCCCGACCCCCAGAAAACAGCTGCCATCGCAAAGTTCCCGCAGCCCACCGACAAGAAGGCAGTGCGTAGATTCCTTGGCATGTGTGCCTACTACAGGCGCTTTGTCAAGGACTTTTCACGCATCGCCGAGCCGTTGACACGTCTAACTAAATGTGATGTTGAGTTCAAGTGGGAAACGCCGCAGGCCGACGCATTTGAGGAAATCAAACGACGCATGCAGTCGCCGCCGGTACTTGCGCACTTCGACGAGTACGCCGATACAGAAATCCATAGTGACGCCAGTAGCTTAGGCCTCGGTGCCGTTCTTGTCCAGAGGAAAAACGGAGTTGAACAGGTGATAGCTTACGATAGCCGGTCGCTGTCAAAAGCGGACGGCAACTATTCTACGACCGAAAAGGAATGCCTCGCCATCGTTTGGGCTACAGCTAAATTTCGCCCTTATGTTTATAGCAGGCCATTCAAAGTCGTCAGTGACCATCACGCGTTGTGTTGGCTAGCGAGTATAATGGATCCTTCAGGACGGCTGGCGCAGTGGAGCCTCAGACTACAAGAATACGACATCACTGTAACCTACAAGTCCGGACGAAAACACTCCGATGCCGATTGCCTATCACGCGCCCCCATTGACCCGTCGCCGCAAGACGACGAGAATGACGACGCTTTCCTTGGAATGATAAGCCTGGAAGACTTCTCTGAACAGCAACGGGCAGACCTGGAGGTAAAAGGCCTCGTCGAATATTTGGAAGGGCACACCGACGTTGTCCCTAGGGCATTTAGGCGCCGATTATCTTCCTTCACGCTTCAAAACAATCTAGTCGTGAAGAAGAACTTCTCCCCAGTCCGCACCAACTACCTTCTTGTTGTCCCGTTAGGAATTCGTCTAGAAGTATTGCACGCCCTACATGACGATCCGACCGCTGGACGCCTCGGATTTTCCCGGACACTATCGAGATACAAGAAAAGTATTATTGGCCGCGCCTGACCGCTGACGTCACCCGTTATGTCAGAACATGCCGAGACTCTCAGCGACGCAAGACACCGCCGACAAGGCCAGCCGGATTACTACAGCCAATCGAGCCTCCTTGCCGACCATTCCAGCAGATCGGCATGGACTTGCTGGGACCCTTTCCGACGTCAACAACCGGAAATAAGTGAATCGTCATGGCGACGGACTACCTCACCCGCTTCGCTGAACCTAAAGCACTGCCGAAAGGTAGCGCAGCCAAATGGCGAAATTCTTTGTCGAAAACTTCCTGCTGCGACATGGCGCCCCAGAAGTCCTCATCACCGACAGAGGAACGGCCTTTGCAGCGGAGCTCACCCAAGCCATTATGAAATACAGTTAAACAAGGCACAGGAGGACAACGGCCTACCACCTGCAGACGAATGGTCTTACGCAACGGCTGAATAAGACCCTCGCCGACATGCTAGCGATGTACGTCGACGTCGAACACAAGGCCTGGGATGCCGTCCTGTCGTAAGTAACATTCGCTTACAACACGGCGGTGCAAGAAACAACACAGATCACGCCGTTCAAGCTGGTCTACGGCAGGAACCCGACGACGACGCTCGACGCCATGCTGCCGCACGCCGCTGACGAGGAGAACCTTGACGTCGCTACCTATCTCCATCGCGCCGAAGAAGCCCGACAGCTCGCCCGCCTGCGGATCAAGAACCAGCAGAGGACCGACAGTCGACACTACAACCTCCGACGACGCTTCGTCGAGTACCAGCCCGGCGACCGTGTTTGGGTATGGACCCCGATACGCCGACGAAGACTCAGTGAGTACTACATCGACGCTATTTCGGACCCTACAAGGTCATCCGACGTATTGGCGCACTGGACTATGAGGTCGTGCCAACGGCATTTCGCATTCACAGCGGCGCCGTGCACGATCTGAAGTGGTTCACGTGTGCCGATACCTAGGACAGTGCGATGCCGGGCCGACCCGAGGCGGCACTGAAGCAGGAGTTTAGCACTCCCCATACGTGGCCCGATCCTGAAGATAGTGCAATGCCGGGTCGACCAACGGTGGACCTGAAGCAGGAGTTAGGCACTCTCCATACGTGGCCCAATCCCGAAGGTAGTGCGATGCCGGGTCGACCAGCGGTGGAGCTGAAGCAGGAGTGAAGGACTCCCCATACCTGGGATAATCGATAATTTGGTGCGATGCCGGGGCGACCCGCCGCGGAGCTGAAGTGGAAGTAAGCACTCGCCCCACGCGGACCGATAGCGATGATAGTGCGATGCCACGCTGACCCGCGGTGGAGCTGAAGCAGCCGGTAAACACAACTGCTTCACGCCTGCGGGATCGGTCCCATACGTGGGCCCATACCGAAGAGAGTGCGATGCCAGGCCGACTAGCAGCGGGGCTGAAAAAGGCGTTAAGCACTCGCCACACGTGGGCCGACCCTAAAGATAGTGCGATGCCGGGCCGACCCGCGGCGGAGCTGAAGAAGGAGTTAAGGACTCCCCATACGTGGGATGATCCCGAAGTAAGTACGATGCCTGGCCGACACGCGGCGCAGCTGAAGCGGGAGTTTAGCACTCCCCATACGTGGGATGATGCCGAAGATAGCGCGATGTCACGCCGACCCGTGGAGACATTAAACACTCCCCGTACGGGACCCGATCCCGAAGATACTGCGATGCCGGGTCGCCCAGCGGCGGAGCTGAAGCAGGAGTTAAGGACTTCCCATACGTGGCATGATCCCGAAGTAAGTACGATGCCGGGCCCACCCGCGGCGCAGCTCAAGTGGGCGTTAAACACACGCCATACGTGGGCCGATCCCGAAGATAGTGCGGTGCCGGGCCCACCAGCGGCGGGGCTCAAGAAGGCGTTAAACACTCCCCATATATGGGCCCATCCCGGAGATAGTGTAATGCCGGGCTCACCCGCGGTGGTACTGAAGCAGGAGTTAAGCACTCCCCTTGCGTGTGATGTTCCCGAAGAGAGTGCGATGCCGGGCCGACCCGCGGCTGAGCTGAAGCAGGAGTTAAGCACAGCCCATACGTGGGATGATCCCGAAGTTGTGCGGTGCCGGGCCGACCAGCGGCGGGGCAGAAGAAGGCGTTATGCACTCCGCACACGTCGCGCGATCCCAAAGATAGTGCGATGGCGGGCCCACCCACGGCGCAGCTGAATCAGGCGTTAAACACTCCCGATACGTGGGATGATCCCGAAGATCGTGCGATGCCGGGCTCACCCGCGGTGGTACTGAAGCAGGATTTAAGCACTGTCCTTGCGTGTGATGTTCCCAAAGATGGTGCGATGCCGGGCCGACCCGCGGTGGAGCAGAAGCAGGCGATAAAGACTACCCATACGTGGCCCAATTTCGAAGATAGTGCGATACCGGGTCGACTAGCGGCGGAGCTGAAGGAGGAGTTAAGCGCTCTCCATACGTGTGATGATTCCGAAGTTTGTGCGATGCTGGGCCGACCCGCGGCGGTGCTGAAGCAGGCGTTAAAGACTCCCTATACGTGGCCCGATCCCGACGATAGTGCGATGCCGGGTCGACCAGCAGCAGAGCTGAATCAGGAGTTAAGGACTCCTGACTCCCATACGTGGGAGGATCCCGAAGTTAGTGCGATGCCCGGCCGACTAGCGGTGTAGCTGATGCAGACGATAAACGCTCCCCATACGTGTCCCGATCCGGAAGGTAATGCGATGCCGGGTCGAGCAGCGGTGGAGCTGAAGCAGACGTTAAAGACTCCCCATCCGTGGCCCGATCCCGAAGATACTGT
Source organism: Dermacentor andersoni (assembly GCF_023375885.2). Classification (NCBI taxonomy): domain Eukaryota; kingdom Metazoa; phylum Arthropoda; class Arachnida; order Ixodida; family Ixodidae; genus Dermacentor; species Dermacentor andersoni. The sequence goes on along the minus strand of NW_027314752.1, from coordinate 23,707,779 downwards.
GATGCCTGGTCGACCAGCGGCGGAGCTGAAGCAGCACTTAAGGACTCCCCACACGTGGGCCGATACCAAAGATAGTGCGATGCCGCGCCGACCCACGGTGGTGCTGAAGCAGGCGTTAAACACTCCCCATACACGGGCCGATCCCGAAGATGGTGCGATGGGGGGCCGACCCGCAGCGGAGCCGAATCAGGTGTTAAACACTCCACATACGTGGGCCGATGCCGAAGTTAGGGCGATGCCGGCCCGACTCTGGGCGGAGCTGAACAAGGGCTAAGTACTCCCTATAGATGGGATGATTCCGAACATAGTGCGATGCCGTCCGACCCACGGCGGAGCTGAAGCAGTGGTTAAGCACTGCCCTTGCGTTGTATGTTCCCAAAGGTGTGCGATGCAAGGCCGACCAGCGGCGGGGCTCAAGAAGGCTTTAAGCACTCCCCACACGTGGGCCGATCCCATAGATAGTGCGATGGCGGGCTGACCAGCGGCGGAGCTGAATCAGGTGTTAAACACTCCCCATACGTGGGCCGATCCCGGATATCGTGCAATGTCGCGCCGACCAGCGGCCGAGCTGAAGCAGGAGTTAAGCACTCACCTTGCGTGTGGTGTTCCCGTAGATAGTGCGACGCCATGCCGACTAGCGGCGGAGCTGAAGCAGACGTTAAACGCTCCCCATACGTGGGCATTTCCCGAAGTTAGTATGATGCTGGGCCGACCAGCAGCGGAGCTGAAGCAGGCGTTAGAGATTCCTCATACGTGGCCCAACCCGAAGATTGTGCGGTGCCGGGTCGGCCAGCCGCCGAGCTGAAGCACTAGTTAAGGACTACGTGGGATGAACCCGAAGTTAGTGCGATGCCGGGCCGACCCGCAGCGGAACTGAACCGGGAGTTAAGCACTCCCCGCACGTGGGCCGATACCGAAGATACTGCGATGCCGCGCCAACCCGCGGTGCTGCGAGATCGGTCCCATATGTGGGCCGATCCCGAAGATAGTGTGATGCCAGGCCGACCCGCGGCGCCGCATTACCAGGCGTCCAGCACTCCTCATATGTGGACCCATACCGAAGATACTGCGATGCCGCGCCGGCCCGCGGTATAGCTGAAGCAGGCGTTAAAGGTTCCTCATACGTGGAATGATCCCGAACGTAGTGCGATGCCGGGCCGTCCCGCGGCAGAGCTGAAGCAGAAGTTAGGCACTACACATACGTGGGATGATCCCGAAGTTAGTGCGATGCCGGACCGACCAGCGGCACTGCAGTAGCAGGCGTTCAGCACTCCCCATACGTGGGCCGATCCCGAAGATGGTGCGATGCCGCGCCGACCCGCGGCGAACCTGAATTAGGCGTTAAACACTCCCCATACGTGGGCCGATCCCAAAGATAGTGCGATGCCGCGCCGACCCGTGGTTGAGCTGAATCAGGCGGTAAACACCCCCAATACGTGGGCCGATCCCGAATATCTTGCAATGCCGGGCCGACCCGTGCCGGAGCTGGAGCCGGAGATAAGCACTCCCCATACGTGTTCTGATCGCGAAGTAAGTGCGATGCCAGGCCGACTAGCGGCGGAGCTGTAGCAGACTGTAAACGCACGCATACGTGGGCATTTCCCGAAGTTAGTACGATGCTTGGCCGACCAGCGGCGGAGCTGAAGCAGGCGTTAAAGAATCTCCATACGTGGCCCGATCCCGAAGATAGTGCGATGCCGAGTCGACTAGCGGTGGAGCTGATGCAGACGCTAAACGCTCCCCATACGTGGCCCAATCCAGAAGGTAGTGTGATCCCGGGTCTACCAGTGGCGGAGCTGAAGCAGGTGTTAAGCACTCCCCATACGTGCGCAGATCCCGGAAATTTAGCGATGCCGGGCCGACCCGCGGTGGCGCATTTGCAGGAGTTAAGCACTCCCCATACGTGGGATGATCTCGAAGTTAGTGCGATGCCGGGCCGACCCGTGGCGGTGCTCAAGCTGGAGTTCGGCACCGCCCATACGTGGGATGATCCCGAAGATTGTGCGATGCCGGGCACACCCGCGAGGGTACTGAAGCAGGCGTTAAGCGCTCACTTTGCGTGGGATGTTCCCGAAGATAGCGCGATGCCGTGCAGACCCGCGGCTGAGATGAAGTAGGAGTTAAGCACTGCCCTTACGTGTGCTGATCGCGAAGATAGTGCGATGCCAGGCCGACTAGCAGTGGAGCTGAAGCACGTGTTAAGGACTCCCCATACGTGGGATGATCGCGAAGATGGTACGATGACGGGGCGACCCGCGGCGGAGCTGAAACGGGGGTTAAGCACTCCCCACACGTGGGCCGATGCCGAAGTTAGGGCGATGCCGGCCCGACCCGGGGTGGAGCTGAAGCAAGGGTTAAGTACTCTCTACAGATGGGATGATCCCGAACATAGTGCGATGCCGGGCCGACCCACGGCGGAGCTGAAGAACGAGTTAAGCACTGCCCTTGCGTGGGATGTTCCCAAAGGTGTGCGATGCCAGGCCGACCAGCGGCGGGGCTCAAGAAGGCTTTAAGCACTCCCCACACGTGGGCCCATCCCATAGATAGTGCGATGGGGGGCTGACCAGCGGCGGAGCTGAATCAGGTGTTAAACACTCCCCATACGTGGGCCGATCCCGGATATCGTGCAATGCCGCGCCGACCCGCGGCCGAGCTGAAGCAGGAGTTAAGCACTCACCTTCCGTGTGGTGTTCCCGAAGATAGTGCGATGCGATGCCGACTAGCGGCGGAGCTGAAGCAGAGGTTAAACGCTCCCCATACGTGGGCATTTCCCGAAGTTAGTCTGATGCTGGGCCGGCCAGCGGCGGAGCTGAAGCAGGTGTTAGAGATTCCTCATACGTGGCCCGATCCCGAAGATTGTGCGGTGCTGGGCCGGCCAGCCGCCGAGCTGAAGCACTAGTTAAGGACTCCCCATACGTGGGATGAACCCGAAGTTAGTGCGATGCCGGGCCGACGCGCAGCGGAACTGAACCGGGAGTTAAGCACTCCCCGCACATGGGCCGATACCGAAGATACTGCGATGCCAGGCCGACCCGCGGCGCCGCAATACCAGGCGTTCAGCACTCCTCATATGTGTACCCATACCGAAGATACTGCGATGCCGCGCTGACCCGCGTTATAGCTGAAGCAGGCGTTAAAGACTCCTCATACGTGGGATGATCCCGAACATAGTGCGATGCCGGGCCGTCCCGCGGCAGAGCTGAAGCAGGAGTTAGGCACTACACATACGTGGGATGATCCCGAAGTTAGTGCGATGCCGGACCGACCAGCGTAACTGCAGTAGCAGGCGTTCAGCACTCCCCATACGTGGGCCGATCCCGAAGATGGTGCGATGCCGCGCCGACCCACGGCGGACCTGATTCAGGCGTTAAACACTCCCCATACGTGGGCCGATCCCGAAGATAGTGCGGTGCTGGGCCGACCAGCGGCGGTGATGAAGAAAGCGTTAAGCACTCCCTAAACGTGGGCCGATCCCAAAGATTGTGCGGTGCCGGGCCGAACCGCGACGCCGCAGTAGCAGGCGTTCAGCACTCCCCATACGTGAGCCGATCCCGAAGATAGTGCGATGCCGCGCCGATCCGCGGTTGAGCTGAATCAGGCGTTAAACACACCCAATACGTGGGCCGATCCCGAATATCTTGCAATGCCGGGCCGACCCGTGCCGGAGCTGGAGCCGGAGATAAGCACTCCCCATACGTGTTCTGATCGCGAAGTTAGTGCGATGCCAGGCCGACTAGCGGCGGAGCTGTAGCAGACTGTAAACGCACCCATACGTGGGCATTTCCCGAAGTTAGTACGATGCTTGGGCGACCAGCGGCGGAGCTGAAGCAGGCGTTAAAGAATCTCCATACGTGGCCCGATCCCGAAGATAGTGCGATGCCGGGTCAACCAGCGGCGGAGCTGAAGCAGGGGTTAAGGGCTCCCCATACGTGGGGTGATCCCGATGTTGGTGCAATGCTGGGCCGACCCGCGGCGGTGCTGAAGCAGGCGTTAAAGACTCTCTATACGTGGCCCGATCCCGACCATAGTGCGATGCCGGGTCGACCAGCGGCGGAGCTGAATCAGGAGTTAAGGACTCCCCTTACGTGGGATGATCCCGAAGTTAGTGCGATGCCGGGCCGACTAGCGGTGTAGCTGATGCACACGCTAAACGCTCCCCATACGTGTCCCAATCCGGAAGGTAGTGCGATGCCGGGTCGAGCAGCGGTGGGGCTGAAGCAGACGTTAAAGACTCCCCATGCGTGGCCCGATCCCGAAGATACTGTGATGCCTGGTCGACTAGCGGCGGAGCTGTAGCAGGAGTTTAGGACTCCCCATATATGGGCCCATCCCGGAGATATTGCGATGCCGGGCCGACCAGCGGCTGGGCTGAATCAGGCGTTAAACACTCCCCATAGGTGGGCCCATCCCGAATGTCGCGCAATGCCGGGCCAACCCACGGCGGAGCTGAAGCAGGAGTTAAGCACTCCCCATGCGAGGGATGATCCCGAAGTTAGTGCGATGCCGCGCCGACCCACGCTGGAGCTGAAGCATGCGTTAAAGACTCCTCATACGTGGGATGATCCCGAAGTTAGTGCCATGCCGGGCCGACCAGCGGCACTGCAGTAGCAGGCGTTCAGCACTCCCCATACGTGGGCATTTCCCGAATTTAGTATGATGCTGGGCCGACCAGCGGCGGAGCTGAAGCAGGCGTTAGAGATTGCTCATACGAGGCCCGATCCCGAAGATTGTACGATGCCGGGTCCACCAGCCGCCGAGCTGAAGCACTAGTCAAGGACTCTCCATACGTGGGATGAACCCGAACTTAGTGCGATGCCGGGCCGACCCGCAGCGGAACTGAACCAGTAGTTATGCACTCCCCGCACGTGGGCCGATACCAAAGATACTGCGATGCCGCGCCAACCCGCGATGCTGCGAGATTGGTCCCATATGTGGGCCGATCCCGAAGATAGTGCGATGCCGGGCCGACCCGCGGCGCCGCAATAGCAGGCGTTCAGCACTCCTCATATGTGGACCCATACCGGAGATACTGCTATGCCGCGCTGACCTGCAGTAGAGCTGAAGAAAGCGTTAAACACTCCCCATACGTGGGCCGATCCCGGAGATAGTGCGTTGCCGGGCCGACCAGCGGCGGGGCTGAAGAAGGCGTTAAAGGGAAGCTGAAAGGTTTTCCAGAAAAAATAAGTGAACATCTGTACATAATGGTTTTCAACCCTCCGAATTCGAATATCGTATCGAAATTGAGGAAAATAAAGCGCAAATATATATATATTTTTTCAAAGAACAGTGCAGCAGCGGACACGACCAGCTCGCACGTCTCGTTTCCGCCTGTGATTGCTCGGTGCGCCTCGTGACGTCAACTCTAGTAACCGACCGCTGCCACTACACATGAAGCGCGGTGCCAGATAGTTTGGTGCTGTTTTTCTGGGACGGTAATGGAAAATTTAGAGAGACTGCGTTTTTCTGTGGAGTTCGGCGTTACTTCCTACATGTACGAGCCGATTGCGAAGAGCCGACCTCTCGAAGTAGCAAACGATGCTGGTGCGAGTAGTGCTTTCGACCCAAACGAAAGCAAAGTCTTGGGATCTCCTTGTGTTGGAAATGCTCTTTGGTGAGCATGTTTTTTGCAAAGCGATCTAGTGATCTCGCCGATATTTCGCCGATTTAGTGAGCTCGTATCGGGTCAAACAATTGTAGTGTTGTGTTCCTGCATGCCTCCTCATGGAACGTAAGCAGGGATGCGATCGTCGGCATTTTTGCGCTGTCCAAAGCTGTCGGAAATCTACAAAGACGGTTTAAAAGCGTGAAGAGCTTCCCGGTTCATGCAATACGTGTAGTGACCTTCATCTGTTGACTACCACTCACGTTGATTACCACTCAAAAAAAGTTATGGGGTTTTACTTGCCAAAACCACTTTCTGATTATGAGGCACGCCGTAGTGCAGGACTCCGGAAATTTCGACCACCTGGGGTTCTTTAACGTGCACCTAAATCTAAGTACACGTGTGTTTTCGCATTTCGCTCCCATCGAAATGCGGCCACCGTGGGCGGGATTCGATCCCGCGACCTCGTGTTCAGCAGCCTAACACCACAGCCACTGAGCAACCGCGGCGGGTGATTACCACACACGTTGACTACCACGCACGATGGCTACCACACTACATACACGCAGACGCACCAACAAAAGAATGTAGGGTCGATCGAAGCAATTTACGATGGCACGCACGCAGAAACAAGCGCGGTGAGGCACGGTCGCGGACGCTGCGAAGGAACGAACCACTAGAGTTGACCTCACAACACCGCGGTTTCTGGTCTCCGCTCCGCTTGCTCACCAAACGGGGGGCGGAGCTACAGCGCAATTTCAACCGACGATTACGTCGCTCCTAATTTAAAAAATCCCCCAAATTTTACCTACATGATTTATAAGGTTCCCGCATCCGTATATCAGCGTCTTATTGAATTCGACAGACTCTTAAGCTTCTCTTTAGCACTCCCCACATGTGGGCCGATCCCAAAGATAGTGCGATGCCGGCCGACCCTCGGCGCCGCAATAGCAGGCGTTCAGCGATCCTCATATGTGGACCGATACCGAAGATACTGCGATACCGCGCCGACCCGCGGTGCAGCTGAAGCAGGCGTTAAACACTCCCATTACGTGGGCATTTCCCGAAGTTAGAATGATGCTGGGCTGACCAGCGGCGAAGCTGAAGCAGGCGTTAGAGATTCCTCATGCGTGGCCCGATCCCGAAGATTGTGCGGTGCCGGGTCGACCAGCCGCCGAGCTGAAGCACTAGTTAAGGACTCCCCATACGTGGGATGAACCCGAAGTTAGTGCGATGCCGGGCCGACCCGCAGCGGAACTAACCGGGAGTTAAGCACTCCCCGCACGTGGGCCGATACCGAAGATACTGCGATGCCGCGCCAACCCGCGGTGCTGCGAGATCGGTCCCATATGTGGGCCGATCCCGAAGATAGTGCGATGCCGGGCCGACCCGCGGCGCCCTAATATCAGGCGTTCAGCACTCCTCATATGTGGACCCATGCCGAAGATACTGCGATGCCGCGCCGACCCGCGGTATAGCTGAAGCAGGCGTTAAACACTCCCTTTACGTGGGCCGATCCCGGAGATAGTGCGTTGCCGGGCCGACCAGCGGCGGGGCTGAAGAAGGCGTTAAAGGGAAGCTGAAAGGTTTTCCAGAAAAAATGAGTGAACATCTGTACATAATGGTTTTCAACCCTCCGAATTCGAATATCGTATAGAAATTGAGCAAAATAAAGCGCAAATATATTTTTTTTTCAAAGAACAGTGCAGCAGCGGACACGACCAGCTCGCACGTCTCGTTTCCGCCTGTGATTAGTCGGTGCACCTCGTGACGTCAACTCTAGTAACCGACCGCTGCCACTACACATGAAGCGCGGTGCCAGATAGTTTGGTGCTGTTTTTCTGGGACGGTAATGGAAAATTTAGAGAGACTGCGTTTTTCTGTGGAGTTCGGCGTTACTTCCTACATGTACGAGCCGATTGCGAAGAGCCGACCTCTCGAAGTAGCAAACGATGCTGGTGCGAGTAGTGCTTTCGACCCGAACGAAAGCAAATTCTTCGGATCTCCTTGTGTTGGAAATGCTCTTTGGAGAGTATGTTTTTTGGAAAGCGATCTAGTGATCTCGCCGATATTTTGCCGATCTGGTGAGCTCGTTTCGGGTCAGACAATTGTAGTGTTGTGTTCCTGCATGCCTCCTCATGGAACGTAAGCGGGGATGCGATTGTCGGCATTTGAGCGCTGTCCAAAGCTCTCGGAAATCTACAAAGACGGTTTAAACGCGTGAAAAGCTTCCTGGTTCATGCAGTACGTGTAGCGACCTTCATCTGTTGACTACCACTCACGTTGACTACCACTCACGTTGATTACCACTCGAAAAAATTATGGGGTTTTACGTGCCAAAACCACTTTCTGATTATGAGGCACGCCGTAGTGGAGGACTCCGGAAATTTCGACCACCTGGGGTTCTTTACCGTGCACCTAAATCTAAGTACACGGGTGTTTTCGCATTTCGCCCCCATCGAAATGCGGCCACCGTGGCCGGGATTCGATCCCGCGACCTCGTGTTCAGCAGCCTAACACCATAGCCACTGAGCAACCGCGGCGGGTGATTACCACACACGTTGACTACCACGCACGATGGCTACCACACTACATACACGCAGACGCACCAACAAAAGAATGTAGGGTCGATCGAAGCAATTTACGATGGCACGCACGCAGAAACAAGCGCGGTGAGGCACGGTCGCGGACGCTGCGAAGGAACGAACCACTAGAGTTGACCTCACAACACCGCGGTTTCTGGTCTCCGCTCCGCTTGCTCACCAAACGGGGGGCGGAGCTACAGCGCAATTTCAACCGACGATTACGTCGCTCCTAATTTAAAAAATCCCCCAAATTTTACCTACATGATTTATAAGGTTCCCGCATCCGTATATGAGCGTCTTATTGAATACGACAGAGTCTTAAGCTTCTCTTTAGCACTCCCCATATGTGGGCCGATCCCAAAGATAGTGCGATGCGGGCCGACCCTCGGCGCCGCAGTAGCAGGCGTTCAGCGTTCATTTGTGGACCGATACCGAAGATACTGCGAAACCGCGCCGACCCGCGGTGGAGCTGAAGCAGGCGTTAAACACTCCCCTTACGTTGGCCGATCCCGAAGATAGTGCGGTGCCGGGCCGGCCAGCGGCGGGGCTGAAGAAGGCGTTAAACACGCCCCACATATGGGCCAATCACGGAGATAATGTGATGCAGGGCCGACCAGCGGTGGGGCCGAAGCAGGAGTTAAGGACTCCCCATACGTGGGATGATATCGAAGTTAGTGCGATGCCGGGCTGACTTCCGGCGGAGCTGAATCGGTAATTAAGCGCTCCCCACACGTGGCCCGATACCGAAGATAGTGCGATGCCCGCCCGGCCCACGGCGGAGCTGAAGCAGGAGTTAAGCACTTCCCATACGTGGGATCATCCCGAAGATAGTGCGATGCCGGGCCGACCCGCGGCGGAGCTGAAGCGGGAGTTAGGCACTACCCATACGTGGGATGATCCCGAAGATACTGCGATGCCGGGCTGACGCGCGGCGGAGCTGAAATTGGAGTTAAGCACTCCCCATAGGCGTGCCGATCCCGAAGATAGTTCGATGCCGGGCCGACCAGCGGTGGGGCTGAAAAAGGCGTTAAGCACTCCCGACACTTGGGCCGATCCCAACGATAGTGCGATGCCGGGTCGACCAGCGGCGGAGCAGAAGCAGGAGTTAAGGACTCCCCATACGTGGGATGATCCCGAAGTAAGTACGATGCCTGGCCGACACGCGGCGCAGCTGAAGCGAGAGTTTAGCACTCCCCATACGTGGGATGATGTAGAAGTTGTGCGGTGCCGGGCCGACCAGCGGCAGGGCAGAAGAAGGCGTTATGCACTCCCCACACGTCAGCCGATACCAAAGATAGTGCGATGGCGGGCCTACCCACGGCGGAGCTGAATCAGGCGTTAAACACTCCCGATACGTGGTATGATCCCGAAGATCGTGCGATGCCGGGCTCACCCGCGCCGGTACTGAAGCAGGATTTAAGCACTCCGCTTGCGTGTGATGTTCCCGGAGTTTGTGCGATGCCGGGCCGACCCGCGGTGGAGCTGAAGCAGGCGAAAAGGACTCCCCATACGTGGCCCAATCACGAAGCTAGTGCGATACCGGGTCGACCAGCGGCGGAGCTGAAGCAGGAGTTAAGCGCTCTCCATACGGGGGAAGATTCCGAAGTTTGTGCGATGCCGGGCCGACCCGCGGCGGAGCTGAACCCGGTGTTAAAGACTCCGTATACGTGGCCCGATCCCGACGATAGTGCGATGCCGGGTCGACCAGTGGCGGAACTGAGCAGGAGTTAAGCGCTCTCCATACGTGTGATGATTCCGAAGTTTGTGCGATGCTGGGCCGACCCACGGCGGTGCTGAAGCAGGCGTTCAGGACTCCACAAACGTAGTATGATCCCGAAGTTAGTGCGATGCCGGGCCGACTAGCGGTGTAGCTGATGCAGACGCTAAACGCTTCCCATACGTGTCCCGATTCGGAAGTTAGTGCGATGCCGGGTCGAGATGCGGTGGAGCTGAAGCAGACGTTAAAGACACCCCATGTGTTGTCCGATCTCGAAGATACTGTGATGCCTGGTCGACCAGCGGCGGATCTGAAGCAGGAGTTAAGGACTCCCCACAGGTGGGCCGATACCGAAGATAGTGCGATGCCGCGCCGACCCACGGTGGTGCTGAAGCAGGCGTTAAACTCTCCCCATACATGGGCCGATACCGAAGATTGTGCGGTGCCGGGCCAACCAGCGGCGGAGCTGAAGAAGGCGTTAAACACTCCTCATATATGGGTCCATCCCGGAGATATTGCGATGCCGGGCCGAGCAACAGCGGAGCTGAATCAGGCGTTAAACACTCCCCATACGTGGGCCGATCCCGAATGTCCTGCAATGCCGGGCCAACCCACGGCGGAGCGGAAGCAGGAGTTAAGCACTCCCCTTACGAGGGATGATCCCGAAGTTAGTGCGATGCCGCGCCGACCCATGGTGGAGCTGAAGCAGGCGTTAAAGTCTCCTCATATGTGGGATGATCCGGAACATAGTGCGATGCCGGGCCGTCCCGCGGCAGAGCTGAAGCAGGAGTTAGGCACTACACATACGTGGGATGATCCTGAAGTTAGTGCGATGCCGGGCCGGCCAGCGGCACTGCAGTAGCAGGCGTTCAGCACTCCCCATACGCGGGCCGATCCCGAACACGGTGCGATGCCGCGCCGACCCGCGGCGGACCTGAATCAGGCGTTAAACACTCCCCATACGTGGGCCGATCCCGAAGATTGTGCGGTGCTGGGCCGACCAGCGGCGGGGATGAAGAAAGCGTTAAGCACTCCCTAAACGTGGGCCGATCCCAAAGATAGTTCGGTGCCGGGCCTAACCGCGACGCCGCAGTAGCAGGCGTTCAGCACTCCCCATACGTGAGCCGATCCCGAAGATAGTGCGATGCCGCGCCGACCCGCGGTGGAGCTGAATCAGGCATTAAACACTCCCAATACGTGGGCCAATCAGGAATATCTTGCAATGACGGGCCGACCCATGCCGGAGCTGGAGTCGGAGTTAAGCACTCCCCATACGTGTTCTGATCGCGAAGTTAGTGCGATGCCAGGTCGACTAGCGGCGGAGCTGAAGCAGACTGTAAACGCACCCATACGTGGGCATTTCTCGAAGTTAGCACGATGCTTGGCCGACCAGCGGTGCAGCTGAAGCAGGCGTTAAAGACTCTCCATACGTGGCCCGATCCCGAAGATAGTGCGATGCCGGATGAACCAGCGGCGAAGCTGAAGCAAGAGTTAAGCGCTCTCCATACGTGTGATGATTCCAAAGTTTGTGCGATGCCGGGTCGACTCGCGGCGGAGCTGAAGCAGGCGTTAAAGACTCCCTATACGTGCCCCGATCCCGACGATAGCGCGATGCCGGGTCGACCAGCGGCGGAGCTGAAGCAGGCATTAAGGACTACCCATACGTGGGATGATCGCAAAGTTAGTGCGATGCCGTGCTGACTAGCGGTGGAGCTGATGCAGACGCTAAACGCTCCCCATACGTGGCCCGATCCGGAAGGTTGTGCGATGCCGGGTCGACCAGCGGCGGAGCTGAAGCAGGCGTTAAACACTCCCCATTCGTGCGCAGATCCCGGAGATTTAGCGATGCCGGGCCGACCCGCGGCGGAGCTTTTGCAGGAGTTAAGCACTCCCCATGCGTGGTATGATCTGGAAGTTAGTGCGATGCCGGGCCGACCCGCGGCGGTGCTTAACCTGGAGTTCGGCACTGCCCATACGTGGGATGCTCCCGAAGATTGTGCGATGCCGGGCACACCCGCGAGGGTACTGAAGCAGGAGTTAAGCACTCACCTTGCCTGGGATGTTCCCGAAGATAGCGCGATGCCGTGCCGACCCGCGGCTGACATGAAGTAGGAGTTAAGCACTGCCCATACGTGTGCTGATCGCGAAGTTAGTGCGATGCCAGGCCGACTAGCGGTGGAGCTGAAGCAGGGGTTAAAGACTCCCCATATTGGCCCGACTAGCCTAGACCTGAGGAGGGAACGGAAGAAACTGGTACATAAGAAGCCGATAAATGAGTTAGCGGTAAGAGGGAAAATAGAGGAATTCCAGATCAAGCTACAGAACAGGTATTCAGCTTTAACTCAGGAAGAGGACCTTAGTGTTGAAGCAATGAACGACAATCTTGTGGGCATCATAAGGAGTGTGCAATGGAAGTCGGTGGTAACTCCGTTAGGCAGGATACCAGCAAACTATTGCAGGAGACGAAAGATCTGATCAAGAAACGCCAATATAAGAAAGCATCTAACCCTACAGCTAGAATAGAACTGGCAGAACTTTCGAAGTTAATCAACAAGCGTAAGACAGCTGACATAAGGAAGTATAATATGGATAGAATTTAACATGCTCTCATGAACGGAGGAAGCGTAAAAACAGTGAAGAAGAAACTAGGAATTGGCAAGAATCAGATGTATGCGTTAAGAGACAAAGCCGGCAATATCATTACTAATATGGATGAGATAGTTCAAGTGGCTGAGGAGTTCTATAGAGATTTATACAGTACTAGTGGCACTCACGACGATAATGGAAGAGAAAATAGTCTAGAGGAATTCGAAATTCCGAAGGTAACGCCGGAAGAAGTAAAGAAAGCCTTAGGAGATATGCAAAGGGGGAAGGCAGTTGGGGAGGATCAGGTAACAGCAGATTTGTTGAAGGATGGTGGACAGATTGTTCTAGAGAAACTGGCCACCCTGTATACGCAATGCCTCATGACCTCGAGCGAACCGGAATCTTGGAAGAACGATAAAATTATCCTAATCCATAAGAAAGGGGACGCCAAAGACTTGAAAAATTATAGAACGATCAGCTTACTGTCCGTTGCCTACAATGTATTTACTAAGGTAATTGCGAATAGAATCAGGAACACCTTAGACTTCTGTCAACCAAAGGACCAGGCAGGATTCCGTAAAGGCTACTCAACAATAGACCATATTCACACTATCAATCAAGTGATAGAGAAATGTGCAGAATATAACCAACCCTTATATATAGCTTTCATTGATTACGAGAAAGCGTTTGATTCAGTCGAAACCTCAGCAGTCATGGAGGCATTACGGAATCAGGGTGTAGATGAGCCATATGTAAAAATACTGGAAGATATCTATAGCGGCTCCACAGCCACCGTAGTCCTCCATAAAGCAAGCAACAAAATCCCAATAAACAAAGGCGTCAGGCAGGGAGATACGATATCTCCAATGCTATTCACAGCGTGTTTACAGGAGGTATTCAGAGACCTGGATTGGGAAGAATTGGGGATAAAAGGTAATGGAGAATACCTTAGTAACTTGCGATTCGCTGATGATATTGCCTTGCTTAGTAACTCAGGGGACCAATTGCAATGCATGCTCACTGATCTGGAGAGGCAAAGCAGAAGAGTGGGTCTAAAAATTAATCTGCAGAAAACTAAAGTAATGCTTAACAGTCTCGGGAGAGAACAGCAATTTACAATAGGCAGCGAGGCACTGGAAGTCGTAAGGGAATACATCTACTTAGGGCAGGTAGTGACGGCGGATCCGGATCATGAGACGGAAATAATCAGAAGAATAAGAATGGGCTGGGGTGCGTTTGGCAGGCATTCCCAAATCATGAACAGCAGGTTGCCATTATCCATCAAGAGAAAAGTATATAATAGCTATGTCTTACCAGTACTCACCTACGGGGCAGAAACCTGGAGGCTTACGAAAAGGGTTCTACTCAAATTGAGGACGACACAACGAGCTATGGAAAGAAGAATGATAGGTGTAACGTTAGGGGATAAGAAAAGGGCAGATTGGGTGAGGGAACAAACGCGAGTTAATGACATCTTAGTTGAAATCAAGAAAAAGAAATGGGCATGGGCAGGACATGTAATGTGGAGGGAAGATAACCGATGGTCATTAAGGGTTATGGACTGGATCCCAAGGGAAGGGAAGCGCAGCAGGGGGCGGCAGAAAGGTGGGCGGATGAGATTAAGAAGTTTGCAGGCACGGCATGGCCACAGTTAGTACATGACCGGGGTTGTTGGAGAAGCATGGGAGAGGCCTTTGCCCTGCAGTGGGCGCAACCAGGCTGATGATGATGATGATGATGATACTGGCGCGATCCCGAAGTTAGTGCGATGCCGGGTCGACCAGCGGCGGAGCTGAAGCACGCGTTAAGGACTCCCCATACGTGGGATGATCCCGAAGACGGTACGATGCCGGGGCGACCCGCGGCGGAGCTGAAGTGGGAGTTAAGCACTCCCAACACATGGGCCGATACCGAAGCTAGTGCGATGCTGCGCCGACCCGCGGTGGAGCTGTAGCAGGCGGTAAACACGCCTGCTTCAGGCCGGCGGGATCGATCCCATACGTATGCCGATCCCGAAGCTAGTGCGAGGCCGCGCCGGCCAGCGGCATGGCTGAAGAAGGCGTTAAGCACTGCCCACACGTGGGCCGATCCGAAAGATAGTGCGATGCCGGGTCGACCAGCGGCGGAGCTGAAGCGGGGGTTAAGCACTCCCCACACGTGGGCCGATGCCGAAGTTAGGGCGATGCCGGGCTGACCCGGGGAGGACCTGAAGCAAGGGTTAAGTACTCCCCATAGTTGGGATGATCCCGAACATAATGCGATGCCGGGCAGACCCACGGCGGAGCTGAAGCAGGAGTTAAGCACCGCCCTTGCGTGGTATGTTTCCAAAGGTGTGCGATGCCAGGCCGACCAGCGGCGGGGCTCAAGAAGGCTTTGAGCACTCCCCACACGTGGGCCGATCCCATAGATAGTGCGATGGCGGGCTGGGCAGTGGCGGAGCTGAATCAGGTGTTAAACACTCCCCATACGTGGGCCGATCCCGGATATCGTGCAATGCTGGGCCGACCCGCGACCGAGCTGAAGCAGATGTTATGCACCCCCATTCGTAGGATGATCCCGGAGATAGTGCGATGCCGGGCCGACCCGCGCTGGAGCTGAAGCAGGTGTTAAACACTCCCCATACGTGGGCCGATACCGAGGAGTGCGATGTCGGGCTCACCCGCGGTGGTACTGAAGCAGGAGTTAAGCACTCCCCTTGCGTGTGGTGTTCCCGAAGATAGTGCGATGCCATGCCGACTAACGGCGGAGCTGAAGCAGACGTTAAATGCTCCCCATACGTGGTCATTTCCCGAAGTTAGTATGATGCTGGGCCGACCAGCGGCGGAGCTGAAGCAGGCGTTACGCGCTCCCCCTAAGTGCGCAGATCCCGGAGATTGTGCGATGCCGGGCGGAGCCGCGGCGGAACTGAAGCAGGAGTTAAGCACTCGCCATACGTGGGATGATCCCGAAGTTAGTGCGATGCCGGGTCGACCCGCGGCCGATGTGAAGCAGGAGTTAGGCACTGCCCATACGTGTGCCGATTCCGAAGATTGTGTAACGCGGAGCTGACCCACGGGGGAGCTGAAGCAGGCGTTAAGCACTCCCCATACGTGGGCAGATTCCGAAGCTGTGCGATGTCGGGCCGTTCCGCGGCGGAGTTGAAGCAGGAGTTAAGAACTCCCCTTGTCTGGGATGTTCCCGAAGATAGTCCAATGCCGGGTCGACCAGTGGCGGAGCTGAAGCAGGAGTTCAGCACTCTCCATACATGGGTTGATACCGAAGTTAGTGCAATGTCGGGCGACCCGTGGTGGAGCTGAAGCAGGCGGTACAGACGTGGCCCGATCCTGGCCCGATACGTGGCCCGATCCTGAAGAGAGTGCGATGCCGGATTGACCAGCGGCGGAGCTGAAGCAGGAGTTAAGGACTCCCCATACGTGGGATGATCCTGAAGAGTGCGATGTTGGGCTCACCCGCGGTGGTACTGAAGCAGGCGTTAAGCACTCCCCTTGCGTGTGGTGTTCCCGAAGATAGTGCGACGCCGGGCCGACCCGCGGCTGAGCTCAAGCAGGAGTTAAGCACTCCCCATACGTGTGCTGATAGCGAAGATAGTGTGATGCCATGCCGACTAGCGGCGGAGCTGAAGCAGACGTTAAATACTCCCCGTACGTGGGCATTTCCCGAAGTTAGTAGGATGATGGGCCGACCAGCGGCGGAGCTGAAGCTGGAGTTAAAGACTCCGCCATACATGGCCCGATCCCGAAGATAGTGCGATGCCGCGTCGAGCAGCTGTGGAGCTGAAGCAGGCGTTACGCACTCCCCCTACGTGCGCAGATTCCGGAGATTGTGCGATGCCGGGCCGAGCCGCGGCGGAACTGAAGCGGGAGATAAGGACTCCCCATACGTGGGATGATCCCGAAGTTAGTGCGATGCCGGGCCGACTAGCGGTGTAGCTGATGCACACGCTAAACGCTACCCATACGTGTCCCAATCCGGAAGGTAGTGCGATGCCGGGTCGAGCAGCGGTGGAGCTGAAGCAGACGTAAAAGACTCCCAATGCGTGGCCCGATCCCGAAGATTCTGTGAAGCCTGGTCGACCAGCGGTGGAGCTGTAGCAGGAGTTAAGGACTCCCCATATATGGGCCCATCCCGGAGATATTGCGATGCCGGGCCGACCAGCGGCTGGGCTGAATAAGGCGTTAAGCACTCCCCACACGTCGGCCGATCCCGAAGATAGTGCGATGGGGAGCCGACCCGCGGCGGAGCTGAATCAGGCGTTAAACACTGCCCATAGGTGGGCCGATCCCGAATGTCGTGCAATGTCGGGCCAACCCACGGCGGAGCTGAAGCAGGAGTTAAGCACTCCCCATACCAGGGTAGATACCGAAGTTAGTGCGATGCCGCGCAAACGCACGCGGGAGCTGAATCATGCGTTAAAGACTCCTCATAAGTGGGATGATCCCGAACAAAGTGCGATGCCGGGCCATCCCGCGACAGAGCTGAAGCAGGAGTTAAGAACTGCCCATACGTGTGCCGATTCCGAAGATTGTGTAACGCCGAGCTGACCCACGGCGGAGCTGAAGCAGGCGTTAAGCACTCCCCATACGTGGGCAGATTCCGAAGCTGTGCGATGTCGGGCCGTCCCGCGGCGGAGCTGAAGCAGGAGTTAAGCACTCCCCTTGCCTGGGATGTTCCCGAAGATAGTCCAATGCCGGGTCGACCAGTGGCGGAGCTGAAGCAGGAGTTCAGCACTCTCCATACATGGGTCGATACCGAAGTTAGTGCAATGTCGGGCGACCCACGGTGGAGCTGAAGCAGGCGGTAAAGACGTGGCCCGATCCTGGCCCGGTACGTGGCCCGATCCTGAAGAGAGTGCGATGCCGGGTTGACCAGCGGCGGAGCTGAAGCAGGAGTTAAGGACTCCCCATACGTGGTATGATCCTGAAGAGTGCGATGTCGGGCTCAGCCGCGGTGGTACTGAAGCAGGCGTTAAGCACTTCCCTTGCGTGTGGTGTTCCCGAAGATAGTGCGATGCCGGGCCGACCCACGGCTGAGCTCAAGCAGGAGTTAAGCACTCCCCATACGTGTGCTGATCGTGAAGATAGTGTGATGCCATGCCGACTAGCGGCGGAGCTGAAGCAGACGTTAAACGCTCCCCATACGTGGGCATTTCCCGAAGTTAGTACGATGCTGGGTCGACCAGCGGCGGAGCTGAAGCAGGCGTTAGAGACTCTTCATACGTGGCCCGATCCCGAAGATAGTGCGATGCCGGTTCGACCAGCCGCGGAGCTGAAGCAGGAGTTAATGACTCCCATACGTCGGATGAACCCGAAGCTAGTGCGAGGCCGGACCGACCCGCAGCGGAGCAGAAGCGGGAGTTAAGCACTCCCCGCACGTGGGCCGATACCGAAGAAACTCCGATGCCGCGCCAACCCGCGCTGGAGCTGAAGCAGGCGGTAAAAGCGCCTGCTTCACGCCTGCGGGATCGGTCCCATACGTGGGCCGATCCCGAAGATAGTGCGATGCCAGGCCGACCCGCAGCGCCACAATAGCACGCGTTCAGCTCTCCTCATATGTGGACCGATACCCAAGATTCTGCGATGCCAGGCCGACCAGCGGCGGGGCTGAAGAAGGCGTCAAGCACTCCCCACACGTGGGCCGATCCCAAAGATAGTGCGATGCCTGGCCGACCCACGGCGCCGCAATAGCAGACGTTCAGCACTCATATGTGGCCCGATACCGAAGATACTGCGATGCCGCGGCGACCCTCGGCGGAGCTGAATCAGGCTTTAAGCACTCCCCATACGTGGGCCGATCCCGGAGATTGTGCATGCAAGGCCGACCCGCGGCGGAGCTTAAGCCGGCGTTAAGAGGAAGCTTTAGCTCGGGTTCTCCTATCTAAATACATTTCAAAGGAGAATTCGCATTTCTCGGTAACCATAGCCCCAAATTTGTCGAGGTTTCTTCTATTTAAAAGAAAAGCTTAAAATCATGCGACTGCTGGTTTAGAAGTTTCGATTTTTATTATCAATTTTTTTATTGAAATTGAGCAAATTTGGAAAATTGTCAAAAAACGATGCTATCAAGTTTTCAACTGCGTAACACAGCAACGAAAAGGGATAAAACAATTCTGCCAATTACATCTAATACTACATCTAAAAACGACAAAATTGATATGTTACACATGGTTTCAAAAAAATATACTAGCATGGGAATACAGCGTTTGCAGAACGATCCTAAACAACGTAACAAATTCATATAACATGTAAAATGACATATCTAATTTGTCCGCTTTCAATGACCTAGTGGATGCCGTGGACAGAACCGTGATATCTATTCATGATGCACAGCTATGAATTTGTAAAATTCGTACTTCTATAGTTTTCGAACTTTCGAATGTTTGAAAATTGTTGTAACAACATTCGGAACCTAAACCTAAATACCGCTCCCAGCTTTCACTAGAATTAAACTTTTTGTCTCAAACGCAACATCTTTCATTAAAATCGGTCCAGGGGTTATTTCAAAAAACGTTTTCTCCTTTTACATGTATTTGAATAGGCCACGTAGGTGTTGGGCTCGAGCTAAAGCCTTCCTTTTAACCACTCTCCATACGTGTGCCGATCCTTAGGATTGTGTAACCCTGCGCTGACCCGCGGCGGAGCTGATGCAGGCGCTAAGCACTCCGCATACGTGGGCAGATACAGAAGATAGTGTAACGCCGGGCCGACACGCGGTGGAGCTGAAGCAGGCGTTAAGTGCTCCTCATACGTGGGCCAATCACGAAGATAGTGCAAAGCCGGGCCGATCCGTGGTGTAACTGAAGCAGGCATTAGGCACTCTCCATACGTGGGCCGATCCCGAAGATAGTGTAACGCCGGCCCGACCTGCAGTGGAGCGGATTAAGGCGTTAAGCAGTCCCCATACGTGGGCCCATCCCGGAGATTGTGCAAAGCCGGGCCGGCATGCGGCGGGGCTGAAGCAGGCGTTAAGAGGAAGCTTTAGCTCGGATACTCCTATCTAAATACAAGTAAAAAGAGAATTCGTATGTCTCGGCGACCAATGCCCGAATTCGCCGAGGTTTGTTGTATAAAAATTTAAAATCTGTTCACTGTTGGTTTCATATTTTTTATTTAAATCATCAATTTTTTATTGAGATTTGGCAAAAATCGAAAATTTTGAAAAACGATACTATCAAGTTTTGAACTGCGTAACTCAGCAACGATAAATGATAAGACAATTCTGCGTATTGCATCTAATACTACATCTAAAGTGGACAAAATTGATATGTTACACAGGAGTTTCAAAAAAGCTGTTAGCAAGGAAATACAGCTCTTGCAGAACTGTTATAAACAACGTACGAAATTCATGTAAGATGTAAAATGACATATCTAATTTATCCGCTTTCAATGATCTAATGGATGCCGTTGACAGAACCGTGATATCTATTCATGATGCACAGCTATGAATTTGTGAAATTCGTACTTCTATATTTTTCGAACTTTCGAATGTTTGAAAATTTTTGTAACAAATCTCAGGCCCTAAACCTAAATATCGCTCCCAACAGTCACTAGAATTGAACCTTCTCTCTCAAACGCAACACATTTCATTAAAATCAAACCAGGAGTTATCTCAGAAAAACGTTTCCGCGTTTAGATCTCTTTGAATAGGCCGCGCAGGAGTTGGGCTCGAGCTAAAGCTTCCTATTTATCACTCTCCCTACGTGTGGCGATCCCGAAGATTGTGTAACGCCGGGCTGACCCACGGCGGAGCTGAAGCTGGCGTTAAGCACCCCCCATACGTGGGATGATCCCGAAGATAGTGCGATGCCGGACCGTCCGGTGGCGGAGCTGAAGCAGGAGTTAGGGACTGCCCATACGTGGGATGATCCCGAAGATAGTGCGATGCCGGGCCTACCCGCGGCGGAGCTGAAGCAAGAGTTAGGCACTGCCCATACGTGGGATGATCCCGAAGGTAGTGCGATGCCGGGCTCACCCGCGGCTGTACTGAAGCAGGAGTTAAGCATTCCCCTTGCGTGGGATGTTACCGAAGATAGTCCGATGCCGGGTCGACCATTGGCGGAGCTGAAGCAGGAGTTAAGCACTCTCCATACGTGGGATGATACCGAAGTTAGTGCGATGTCGGGCCACCCACGGTGGAGCTGAAGCAGGCGGTAAAGACTCCCCATACGTGGCCCGATTCTGAAGAGAGTGCGATGAGGGGTCGACCAGCGGCGGAGCTGAAGCAGGAGTTAAGGCCTCCCCATACGTGGAATTATCCCGAAGAGTGCGATGTCGGGCTCACCCGCGGTGGTACTGAGGCAGGAGTTAAGCACTCCCCATACGTGTGCTGATCGCGAAGATAGTGCGATGCCATGCCGACTAGCGGCGGAGCTGAAGCAGACGTTAAACGCTCCCCACACGTGGGCCTATCCCAAAGATGGGCGATGCCGGGCCGATCCGCGGTGGAGCTGAAGTAGGCGTTAAGCACTCTTCATACGTGGGCGGATCCCGAAGTTAGTGCGATGCCGCGCCGACCCGCAGCGGAGCTGAAGCGGGAGTTAAGCACTCCCCGCACGTGGGCCGACACCGAAGAAAGTGTAGTGCCGAGCTGATCCGCGGTGGAGGTGGAAGTATAATGCTGCTTGATCATTATATTCCCAGGTGGGAGTATAATGCTCGTCGTGTAGCGACCCCATGGTTGGGAGTTGATCATACTCCGTATCATCACAGTATACTTTTTATTCCGTGTGAGCGGAATCTTTACGTGAAGTCATGCGAGTTTCTTCTTCTGTCTTTTTGTTTATTTTGCACTGGACAGAGTTTCTTCGAGATGCAACGAGAGTATAAAAGAACTATTTATTTTCATTATTTATTGCTACTGCAACGCCAATATCGTGATTTTCGCAGGGTGGCAAAAAGGACTACGCAGGTTCACAAAACAGGCACAAGGTTAAAAAAAAAAGAAACGAGGCTGCAGGTAGAAGGTCTGCCGCTCCAGCGTTTGCACGTTACTTTGCGGGCAGATCTTTATCTGCGGAAGCTACTGGTCAAATTTCGAAAAACACACGGTCGCGTCACATTCAACGAAACGAATTAATCAAAGCACGCAAATGGTGATATACAGCAACATTTGAGAAACGCCAATGCAGAACTCTGGAAAACGTCCAACGTACACGCGACACTCAAGAAGCAACGCTGCCAGTATATACAGCCGCAATACTGTGTGCCTCGAAACTGCCTGAGCATCTGTGCTGTTTTCAGAATTTCAACTCCCATGCTTGCTCATACGACGCCTACCTTTCTGAAATTAACAGAAGACCTCATTCAACACGAAACGGTTAATTCAGAATAGTAAGAAAACAAGTTATTATTATAATTTTTTTATCATTAACATTCCATTCTGTGAGCGCTGAAGCGACTTCGCACGCTGCAGGCGTTGGCGGCCAAAAATTAGTGCGTTAGTCACAACAAACAAGCAAATGTAAGTTCGTGAGCTTTATGGCAAAATTCAGTTTGTCCGATATAGTGGTAGCATGGCAAGAATTTATTACTAAAGGGAAAATCACACATCCACCCGTTCATTGCAATTGCTACAAAGGCAACCCATACGGGTTCCTCGAAAGAAAAGCCTCAGAGTTGAATAAAAATTTGTCCTGGTCCGGGCACGTTCCTGGTCCCCGGACCAGGACGATATTTTTTTAACTCTAAGGCTTTTTTTCAAGGAACTCATAAGGCTTTCCTTTGTAGCAATGGCTACGAACGGGTGGATGCCTGATTTTCTCCTTAATTAATTACTTCTTTCCACCTTGTGGGTTTCCGTAGAACTACTACGTTAAGAATTTATTACTTGTTTGCGTGACCCGCAGCAGCCGACTCAAACCGAAAATTGCGTAGTGATATATTTTTTTTACTGCACTACTTGCTCAGCGGCCAAGCAATTTCGGTTGTGAAAAGGAGCTACGTCGCTGTTACTGCAATACAGGAAGCAATGAGATGATCAAAACAAAAATGCGCGATAACCATTCGATTCGCATTGGTTAGTAAGAGGCTTTATTTACAGTACACATATTTATGTTCTATTGGGTTTCTAGAACGAAGATATCCGCACACAGATAGACAAAAACAGTTGTTTGCACACTGGTCTTTCTCACGGGCCTCACAGCTCCGCAACGAACTCGTAATATGCCCTTCATGTGCACTAGCATGGACGTCATCGCTCTAACAGTGGCTGCTGTTGGCATTGCTACACGGTGCTTTCAAACATTACACCAGCCGTTGTCAGCATGTACTCACAAGGATATAAATGACGCATTCCACGTACTGAAGAACACAAGCCACAGTCACGCAGCACGAAAGCACTGTCAGATAGCCGAGCCGAACCCACGAGTAAATTAGCAGCATCAAGATATACCTAAGCCTTTTTGCGCACTTGGCAACGTTGTTATTGCATTCACCGCTGTCAGCAAAGTGATCAGAACTAACGTACTTGAATCTGAGATACAGTGAGCCTAATTCAGGCAAGCCTATAACGCTTTCTGGAAGCAAATACTGGAAACAAATTGACGATTATCACAGAACGCCCCTTCCCAGATGTAAACCCGCCGTCAGCCAAGAGCACTGCCACCTCCGCTGAACGCGGCCGGTCGCTGGCGCGACGCACAGCCTCATGGGAAACGCCACGTGACCAACCTGTTTCGGCGGTGGGAGTTTTTTAGAACTGCTGTGCGGAGTTTTCACAGGAGAACAAGATTTTGAAGCGGAGTGAAATCACATCCTCTCGCCTTAATCCTCCCGCAGCTAGCCAACAGAGTGATACGAAGGAGTGCCGCGGTTCTGCTCCAATACATCGGAGTAAATATTCAAGGATGGGTAGATTTTAGGGCACATTAACTGTTAAGAACTCCCCGGAGTGTTTAATTTCGTTTACAATTTACCTAGATTATGCTTTAGCGCATTTTTCTGACCAAGTGAGTTTTACAGTTGGGGTTTCGTCTTACAAGGAACAAGGTCCCTTAGGAATTCTGCAAGAGCCACCTTCACAACCTACCCCCTCATCCAAATTATGCACAGCTGCCCTAGCTCCTTCTCTAGCATTCCATTGGCGCAATATCTTGTCACACGCAATCCGCTCATCATCCATGGCCTGTTCAGCAAATATGCTATGGTCTACGGATCTCGCATCACCTATGAATGTACAGTTAGGCCCACAGGGAAAGCCACTCTTCCAACACCATGATCTGCGGAACTGGCAGCACTTATGGACCTAGGCTCACGGAGATTAGCCTTTCTTTCTGCCAAAGGTAGAACCATGCGTGCTAATTTTTCACACCTTCTGTGCGCCACTTATACGGGTGCCTAACATTTCTGTTGCTTCAATTGCTTCTTCTTGATTTCTAATACACTCTTTCCTTTTGAAATGCTTCTCCTACTCTAATTGCTTTCCATCCCTGTTCATTTAAAGATAGGTTGCCGAAATATTCCCAAGATAGGTTGCCGAAATCTCGGCTTCTGACTTGTCATCCTCTATTGCCATGACTAGCTCTTCACGCAACCGCGACAAGCTAGTTCTCGTTAAACTCGCGAAGTCCACGGTCACTACTACTATTCCACAATACTTGCTGCGAAACAAGCACAAATTGCAATGCACGTAAAGAAAGAACTACGAGCGGTTTCATTCTGTTTTACGAAGTCGACTTGAAGGTTGGAGGATATAGGAGAAACCAAACGCCTATTCAGCGAAGTCTCGCCAAATCCCTAAGTTCTCTAGCGCATCGAATCAAATGCAAGAAGACGTAAATCCTGACTCTCCTAAAATTGATTAGAATTCCGGTAGATTTCTACGTCCGAATTGCTCCCCCATAAGTAAGAGTTTTGGATTTGTTGCTGGTTGACATCTTTGCTCAAAGCTGCTTTCATCTGAGATGCGCTACAACCACCTTATCACAATAGGCCGCTGTGTATGATCTATTGGTTTTTAGTTCAGTCTAGGCTAAACAAGCCGATGGCTAAAGCTCAAAGCAAGGCACTCACATTGTACAGTGAAGTCATGATGCGCTGCGTTGGTCCAGTCACTCTCGAAACAGTTATTGGCGATTGACGTGGCTCGATCATACATCTTGTCGCTGTCATATAGTCATTCGCGAATCAGATCACAGTGACTGACACCGGCCACCGGTTCCATCCCAAAGGCTGTCCTCCATTCGTTGGGACTCGGAATGGCGTTCAGGCCGGCTATTCTGCAGGCATAGGGATGAGTTTGTCCGTGCGTAGGAGCGATAGAAACAGTTTATTCGCATATTGAAATAATCTAGATTGTAGCCAGAGTTCTCTTTATCCCCCTCGAGATGTCCTTTTAATCCATTCTTCTTCCTTAGTTTCCTAGACAAGGAAATTCAAGGACCCTGTTGGGGCTTATCAGATGGATCGTACAGTGCACTAAACTCCGCCTCAGATACACACGCCTCACCTGGAAACAGATGTCGTTTGTGCTCCTTGCACGAAACAGTTCACGCTCCCTGCATGAAAGTCACCAACTGGGTGCCTTGCTCTCCATG
Organism: Dermacentor andersoni; assembly: GCF_023375885.2. NCBI lineage: Eukaryota > Metazoa > Arthropoda > Arachnida > Ixodida > Ixodidae > Dermacentor > Dermacentor andersoni. Next base: position 23,682,760 of record NW_027314752.1, on the reverse strand, counting down.
ACGGTCATCTTGTCAAGGTCAATAGGTTAGTTTTTACGCTCGTTACCGCTTGCAAGGAGGGCGGCGGATGCGATCGCTTCTAATAGAGCTTCTTGTTTGGCCATCTCGGTCAATATTTGGTCCCGTCGCCAGTTAGCCGTGCGCGGATGATGGGGGCGGCGTTGGTCGAAGCGCCCAAAGAATGCACACTGCCGATGTGGGGTACTTGTTTGCGCGTCACAGCCGCTGTCGAGCATTGTCGGCGTCCATGCTATGCTGCTGCCTCGGGAGAAGCACTCAAAGAACGCGCGCGACCACTTTTGCGCATAACAGCACTGAACCCCAGAAACTGCATTTGCGCAGTCAAAGCAAATTAAAACTTCAAAATGTCTTTAAACTACAAAACACGCGTATTATTCGCTCAAAATAAAGCTAGGTCAACAATATTATTACGTACATGCTTCTTTTGCCCTTTAATAAAACAACTATGGGGCATATGCCCCAAAACCTAGTAGCGAGCAACACTGAGCGACGCAGCAGTCGCATTGCTGTAATATCAACCTTGTGAAATGAGCCACTAAAAATCGCTTTGCGGCATATGCGACTGCACCAATTTTTTGTGGGCCCAATCACAGCGTGTGAAACAGCCTTTACTCGAGAGAGATAGAGAGAATAAACATTTTTATTGGGTAAATGCAGATTTGGAGAGGCGTCCTCATTCCTGAATGCCTTTAGCTCTGGCCGCGTGCTGGGCCCTCACAATCAGCCATTGCTGATCTTCGAGGTCGGAGCTGGCCAAGGATCTCTTCCAAAGATCCTTAGTGGGGTAAGGGTTTGGAGGATTTATTGGTTCGCTCTGCAACCCCCTACTATGTGCCTGAGGGACCCGGGCCCTGCGCAGAAGCTGCATTGCGGAGGAAATTGTGTAGGGGCTATGAGGTGATTTCTGGTTGGGTGGGGGAATGTATTAAGCTGTAGCACCGGGAAGAATCGCTCCTGCTCTTTGGTAGTGACGTGTGTGGGGGTGCATTTGCTCGGCGGGTTAGTTTGTAGTGTTGTGCGATGTCTTGGTGCGAGATTAAAGGGTGCATGCGCTCGGGATCAGATTCGTCGGTGTCGGCTTGGCGGGTCAGATCTCGTGCCACATGGTTGGCGACCTCGCTGCCAGGAATGCCTTGATGAGCTGGCGCCCAGAAGATCATGACTGATCTCGTTGGCGGCTTTTGATTTATGTTCAGGAGCGTAGTGGTATGAATTCTGCCGCTAGCAATGTTGCGGCACGCTTGTTGGGAGTCGGTCACCGTGACTTCAACCTCTGTTTGGGAGAGCGCGAGGGCTATGGCCACTTCCTCGTCTTGGAGGGGATTGTTTCGTGTGAGCAAAATGCTGCTACGATGTTCTTTGTTGCCGACTACGGTGGCTGTTCTGGTTGCGCGTCAGGGGTAAGAAGCGGCGTCCGTGTAGGCTGTAGGCGGTAAAGTCCCGTATCGCTTGTGTATGGCCAGGGCGTGGGCCTCCCTTCGCTCTGCGTGATGCGCTGGGTGAACCACGGTGGCTGTGTGAGGTAGAGGACGAACGGTGATGTTGCTTCCGATGGCATGGGGTAAGCTCACAGTCTGAGGTGGCGGATGGCTCAGAGGGGCAGAGAGCCCGAGGCGTAAGCGAATGAACCTCCCCGCTTCCGTAACCTCCAGCCTTGTTCGCTGACTGGATAAATGTGCCTCGATCAGCTCCTCGGCCGTATTGTGCGCACCTAGTTGTAGTAGGCGTTCTGTGGGCGTACTGATCGGCAGGCCCATCGCCTGCTCATATGCCTTTCTGACCATTGTGTTGATTTTCTTGAGTTCCGTCACGTTGAGTAGTGCGTATGGAATAGCGTAAGTCGAGAAACGACGAAGGCTTGGACAAGCCGAAGCGTGTCCGCCTTCCCCATGCCTCTTGTCTTGGTTGTTATTCGCCGCATTATGTGGGTAACTTGAGCTGTTGTATTCTTAAGCTTTTGAATTATTATTGTATTGGTGTGATCTTAATGGAAAATCATTACGAATATCTTTACGCAATGAGGTGGAACGATGGTTTGTCCCTCCAGGTGTATATTGATAGCGGGCGAGTTGGATGTGTGCTTCTTTCGCGGTGAGACCAGGAGTAGCTCTGACTTTTGGGGGGCGCAGCTGAGCCCGCATGACTTAGCCTAGTCACTCACCACGCCTGCAGATTCCTGCAAGCGGTTCTCTATTTCCCCGATGGACCCCGTGGTCCACCAGTTGGTAATGTCATCGGCATATAGGCGATGCTGGATCCCTGGGATGTTATCGAGGAGCGGCGGAAGGCCTATTAGGGCGATAATGAAAAGGAGAGGGGATAACACTGCGCCCTGTGGTGTGCCACGCCTGCCCAGTAGGAAGGGGTTTGTGGCTTTGTTCCCGATCTTTAGGATGGCTTTTCTATCTGAGAGGAAATTTCTGACATAGGAGTACGTCCTGGCCCCACAACCCAGCGCGTTTAGCCTCTGTAAGCTTGCTGTATGCTAGACGTTATTGAACGGCCCTTTAAGATCTAAGGCGAAAATAGCCGTGGGGGAGTTGCGTGTCGCTGGTACAATCACCTCCTCTTTCAGCTGAAGTAGGAAAGTAGGATGTCTTGAGTTGAGAGGTGTGGACGGAATCCTGTCGTCGTTGTTGGAAGTGTCCCTGCGTCCTCCAGGAATGGTTGTAGCCAGTTGAGAACGATTTGCTCCAGGAGCTTTCCTACACACGAATTGAGGGAGGCTTGTGAATTGAGGGAGCCCTCGCGCTCTCCCAAACAGAGGTTGAAGTCACGGTGACCGACTCCCAACAGGCGTGCCGCAACATTGCTAGCGGCAGAATTCATACCACTACGCTCCTGAACATCAATCAAAAGCCGCCAACGAGATCAGTCATGATCTTCTGGGCGCCAGCTCATCAAGGCATTCCTGGCAACGAGGTCGCCAACCACGTGGCACGAGATCTGACCCACCAAGCCGACACCGACGAATCTGATCCCGAGCGCATGCACCCCATAATCTCGCACCAAGACATCACACAACACTACAAACTAACCCGCCGAGCAAATGCACCCCCACACACGTCACTACCTAAAGAGCAGGAGCGATTCTTCCCGGTGCTACAGCTTAATACATTCCCCCACCCAACCAGAAATCACCTCATAGCCCCTACACAATTTCCCCCGCAATGCAGCTTCTGCACAGGGCCCGGGTCCCTCAGGCACATAGTAGGGGGTTGCAGAGCGAACGAATAAATCCTCCAAACCCTTACCCCACTAAGGATCTTTGGAAGAGATCCTTGGCCAGCTCCGACCTCGAAGATCAGCAATGGCTGATTGTGAGGGCCCAGCACGCGGCCAGAGGTAAAGGCATTCAGGAATGAGGACGCCTCTCCAAATCTGCATTTACCCAATAAAAATGTTTATTCTCTCTATCTCTCTCGAGTAAAGGCTGTTTCACACGCTGTGACTGGGCCCACAACAAATTGGTGCAGTCGCATACGCCGCAAAGCGATTTTTAGTGGCTCATTTCACAAGGCTGATATTACAGCAATGCGACTGCTGCGTCGCTCAGTGTTGCTCGCTACTAGGTTTTGGGGCATATGCCCCATAGTTGTTTTATTATAGTGCAAAAGAAGCATGTACGTAATAATATTGTTGACCTAGCTTTATTTTGAGCGAATAATACGCGTGTTTTGTAGTTTAAAGACATTTTGAAGTTTTAATTTGCTTTGACTGCGCAAAAGCAGTTTCTGGGGTTCAGTGCTGTTATGCGCAAAAGTGGTCGCGCGCATTCTTTGAGTGCTTCTCCCGAGGCAGCAGCATAGCATGGACGCCGACAATGCTCGACAGCGGCTGTGACGCGCAAACAAGTACCCCACATCGGCAGTGTGCATTCTTTGGGCGCTTCGACCAACGCCGCCCCCATCATCCGCGCACGGCTAACTGGCGACGGGACCAAATATTGACCGAGATGGCCAAACAAGAAGCTCTATTAGAAGCGATCGCATCCGCCGCCCTCCGTGCAAGCGGTAACGAGCGTAAAGACTAACCTATTGACCTTGACAAGATGACCGTCATGGAGAGCAAGGCACCCAGTTGGTGACTTTCATGCAGGGAGCGTGAACTGTTTCGTGCAAGGAGCACAAACGACATCTGTTTCCAGGTGAGGCGTGTGTATCTGAGGCGGAGTTTAGTGCACTGTACGATCCATCTGATAAGCCCCAACAGGGTCCTTGAATTTCCTTGTGTAGAAAACTAAGGAGGAAGAATGGATTAAAATGACAACTCGAGGGGGACTAAGAGAACTCTGGCTACAATCTAGATTATTTCAATATGCGAATAAACTGTTTCTATCGCTCCTACTCCCGGACGCACTCATCCCTATGCCTGCAGAATAGCCGGCCTGACCGCCATTCCGAGTCCCAACGAATGGAGGACAGCCTTTGGGATGGAACCGGTGGCCGGTGTCAGTCACTGTTATCTGATTCGCGAATGACTATATGACAGCGACAAGATGTATGATCGAGCCACGCCAATCGCCAATAACTGTTTCGAGAGTGACTGGACCAACGCAGCGCATCATGACTTCACTGTACAATGTGAGTGCCTGGCTTTGAGCTTTAGCCATCGGCTTGTTTAGCCTAGACTGAACTAAAGACCAATAGATCTTATACAACGGCCTATTGTGATAAGGTGGTCGTTGCGCATCTCAGATGAAAGTAGCTTTGAGCAAAGATGTGAACCAGCAACAAAGCGAAATCTCTTACTTCTGGGGGAGCAATTCGGACGTAGAAATCTACCGGAATTCTAATCAATTTTAGGCGAGTCAGGATTTACGTCTTCGTGCATTTGATTCGATGCGCTAGAGAACTTAGGGATTTGGCGAGACTTCGCTGAATAGGCGTTTGGTTTCTCCTATATCCTCCAACCTTCAAGTCGACTTCGCAAAACAGAATGAAACCGCTCGTAGTTCTTTCTTTACGTGCATTGCGATTTGTGCTTGTTTCGCAGCAAGTATTGTGGAATAGCAAGGTCAAAGCTTAAAAAAGTGACCATGGACTTCGCGAGTTTAACGAGAACTAGCTTGTCGCGGTTGCGTGAAGAGCTAGTCATGGCAATAGAGGATGACAAGTCAGAAGCCGATATTTCGGCAACCTAGCTTGGGAATATTTCGGCAACCTATCTTTAAATGAACAGGGATGGAAAGCAATTAGAGTAGGAGAAGCATTTCAAAAGGAAAGAGTGTATTAGAAATCAAGACGAAGCATTCGAAGCAACAGAAATGTTAGGCACCCGTATATGTGGCGCACAGAAGGTGCGAAAAATTAGCATGGATGGTTCTACCATTGGCAGAAAGAAAGGCTATTCACTGTGAGCCTAGGTCCATAAGTGCTGCCAGTTCCGCAGACAATGGTGTTGGAAGAGTGGCTTTCCCTGTGGGCCTAACTGTACATTCATAGGTGATGCCAGATCCGTAGACCATAGCATATTTGCTGAACAGGCCATGGATGATGAGCGGATTGTGTGTGACAAGATATTGCGCCAATGGAATGCTAGAGAAGGAGCTAGGGCAGCTGTGCATAATTTGGATGAGGGAGTAGGTTATGAAGGTGGCTCTTGCAGAATTCCTAAGGAACCTTGTTCCTAGTTAGACAAAAGCCCAACTGTAAAACTCACTTGGTCAGAAAAATGCGCTAAAGCATAATGTAGGTACATTGCAAACGAAATAAACACTCCTGGGAGTTCTTAACAGTTAATGTGCCTAAAATCTACCCATCCTTGAATATTTACTCCGATGTATTGGAGCAGAACCGCGGCACTCCTTCGTATCACTCTGTTGGCTAGCTGCGGGAGGATTAAGGCGAGAGGATGTGATTTCACTCCGCTTCAAAATCTTGTTCTCCTGTGAAAACTCCGCACAGCGGTTCTAAAAAACTCCCACCGCCGAAACAGGTTGGTCACGTGGCGTTTCCCATGAGGCTGTGCGTCGCGCCAGCGACCGGCCGCGTTCGGCGGAGGTGGCAGTGCACATGGCTGACGGCGGGTTTACATCTGGGAAGGGGCGTTCTGTGACAATCGTCAATTTGTTTCCAGTATTTGCTTCCAAAAAGCGTTATAGGCATGCCTGAATTAGGCTCACTGTATGTCAGATTGAAGTACGTTAGTGCTGATCACTTTGCTGACAGCGGTGAATGCAATAACAACGTTTCCAAGTGCGCAAAAAGGCTTAGGTATATCTTGATGCTGCTAATTTACTCGTGGGTTCGGCTCGGCTATCTGACAGTGCTTTCGTGCTGCGTGACTGTGGCTTGTGTTCTTCAGTACGTCGAATTCGGCTTTTATATCCTTGTGAGTACATGCTGACAACGGCTGGTGTAATCTTTGAAAGCACCGTGTAGCAATGCCAACAGCAGCCACTGTTCGAGCGATGACGTCCATGCTAGATGCACATGAAAGGCATATTACGAGTTCGTTGCGGTGCTGTAAGGCCCATGAGAAAGACCAGTGTGCAAACAACTGTTTTTGTGTATCTGTGTGCCGATATCTTCGCTCTAGAAACCCAATAGAACATAAATATGTGTACTGTAAATAAAGCCTCTTACTGACCAATGCGAATCGAATGGTTATCGCGCATTTTTGTTTTGATCATCTCATTGCTTCCTCTATTGCAGTAACAGCGACGTAGCTCCTTTTCACCACCGAAATTGCTTGGCCCCTGAGCAAGCAGTGCGGTAAAAAAAAATATATGACTACGCAATTTTCGGTTTGAGTCGGCTGCTGCGGGTCACGCAAACACGTAATAAATTCTTAACGTAGTAGTTCTACGGAAACCCACAAGGTGGAAAGAAGTAATTAATTAAGGAGAAAATCAGGCATCCACCCGTTCGTAGCCATTGCTACAAAGGAAAGCCTTATGAGTTCCTTGAAAGAAAAGCCTTAGAGTTGAAAAAAAATTGTCCCGGTCCGGGGACCAGGACAAATTTTTATTCAACTCTGAGGCTTTTCTTTCAAGGAACCCATATGGGTTGCCTTTGTAGCAATTGCAATGAACGGGTGGATGTGTGATTTTCCCTATAATAAAAAATTCTTGCTATGCTACCACTATATCGGACAAACTGAATTTTGCCATAAAGCTCACGCACTTACATTTGATTGTTTGTTGTGACTAACGCACTAATTTTGGCCGCCAACGCCGGCAGCGTGCGAAGCCGCTTCAGCGCTTACAGAATGGAATGTTAATGATAAAAAAATTATAATATTAACTTCTTTTCTTACTATTCTGAATTAACAGCTTCGTGTTGAATGAGGTCTTCTGTTAATTTCAGAAAGGCAGGCGTCGTATGATCAAGCATGGGAGTTGAAATTCTGAAAACAGCACAGATGCTCAGGCGGTTTCGAGGCAGACAGTATTGCGGCTGTATATACTGGCAGCGTTGCTTCTTGTGTGTGGCGTGTACGTTGGACGTTTTCCAGAGTTCTGCATTGGCGTTTCTCAAATGTTGATGTATATCACCATTGGCGTGCTTTGATTAATTCGTTTCGTTGAATGTGACGCGACCGTGTGTGTATTTCGAAATTTGACCAGTAGCTTCCGCACATAAAAATCTGCCCGCAAAGTAACGTGCAAACGCTGGAGCTGCAGACCTTCTACCTGCAGCCTCGTTTCCTTTTTTTTAACCTTGTGCCTGTTTTGTGACACTGCGTAGTCGTTTTTACCACCCTGCGATAATCACGACATTGGCGTTGCAGTAGCAATAAATAATGAAAATAAATAGTTCTTTTATACTCTCCTTGCACCTCGAAGAAACTCTGTCCAGTGCAAAATAAACAAAAAGACAGAAGAAGAAACTCACATGACTTCACGTAAAGATTCCGCTCACACGGAATAAAAATTATACTGTGATGATACGGAGTATGATCAACTCCCAACCATGGGGTCGCTACACGACGAGCATTATACTCCCACCTGGGAATATAATGATCAAGCAGCATTATAGTTCCACCTCCACCGCGGATCAGCTCGGCATTACACTATCTTCGGGATCGGCCCACGTTTGGGGATGCTTAACTGCTGCTTCAGATCCGCCACGGGTCGGCCTGACAACGCCCTAACTTCGGGATCCGCCCACGTATGGAGAGTGCTTAACGCCTGCTTCAGCTCCACCGCGGGTCGGCCCGGCATCGCCCATCTTTGGGATCGGCCCACGTATGGGGAGTACTTAAGGCCTGCTTCAGCTCCGCCGCGGGTCAGCCCGGCATCGCCCATCTTCGGGATCGACCCACGTATGGGGAGAAAATAACGTACAGCGCGAAGGACAAGGACAACAATAGACGACATGCACAGCGCTGACTTCCAACAATATTTTATTGCGTTGCCACATCGTGTGTATATATGCAAGAAGAGGCATGCGCAGAAAATATACGACAGTCACATGGGGTGTTCTAACAGCAAGTCATTGAACTGAGAGCATGATCACCTGAAAAAATAAAATAAGCAATTAAGCATTACCATTTCTATATGTTTAGATACGCGACTTCACCAGGGGTCAGGGCGATTGAGAGCGCACTAACGCAAATATTACCAAGTTTTCTGAAGAAATCAGCTTCCACAATTTCCTGGGTGAGCTGTGAGCTCTGTCTCGCTAAAACTTCAGTATCTTCAAAGAAGGGCACGCAGCCGCAGTCCAGGCAATGGATGCCCAAGTGGCCTTGTACAGTGCTGCGGACGTTGTTACAATGCTCTCTTAGTCGATCGCTTAAGCACCTGCCTGTATGTCCTACATATTTACTGCCGCGAAACCGGGGAATTTGGTAGACTACATTCGTTGTGCACGTCACAAACCGTTTTCTCTGCCCTACAGAACAACAACTCGGATGTGATTTAGGCGCGTTTACACGCTTACAGAGCCTTGCCAATTTTTCCGGGGCGGAGAAAAAGACTGTGATTACTGCACGCTGCACAATTTTCTTTAGCCTCTGATTTACATCATGCACATATGGCAGCACTGCAAACCTGCGTCTTTCAGCCCGCTGGTTCCCTGATTGAGCGGGATCATCACGTTTTGAGCGCCTCAGGAGCTGTTCCACTATGGCTGAAATTAAGGCCAAAGGGTAACCAGCCCAAGAAAGGCGATCAACCTGAGCAGCAAGACTATGCTGCATCTGGTGTGGGCACGATTTACTGAGGCTGTTAACGAGACACAAGTTTATAATACCTTGGTTAACGAGTTTTGAGTGTGCGGAGTTAAAGGGCAAGAGTGGCTTCTTACTTCTCGGTTCGAAGCCCACATGATTGTTAGCAAGGCTCAGCCTTAGATCCAGAAAGCGCAAGGAATCATCCATGGGGACCTCATGCGTAAGTTCTAGAGGCTCCAGCTCTTTCTTAAAGATCTCCAAGACTTCAGAAACAGCAGGCTCAAAAGCGGGATTAGGGCAATCAATAAATATCAGGTAGTCGTCCACAAACCTGCACACCTCGACAACAGGGGACGCGGGTAGGTGACCATGAATATTGCGATCACCATGAGCTAGATAAATATCACTTAGTATGGGCGCCAGACATGATCCTGTGCAAACACCATTCCTTTGTGTGTAATTTTGTTCATTCCATGAGATGTAAGTTGATATCAAGTAGAAGGTGAGCAATTCAAAAAAGCCGCTAACAAGAACACCTGCCGCATTCTGAAAGCCAACTGATCCAAAGTCATCAATGCATTCTTCAACAACCAGAAGCAACTTGTCACGCGGAAGTGAATACCACAGATCTTTAACGTCGATCGAGAACATCTTGAGTCCCTTTTATTCTCTTTTAAAAAACTAATAACTTCACCAGAATGTCTAACGAGAAAGGATCATAAATGATTAGAAGGTTTGGTTTATCTTGCAAAAACAAGCCAACAGCTTTCTGCCAAGTGGCTGCTTCAGTTACGATTACCCGCAGACGGCAGTCATTCTTATGCCTCTTCGCTGAATAGTACAGATCTTCCGCATGACAAGTTGCTTCTGGTTGTTGAAGAATGCATTGATGACTTTGGATCAGTTGGCTTTCAGAATGCTGCAGGTGTTTCTGTTTGCGGCTTTCTTGAATTACTCAGTTTCTACTTGAAATCAACTCACATCTCTTGGAATGAACAAAATTACATACAAAGGAATGGTGTTTGTATAGGATCATGTCTGGCGCCCATACTATGTGATATTTATCTAGCTCATCATTATTGCACTATTCATGGTAACGTGGCCGCGTCCCCTGTTGTCAAGGTGTGCAGGTTTGTGGACGACTACCTGATATTTATTGATTGCACTAATCCCGCTTGTGAGCCTGCTGTTTCTGAAGTCTAGGAGATATTTAAAAAAGAGCTGGAGCCTCTAGAACTTACGCCTGAGGTCCCCATGGATGATTCCTTGCGCTTTCTAGATCTAAGGCTGAGCCTTGCTAACAAACATGTGTGGTGGTGCTTCGAACCTAGAATTAAGAAGCCACTCTTGCCCTTTAACTCCGCATGCTCAAAACTCGTTAAACGAGGTATTATAAACTTGTCTCGTTAACAGCCTCAATAATTCGTTCCCACACCAGATGCAACATACCTTTGCTGCTCAGGTTGATCGCCTTTCTTGGGCTGGTTACCCTTTGGCATTAATTTCAACCATCGCGGAACAGCTTCTGAGGCGCACAAAACGTGATGATCCTGCTCAATCAGGGAACCAGCGGGCTGAAAGACGCAGGTTTGCAGTGCTGCCATATGTGCATGATGTAAATCAGAGGCTAAAGAAAATTGTGCAGCGTGCAGGAATCACAGTCGTTTTCTCAGCCCCGGAAAAATTGACAAGGCTCTATGAGCGTGTAAACGCGCCTAAATCACATCAGAGTTGTTGTTCTGTCGGGCACAGAAAACGGTTTGTGACGTGCACAACGAATGTAGTCTACCACATTCCCCTGTCTTGCGGCAGTAAATATGTAGGATAAACAGGCAGGTGCTTAAACGATCGACTAAGAGAGCATTGTAACAACGTCCGCAGCACTGTACAAGGCCATTTGGGCTTCCATTACCGGGACTGCGGCTGCGTGCCATTCTTTGAAGATACTGAAGTTTTAGCGAGACACAGCTCACAGCTCACCCGGGAAATTGTGGAAGCTGATTTCATCAGAAAACTTGGTAATATTTGCGTTAGTGCGCCCTCAATCGCGTTCACCCCTGGTGAAGTCGCGTATCTAAACAGATAGAAATCATAATGCTTAATTGTTTATTTTATTTTTTCAGGTGACCATACTCTTAGTTCAATGACTTGCTGTTAGAACACCCCATGTGACTGTCGTCCATTTTCTGCGCATGCCTGTTCTTGTATGTATACACACGATGTGGCAACGCAATAAAATATTTTTGGAAGTATTGTTGGAAGTCAGCGCTGTGTATGTCGTCTATCGTTGTCCTTGTCCTTCGCGCTGTACGTTATTTTTTTATCATGAATTACCAACTAGCCCAAGCAACCACCCTAGTATGGGGAGTGCATTAACGCCTGCTTCAGCTCCCCTGCTAGCTGGCGTGGCATCTCACTATCCTCGGGATCATCCCACGTATGGGGAGTGCTTAACTCCTGCTTCAGCTCTGCCGCGGGACGGCCCGACATCGCACTATCGTCGGAATCTGCCCAGGTATGGGGTGTGCTTAACGCCTACTTCAGCTCCGCCGTGGGTCAGCCCGGCGTTACACAATCTTCGGGATCGGCACACGTAGGGAGAGTGATTAAGAGGAAGCTTTAGCTCGAGCCCAACTTCTACGCGGCCTATTCAAAGAGATCTAAAACGCGAAAACGTTTTTCTGAGATAACTCCTGGACCGATTCTAATGAAATGTGTTGCGTTTGAGAGAAAAGGTTCAAGTCTAGTGACCGTTGGGAGCGGTATTTATGTTTAGGGCCTGAGATTTGTTACAAAAATTGCGAAACATTCGAAAGTTCGAAAAATATAGAAGTACGAAGTTAACAAATTGTTAGCTCTGCATCAAGAAGAAATATCGCAGTTCTGTCAACGGCATCATTTAGATCACTGAAAGAGAATAAATTTGATTTGTCATTTTACATCTTACATGAATTTTATACGCTGTTTATAATGGTTCTGCAAGAGCTGTATTTCCATGCTGACAGATTTTTTGAAACTCCTGTGGAAATATCAATTTTGTCCTCTTTAGATGTAGTATTAGATGCAATTCACAGAATTGTCTTATCGTTTATTTTTGCTGAGTTACGCAGTTCAAAATTTGCCCAAGCCCAAGTGGTGGTGAGGCATTCCTTTTTAGTTGTAAATCATTTGCCTTCCGCTTTTGACAACGACCGGATAGGCCAGGCTATAACGCGTTCAAATCTGCCTTTCCTCTGGACTAGGAAGGCACCGAGGCCTATGCTACTGGCCTCAGTGTGAATTTCAGTATCGGCGTCCTCGTCGGAGTGCGCAAGTACCGCTGGCGACTGAATGCCTTGATTGAGTTCTTAAAATGCGTCGGCGTGCGATATTTCTCACTTATACGCGACACCACATTTAACTAGATGTGTCAGCGGCTCAGCGATTCGTGAAAAGTCCTTTCTAAAGCCCCTGTATTAGGCACACCTACCAAGGAATCAACGCAATGCCTTTATGTCGATGGGCTGTTGGAACTTTGCGCTAGCAGCTGTCTTCTGCGGTTCAGGGCGGATTCCAGATTTGCTGATGGCATTGCCCTGGAACGGAAGCTCATCATAAGCGAAGTGGCACTTTTCGGCTTCAGAATGAGCCCTGGTGAATAATTGCCTCTACTATTGTCGAAAGCAGCCTAAGGTGATCGTCGAAATTTCCGGCGAAGACGACGACGTCATCCAAGTAAACAAAAGAGATCCGCTCATTCAATTCTACTAACGCCGTGTCCATGAGGCGCTAAGAACTTGGTGGTGCAGAGCAGCCCTAATGGCATGACCTTGAACTCATACAGGCTGTCTGGTATGATGAAGGCGGTGTTTTCGCGATATCTATGGTCGACTTCTGTTTGCCAGTTGCCAGACTTGAGATCCATCGAAGAGAAGTATTTAGCGTTGCAGAGTCGATCCAGTGCGTCGTCTATCCATAAGTGGAAGTATACGTCGTTCTTAGTAATATTTAGCCGACGATAATCGGCGCAGAAACGTATCAATTCGTCTTTTTGCTTCACCAAGACAACAGGTGATGCCGCCGGTGTTTTCGACGGCTAGATGATGTCATCGCGCAGTATTTCGTCGACATGTTTTGTTATAGCTTCACGTTATCGTGTCTAAACTCGGTAAGGGCTCCGGTGGACGGCGCGAGCGCAATCTTTGGTTATTATGCGATGCTTCACGATTGGCGTATGTTGAGTTTCCTATGACGTCAAAAAGCAGTCTTTGTATCGTCGGAAAAGACTTCTGAGCTGTTGATGCTTACTCCTCGGGAAACTTGGGATTATGTTGGGAACTGGTTAGGAAACTATAGTCATCGGAGTAGATGCATGAGAAAGCGAGCTTCCGTAAGTGCTGCCGACGTGCCAATTGCTCTTTGGTCTTCATCGGTGCTGTACCTACTGTAATGTACTCTCAAAGACGAATGATGAGTCTATAAATAAGGTGTGCCTAGTGCGTGGGTCATTGCACACGTCACGTCGCTGCCTCCAGCGCATCACCTGCATTTCGGGTTATAACAGCACTTTGTCTGCAGGGATGTACTCCTAAGCGTGTACCTCAAAGGCCGATGTAAAACGTGGCCACCCACGGAATAACGCCTCAGAGAACGATGCAAGGGAACACAAAAAAATTCAGCATTCTGCAGAAAAATGGCCCAAATATTTGCGGTCTGTTAACAACATATACGCAAACACACCCACCTATTCAGCAGACAGAACATTAGCGCATGTCGAAAACCTAAATGAAGATATTTCACCTAAGCGATCTTAATGCTTTCACATTCCCACACATAAGCTGTCTTCAGTGAATTTTTTATCTATACAATAGAATTGTGGAATGCTTTACCCCCTCATGTTTCTTCGTTGTCGACTGCTTGACTCCTCTTGTGCAATTAAACCACTCATATTGTATTGCATCTTCTTTTTTTGTTTCCCCCTTTCTGTTTTCTTTGCTTAATATGTACTTTGAACTCCCTATTCCTTCAATGGCCCTTCAGTGCTACTGTATCTTGAAATAAATTAATAAGGTTCAATACGATGGCTGTGCTAACTTGAAAGCCTGTTTTGCGAATTTAAAAAATTTTAGTCATAAAGAAATTATAAAAGCTTTGCAAAATAAGGTGCTAGTGTTGTGAGCCAATATGAAGTTTACATCACAGCACAATGGCATGCCCGCCAGACGGCACCACACTAGTTACGTGCACTCCAAGTAAGAATAGACTACTGTGGTGGGCACGCGAGAAAACTCTGGTGTGCACACGAGGTAGCACTAAACCATCCTGGTGTGCAGACCACATGACGCCAGATCACTCGGGTGCGCACATCAGAACAGACCAAGCTACGCTGCTGTACATACCAGAACAGACCATGGTACTGTGGAGTGCAGACCAGGTAGGACCAGGTCGTGCTCGTGTTTGCAATAGAAAAGACCTGAACGTACGAAACCGGTCTGGTGTACTTTTCAACTCGGCGCAATCGTTACGCAATTGATAACCAACTTCTCGCTCTTTATTAGTATTGCATGGACATCAGCTATTACAGCGCAGCTCTTAGGCGCCCTTTACTGCTTTGAGTACCTTCGTTGTAATACCGCGTAATCGAGCGAACACCGAGCGCAGCGGCGGATGACTGTAGTGCGCGCGAGGGGGAAAGTGCAGGAGGAGGCTACAATGAGTGCATGAGAAGGGAGCGATGATCAGTGGAAGCGGCACAGCCAGCGCATGCGCTGAGTTTACGCTGGTCATGGCTTCATCAGCTGCGTGGGCGATCTCATTTGGGCTTCCAGGGGAGCCAGTCGGGCGTAAGGTGGGCACGGGCTACGCTCGTAAGCTTTGACAGCTGCCGAGGGCAATTCGTGCTACCAGCGTGTGTGCCTCTGTCATTGCTCCTGCAACGGGCGATGACGAGCTATTATAGAGTAAAGGCTGAGAAGACGACGAAGTGTGGCGACTGGTCGGATGGGCTGCCCATCTACTCCGCACAGAAGCAACATTTTTGGGGAAATCACCTAGGCACCCTGATTATACGTATTAACCGTGTGCCTGAAGTCAGCCAGAGCACGGCAACCTCATACTTGAGGGTGTAAGTGGTATATTTTGCATTTTACGCCCACATCAAGTTTCGAAGCGGGGCCGCCCCACTCAACCCACTTCGCTAGTGGCGAGACCTAGCAAAGCCTTCGGCCGCCGCACCGCTACAGATGGCTAACGCGCTGCTCAATACCGACGCCAACAAAGCCCACTAATCGTCCACTGGGGCCCTGGAGGACGTGGACATGGAAATTTGCGAATCCCAAGGACTTCTTCCGGCCGTCAAAGAAAAAGAAGACAAGGAGCCTTGGATCAATGTTATCAGTCGTGCCCGTGGTCGTCGGCTGCAGACATGCTCGACCACGCCCCAACTTTCCCGAACGCCACCGAAGCCCGTTCTCCGCCAAAGCGGACCGGCGATGCGCAAGCCCCGACAACCCCCTTTCCTGCCGATGATTACAAGCTGGTGGTTCGTCCACGGAACTGCCTGCAGCTCAACAAGCTGAAACCAGGGAAGTTAGTTGACGCCATCACAAATGAGGCAAAGCTACAAATCGGCTCCACTGGATTCAAAATACGCATCGACGAAGACCAAAACATTCTTGTTCTGACCAATGCCTCAGAAGCTACGGCCTCAGCACTAAGCAAGATGCAAAAAATTACAATTGTTGCAGCAACATATGATATTGCAACATACGGAATTTCCTACGATAACTCTTGCAACATCGATCAACATCGATCAAGACACCACGCCCGAAATGTTACTTAAATGCATTCAATCTCCAGGATACGATGCACTAACATGTAGAAGACTAGGAAAAACAACCACCATGGTGATCCCATTCCTGGGAAAAACAGTACCAAATTACATCAAATTTTCCAGCCTTCTTCTTCGCTGCTACCTCTGCAAGAGAACCGTGCCACATTGCCGAACATGCAACGAGACAGGCCACAGAGAGGACGTCTGCCCGAGGCCCCCCTCCTCACCCAAATGCAGAGTGTGCGCCACTTGGCCAGCAACGGAGGAGCACGAGTGCCACCTTCGGTGCTCTCTGTGCAGCAAGAATCACTCGACAGCAGCGAAAACCTGCCCGAACAGGTTCCTGCCGGCCGTCAACCGACAGAAACCGCAGCAGATCTCGAGAGCCGGCTCCCCAGCTCCGAGGCCACGTGGCGAGCGCTCAGCATCCCACAAGGCGCGGTCCCCGCAACGACGCGGAACTGTCCAGGGGAGGAGCAGTTCCAGGCCGCATTCCGGCTCTTGTCCCAGGCGCAGGATCTAATCGGGACCAAGGTCGCCATCCCATGGCAGGACCTCGAGGCGTGGTCCTTCCGCAAGCGGCAGAAGGGGAAGCATGGGAGCAGCGCAGGTCACGCAACAGGTTGTTTCTCCCAAAGCTCGTCCCCCCCTCCCACTGTTGACAAACATCTGGCACAGGTACAGGCCAAGATTAGGCGTCTCACTGAAGAAAACGCAACACTCAAAGCAGAAATCACGAGCGTACACGCAGAATTTGTAGAACTTAAACGTGAATTGCTTGGAAGAAATAGCACTACCCCTACACAAAACACTTCAACCTCACCAACGGAGAAGCGGAAAGGGGAAGAGCAGCCAGCTCACACACTCACCTCAAATACGACAACGAGTAACCACGCAGCCCACTGAACCGCAGGAAGTCATACCCGTCCAATATGCCACTCTTTAGTAAGTAGAAGAGGTAGTAGCAAAGGCAATTCAGAGCCTTCAGACATCTCTAAAAGCTACTATGCAGCAAACACTCACAGCTATACAACAGTCAGCGGCACAACGACAACAATTCGCTACTCACAACATTCTAACACTCAGTTGGCGGAACGCATCAAGAGAATAGAGGAACGCATACTAGCATTGGAAGCTCGTCAGAGCCGGCGCCCCAAAAACAACAGCTCATCAGACCCTACCACAATTACCAGATTCTCTGGGCTCCCCAGAACCCCATCTTGTGAACGCATCACCACCCCTTGATAACCGAGATGGCTCCTCCTCAACATATATGCAGTAAGCGCGGGGGCTCCCCAGGCGAAACAACGTTGTGGCGGTGGAATTGCCACGAATACAAGGACAACTATGGATCACTAATACAATACTTTGCTACATCAACACGACCACCTGAAATCATCGCACTGCAAGAAACGAACACACGCGTCCGCCTACCCGGATACGACAAGTATGGCACCGATACAGGCGACAGCCTTTACACCCTGGTCAGTAAGAAGCTAGTGGCCGTTCAGCACCATCTCCAGCAATCCGAACCGCTTGCCATTCTGCTCGAAATTATCCGACAGGCAACAAAGAAGAAGGGTCCCATGTTTGTTCTAAACGTCTGCTGTCGGCCGAAAAGCGCGCCATCGGCCCTCAAACTGGTTTTGGAACAAGCCAGGCACACAGCATGCAGCCATCCGCTTCTAGTAGAGGGCGATTTTAATGCAGCCCACCCCCTCTGGGCTTATACGTACACCAACCCCAGGGGAAACATGCTTCACAAAGTTATTGACAACATGGACGTCACACTCGTGAACGATCCAAGGAATAGCACGAGGCTCGGCACAAGTGTTCAAAGAGACACGAACCCCGACTGAACCCTCACCATAAGCATTCCCCAAGCTTGCTGGATCAATCTGGAGGAGCACCTAGGCAGCGACCACGCGCTGCTAGCCACCACTCTCCATGGGCTTGAATTGAAAGCCAGGATAAGCACTGCTCGCCTCACAGACTGGGCCAAGCTGCGGGAGATAAGAGAAGAAAGAGCTGTGACCGAACAGAGCCAACAGGTTCAGTCAATTAGGGACTCGATCACTCAGCTTCAGCAGGATGTTAAGCCGCACACCAAAATGATTGAAACATCCACCACCACTCCGAGCATCGACACTCGCTTGCTCCACATGTGGGAAGCCCGGCGTAGCCTGCTGAAGCGTTGGAAAATTCAAAGAATAAATCGCAAGCTCAACAGGCGAATTCCGCTGCCTCACACAAGAGGCAGCGGAATACGCTACCACGCTACGCCGAGAGAATTGGCGATCCCTCGCCGACAGCTTGAGAGGAACACTGAGTACTTCCAAGACGGGAAGTTATTGAGGTATTTAATCAACCCAGCCAGCAACAAAACGGAATGACACCACAATATGGCCAGAGTAATTCACCCATTCTCTGGAAACGAGGCTGACCTCCTTTTGACTCTCAAAGCCCAGTACTTCCCCACACAGTCATCGGAGCCTCTGCCACCCTACACCGCCCCCCCTAACGAGCTCCTAGTTGAGGACATTCATTTACATGAAGTAACAGCGGCGATAATGGGCTTGAGACGCCACACAGCCCCGGGAATGGACCAAATTACCCATAAGGCCCTTGTAAATCTTGACAGCCCCTCCATACTAGAGCTTACCACTCATCTTAACAAAGTATACAAGGAAGGAAACCTTCCCGAAGGCGGGAAAATGGCCGAGGTTCATCTGATACCGAAGCCAGGCAAGCCACAAGCCTAAGCCAGGATAAGCAGTGCTTATCCTGGCTTTGAATTCAAGCCCATGGATAGTGGTGGCTAGCAGCGCGTGCTCGCTGCCTAGGTACTCCTCCAGATTGATCAAGCAAGCTTGGGGAATACTTATGGCGAGGGTTAAGTCGGGGTTCGTGTCTCTTTGAACACTTGTGCCGAGCCTCGTGCTATTCCTTGGATCGTTCACGAGTGTGACGTCCATGTTGTCAATAACTTTGTGAAGCATGTTTCCCCTGGGGTTGGTTACGTATAACCCCAGAGGGGGTGGGCTGCATTAAAATCGCCCTCTATTAGAAGCGGATGGCTGCATGCTGTGTGCCTGGCTTGTTCCAAAACCAGTCTGAGGGCCGATGGCGCGCTTTTCGGCCGACAGCAGACGTTTAGAACAAACATGGAACCCTTCTTCTTTGTTGCCTGTCGGATAATTTCGAGCAGAATGGCAAGCGGTTCGGATTGCTGGAGATGGTGCTGAACGGCCACTAGCTTCTTACTGACCAGGGTGTAAAGGCTGTCGCCTGTATCGGTGCCATACTTGTCGTATCCGGGTAGGCGGACGCGTGTGTTCGTTTCTTGCAGTGCGATGATTTCAGGTGGTCGTGTTGATGTAGCAAAGTATTGTATTAGTGATCCATAGTTGTCTTTGTATTCGTGGCAATTCCACCGCCACAACGTTGTTTCGCCTGGGGAGCCCCCGCGCTTACTGCATATATGTTGAGGAGGAGCAATCTCGGTTATCAAGGGGTGGTGATGCGTTCACAAGATGGGGTTCTGGGGAGCCCAGAGAATCTGGTAATTGTGGTAGGGTCTGATGAGCTGTTGTTTTTGGGGCGCCGGCTCTGACGAGCTTCCAATGCTAGTAGGCGTTCCTCTATTCTCTTGATGCGTTCCGCCAACTGAGTGTTAGAATGTTGTGAGTAGCGAATTGTTGTCGTTGTGCCACTGACTGTTGTATAGCTGTGAGTTTTTGCTGCATAGTAGCTTGTAGAGATGTCTGAAGGCTCTGAATTGCCTTTGCTACTACCTCTTCTACCTTCTAAAGAGTGGCATATTGGACGGGTATGACTTCCTGCGGTTCAGTGGGCTGCGCGGTTACTCGTTGTGGTGTCGTATTTGAGGTGAGTGTGTAAGCTGGCTGCTCTTCCCCTTTCCGCTTCTCCGGTGGTGAGGTTGAAGTGTTTTGTGTACGGGTAGTGCTATTTCTTCCAAGCAATTCACGTTTAAGTTCGACAAATTCTGCGTGTACGCTCGTGATTCCTGCTTTGAGTGTTGCGTTTTCTTCAGTGAGACGCCTAATCTTGGCGTGTACCTGTGCCAGATGTTTGTCAACAGTGGGGGGGGGGGGGGGCGAGCTTTGGGAGAAACAACCTGTTGCGTGACATGCGCTGCTCCCATGCTTCCCCTTCTGCCGCTGGCGGAAGGACCACGGCTCGAGGTCCTGCCATGGGATGGCGTCCTTGGTCCCGATGATATCCTGCGCCTGGGACAAGAACCGGAATGCGGCCTGGAACTGCTCTACCCCTGGACAGTTCCGCGTCGTTGCGGTGACCGCGCCTTGTGGGATGCTGAGCGCTCGCCACGTGGCCTCGGAGATGAGGAGTCTGCTCTCGAGATCTGCTGCGGTTTCCGGTGGTTGACGGCCGGCAGGAACCTGTTGGGGCAGGTTTTCGCTGCTGTCGAGTGATCCTTGCTGCACAGAGAGCACCGAAGGTGGCACTCGTGCTCCTCCGTTGCTAGCCAAGTGGCGCACTCTCTGCATTTGGGTGCGGTGGGGGGCCTCGGGCAGACGTCCTCTCTGTGGCCTGTCTCGTTGCATGTTCGGCAATGTGGCACGGTTCTCTTGCAGAGGTAGCACCGAAGGAGAAGGCCGGAAAATTCGATGTAATATGGTACAGTTTTTTCCAGGAATGGGATCACCATGGTGGTTGTGTTTCCTAGTCTTCTACATGTTAGTGCATCGTATCCTGGAGATTGAATGCATTTAAGTAACATTTCGGGCGTGGTGTCTTGATCGATGTTGATCGATGTTGCAAGAGTTATCGGAGGAAATTCCGTATGTTGCAATATCATATGTTGCTGCAACAATTGTAATTTTTTGCATCTTGCTTAGTGCTGAGGCCGTAGCTTCTGAGGCATTGGTCAGAACAAGAATGTTTTGGTCTTCGTCGATGCGTATTTTGAATCCAGTGGAGCCGATTTGTAGCTTTGCCTCATTTGTGATGGCGTCAACAAACTTCCCTGGTCTCAGCTTGTTGAGCTGCAGGCAGTTCCGTGGACGAACCACCAACTTGTAATCATCGGCAGGAAAGGGGGTTGCCGGGGCTTGCGCATCGCTGGTCCGCTTTGGCGGAGAACGGGCTTCGGTGGCGTTCGGGAAAGTTGGGGCGTCGTCGAGCATGTCTGCAGCCGACGACGACGGGCACGACTGATAACATTGATCCAAGGCTCCTTGTCTTCTTTTTCCTTGGCGGCCGGAAGGAGTCCTTGGGTTTCGCAAATTTCCATGTCCACGTCCTCCAGGGCCCCGGTGGACGATTAGTGGGCTTTGTTGGCGTCAGTATTGAGCAGCGCGTTAGCCATCTGCAGCGGTTCGGCGGCCGAAGCCTTTGCTAGGTCTCGCCACTAGCGAAGTGGGTTGAGTGGGGCGGCCCCGCTTCGAAACTTGATGTGGCCGTAAAATGCAAAATATACCACTTACACCCTCAAGTTCGGTGTTGCCGTGCTCTGGCTGACTTCACGCACACGGTTAATACGTATAATCTGGATGCCTAGGTGATTTCCCCAAAAATGTTGCTTCTGTGCGGAGTAGATGCGTAGCCCATCCGACCAGTCGCCACACTTCGTCGTCTTCTCAGCCTTTACTCCATAATAGCTCGTCATCGCCCGTTGCAGGAGCAATGACAGAGGCACACACGCTGGTAGCATGAACTGCCCTCGGCAGCTGTCAAAGCTTACGAGCGTAGCCTGTGCCCACCTTACGCCAGACTGGCTCCCCTGGAAGCCCAGATGAGATCGCCCACGCAGCTGATGAAGCCATGACCAGCGTAAACTCAGCGCATGCGCTGGCTGTGCCGCTTCCACTGATCATCGCTCCCTTCTCATGCACTCATTGTAGCCTCCTCCTGCACTTTCCTCCTCGCGCGCACTACAGTCATCCGCCGCTGCGCTCGGTGTTCGCTCGATTACGCGGTGTTGCAACGAAGATACTCAAAGCAGGAAAGGGCGCCTAAGAGCTGCGCTGTAATAGCTCATGTCCATGCAATACTAATAAAGAGCGAGAAGTTGGTTATCAATTGCGTAACGATTGCGCCGAGTTGAAAAGTACACCAGACCAGTTTCGTACGTTCAGGTCTTTCTAGTGCAAACACGAGCACGGCCTGGTCCTACCTGGTCTGCACTCCACAGTACCCTGGTCTGTTCTGGTATGTACAGCAGCGTAGCTTGGTCTGTTCTCATGTGCGCACCCGAGTGATCTGGCGTCATGTGGTCTGCACACCAGGATGGTTTAGTGCTACCTCGTGTGCACATCAGAGTTGTCTAGCGTGCCCACCACAGTAGTCTATTCTTACTTGGAGTGCACGTAACTAGTGTGGTGCCGTCTGGCGGGCATGCCATTGTGCTGTGATGTAAACTTCATATTGGCTCACAACACTAGTACCCTATCTTGCAAAGGTTTTATGATTTCTTTGTGACTAAATTTTTTTAAATTCGCAAAACAGGCTTTCAAGCTAGCACAGCCATCGTATTGAAACTTATTAATTTATTTCAACATACCGTAGCACTGAAGGGCCATTGAAGGAATAGGGAGTTCAAAGTACATATTTAGCAAAGAAAACAGAAAGGCGAAAACAAAAGAAAAGAAGATGCAATACAAGATGAGTGGTTTAATTGCACAAGAGGAGTCGAGCAGTCGACAACGAAGAAACATGAGGGGGTAAAGCATTCCACAATTCTATTGTGTAGATAAAAAAATCTCTTAGGACAGCTTATGTGTGGGAATGTGAAAGCATTAGGATCGCTTAGGTGAAATATCTTCATTTAGGTTTTCGACATGCGCTAATGTTCTGTCTGCTGAATTGGTGGGTGTGTTTGCGTATATATTGTTAACAGACGGCAAACATTTGGGCCATTTTTCCGCAGAACGGTGAATTTTTTTGTGTTCCCTTGAATCGTTCTCTGAGACGTGCTTCCGTGGGTGGCCACGTTTTACATCGGCCTTTGAGGTACACGCTTAGGAGTACATCCCTGCAGACAAAGTGCTGTTATAACCCGAAATGCAGGTGATGCGCTGGAGGCAGCGACGTGACGTGTGGAATGTCCCACGCACTAGGCACACCTTATTTATAGACTCATCATTCGTCTTTGAGAGTACATTACAGTAGGTACAGCACCCATGAAGACCAAAGAGCAATTCGCACGTCGGCAGCACTTACGGAAGCTCGCTTTCTCATGCATCTACTCCGATGACCATAGTTTCCTAACCAGTTCCCAACATAAGCCCAAGTTTCCCGAGGAGTAAGCATGAACAGCTCAGAAGTCTTTTCCGACGATACAAAGACTGCTTTTTGACGTCATATGAGACTCAACATACGCCAATCGTGAAGCATCGCATAATAATCAAAGATTGCGCTCGACCCCTCCACCGGAGCCCTTACCGAGTTTAGACACGATAACGTGAAGCTATAACAAAACATGTCGACGAAATGCTGCGCGATGACATCATCTAGCCGTCGAAAACACCGGCGGCATCACCTGTTGTCTTGGTGAAGCAAAAGGACGAATTGATACGTTTCTGCACCGATTATCGTCGGCCAAATATTACTAAGAACGACGTATACTCCCACCCATGGATAGACGACGCACTGGATCGACTCTGCAACACTAAATACTTCTCTTCGATGGATCTCAAGTCTGGCAACTGGCAAACAGAAGTCGACCATAGATATCGCGAAAACACCGCCTTCATCATACCAGACAGCATGTATGAGTTCAAGGTCAAACCATCAGGACTGCTCTGCACCACCAAGTTCTTAGCGCGTCATGGACACGGCGTTAGTAGAATTGAATGAGCGGATCTCTTTTGTTTACTTGGATGACGTCGTCGTCTTCGCCGGAAATTTCGACGATCACCTTAGGCTGCTTTCGACAATACTAGAGGCCATTAATTCACCAGGGCTCATTCTGAAGCCGGTAAGGTGCCACTTCGCTTACGATGAGCTTCCGTTCCAGGGCAATATCATCAGCAAATCTGGAATCCGCCCTGACCCGCAGAAGACAGCTGCTAGCGCAATGTTCCAACAGCCCATCGACATAAAGGCATAGCGTTGATTCCTTGGTAGGTGTGCCTAATACAGGGGCTTTAGAAAGGGCTTTTCACAAATCGCTGAGCCGCTGACACATCTAGTTAAATGTGGTGTCCAGTATAAGTGGGAAATATCGCACGCCGACGCATTTCAAGAACTCCATCAAGGCATTCAGTCGCCAGCGGTACTTGCGCACTCCGACGAGGACGCCGATACTGAAATTCACACTGAGGCCAGTAGCGTAGGCCTCGGTGCCTTCCTAGTCCAGAGGAAAGGCAGATTTGAACGCGTGATAGCCTGGCCTATCCGGTCGTTGTCAAAAGCGGAAGGCAAATGATTTACAACTAAAAAGGAATGCCTCACCATCACTTGGGCTACAGCGAAATGCCACCCTTACCTATGTGACCCGCCGTTCAAAGAGGTCAGCGACTATCACGCGTTGTTATAGTCGCTGATTTAAGGGACCCTTCATGATGGCTGGCGTGGTGGAGCCTCAGGCTGCAAGAATATTACATCGCAGTAATCTACAAGTATGGACTCAAACACTCTAAGGCCGATTGGCTATCACGCAAATTACGAGCATGACGACGCCTTCCTTGGAATAATATGCGTGGAACACTTCGCTGAACAACAATGTGCAGATCGGGAGCTAAAATGCCTCGTCGAGTATATGGAAAGGATCAGCGACATAATCGCCAGGGCATTTAGGCGGTGGTTCTATTGGTAAAGAATCTACTCGTAAAGCACAATATCTCGCCAGTCCACGCCATCTACCTTCTTGTTGTTCTCTAAGCGCTGCGCCGTGAAGTACTACACGTCCTACATGATGATCCGACCGCTGGACATCTCAGATTATTCTGCACACTATCAGGAATACAGGAAAATTATTACTGGCTACGCCTGACCGCTGACGTCCCCCGTTATGTGAAGACATGCCGAGAGTATCAGCGACGCAAGACACCCCCGACAAGGCCAGCAGGATTACAACAGCCGATCAAGCCTCCTTGCCGACGTTTTCAGAAGATCGGAATAGATTTGTTGGAACCGTTTCCACATGTCAACATTCGGAAAAAGATGGATCGTTGCAGCGATGGACAACTTACCCGCTTCATTGAAAGTCAAGCTCTGTCGAAAATTAGCGCAGCCGATGTGGCGAAACTCTTTGTCGAGAATATACTGCCGCGACATGGCACCCCAGAATTCGTCATCACCAACGCAGGAACAGCCTTTACAGCATAGCTAACCAAAGCCATTCTGCAATACAGACAGACAAGTCACAGGAGGACAACTGCCCACCACCCGCAGACAAATGGTCTTACGGAGCGCCTGAATAAGACCCTCGCTGATATGCTAGCAATGCACGTCGACGTCGAACACAACACCTGGCATACCGTCCTGCGTATGTAACGTTTGCTTATAACACGGCGGTTCAAGAAACTGCACAGATCACGCCTTTCAATCTGACTTCTGGCAGGAACCCGACCACGGCTCTCCACGCCTTGCTACCGCACGTCTCTGAGGAAAAAACTCTTGACGTCACCGCCTATCTCCTGGGCGCCGAAGCGCGACAGCTCTCCCACCTACCGACAAAGAACAAGCAGTGGACCGACAGCCGACACTACAAACTTCGGCGGCGCTCCGACGAGTGGCGTCGCCACTTCGGCGACGCTACGTCGTGTTCGGGTGTGGACCCCAATATGTCGACGAGGGCTAAGCGAGAAGCTTTTTCGCCGCAGATTCGGACCCTACAAGGTAATCCAACGCATTGGCTCACTCGACTATGGGGTCGTACAAGACAGCGTTTCGCTATCACAGCGGCGCCGCTCACGACATGAAGTATTCCACGTTGCGCGCCTTAAGCCGTTCTATGTGCGCTAATGAACTTTGGAACTTTGAGTAGCTGTTCTTTGGACTTTCTCTTTTTTTGGACAGTGCTAATTTGGGCTTTGTTTCTTTGATAAGTGTGATCTTGTGTTTTGCCCTTCTGTTGTGTTGTCGGGACAATGCTTTTTGAGAGGGGGCCTTGACACATGGACTTGACACGTGGGTGAGCGCATTTCACCGCCTAACAAATGCTATTGCTCGGCGCGGAACGTACATGCATGTATCGGAAGTTTCTGGAATGGTATAGATGGTTCGATCCGCTGTCTGTTGTCAACTAACCTTGTGTAACAGTCGGGGCTCCAGGTTGCGCTTCGTCTTTCGAGGCTGCTTTGCGCGCCGAGGAGCACGTCTCTAAAAAGAAAACAGACTAAACGAACCAGGCAAACAAGACACAAAAGAAGTACGCACAAGTAACGCCGCACAAGACGTGGTAACCCCACCACGAAAACTAGTACAACAGCTGCCGGAAAAGTGCCAAAGACACCAGCCATCAAACCAGAAGCCTTAAAGGTTATCTGCGAGAACCGGCAGCTAGCCCCAAGTTATGGGCGCGAAATGTGGCCTCAGGGCCGTGCCTTCCCAGACAGCGGACAGTTGAGGTTCTCAACGATGACACAGAGTGCGGCAGACATGCAAAAACAAAATTTACTGTCCGGGGCCCTACCAACTGAGACCCAGATTCTTTATCGCCGCTCCCCGTACCAGGCTCGCGTCGCGGGGGCCGAGCGCATGAACCCCGCTCCGATGATGAGGATGGTGGCACAGTGGTTCTGTGTTCTTCCACAACGGTTAGACATACAAGAAAACTTTTTGTGTCTTCTGTAGCGCAAGTGATGCCTGGCTGCCGCACCTGTCACCACATATACTGACCATGTATGCCTCTGAAATGAGCCGGACCTTTTCATTATCATTTGCCTAGAGTATGTGTTCAGTCAAACGTCGGCTTGATGCGGCGCGTCAGGTCGCCTAATGTGATAGACTTCTATTCTTTAATATGGAAGAATGTTCTTGCTAACTTTCATTTTATTTCCCTTCATTTATTATAACTTAAAGGCCCCAGTTGCAGTATTACTAGAGGGATGGGTTTTAATTACAATGAAAGAGTAATTCCAGTGCCGCCTTGAATTGATGTGCATGGGAGCGGTACGTGGCAGTTGTAGGTAGATGGTTCAACTGCCGAGCGGTCGTCACAAAAAGGGAGTGAAGATGAGTGCTAATTTGCGCTCGGTGAGGGTAAATCACTCTTGCGTGTTTTGTGCGGCTGGCCAAGCCATGAACTGGTAAGATAGCTGGAACTTTAAGAGAAGCATTATAAAATTTGTGCTAATGGCATAGCTTTGATATGGGACGTCGCAATTCAAGGTCCGCAAGCTGACGACAAACCTTAATCTCGGAAACGTTGGAATGGTAAGAATACAGAGATATCTTGGCTGATTTGAGAATTTTAGATTGGTTACATTGATGAGGATCCCAAACAGAGCATGCTTATTCTAACTTAGAATGTACAAATATCAGATAAGTTTTTTTTTTCACTAAGGGGGGGAGGGAGTGATTCCTAAGTGCCTACGAAAAAAGCTTAAAGTACAATTCGGGGAGTTAGCAATGCTAGGTACATGGGTTGACCAGGAGAGATTCCTTGACTATGTTATCTCAAGATATTTATAAGATTGAGTGGATGATACTGCGAAGCCGGAAATGAGATAATGTGCTGGCTGGTATTGTGGCCTGTGGTGGAAAGATAATAATAAACGTTTTTTTTTATATCTAAAGACAATAGCCATTTCCTACTCCAGGACTCAATAAGGTTGAGGTTGTTTCGAAGAGCTTTAATATCTGCGCTGTTACTAATGAAACGATATACGAAGCAGTCATATGCAAATAGACGAGCAGTATAACAGATATTAGCTGGGAGGTCATTCCTATAATGAGAAAAATTTCGCGTCCAAGTACAGTACCTTGTGGCACACCAGGGATTGTGGGAGATCGGTTAGATGAGTGGGCGTTAGCATAGACAAATTGTTATCCATTAGCGAGAAAAATGCGAATCCATTTGTATACACGTGTATAAATGTTTAGTCGAGAAAGTTTTAGGCGCAGCCGTAATTGCAATGCTTTGGATATCGCTTTTTCAAAGTCTACGTAAGCATCGACTGGTTGGTTTAAGTCAAGGATGGAACTAATATTGTATGAAGTAAAGCTAGCTGGGTGCCACATGAGAGACCTGAGTCAAAGTTGTGTTGGCCAGAACGAAAGAAATATTGCAGTCTAAGAAGTTGGCAATGTCTGAGGAGATCACATGTTCTATTACTTTATTACAAATACTAGTAAGTGAAATAGGGCGATAGCTGCTACGCAAAGACTAGGGACATTTTTTGGGTACAGAGACGACCTTTCCCACTTCCTAGTCCACAGGTACCACTCCTGTTGATAGTGAGTACTGGAAAATCTGCCATACATTAGTGCATTATCAGTCGATTTCATGTTTTTCATCATTTTCACAGTTATACCATCCACGCAACATGGAGATGTTAGTTTTAACGAGTCGATTAGCTTTACAATTCTTTCGAACAAAATTGGATGACATGCATCATGGTATGGCGAAGATAATGAAAGGGAAGCAAGTTGTCGACCCGTTCTGCCGTAAACATGGAAGAAAAAAAATTGGCTGGGCTGCTCGGCATCCTTTGATCGGAAATTGGATGGTTTTCTGCATCGCACCATGCTAATGACTGGAGGATATTAGGGTTTATGGAACTCCAGAATTTTCACGAGCTCATTTGGTAACATAGGGTAGATAACATATGTGTGCAAAAAGGAATAATTTTCTCTGTTTCCGAGTGTTTCGAAATCTTTTCCTGAGGTGCAGAAGTTGCTCCACGCACATGCGTCATTGTAGCGCTTTGCGGAATGCAAAATCCTTTACTTTTTGTTCTTCCAGAACTTCAATATGACGTTGAACCATTGCGATGGCTTGCTTTTGGTTATGACAATGTTTAGCACATTCTCAGTTAGCCGGCCTAGTATTTCGTTCTAAAGAGTAGGGAGTTAGTCTCGACTGAACGCTTTGAAAAGTCAGAAGAAAAGTAGTAAATTCTTTAAGCACAACGGTTATAGCATAAAAATTAGTCTTATCATACACTCTTATTGTTTTAGTTACCTTTGTGGGATGTGAAAGTTGACAGGAGTAGTATGCATAAATTACTGAATGGTCACTAAGCCCTGGCAAAAATGTCGTTGTTGATACCTTGTCGTACAGACAAGCAACAAGAAGATCTAGTATATTAAAAATATCGCTGTAGCGTGTAGCTTCGTTGATGAGCTGGGTTAGCCGAAAGGTTAGGCATGAGTTGACATCGCTCTCAATACTGCCTTTAGCGGAAAATAAGGTCGCCGAACAGCAGTGTCGGAAGATGTCGATAACATTCGGTTAGGGAGTGAAAAGCGTCGTGGTATTCCGGTACCAAAAAAGCGTTACTACCAGTGGGCCGATAACAAACACCAGTTATCGTGGGGGGATAAGGAACTTTACCGAGAAGTAACGTAATTTCCAAGCATGATGATGTCCTAATTTCGTTGCAGTGAAGTCTTTCAGGACTACCTATTAATAAATCGCCACCACGTTTGTTAGTGCAGTCACGTCGGAAAATATTGTAATCCGGGAAATGTTATAGCATCTGGGATTCCGTTATAGCAGGGTTAAGTCATCACTCTCGGATTCTGTTGTGTTAACTAGGTTTTGAAGAGCATATACTTTAGGAAGAACACTTGTTATGTTCGTATTGTCACGTGATAGTGACTAAGACGGACACAGTAGCAGAACTCTAAATGGCGAAACTAAATCTTTATTGGGCGAGCTTGTGCGCTCAAAGGCAAGTTACACTTAAAGCGCAACGACATCGGCAAACACAGTCGGCGATCGTCAAAAATCTGATCAGCGGGTCAAGCACGTCGGCTTTTATACATCAATCGCCGAATGTTCCAGAGTAATCACAGCGACCCGCGTGCCTTCCACAAAGTTTTACATGATTCGCGTCGCGCACACATGCAATCAGATTACGCAAGGTTCGGTCAAAGACAGCGCATGGAATCATCAATAACACTTCAGGAACTTCCAATACATGCAAGGCCGTCCTGCGCTGTGCAATAACATTTGTTAGGAGGTAAAACGTATCGCCCGATAAAGACAAAAAAGTGCACGTGTGAATATCCCCCCCATAGAAAGCATCGACCCATTGCTGCAAATGAACGAAAGTAATAAAGAAAAACACCCGTAGCATAGAAAGGAACAAAATAGGAAGTTCGTCAGCCTGCGTAAAAGGGTTTAGGATGCAGTACGTGGACCACTACACATCGTGCGCAGCGCTGCTGTGAAATGCGAAATGCCGTCTGGTGCGACCTCATAGTCCAGTATGCCAAGACGTCGGATGACATTGTAGGGTCCAAAATAGCGTCGGAATAGTTTCTCACTCAGTCCTCGTTCGCGTATCGGGTTCTTGTACCAACACAGCGCAATCATCGACCTGAAGTCGAAGTCGAGAACCCTGTCGGAAGATCGAGCGATACCACCGGAGAGCTATAGTAGTCATCATGCCTTGAGCGTGCTCGAAAGTCAAGTAAGCATCCCACCCCCCTTCAGCATTGTCATTTCCGTTGGCACCAGAATAGCTACCGACGTAGAAGGCGTCTTCGAGGGGGACCAACGTCTACTGCTAGACCGTGAAATTTGCGTCGCAAGAGGGATCGTTTGTCTGCGTGGAGGAAAAACTAAAGTGTTGCTGACCAACTTCAGCCAGCAGTTCAAGGACGTCAATAAGGGCACGCTGATCGCTTAGATCGAGGAAATTCTGGAAAGCAGCGATATGTTTCTCCTATCGGATTCTGCCACATCTACCCCGACGACCATAGTTTCCGAACCAGACTTAAACATAAATCCAAATCTTCCCGTGATTAGGCAGCAACAGCTCAGATGTCTGCTCCAACAATACAAAGACTGCTTTTGGACGTCATCGAAGATTTGACATACACCACTCGCAAAGCATCGCTTAATCACCGAAGAGTGGGTTCGACCCCTCCGCCAGAGTCCTTATCGACTTTGAACGTGAGAACGCGTAGCTATATGAAAACAAGTCCACGAAATGCTGCGAGACGATATCATCCAGCCATCAAAGAGCCTGTGGGCATGCCCTGTTGTCATGGTGAAGAAAAAGGCCGGAACCTTACGTTTCTGCGTCGATTATTGTCGACTGAACAAGATCACTAAGAAGGATTTATACCCCCTACCACGGATAGACGACGCATTAGATCGGCTCTGCAACGCAATATACCTCTGTTCGATGGATGTCAAGTCTGTCTACTTGCTAATAGAAGTCGACGAGAGAGATCGTGAAAGACCGCCTTCGTCACGCCAGACAGCCTTTACGAGTTCAAGGTCATGTAATTCGGGCTGTGCTCGGCGCCTGCAACATTCCAGCGCGTCATAGACATGGTGTTAGCAAGACTGAAGTCGCAGACCTGTCTTGTTTACTTGGATGACATCGTCGCCTTCGCGGGAAATTTTGACGATCACCTTAGGCGGCTTGTGACAATACTACAGGGCAGCAAGTCATCAGAGCTCACTTTGAAGCCAGAAAAGTGCCGCTTCGCTTACGATGAACTTCTCTTCCTAAGCCTCGTCATCAGCAAGTCTAGAATCCTCCCCGACCCGCAGAAGGCTGCTGCCATCGCACAGTTCCCACAACCCATCTACAAGAAGGCAGTGCGTCAAATCCTTGGCATGTGTGCCTACTACAGGCGCTTTGTCAAGGTGTTTTCACGCATCGCTGAGAAGCTGACACATCCAACTGAATGCGATGTCGAGTTTAAGTGGGAAACGCCACAGAACGTCGCATTTAAAGAACTCAACCGACGCACGCAGTCGGCCCCAGTACTTGCTCACTTCGACGAGGACGCCGATACCGAAAGCCACACTGACTCCAGTAGCCTAGTGCCGTCCTAATCAATAGAAAAGACGGAATTGAATGCGTGATAGCTTACGCTAACCAGTCGTTGTCAAAAGCAGAAGGCAATTATTCTACAACCGAAAAGGAATGCCTCAGAATCGTTTGGGCTACAGCGAAATTTCGCCCTTACCTATATGGCAGGCCATTCAAGGT
Source organism: Dermacentor andersoni (assembly GCF_023375885.2). Taxonomy (NCBI): domain Eukaryota; kingdom Metazoa; phylum Arthropoda; class Arachnida; order Ixodida; family Ixodidae; genus Dermacentor; species Dermacentor andersoni. The sequence continues at coordinate 23,650,699 of NW_027314752.1, read as the reverse complement.
CGTTAGCGACCATCAGGCCTTGTGTTGGCTAGCGAATTTAAAGGACCCTTCAGGACAGCTGGCGCGGTGGAGCCTAACACTACAAGAATGTGTTATTACTGTAACCTACAAGTCCGGATGAAAACACTCTGGGGCCGTTTGCCTCTCACGCGCCCCCGTTGACTCACCGGCGCAAGATGACGATGATGACGACGCCTTCCTTGGCATATTGTCTCGTAGTGGTGACGTTGAAGAACACAGCAGCAATACTGTGAACGACAAAACCAACTTTTATTGAGCGAACATGGGCCCCAAAAACAGGCTACACATATAGCACAACGATAGCGGCGAACACGGTCGGCGATCGTCGTAAATCTGATCAGTGAGTCAAGTGCGTCGGCTTTTTAGATCAGTCGTCGAATGTTCCAGATTAACCACTGGGACCCGCGTGCCTTCCACAAAGTTCCACACTATTCGCGTCGCGCATACATGCAATCAGATTACACAAGTTACGGTGAAAGACAGTGCACGGAACCATCGATAACATTCCAGAAACTTCCTTTACATGCAGGCGCATCCTGCGCTGTGCGACAACATTCGTTAGGCGGCGAAACGTGGTCGCCCGATAAAGATAAGTACATGTGTCAATAATAAGCGCAGAAGGCTTCGCTGAACAGCAAGCAGCAGACCCGGAGTTGAAAAACCTCGTCGATTATTTGGAAGGGCACACCGACGTCGTCCTTAGGGCATTTAGGTGAGGATTGTCTTCGTTCTGGCTTCAAAACAACCTACTGGTAAAGAAGAACTCACTCCTCCACGACAACTACCTTCTTGTTGTTCCGTCAGGGCTGCATCCAGAAGCATTGCATGCCCTACATGAACACACTAGCACCTCCACCAGATATCACGTGGTAGTTACTGGGACGAACACCGTAGCAGAACTCCAAATGGCGAAACTAAATCTTTATTGGACGAGCTTGTGCGCTGAAAAGCCAGTTACACTTATGGCTCATTCACACGGGCGACTTTAGGAGATCTCGTGACTATTTGCGACTCGCGACAAAACGGCGACCAAAGGCGACTGCTGTTAACACCGGCAAGCCCTGCTGAGCGCGACCCGCAAGTCGCAATCCCGGAGATTATCGGCGAAAACTCTCGGAATCTACGTGGAATTTCCCTCTACGCGGCAGGAAGCCGGATGTAGACACATGAAAGATCACTTCTGGTGCACCACTGATTCGTTTATACGTTTTGCGACCCCGGTCGCGCGACTGAGATATCGAGCAGCGAGCGACTGGCCCAAAACGGTCGCTTTTCGAGAAAAGCGACAACTTGTGACCATTTGCGACTGGTCGCTTGGCGACCAACTTGGTCGCGTGACCACTGTCAGTCGCCGGTGTGAATGAACCCTTAAAGCACCGAGACAGCTGCGAACACAGTCGAGGATCGTGGAAAATATGATCAGTGGAACAAGCGCATCGGATTTTATACATCAGTCGTCGAATGTGCCAGAGTAAACACCCGGACCCGCATGCCTTCCACAAAGTTCTACATTATTCGCGTCGCGCATACATGTAATCAGATTACACAATGTTCGGTCACAGACAGCGGATGGAACCATTGTTATCATTTCGAAAACTTCCAATACATTCAGGCGCGTCCTGCGCTGTGCGATAGCATTTGTTAGGCGGGGAAAGGTGTCACCCGATAAAGACAATCAAGTACACGTGTCAGTACGCAGAAGCGAAAATAATTTTGCTCTTGGAATAATTCTGCGGGAGCGTAAGTGTTTAAAGTGGGCGAAACAGCATTTCTCAGTGTTGTGGTCATAAGTATAGCTATTGGTACCAATGATGAGTTTTTGATGTAATTTTTTGGATTGCTGATCTGCCTTGCCGATCACAGGGGGGTGCTTACTTGCTTTAGGTGTGATGGCGGAGTAATCTTCCGAGATTCGATACTGGGAATACTTCATCACATATCTATATGACAGAACTTTGTACTTAGTATCGAAATGTGCAAATTTAGCAATGATTGGTCGGTTTTTGCTTGTGCTGCATTTCCCTAACCGATGGGCTTTTTCGATATACCTTGTCTCAGTTGTTGCGTTTAGCTCTTTACTGAAAACTTTGACACTGAGATTTCATATTTGCACCAGGTTTCACAATTTCTATCCAAAAAACAGAAGAATAATAGGTTTGAAAGGAGTGTTTGGTCTTCCAAGTTGTCCCATTTTGCTTTGACTATCGCTTTATCTTTCGTGTTTTATCACAAAGCGCTCGTATATCACAGATTTGTTTTTTTATACCCACTATCAATTTGCTAACTTTTCTATTTCAGTAAGTCACTCATCGATAATTTAGATGGCACTTTGATTCTGGGATAGCTTGTGCTGGACGTATTTAAGTTCTTGCAGCATGAAAGTTTTACTAGATTGAATTTTTTGAGCACCGTAATTATATCACATGATGCTTGCGTCGCATTAGAAAGGAAGGTGGGTCCTGGGCTAATTTCTATGCCGCCTCATAACGCTATATCTGTTTGATGACCTGCGCACATGCACCTGCTACTTTGAATCAACACTGCTGGCTTGGAAACAGCAGGAGCGCCGGATCACGAGTGCTACGTGCGTGTATGAATATTGATTATTTACTCACACGACTAAAAAGTGCTGCAAGAAAGTGGCTGTGTAGTTAACTGCGGTGTTGTCAAGCGCATTGAAATGCGCGCTGGGTCCAGACGTATATATGCATTGCGGTGGCAAAGAGGATGTACTCCGCAAATCAGCACTCGTTGGGGTCACCTGAGGTGGTAGTGATGGCGGAGGCATTGGCTCGTCGCTGGTCATTTGGGCTGTGAAGATGAGGGCACCTTTGCTCGTGGGTGCTTTAGTTGAAGGAGCGGGTCCGAACCGTGTTCATCGTGTGACCGTTCTGGGAAAAACAGCGCCTTCGTGAAATGACCACGTTGCACGTCGTCGCAATGTAGGGTGCGGGACCACCTCAGTGCCTATGCTCATAGGTGTTTCACCGGCGCGTTTGGCCGATGTAGAAGACGTGATCGGGAGTGGAATCGCCACCTCCATCGGAGAACCAAGCCCACCTCCGAACACGAAGTGCGATCCCAGCAATGAGTAGACCTGCACTTACCGCGCAATGCAGGTTCCCAAAGCCTGGAACCATGTGCCGGCCAATAAATAGTGCGCTCCAAGAGGTCGGAGTCGCCGACACGGGCCGACAAACTGAAGTCGCCACACGTGACTACAGGGCTGCCAGGCAACACCCCGCTTGTCCCTGAACCCTGTGACCAGGAGCTTTGGGCTCTGCGTGTGGAAATAAGCCGCCTCACAACACATTTAACATACAACCCTGTTCTCCCCTCCTCCCCAACCAAACGTTTCTCCCCAAAACGCCTCCTCTCGCCCACTGTGGAGTCGCCCAACACACCTGCCATACCAGCCTCAACCACCCATAAAAAGCAACGTACATCGGACTCTTGAGGGATAATCGCAACCTGTTGTTCATGATCTGAGAATGCCTGGGCTGGGGTGCGTTTGGCAGGCATTCTCAGAGCATGAACAGCAGGTTGCCATTATCCCTCAAGAGAAAAGTGCATAATAGCTGTGTCTTACCAGTACTCACCTACGGGGCAGAAACCTGGAGGCTTACGAAAAGGGTTCTACTCAAATTGAGGACGACGCAACGAGCTATGGAAAAAAGAATGATAGGTGTAACCTTAAGGGATAAGAAAAGAGCAGATTGGGTGAGGTAACAAACGCGAGTTAATGACATCTTAGTTGAAATCAAGAAAAAGAAATGGGCATGGGCAGGATATGTAATGAGGAGGGAAGATAACCGATGGTCATTAAGGGTTACGGACTGGATTCCAAGGGAGGGGAAGCGTAGCAGGGGGCGGCAGAAAGTTAGGTGGGCGGATGAGATTAAGAAGTTTGCAGGGACGGCATGGCCACAATTAGTACATGACCGGGGTTGTTGGAGAAATATGGGAGAGGCCTATGCCCTGCAGTGGGTGTAAACAGGCTGATGATGATGGTGATGATGATGATGATGATGATGATGACGACGACGACGACGACGACATCGGACTCACATGACGTTTATCAGGCTGATCTCAAAGACTTGGAATTGAAATTTGGCACTCAATTGGTAGCTCTGGAGGTGTGCCTCGACGTCAATTTCAAAACACTCGCCGAGCACCTATCTTTTTGCCTTGAGCAACAGATGGACACACTTTTCACACGCTTAAGCCTAGCTCTCGAACCTGCTTTTGCAAAACTTGAGATGCGCCTTCAGAGGCTAGAGACAAATATCAGGTATTCACATGAGGGGTCCCCTACCTACACCCTACACCCATCAACTCCTCCTATCTCACTTCCACTACCACCTAAGAGCCTATCCTCGCCCTACCCACGCTTCATAATGGTGGGCCGGGATAACTCTGCGCACCTACCACTAATCCAATGGAACTGCCGCGGATTTCGGGGCAAGCAAGCGCCGCTGCTAGTCTTAATACCTTCCCTCCCTGCCATACTTAAGCTTCTTGTGTTACAGGAACACAAAATCAAGCCAAACTTCTCAGCTGCCACGCAGTACACTCACACACCACCGGCCACCCTCGGGCGTACCGACTCATATATCGCACTATTACATACCATGAACACACAATCACCTCCACCTCTCCGTGTGTGCTCACGCAGTGGTGGAGTTTGTGTGTACGACCCGTGCTGTGCCTGTTTCCTATACCACAAAAGTGCAGGTGCTGGGCTGTGAATATTGTTTGCTTGGCTGTGACAGTCCAAACATTGCAGTCGTCCATAGCTTGAAAAGAGCGCCGGAAGCTGGCTTCTCAAGTGTGAGTTGGCCACGCATGCAGAAGTAGTACCTAAACACGCGCCAGCAAAAAGGCTCCCAAGACGTACAACGCCCCAAGCAAACAGGTCTCCACGTGTGTTATGTGGACTACGCGGAGAAACACAAGTGGTGCACGCAAGATCACGTGCACCATCAAGTCAGCAATCTCATATTCGACTAAACAATGAAGAAAAAACATATTCGCCACCAACATCACCGCTAATTATCATGAATTGAAGCAAACAGCATACAAAATTCTCTTACTTCGATTTCCACTGTGCGTGGGATCTCTAATACGTTTTATCATATCTTCTTTTATTCGAAATGTTTTTGTTTGACTCTTCCATGACCGCCCCGGAAAAGCGATGGTCCTGATTTCGGATGCTGTTCCAAGATTAATTTTTCCTCAACTGTGAAACGTTCTTTTGGAGAAACCCATATAAGTTTCTTTTGTAGCATCGTGCTACATTTGGGTAGATGACAATTTTTTTCCTTTCATGATATTTCCTCCACCTTGTGGGATTCCGCAGAACTGATTTGCTTTATTATGTGCCCCTGTGCTACGAGTTCTTGAATAATTCGCCCTCGTGCTGCGATCTGCTAGGCTCCTGATTAGCCCGAATGCTAGAGCGACCGCCCCGGAAAGGCGTTGGTCCTGGGTTCAAATCCCAGACCAGGGCAATTTTTTTCCTGAACTGCGAAGCGTCTTTTTCGGAGAAACCCGTACGTGTTTCTTTTGTAACTTCACGCTGCATTTTCATGGATGACAATTTTTCCTTTCATAATTACTCTTCCATTTTCCGGAATCCCATAGAACTGATGTATTATTTTTATTAGGCGTGTAGGTGAACTGAACACGCCTCGCGACAGCTGAAAGACTTGAATACGAGTATTGAAGAAACAGAGCTGCCACGTCCAATATTCCTTGTGTGCAAAGTACGAAGATGAATGCAATTCAGGTGAATGACGCGAGGAACTCCATGCACTCCAGCACTATTTGCATTGTCCCATGCAATAATGTGTTGACTCTAACAATTACGATATATCCTAGTCGTGTTTTACACCGCCTGGGCCAATTTTAACTTTTTTGTGGACCTCATATATAGCACACACACGCATTGACTACATGCCCCGCGTGTTTACTACACGAGTAATGTTCACGTGGGTCCATTGAATTTTGAAACTTCTGCTGTGCCGGGCTTAGAATAAACACAAAGCTTTTTGTGCTCCTCGTCGTATTGCAAGAGCTGCCAGTAAGTTATATGACATTAATTGCGAAATTTCAGATCTTCACTAAAGGTATTGTCCCTATAAAGGGAGCTCATAGAGCAACTCGACATCCGCCTACAAGGATGTCGTCTACAAAGATGCCTGTATGTTCCCCTAGTGTGTTGACGCTGATGACGTTACTAAAAGCACAGCGTCTCCTACAATTTGGCTAATGATGCCCACCAAAGTTCGCCGCTTTAGTACAGTTTGTGTTTTCATATCGATCACTTCCACGACATTGTTAGAGGTCGTATAGCTTCTCTGTTGTATGGGGTCTGCATCCATGCATGGAGTAGCTACATCGACAGTTATGAGGCCAAGGACTAGAGCTCATTTAACAGTTTCAATGTTCACAGCGTGCAGTACAATCTTGGGTTTCATACGGGCCTCGCTTGCGCCTTTTTGTGACGCCATCAGTCCTCGCTGCGCCCTAGCACAAAAATAAGCCTCATGCTCCAGTGAATCGTTTGGACGAGCACTGGGTTCGGAGTCCAGCAGCCCTTTCACAATACTTGGGAAACCAGCAGGAGAACCGAAAACCGTTGCAGTGTCCGGAGAACATTATCTTCAATAGGCTGGGGTTACCGACCAGCGGTGGCCACATGCCTGCCTTTTCAGTTGGTATATCCGCTGCCCGCCTGGTGATTGAAATCTGTTACAGTTGTGAGGGGGGAGGGTGCATCATGGTTTGTTCTTGCGATCTCTAGTTGGCTCAGCCCATGAAAACTACAGAACTGTAAGAAAATAAACACCGCGACTTGAACAAGTCTGCTCACTTGGCCACATAATGGTTATCCTGAACATTTCACAGATGCCTTCCATTACGGTACTTGCGACAATCTTCCAGGAAGAGCTTTGGTTCCTGTACAATATGCAAAACCAATTTGTGCATGAATGATTGGCTCATTGATGCACGTAGCAGCCTTGATACGATTGATCAATACATTTAGGAAAGCGAGGAATAAGTAGGCACATAACAAAGTGGCTCACAGTGTGCTTTGAAAGGTTTTCTTGTGCACAGCCCATTACGGCATCCACCTAGGGAAGAACAATTGAGAAAAGGGAAGGGCGGAAAAAAATAGAAACGATGGTCAATAGAGGTAAAATCCAGCAAAATAATTGTTATAACGGTATCGGCTGCACTTTTAACTTTTAGAGTAAAGAAGGCCTAATAAAAGACGCTCCAACCTAGAATCACTGTTTGGAGATGATTTCTGACGAAGAGAGCTCGCCACACCGGGACGATAGCTCTCGGCTGATCAACGTCTTCACAGCACATTACAGCACACTGGCATGCACTCTGGACAGCACTAAACTACAGTGACGTGCCCACCAAGTAGCACTAAACTACTGTGGTGTACAAACAGATGATGCCTGACCACTCCGATATGTACGCCAGTACACACCTGGACACCCGAGTGGGTGCACTAGGTGCTCCAGACCACGCTTGTGTTTACACTAGAAAACACCGGAAAACACCCTATCGGTCTGACAGATTTTTCAACTGGGATATTTGTTGTCAAACTGAACAGCAAATCAGCTGCTGAAGTCGGGTGTCGCACTCAACGTGAATCCTGTAATGGTTGCTACTAGGCCAATGGCGAAAAAACAATACTGAAGCGCACCCGGAGCACCCTTCTACCGGACATCGCTCACAGCGCTAGGGAACTACGGCGCGGTCTGCCGGAAAACAACGGCCTTGCAAGAATTCCTCGACAAAAAAAGCGAACTTAAAATCATTTGCATTGTGTGAGCCTTCCGGCGGCATTTATGCCGGATGAAAAGCTTTCTTCACCGTTGAGCGTCGTGTTTCCCACTCGGCTGGGAGTCGTGGTCTGCCAAAGTTAAAACGACGTATAAAACCAGCGTATATCCGGTTTTTATGGCACAGTATTGCAATGTTCAAGCACCTACCCACCTAACGCGCTTACTGCGTGGCGTTGGAGCTTACTTTCAAATAGAAGTTATTCAAAATTATGGAAGAGCGTTCCTTACGCAAATCAATAATAATTGTCAATAATGAGGTAGTATGTGTTCTATAGGCTTCTTCCTTTTTTATTCAAATCTGATTCAACGAGAGCTGATCTGACGGCCTTACCAACGCGACGAGTCAGTCGTGCACTCGTCACTGTACACAAATCAACACATTCTTGCATAGGAAGGGTGCTCGTCTACTATCTTTTCTTCATGCTGTCACTCAGCACCGTGACATGGTGAAGTAGGAGTAGGAGCACTCACAATTTTAGGGCGATATCCTTATGGGCCCCATGAATGAACAATCCGGCGTCCACTTTTATCATTCGAGAGTACAAAAATCCACGTAACGAAGTGATCACATCACATTCTCTGCGCTGGATCTGCTGCGGCTTGCACTGCGAAATGAGCTACGGCGTACGTTGGAAGCCGTTGCCTACACCCAAAAACCAATCTGGCCCACTCTGAAAATTTTGTTATGGTTGATTAAAGTATATTAAGCCGGATTAATGTGGAATAAATTGAGTACATGGATAATAAAGTTCATTAAGTTGGAATAATAGCTGGAATAAGGTGGATTAAGCTTGTTAAAATGAGAGCAAGGTGAAATAATGGGCCTAAAGCAAAGTTTTATTCGAAGGTAATAACTTAAACAAGTCCTCATGCTTCCGCCTTCAAATCACGTAAAGATATTTAAAGGGCAATTGTACAAATGTATGCCGCCAAGATTTTTAGATAAAATAAAAGCTTTGGAGGTGAAAGTGGTTGACGCAACCGTGTTTTCAGGCAGAAACTAGCGGAAACTAATTCTTTTAGTGCAATTTTCGCAAAATACCTCGTCTAGCAGCCGCACCATGAACTAGTGGAAGTGAAGTTCCTGTGACATTATGTTTATCGGATACCGACGTGCCAGCTATCGCCCGCGTCTTCCCAACCGCATAGACGGCGCCGGACGGCAGCGAACGACATCTGAACTGCACATTTGCATGAGGCCGCATAATTGTTTTCGCATACAGAGGTTGTGCGCAAGTCTTCAAAATCCACGTTTGTGTTGTGTCCTGCTTTGTAATTTGATGAGTGGAGCATCTGGCACAACGGTGCGCGCAAGGGGATGACAGAAGTATAATCGGGCGAGACAAGCCGTGTGATACCTTGCTACGAAGGATGTGGATCAGAGCTCAGATCATAGCAGAACATGGATACCGCCAAAGAGTGACTTTCTGTACTCCGAACATTTCGAGGAGAGTGGCTATAATACGAGCGCTGCTTTGCAGCAGAAGTGTGGCATGTCAGCGAAGGGGCGCTGGTGCATTGTAATAAGAGCGCCCTTGAATACTTTTTTTCGGTTCCGATAGTGAGTGATATAAAGAAGGAAAAGAAGCTTGATTATGGAACCCCTGAGCGACCACGGCCATCTGGTCATGAATCTACCGCGTAGCGCTATGGGAAAGCTTCATATAGAGTCCGCAGTGGACGCACCACAGCGCTTGCACAAGTGGAAGGTATACTGGAGCAGACGACGAACGGATGCCACAGACGTTCCATGCATAGGCTTGCTATTTCACAATGGTCGACTGCCTGTATCGGCCTGTGAGATTGTCGACACAGCGTGCAAATGGCCACGCTGTGCCTGTACAGTGTTCAGAAACTTAAGCGCGAACAATTTCGAAACAACTTCAACGCCTTGCTGAACGCCCGCTGCTGCTGCTGGAAGTTGGAACACATCAAGCTACAGCGGTCGGAGTGGAGTACCGCGCGTACCGGCACTCACAAGCCTCTAAAAATGCATTTATCCTTTTAAGAATATGTGATAATAGCACCGCCTTTCGTAAGAATTGCGTCTAACGAGTCTAATTTTAATGCCACCCTCATTTTTTTCCAGATTTTTGTTCAGTATGCCTTTAGGTGACTCAAATTTTTAGCTCCTATGCCCCGGCGGCAGGTTTGGGAGCCGATGGCGAAAGCCCAGCGTCCGCTTGTTATGCACCTTAAGAGTTGCCAAAACCAAGAAATGACGCGGGCCGCAAACTTGCTTGCCGTCTCATCAGATGTCCGAAAGGTAAATTATAGACTGAGCGATGGAAAAGATTCTGTGAATCATTGGACCCTCGCAAGCCGCTTTCACATATCTGGAGGACATTGCGTGGTCTTTGTTTATCCGCACAGCGGCACCCATTTGCCGATTTAACCCTCCATCTTGGCGAAGGAGACCTTACTGTGTCGGAGTAATTCTGTGTAACATTCACTGGCTGACCTGTCAACACTAATGTCGATCTAAATGACTTCCTTACAGCTCGCTTACCATAGAAGGATGTGCCCTTTACCATGGAAGCATTCAAAAACACAATTAACGAAGGCCTTCACAGAAATTTCCAATAATTCCCCAGCTAAAGCACAACCCACAAGCAGCGCTGGTTGGTGTTCCCCACATCGGCGTTCAATGATCAGCGAAAGCTGGTCGTCTTAGCTGAAAGTGCTGCCACTGCCGATGGAGCCATAGACTGAAGGCACCACCCACAAAAGGGACCCCCCGCTCTCTGTGCTAAATAAAAGTAAAGCTTTTTGTTGATCCCTTCTTCTTCCTTACTCAAACCCTACGTGTAGGGTAGCCATTCTGGTACACTTTTGGTTTGTTTCCTTGTTTGTCTCAAGAAACCAACAAACAAACATGTGCTCACAGGTGCTGACAAACTGTGCGGTTCATTGACGCAGAATTCCAAGAACAACGCTACGTACCAGTCTGGGACAGGCGTTGATCCAAGGCTTGAGGTCCCCTAGAGCACCGCGTTTGTTGGTTCCCGGTGGGGCTCGAGAGCTTAAGCACTCGCCGGGCAGGATCATTTTGCAGGCAGCAAGCCTCAACGTGCTCAAAGGTTCTGCGGCTGTTTCATGTAGGTCTGTTCTATTGACGTATTTCTTTATTCTTTATTCATTAGACTGCTGCTGTCGCCTGCCGCTGCTGTCACTGTGCGTTTTCCGTGCTATGTGGAAGGACAACGAAAACTTTAGTCTATTTTTGAAGATATTATACGTGAAATTTAAGCCCAATTGAAGAAATTCAAGAACGCTTATGAGAGCTTACAAAAGAGAAATGAGAGCTTCCTCGCGCTCCGACATGAATTAGGAGTGCGAGGAACTGAAAGCCCCTAATGAGAGACGAGAGGAAAATTTTGAGCCACTTGCACGCCAAGTGAAATCACATGAGGCTAGCATTCTTCAATCTGTGCAGAATTCTCGCAATAGGAACCTATAAGTTGAAGAGGTTCTGTACGTAAGCAGCAAGAAATTACCTAGCCTTGTAGCTGAAATTGCTGAAAGTTTCTTTTTGTTCACGTTCCAGTGTTCACGGTGTGCGAGTGCCTGATACTGCAACTGTGGTGCTTATACTTGTCGAATTCACCTTTACGCCGAAGGGCGACGTCTTGCTAGAAAAAGCTCGTACAATGAAAGTGAAGTGCTGCGGCCTCCGCGTAGACTCACGTGACTGAGTATCTGAGCATCTTTGTCCAGAATGTGAACGTCTTTTGGGTCGCGCCCCAGCATGTGAACATGATGCTGAGTGCATGTACGTCTAGGTACATAGTGGGACGTTTTTCGCGATAAAATAGGAAGCAGCAGCGGCCATTAGGATCGCCAGCAGCTATGATGCTTCAAAGTTTACCTAACCCAGAAACTATATGTAGATACGGTTGGTGCGTTCATGAGGTAGTCGCCTTTGGCATCACGGTGCATTTGAGCTCGTGTCAGTTCATTTCGCTTGGCATATTTACTAGTTTATGATGACATTTTTAGTTAGGACGCGTTATGGCTCGTCCAACATAAGGTACAGCATATTGCCCCTATTTTTTCTCCGTTTTTGTACTTCGGCTTTCGTGTCCTGTTTCGCCTGCGCGGTTCTGCAATGAATGCACATCTGTTGTTCACCGACATTTAACAATAGCTTTTATGGATACTACTGCTATTTTGGCCTATCAGCGTATAGCTTTGACTTTTTTCATACCTGCTGCACGATATTTTCAATGCGTTTTTCCTTGTTTGTTTCCAAATTTCTTGAAAGAAGGCTGCATCTCAACTATAAAAGCAAATATTGGTTCCGCTAGACACAAGCTTCACACAGCAACCTTTTTTAAATGTTGATTGTTTCGATTTGAGTGAAACTTGACAGCATCAAGAAATAGATACTGTTAGCCTTGACTCGTTTCCACTATCTTGCATAAAGAGAGAACCACGAGGTGGGGGAGCAGCTACATGGGTTAAGACTTTTTACAAATGTACGATTTGTGAGGAATTCCCAATCATTACAAATCACTATGAAGCTTTCACATAGCACTATGACGAAGAAATTATTTCCATGATTTGCTGACCAAATGAAAATTCTGAACCTTTCTTTGAATACACGTAAGATATTTCAAAATAAAGCTCTACTAAGTGCTGCTCTTTAACGAAGGATGATACGTTAATACCAACAAAGGTGTAAATTATTCAACATCATTAATATATCATAACATTGCGTATGTGAATGGTTTCATTACCGTAATCTCATCTAATATAGAACTACGTCTGGGTTCAGCACCATCAATTTGTTTATAATCTACACAGGCACTACGATTGATTGTGCATGCACCATATCATATGAACTTAGTGATCATTGTCCAATGTTTGTCGGAAAAGGTGTCTTTATATATCATACCCCCACAAATTCTAACTTTGCAATCATATTACAAAACCAATCTTGTCACTTTTATGTAAGCCATTCGAACTACAAAATTGGCTAATATATGTAACCGTATTGACATAGATGATGCATGCCGTGCTTTCATCTGAAAATTAATGAACATATACAATCCACATTTTGCACGGGTAACATGGCAATTGCCTAAAGAATAGAAAACCTATGGTGACGCTCACGCTCTTTCGCCAAATTAAACACGAAGATACGTTTTATCAAAAGTTCTTCAGAGAATAGAACTTGGATCATATATTTAGACAAAAAAAATGAAATATACTAAGCCGTGAGCTACGCAAGCTACAGAAAGAATATTACAGATATTTACTTGAACATAACTGTCCTGGTAATAGACGCCTCATGTGGAGAACAGTGCGGGAGGTAAGCCGAAAACGCGAACAAAAATGGAATAGGAGGACAATAAATTGATGCAACTTTATCTGGCACTGAGCGATGCATTGTTTCCACCGACGTTTCAATAATCTTCCAGAAACAAGTTATGACAAAATACAGCTTCTATTTCAAAGGAAATAACTGATTCTCTGTATTTCGCCCACTAATCTATCTGAATTGTTCGCCATATTTACGGCACTCAAGAACAGTTCTAGCATAGACACGGAATGTCTTTCCATCCAAGCATATCTCCTTGCACCATATATATATATATATATATATATATATATATATATATATATATATATATATATATATATATATATTGCAAGATTCCAAGAGAAGGGCAGTGTAGCAGGGGGAGGCAGAAAGTTAGGTGGGCGGAGGAGCTTAAGAAGTTTGCAGGGACAAGGCCACAATTAGCACATGACCAGGGTAGTTCGAGAAGTATGGGAGAGGCCTTTGCCTTGTAGTAGGTGTAGCCAGGCTGATAATGAAAATGATGATGATGATGATGTACTAAGGGCGTAGCCAGGGGGGGGGGGCTTCAGCGCCCCTACCCCCGACATTTTTTGCGTGCGGTTGTGCACCGATGATTGAAACAAACCCTAGCGCCCGAAACCATGCTGGATTTTGCCTAGAATGTCCTTTTCACACTCTAAAAAACATTTCAGCGTGAACATATGGAAACCGAGCTGGATTTTGCGGTAAGGCCTATGCACCAGGAGTCCCATATTGTAATGCAAGGAACCGCATCCGAGAACGAAGTTTCAAGGTTGTTTTGATGGAGTGCGGGATCGGCGCGGCAACTCGCAAAGGCCACCGGATCTACGGAACGCATGGATTTCCATTCTAAAACTTTGCAAGTATAAAGCTCTCAGAAACTTTTGATGTGAAAGATGCATTGACATTTCCAAAGTCATGCTTTAGATATTCAACTCCGGAACTTTTTGAGTTTAATCGTGTTATAAACATTTGACGCCAAAGGTGCATTGACTTTTGTAAAGTTGTTCATCGGATCATACAACGAGAAAAGCCAAATCAACACACTATCAGACAAGTTCACAAAGCACGCAGCGAGGTCTGATGAGACGTAGCGCTGTGGTGGTTCATTTGTGCCGTTATATCACAGAAAAAAAAGATACCAGCATTTTTTTTCACCAGCGCCAAAGCATCCATGTCACGAGACTATAGCCCTCAAAGATAACTATGGTCTTATTATTTATTTTTCTACTTCGACTTTTATTATCGAGGACACACTGATCCTCTATTTATTTATTTTTTTGTCTTCGCTGCCCGCGGGCTACCGGAACTAGCCAGAGCGCATGAGTTTTCCTCGTGCTGGGCCAACCTTCCGCGGTGCACTTCGACGTGCGTTCGTTTTTCTCTCGTCGAGAGAATTTTCTCCTTGCAGAGCTTTGGACACTTTCTGGCTAGCAGACGACGCAAAAAAACTGCCTGGTCCCTCGCCGCAATCAGTGCGGGGACTCGAGGGATTGCAACGCGTTCACTTGGGCGCAACCTCTCAGAAAAATTTTGTATCGCCGGTGGAGAATGCCTAGCAGTATGCCTATGGTTCTCTGTGGACCAAGCGTCTCACGTCTTTTTAGATAATCCTTCGGTAGCCACATTAGGTGACCAAAGTAGGCATTTGATTATGGTCAATATGCTTTCCTTGTGTTTTTTCTTGCATTTCCGTGCCCCCGCTCCACAAAAAAAGAATGCATTGTGGCGGCACATCAAATGGTCGCATGGTGAAACTTCAATTTTGCTACTTCTTATTTTCCGGAAAGTAATAGGCCACGGGATGCTACAGTTGCCGGAGAATCCTGTTATATTATTGTGATAGCAATTATATGGACGCTCTTGGTGCATTCCTGAGGGCCAGTGAAGTGAAAGTGAGCCAACCCAACTCGCGCTATAGAGGTTCGGTTCATTATCGGCGAGGCATGCGCGTCGCACGCTGGCATCTCTCATTTACGAAAGTGACACGCAGGTGGTAGGATAAATGTTCTTTAACACTCGCACACACTGGGTTGAACTTGGTTTCGTGGTATAATAGGCACTCCAAAAGTTTAATAGCGCGGCGTCGTGAGATTTTTGACAGGTAAATTTGTTTCCAAAAAAGAAATTAGTCCCCGTATGGGTGCCGTGTACGTTGAACATTGCATTTTATTGGCTACTGGGCGTCCAACGTCCTAATAGGCGTGTGCGCCTGACTTCCGCGGTGCTCTGGTGGGTGACCTTGGAGTATGGGTGGTTCGGGTCTGGACGCGGGCAGCGGGGATCACACAGCCTCAACCGGGCGCGCAAGCTTCATTACTTTTTATGGGTTTGTATCGCACGCTGACCGGCGCGTCGAGTCTTAGAACCGCATAAGAGCCTACGGCTTTGTCTCCGTTCCGAGGCGCTAAAGGAATGTTGTGTTCGGCTTCACCTCAGCGGGTGGACAATTATCCCGTGCTCCTGAATGGCAGTTTGGCTCGCCGATAAGTGGTTCTTTATGGTGCCACATGGCCTTCGGATCCTTGGAATCTGGTGGCGTCGCGCACATGTTCGAGGACTGACAATACGATCCCGATGTTTCCTGGCTTTTAGATTTTGCGCATGTTTTGTTAGTCAGCGCTTGTAGCGCCAGCTGTGCTCTAGTGCCGTTTCTCGGAACTTGCGACGAGTACAGCTTGCGTTACCCTCACCCCTTTGTTGTTCTATACTGTGTATTTTGAGTGAGGATTCTGCACTGTGAACTTTACTAAAAAGTGTTCGTTGATTGATGGTTTTTCAACTGGCCAATCACTCATGCAAGTTCTGCTAAACGCATTGATTGGTGAACAGATTGTGCAGGTTGTAGGCAACCGGCTGTATTTCACCAGCAATTATGGCAGGAGCGTTGCGTTTAGAAAAGGCGGCTGCAGCGCTCCGATTTTAGTTCTGGACTTGGCTTCGGTGCGAAGCACCATTGCCTCTGCCGAAATAGGGTCTCCCCATGTGGCCCAAACCAGTGCAGCTCTTTGCAACTGATGTACTGTGGAAACTATGGAATCTTAGAACTGAACTTCATAATTTTATCTGTAAATACAACGTTTTCTTCGTTCGTACTTCAGGCTCTTTGTCCTTCGAGCGAAGTCACCCATTGAGCCACCGGAGCAGACCGTATCTGACGGTGCGTCTCTGACCCTGACGGTGGGGGTGCATTTCAACGGATCAGTCGATCGATCGTGGCATTGAATTCTTACTACCATGAATACCTTTAGACAAGCTATACAAATATGAAGTGTATGGAGAGGTACTTAAACTAATTATGCTTACCGAAGGCATTGGGCAGTTGGCATGGTACTGGTGAAAAGAAGACGACGACGAGAATTGCTTGATTGACCATTAACAATTTTCTTCGAGTGAAGACAAAAAAGCCTTGTCATTAGCCAAATCTACAGATCTTTGTACCTAAATTACTCTTGGAACCGCCAATGGTGTCCTAACCGGAAATTCGAAGTTGCATTTACTAGGCTGCCCCCTCCACCGTTGCCGTTCCCCAACACTTAATTTTTAATGGCACAGATGTGGTCTGCTGGTAACCCCCCTATGCTACTTCTGCAATTAGCCAGAATCTATACATCATTTTTACATCGTGTCGGCGGTTTTCTACTCATCTAGAACGATGTCTATAAATTCCGATTCAAATTCTACGATGGCCTTTAACAAGAACTGCATTACTCTCCTTGGAGAAACAATATTGGAACACAGCCAGACCAACGTTTGCGTAGTCGTGTATAATTTTCTATCTGGCACAAAGAAGAGTGCCTTAGAAATATTTCTTAGTTTCCACAATTGATTTACTTCTACTTCAATTCGAAAATTTAGATTCTTGTCAGCGACGGTTGCGGCCGGCCTATGGGCAAACTTCCGCTTGACGTATACGTTCGGCTTCCATGTGGCCTCCTGGCCGGCGTTTCTCACACATCTGCAGCGGCTGCAGCCTGAGCTCACAGGTACACTCAAGCGTCTGATTCACATTTTCAGCAAACTGATGGCCGAAACGCAGCGGCGATGGACGTACATGTGGTCGCTGCGATTATTATCACCGACTATCGTGGCCGCCCTGTCGGCATACTTCCGTGTGACGTATACGTTCGGCTTCCATGCTGGCTCCTGGCCGGCGTTTCTCACATATCTGCAGCTGCGGCAGCCTGTGCTCACATGTACAGTCAAGCTTCGGAATCGCGTTTTTCAGCAAAATGATGGCTGCAACGCAGCGGCGACGGACGTACATGCGGTCGCTGCGATTATAATCACCGATGGTGGCTGCCGTGCTCTCTGCAGAGTTCCATGTGACGTATACATTCGGCTTCCATGCTGCCTCCTGGCAGGCGTTTCTGCCACATCTGCAGTGGCGGCAGCCTGTGCTCACATGTACAATCAAGCATTTGAATCCCGTTTTTAAGCAAACTGATGACCGAAACGCAGCGGCGATGAACGTACACGCGGTCGCTGCGATTGTTGTCACCGAAGGTCGCGGCCGCCTTATTGGCATACTTCCTTGCGACGTATACGTTCGGCTTCCATGTTGCCTCTTGTACGGCGTTTCTCTCAAACGTGCAGCGGCGGCAGTCTGCGCTCAATGTACAATCAAGCTTCTGTATGGCATTATTCAGGAAACTGATGGCCGAAACGCAGCGCCGATGGACGTACATGCGGTCGCTGGGATTATTGTCACCGACGGTAGCGTCCGCCCTACTGACATAGTTCCGTGTGACGTATACGTTCTCCTTCCGTGTTACCTCCTGGCAGGCGTTTCTCGCAAATCTGCAGCGGCTGCAGCTGGCCTCATCAAAATCATACCAACTGCGGGAATGGCTGCGTATCCGTTTTACTTTATTTGGTAAAATGTGGCACACAGGCCTATGGACTTACATGTGCCGTTACACTGACACATTAGTTAATTTCCCAGAAATATTGCGCAAGCTTTTGCGAAGCAAGAAGGAAGTCTTGGGTTGTTCCTCAAAGTTGCGTGAAAGGTTGTTTCGCTCTAGTCTCATTATTCTGCTACAGCGCTGCGGTGTGAAACCAGTATGCTGTCAGAAAGAACACTCATCCACGAATGTTTATGTAGCTATTTTGCATTGAACACACGAATTATGTGCGCGCTCAAATGTGTAAAGAAGGAGAGACAACTGTCGAAATTAGCAGTAACAACCCCAACAGTCACCGTTGTCTATTTCTGAATTTCTTATTTAATATGGACATCGTACATCAATATTGATGTTCTAGCATTCCACGATGTACCTGTCGATGGTAACAACACTTATGCTCATCTAGAGATGCGGCAGTGGACGCGGTGGAGTTATAGCGGATCCTGGCTCTTAATATGCAAATGTAAACATCAGTGCATGGTACTATTGACATGGCCAAAATGTACGCTTGAAACACATGGGAGGAGTGGTGTAGTTCAATAAAGAAAAAAAAAGAGGAGTGGTGCAGTTGTAAGATGCCGGGCTCGTAATCGTGAGGTCGCAAGTTCGAGTCCTCGACGGGCACGTTTTTTAAATTTTATTACTTTTATTTTTTCGATTATTGTACTAACAAATTTACATAGCCTTGAGGAGGTTTTCGTCACTTTTTAATAAAATTTTGATGAAGACCTACAGAACTTTCTACTACAGGACGTCACACTACAGACAACAGAACTGCAGACAACAGAACTACAGGCAACAGAACTACAGAAACAACGTCCCAAAATACGACAGACTGAAATTTCCTGTTGTGTTTTTCAACTGGGTACACATGGACAGAACGCACTGGTGAAGTTTCTACCTGCAGTCGTAGCGATTTTTATCACCGACGGTGGCCGGCGCTTAATCGGCACGTTTCCGCGTGACTTATTACATCCTCTCCCGTGCTGGCACATTGGCAGGCGTTTCTGCCAATTTGAAAGTGGCGCGAGCGTTTTTGCACTTGCTAACAGAAGGTCTTCTCACCCTTATTTCAGTCCTCACATCGCCAGAACGCACTGGTCACGCTCATAGCTGCTGTCCTTGCGATTATCATCAGAGACGGTGTCTGGCGCCGAATCGGCATACTTCCGCGTTACCTATTACATCTTCTCCCGTCCTGGCAGATTGGCGGGCGCTTCCGCCAATTTGGCAGTGGCGGCGGCGCTTTCGCAGTCACTAACTCAAGGTCTTTTCATCATTATTTCAGCCCTCACATCCACAGAACGCACAGGTGATGCCCCTACCTGCAGTCCTTGCGATTATTATCACCGTTGGTGGCTGGCGCTTTATCGCCATACTTCCGAGTGACCTCTCACTCGCCAACTAGCCCGTACCCAAACCTTGCTTCACACCTCTCACCCTCTCCCGTGCTCGCACATTGGCGGGCGCTTCTGCCAATTTGGTAGTGGCGGCAGGGTTTTCGCACTCGCTAACTCAAGGTCATTGCGTCATTATTTCAGCCTACATATCCACAGAACGCTCTAGTGACGCTCATACCTGCAGTCCTTGCGATTAGCATTACCGATGGTGCCTGGCGCTTAATCGGCATATTTCCGCGCGACCTATTACATCCTCTCCCGTGCTGGCACATTGGCGGGCGTTTCAGCCAATTTGGAAGTGGCGGCAGCGTTTTCTCACTCGTTAACTCAAGCTCTCTTCATCATAATTTGAGCCTACACATGGACAGAACGCACTGGTGACGCTCCTACCTGCAGTCATTGCGTTTGTTATCACCGTCGGTGGCTGGCACTTTATCGGCAAACTTGACAGTGACCTGTTACACCGTCTACCGTCCTGGCACATATGCGGGCGCTTCTGCCAATTTGGCAGTGGCGGCGGCGTTTTCGCAGTCGCTAACTCCAGGTCATTGCATCATTATTTCAGCCTACACATCCACAGAACGCTCTAGTGACGCTCATACCTGCAGTCCTTGCGATTAGCATTACCGCGGTGGCTGACGCTTAATCGGCATATTTCCGCGCGACCTATTACATCCTCTCCCGTGCTGGCACATTGGCGGGCGTTTCTGCCAATTTGGAAGTGGCGGCAGCGTTTTCTAACTCGCTAATTCAAGCTTTTTTATCATTATTTGAGCCTACACATGAACAGAACGCACTAGTGACTCTCCTACCTGCAGTCATTGCGATTATTATCACCAAGGGTGGCTGGCGCTTTATCGGCAAACTTCACAGTGACCTGTTACACCCTCTACCGTCCTGGCACATATGCGGGCGTTTCTGCCAATTTGGCAGTGGCGACAACGTTTTCGCACTCGCTAACTCAAGCTCTTTTCATCATTATTTCAGCCTACACACTGATAGAACGCATGGGTGAAGTTTCTACCAGCAGTCGTAGGGATTATTTTCACCGACGGTGGCTGGCGTTTTATTGGCATACTTCCGTGGGACCTATAACTTCCTTTCCCGTCCTGGCACATTTGCGGGCGTTTCTGCCAATTTGGCAGTGGCGACAACGTTTTCGCACTCGCTAACTCAAGCTCTTTTCATCATTATTTCAGCCTACACACTGATAGAACGCATGGGTGAAGTTTCTACCAGCAGTCGCAGGGATTATTGTCACCGATGGTGGCTGGCGTTTTATTGGCATACTTCCGTGGGACCTATAACTTCCTTTCCCGTCCTGGCACATTTGCGGGCGTTTCTGAGAACTTGGCATTGGCGGCAGCCTTTTAGCACTCGACAACTAAAGCTCTTTGCATTATTATTTGAGCCTACACATGGACAGAACGCACTGGTGACGCTCCTACCTGCTGTCCTTGCGATTAGCATCACCGACGGTGGCTGGCGCTTTATCGGCATACTTACGCGTGACCTATTACATTCTCTCCCGTGCTGGCACATCTGCGGGCGTTTCTGCCAATTTGGAAGTGGCGGCAGTGTTGTCGCACTCTAACTCAACCTCTTTCATCATCATTTGAGCTTACACATGGACAGAACGCGCTGGTGATGCTCATACCTGCAGTCCTTGCGATTATTATCACCATCGGTGGCTGGCGCTTTGTCGGCATACTTCCGCGTGACCAATTACATTCTCTGCCATGCTGGCACATTTTGCGGGCGTTTCTGCCAATTCGGAAGTGGCGGCAGCGTATTCCCACTCGCTAACTCAAGCTTTTTTCATCATTATTTGAGCCTACACATGGACAGAACGCGCTGGTGACGCTGATACCTGCAGTCCTTGCGATTATGATCACCGACGGTGGCTCGCGCTTAATCGGCATATTTCCGCGTGACGTATTAAATCATTTCCCGTGCTGGCGCATTGGCGGGCGTTTCTTTCAATTTGGAAGTGGCGGCAGCGTTTTGGCGCTCACTAATTGAAGCTCTTTTCATAATTGTTAGAGCCTACGCATCCACAGATCGCTCTGGTGACGCTCATCCTGCAGTCCTTGCAATTAGCATCACCGACGGTGGCTGGCGCTTTATAGGCATACTTCCGCGTGACCTATTACATTCTCTACCGTGCTGGCGCATTGGCGCGTGTTTCTGACAATTTGGCAGTTTTGGCTACGTGTTCGCACTCGTTAACTCAAGGTCCTTTCACCATTTTTTCCAGCCCTAACATCGACAGAACGCACTGTTCACGCCCATACACTCAGTCCATGCGATTATCATCGCCAACGGTGGCTGGCGCTTATCTGGCATACTTCCGCGTGACCTATTACAACCTCTCCCATCCTGGCACATTGGCGGGCGCTTCTGCCAATTTGGCAGTGGCGGCAATGCTTTCGAACTCGCTAACTCAAGGTCTTTTCATCATTATTTCAGCCTACACATCCACAGGACGCACTGGTGACGCTCATACCTGCAGTCCTTGCGATTAGCATCACCGACGGTGGCTGGCGCCTATTCGGCATACTTCCGCTTGACCTATAACATCCTCACCCGTCCTGGCACATTGGCGGGCGTTTCTGACAATTTGGCAGTGGCGGTAGCCTTTTATCACTCGATAGCTCAAGGCCCTTTCATCATTATTTCAGCATACAGATCCATAGAACGCACCGGTGAAGCTCCTACGTGTAGCACTTGCGAATATTAACACCGACGGTGGCTGGCGCTTTATCAGCATCAATCCGGGTGACCTATTCCTTCCCATCACGTCCTGAACCATTGGCGGGCGTTTCTGGAAATTTGGCCGTAGTGGTAGCCTATTTGCACTCACTACCTCAAGCTCCGTTGATCAATATTTCAACGCAAACATCGACAAAACGCACCAGTGAGGCTCCTGCCTAAAGCCCTTGCGATTATTATCACCGACGGTGGCTGGCGCTTTATCAGCATCAATCAGCGTAACGTAGTCCTTACCCTTCGGTCATGGCACACTGGCGGGCGTTTCTGCCATTTTGAAAGTGGCGGCAGCCTTTTCGTACTCGCTAACACAAGCTCTTTTCATCAATGTTTCAGGCCACACATCGACAGAATGTACCGGTGATGCTGCTAATGGCAGTCCTTGTGATTAATATCCCCGACTATGGCTGGCAGTTTATTGGCATACTTCCGCGTGACCTATTACATCCTCTCCCGTCTTGGCACATTGGCAGTCGTTTCTGCCAATTTGGCAGTGGCGGCAGCGTTTTCGCATTCGCTAACTCAAGCTCTTTTCATCAAAATTTCAGCTCACACATCGACATAACGCACCGGGGCTTCTCCTACCAGTACTATTTGCGATTATTATGACCCACGGTGGCTGGCGCTTTGTCGGCAAACTTCCGCATGACCTATTCCTTACCCTCCCGTCTTCGCACATTGGCCGGCGTTTCTGCCAATTTGGCCGTAGCGGTGGCCTGTTTGCGCTCGCTAACTCAAGCTTCTTTCATCATTTTTTCAGCCCACGCATCGACAGAATGCACAGGTGAGGCTCCTAATTGCAGTATTTGCGTTTAATATCATTGACGGTGGCTGGCGCTTTGTCGGCAAATTTCCGCGTGACCTACATCTTCCCCTCCCGGCCTGGGTTAGTGGCGGGCGTTTCCACCAAGTTGGCTGCGGCGGCAGCCTGGTCGCACTCGCTAAATCAAGTTCGTTCCTTCATTTTTTCAGCCCACACATCGACATAACGCACCGGTGTCGGTCGTACCTGAAGTCCTTGCGATTATTATCACTGACTGTGGCTGGCGCTTTATTAGAATCAATCCGCGTGGCGTAGTCCTTACCCTTCCGTCTGGGGTTATTGGTGGGCTTTTCTGCCAATTTAGCAGTGGCGGCAGCGTTCTCGCGCTCGCTAATTCAAGCTCTTTGCATCAATATTTCAGCCTACACATCCACAGAACGCATTGGTGACGCTCCTACCTGCAGTCCTTGCGATTATTATTACCGACGATGGGTGGCGCTTTATCGGCATACTTCCGAGTGACATATAACATCCGCTCTCGTCCCGGCACATTGGCGGGCATTACTATTTAATATTTTATTTTGTTTTTTATTTAATAATACTGTCAGCCCATGAAGGGCCATTACAGGAGTGGAAAACACAAACACATACAAGGATACAGTATGACAGCAAAAAGCAAGTATATGAACAACTGCAGACATTTCAGCAGGGACGCGAATCAGTTTAGATTCTATGCACCTTACAACTTCCCCCCAAAAATAAGAAACAAATTGAACAGATACACCTTTGGCAAGGTTATGGTATACATGTTTGTTAGCGGCAAAAAGAATAACGAGTATATATTGCAAAAATTCCTCAACGCATGAGGCCGACATGACAGAGTCGGGAAGCGCATTCCATTCCGCAATACCTCTCGGGACAAAGCTGTACTTAAAACTGTCATTTCTGACTTGAAGGGGTGTGATGTACTGGTTATGACGATGTCTGGGTATTTCATTTGTCGAGATTTTGAATAATTTGTGTTTGTCGACAAGCAAGCGACCATTAATGATTAGGTAAATTACTTTCAGTCGCTCATACCTGGTACGCAAATCTAGCGGAGGTAAGTCGGCAAGCTTACAAAGTTCAGTGGGGGAATGGCAGCAGCGATACTTGTTAAATATGAACCTTGATGCTAACCTCTGGATTCTATCAATCTTTTTGTTGGTTGGATTTAGTGTAGGGATCCCATACAGTTTTAGCATACTCCAAGATAGGACGTATTAACTATTTATAGGCTAAAATTTTGACCTCAGGTGTCGACGCACTTATATTCCGTCTTAAGCTATGTTCACACTACGGTCGTAACGCGCGTAACAGCTCTTTCGGCGTATCTAACGCAACGGCTGTAAAAAACGTTACGGCAGTTAAGCCGGCACCTTTGTTCACATTTACTGCTGCGTAAATACGGCTTTTACAACAGGCCAATCAAATTCGGAGCTGCAGAATCGACGTCACCAGCGGTCCAATATGGCTCCTGTCAATATGCGAGCGCTGGCCGAGATCGAAGAAATTCACGCTCAAAAAGTCATGTATTCAATCGCCCAAAGAAGATGAATGCGACTTGAAAACCTAATGAGACCACTCATCGAAGTTCGAAGCACGCATCTGCGGCCATCGATTTCCTCGGCGGATAAACCACATGAATTGAAAACAGTCTCGCAAGGCGCACTGCACAAGTTTACACGAACACAGCCAACCTAATCGTGCGCACGGAATGGCGGGATGACACTGCCGCGCCCGGAGCTGTCTGCAGGCGGGAGGATGGAGGTGTCGTCACCGGTTGCTGAACCGAAAGCTTATCGGTAATTGGCTGGGTCGCAACGGTCGTAATATCGCAGTCGTAAATGTTGCCGACCCTTTAACACTCTCACCCACAATTTTCGCGTGAATTGCGCACGTTGGTAACTTTAAGTTCACAGTCTGAACTAGACGTATACGCTTGTTGCGCTTTCGCTTACGCATGTTACAAAAAATCGGCGCCTTACGAACGTAGTCTGAACATAGCATTAGGCTCCAGAGCGTTTTGCTGGCCTTACCACATACAGCATCAATGTGTTGATTCCATCTGAGGTCAGAAGTGAACGTTATTCCTAGATACCTATGTTTATCGGCTCTGCTAATAGTTATACTATTTATATTGTAAGGGTAATGCAAATTTTTTTTCTTTCTCGTTATGGACGTAACATAAGACTTAGCTGCGTTTAGTTCCATCTGCCAGTCATCGCACCATTTTTAATTATTTGCAGACTAGACTGTAAATGGGCCTGACCATTACTGTTTCGAATTTCATTATACATCACACAATCATCAGCAAACAGTCTGACAGGGACACTAATATTACTGGGCAAGTCATTTATAAAGATCCGAAATAAAACAGGACCTAGGACACTTCCTTGCGGAACTCCCGACAGAACACGGGAAGGGCGTGATGTGCACCCTCCGAAATCAACGTATTGTTCTCTTGAAGAAAGTTAAGATGAAAACCACTGAGTGATTGCGGGGCTCTGAAACACAGAATTAATTTTTATTATTAACTTCGGATGGGACACTTTGTCGAATGCTTTCGCAAAGTCGAGGAAGACTATGAGTTGGGTGGTTGTTGAGAGCTGTTTTCGGAAACCATGCTGTCCATGAAAAAACAAGTTGTATTTGTCCAAGTAAGAAACTAATTGTTTATAAATATTGTGCTCAAGGAGCTCAGAACACGCGCTTGTAATATAAATTGGTCTATAATTGGCCACTTCCGCAGTACTGCCACTTTTGTGTATAGGTATAATTTTTGCGCGTTTCCATGCTACCGGGAAGCAACCACTATCAACAGAGGACTGAAAAATTTTAGTTAGGTGTTTAGAGTTCCATTCTGCATACCTACGTAAAAATTAATTTGGAATGCCGTCAGAACCAGGGCTCTTCTTAACATCAGTATTCAGCAAAATATTTAAAACACCTTGTTCATTGATTTAAATGGCTGCAATGAGTAGTCTAGCAGCTGTGTAGGCTACATGAAGTGTATGACCATTATCTTTAGTAAAAACGGATGCAAAGTAAGCAATAAAATTATCAGCTTGCATTGCAGCAGTACTGCAGGATTCTGAGGATAAGGGTTTTGTGGATCGGTTGACATACCGCCAGAAGTTCTGCGGCGCCTCTTTAAGGAACTTCGTAGGTGTCACATTATAAAACTTGTCTTTAGATTCTTTTATAAGGCATTTCAGGTCATGGCTTATGTGTTGAATTGAGATCTTCTTATCGGGGGTTGATTCCTCAAACAGTCCCCACGTTTTCGCCCTAATCTTCTCTTTAGATGTATAACTTCCCTTGCAATCCAAGGATTTTTCCTTTTAATTCTTTTATAGCATTTGGCATGCAGTTTTGAATACAATCCATGGCCGTTGCAAGTAATAGTCCCATAAATTATCTGTACTAGTATTTGACTCAAAGAGATGAACAAAATGGTCGAAAGAACGCTCTAAAAAGTCTAACACACCAACATCATTAGCAGAGGAAAACTTCAAAAATATTTTATGAAGAGCACTTGGATATGGTACAGGTCCTAAGATTAGAAATGCTTGCACCATTTTATGGTCCGAAAGACCATCCTCAGTTTTACATATTTCTAGATATAGTAATAAAGAATTTGACAGAAAAATTAAATCAAGTATTGATGACTTAGTCTCACAAATTCTTGTATAATCTGTCACTACCTGGGTTAGGCCTAAAGAGAAAGCTAGCTCCGAAAGCTGGTCACAACTTGAAACCTCAGTCTGTCCTGGTGAAAGTGTTGGCCAATCAATGCCGGCCAAGTTAAAATCACCTAAAAGAATGATGTTGTTGCCTTGATGCATGTTAGACTCGATAAATTTTCTTAAATACAAAATAACATCTACGGGTGAGTTAGGAGCCCTGTAAATACAACCTATAAGGACTTGATGTTCACCCAACTTTGTTTTGATCCAGACCGTTTCTATCGCTTTCTCGGTCTCGAGAATATCATATGGTACACCAAGAATGCTACGCCACCACCTCGACCTTCCCGATCGCTTCTGACAATTGAACACCCAGGCGGTGTGACGTCTGAATCACTTACATCCTTACGCAGCCTCTGCTATACCCATACCATCTGATTCATGCTCCAAGACAATGCTCTCTAGGGATTCCAACTTATTTAGGTCACTTCTGGCGTTCACTTTATTAATACTAAACTTTGCCTATTTTGTACGGGGTTGTCAGGTGTTTGTTGTGCGAAGTGGTTGCACAACTTTGACCCTTTCCTGTTTACCTTCATCCCAACTGAACATTACATTGCTAACTTTAAATTTATCGAACATCAATGCCACTTTTGCTCCACCTTTCCTTTCCTCAGAGCAAGAATTCCACAGCTTCTTTCGTAATTCAACAATCCTTTTAGAACAATCTTCGCTAATACCAAAATTGGTTCCTTTGAGCTTGGAACAATTTTTTAGAATTCTTTTCTTATCCTTGAAATCTACGAACTTTAGTATGATCGGTCGGTTCACACCAGGAATCCTCTTTCCGAGCCTGTGAATCCTCTCGGTGGAGCCTAACTTAAGCTGGAGTATACCTTCGAATATGTCCTGGTTTAGTTTTTTCATTAGTAGTTCCTCACATTCTTGCCCTTCTTCCACAACTCCGCTTACAATTATGTTGTTTCGTCGAGATCGGTTTCCTAAATCATCAACTTTATGGCCGAGCTCAGCCAAATTAGTATCATTCCTGATAACTAAGTTCTCAATTTAGTGAGCCTGTCACGTGTTTCATCCAGAGACAGCAATTTATTTTCTATCGTTGATAGCCTGTTTTCAACAAGTTGCAAACTAGTATCAGAGGAAGCTTGCTTGTCTTGTATGTCATTAAGCCTAAGCAGGATTTTGTTTTGCGTTTCAATTAATTCCTTAAACATCTCGACAGTCAGAGCACCAGGGGTTTCTTCAACGTCTACGGATATTAACAGCAACATTCTCACCACTGACAAACAATTACATAAGCAATTCCAAAGGATGTGTGGACACGGCAACTCGACCAAACAAAGGAAATTGCTCCGGAAACCAATATTTTTTTGCTAACCTGCACGAACAACGGTATGTCACTCGACATAGTCACAGCCGGGTTGCCGTGTCTACTGAAGGAAGGAGCCTGTGAAGATCATTTTATAAGTGGTGGGCGTGTTCCGACGTCAGAGTCCATTGGCGTCATCATGTGCCCAAACGTTGCGTGGTAGCTGAGGTACACGTGCGACAGCAGTGGTACCATCCAGATATCAGGATCCGGACGGGATGCGCCGTCTTCACTTTCCAAAACAGGGAAGCATGGTGCATGAACGGATGCGAACTCCAGCGGGCAGGAGCCATGGTCCGCGCGATGTAGATTGCCAGCTGCAGTGAAGAGCACGCAGGCCGAGAAGACCTGCACGAACAACGGTATGCCAGTCGACATAGTCACGGCTGGGTTGCCGTGTCAACTGAAGGAAGGAGCCGGTGAAGATCCTTTTATAAGCGGTGGGCGTGTTCCGACGTCAGAGTCCATTGGCGTCATCGTGTGCCCAAACGTTGCGTGGTAGCCGAGGTACACGTGCGACAGCAGTGGTACCATCCAGATATCAGGATCCAAACGGGATGCGCCGTCTTCACTTTCCAAAACAGGGAAGCATGGTGCATGAACGGACGCGAACTCCAGCGGGCAGGAGCCATGGTCCGCGCGATGTAGATTGCCAGCTGCAGTGAAGAGCACGCAGGCCGAAAAGACCTGCACGAACAACGGTATGCCAGTCGACATAGTCACGGCTGGGTTGCCGTGTCCACTGAAGGAAGCAGCCGGTGAAGATCCTTTTATAAGCGGTGGGCGTGTTCCGACGTCAGAGTCCATTGGCGTCATCGTGTGCCCAAACGTTGCGTGGTAGCTGAGGTACACGTGCGACAGCAGTGGTACCATCCAGATATCAGGATCCGGACGGGATGCGCCGTCTTCACTTTCCAAAACAGGGAAGCATGGTGCATGAACGGACGCGAACTCCAGCGGGCAGGAGCCATGGTCCGCGCGATGTAGATTGCCAGCTGCAGTGAAGAGCACGCAGGCCGAAAAGACCTGCACGAACAACGGTATGCCAGTCGACATAGTCACGGCTGGGTTGCCGTGTCCACTGAAGGAAGGAGCCGGTGAAGATCCTTTTATAAGCGGTGGGCGTGTTCTGACGTCATAGTCCTTTGGCGTCATCGTGCGGCCAAAAGTTGCGTGGTAGCTGAGGTACACGTGCGACAGCAGTGGTACCATCCAGATATCAGGATCCGGACGGGATGCGCCGTCTTCACTTTCCAGAGCAGGGAAGCACGGTGCATGAACGGACGCGAACTCCAGCGGGCAGGAGCCATGGTCCGCGCGATGTAGATGGCCAGCTGTAGTGAAGAGCACGCAGGCCGAAAAGACCTGTGCGAACAACGGTAAGTCAGTCGACATAGTCACGGCCGGGTTGCCGTGTCCACTGCCAATTCGGCAGTGGTGGCAGCGTTTTCGCACTCGCTAACTCAAGGCCCTTTAATTATTATTCTAGCCTGCACATCCATAGAACACACCGGTGACGCTCCTACATGCAGTGCTTGCGAATATTATCACTGACAGGGGCTGGCGCTTTATCAGCATCAATCCGCGTGACCTATTCCTTCCCATCACGTCCTGGACCATTGGCGGGCGTTTCTGCCAATTTTTTATTGACGGCAGCCTGTCGGACTCACTGTGTGAAGCTCCTTTCATCATTTTTGCAGCCCACACATTGACAAAACGCAACAGTGACGCTCCCACTTGCAGTCCTTGCGATTATTATCACCGATGGTGTCTGGCGCTTCATCGGCATAATTCCGCTTGATCTATTATTTTTTCTCCCATCCTCGCAGATTGGCGGGCATTTCTGCCAATTTGGCATTGACGGCAGCCTGTTCGGACTCACTAACTCAAGCTCCTTTCATCAATGTTTAAGCCCACGCTTCGACAGAACGCACCGGTGAAGCTGCTACCTGCAGTCCGTGCGATAATTGTTACCGACTGTGGCTGGCGCTTTATTGGCATACTTCCGCGGGACCTATTCCTCCCCAACCCGTCCTGGACCGTTGGGGGGGCGTTTCTGCCAATTTGGCAGTACCGGTAGCCAATTTGCACTCTCCAACTCAAGCTCCTTTCATCAATATTGTTACGTGTGGAAAGACACAGATGAAGGATGCTATTTACACGCCATTTAACTAGAGCCAGGCAGCCAGTCTGACAATCGCTCGTGCCAAGGGAACCGACTGACTCCTTCGTCGTTCTCGCAGCGGCTCGTCCCTTGAGCATCGCTCCTTGATATCGTAATATTACCCTCCCCTCCCCCCCCCCCCCCCCCCGGTGGCAAATGCACCGTCATGGTGCTGTTAAATATCCAAGGTGCATGGAGAGTTGTAGGGCATGATTCGGGCAACGTGGACAACGTCACTGGTTGTCACAGCGGAGGACGTGGTGGGCGTGGCTAGAGTGATTTCATAGGTGACATCGGTCACTTTGCGTATCACGCGATATGGGCGTGTGTAACAGGAAAGCAGTTTTTCACAAAGGCCGACTTTACGCGATGGTGACCAAAGCAACACGAGGGCGCCGGGCATAAAACAGACATCAAAGTGACGGAGCTCGTAGCGTTGTTTCTGCTTGTCTTGAGACACTTCTAGACGAGCACGCGTAAGTTGGCGAGAATGGTCAGCATGGGCGATTGCATCACGGGCATAATCGCTATTTGAAGCTATGGCGGACGAAAGCACAGTGTCCAGTGGTAGCGTCGGTTCGCGGTCATACAACAGGTAAAACGGGAAAAGCCAGCAGTTTCGAGACGGGAAGAGTTGTATGCAAAGGTAATGTAAAACAGAGCCAGGTCCCAGTCCGGTGGTCGTCTGAAACGTATTTGGATGGCACGTCTGTAAGGGTGCGGTTCAAACGCTCAGTGAGGCCGTTCGTTTGAGGGTGGTAGGAGGTAGTAAATTTGTGCTGTATTGAGAAGGCGCGCATTATGTCGCCAATGACATCGGCCAAAAAGGTGGGGCCGCGGTCTGTAAGGAATTGACGTGGAGCACCATGCATCAAAATGATATCATGTAGCAGGAAGTCCACAACATCAGTTGCGCAACTGGTCGGAAGAGCACGGGTTACGGCGTAGCGGGTCGCGTAGTCCGCCGCGACTGCAACCCACTTGTTGCCTGATGTGGACTCCGGAAATGGGCCGAGATGGTCCAAGCCGACACGATGGAAGGGCTCGGAAGGGTTGTCGAGTGGCTGCAGGTAACCAGCGGGGAGCTGGGAAGGCTTCTTGCGTCATTGGCAAAGTTCACAAGCGGCGACGTAACGTCGTACGGAACGGGCAAGATCCGGCCAGAAAAAAAACGGGGACGTTCATGGTCAAAGGTTCGAGACACGCCGAGGTGTCTGCCATTGGTGCGTCCTGAAGCTCTTCTAGAACGAAGTTTAGGTATTACAAGCAGGAACTCGGAGCCGTCCGGATGAAGGTTACGAGGGCACAGAGTGCCGTCGCGGAGGACGAAAAGACGTAGAGCAGCATCGGCCGGAGTGTTCAAAACGGTCGATGAATGCTCTGATGCAGGCGTCACGGCGTTGCTCGTCGGCAAAATGAAGCAGCTGGGATACACAGAATACGCAAGAAGCACTGGCAGTGTTGGAGCAGTCAGAGTCGTCAACTGGGTAACGCGACAAACTGTCAGCGTCTTGGTGAAGGTTGCCAGATTTGTACACCACGGAAAATGAAAATTCCTGTAGCCTCAAAGCCCATCGACCAAGCCAGCCTGTACGATCTTTTAGCGATGAGAGCCAGCAGAGAGCATGATGGTCAGTGACGACGGAAAAAGGGCGACCTTAAAGATATGGGCGGATCTTCTCAACCGCCCAGACAACAGCAAGGCATTCGCGCTACGTAATGGAATAGTTGCGCTCCGATGGTGCTAGGAGGCGGCTCGCATAAACAATAACGTGATTCTTGCCACGCTGACGCTGGGCAAAAATGGCACCCACGCCATGACCGCTGGCATCTGTACGCAATTCTGTAGGGGTATCAGGGTCGAAGTAGGCGAGAATGGGGGGTGAGGAGAGAAGAGTAAAGAGACGAGAGAAGGCGGTGGCTTCTGCAGTACCCCGCGAAAATTGTACGTCTTTCTTCAAAAGATTAGTGAGGGGTCTTGCAATTACCGCAAAATCTTGAATAAAACGACGAAAGTACGAGCACAGCCCTACAAAACTTCGAACGTCTGCGGCTGTCTTCGGAACAGGAAACTCTCTGACAGCACGAGTTTTGTAGGGCTCAGGCTGTACTCCAGAAGCGTCAACGAGATGGCCCAGAAGAGTAATTTGTCGGTGGCCAAAACGACATTTGGATGAGTTAAGTTGCAGCTTCGCCTTTCGAAATACTGTAAGCCTCTCAAGGCTTACAGTATTGATAAATAAAAAAAGTATATTTGTGAGACGCTCAAGGTGAGTGTCGAACGTTGGCGAGAAGATGATGACGTCGTCGAGGTAGCAGAGGCATGTGGACCATTTGTAACCTTGGAGCAAGGAGTCCATCATACGCTCAAAGGGGACAGGGGCGTTTCATAATCCAAACAGCATTACCTTAAATTGGTATAGGCTATCAGGTGTGAAGAACGCGGTTTTTTCACTGTCCCTATCGTCAACAGCAATCTGCCAATATCCCGAACGAAGATCAATAGACGAGAAATAGCTGGAACCATGCAGGCAGTCAAGGGCGTCGTGCATACGTGGGAAGGGGTAGACTTCCTTCTTTGTAATGCTGTTGAGATGAGGGTAGTCTACACAGAAGAGCCACATGCCGTCCTTCTTCTTTGCCAACACCACAGGTGACGCCCAGGGACTCGATGAAGGCTCAATGATGTTTTTATGGAGCATTTTGTTCACTTCATCTTGAATTACCCTGCGTTGCGACGCAGAAACTCGAAACGGTCGTCGGTGAATAGGCGCAGCATCGCCAGTAAGAATCCGATGCTTGACCGCGAGCGTCTGGCCTAAAGGGTGATCGTCGAAGTCGAAAATATCGTGCAAGGACAATAATACTTCGCAAAGGTCTTCAGCCCGCATAGAGGACAGGTCCATCGCAAACATTTTCTTTATGTTGGGATCAACACCCGAGGCTGGCGCGAGGGGCATGCTAAGCTCGCGAAAACCATCGGGCGATAACGCTGCCACGTATTGGTCGCTGAGACAATCAACGGTGGCAAGGCAAATACCTTGCGGTATAATTTGCTTTGCCAATCCAAAGTTACAGACAGGCATGCGAGTGTGGGTAGCAGTAATTGTAAGTATACTGTGAGGCACGGTGAGGTCATACTGTATCGGTGGGAAAGGCAACAGTTCAATGTAGGCTATGGACTTTGGCGGCAGGCGAAGAAAGCCGGTGGAGCGTAAGCGGCAATGGGGTGCGTTAGAAGGTTCTCCTAGCATTGGCAACTCAAGGCGAATAGCATTGGAAGAGCAGTCAATAAGGGCAGAATGGGCGGAGAGAAAATCGAGACCGAGAATGAGGTCGTGGGGGCAATGAGCAATTACGATGAAGAGGATAAGGAGTGTGGCGGCCGGCGATGCTGACACGTGCCGTACACACGCCGATGTTAGGCACAGTGCCACCATACGCAACGCGGATGACGCGTGCCGACGCTGGGGGGAGGAGCTTGTTCAGTCGTCGTCGGAAGGCTGCACTCATAAAAGAAATATGTGTTCCTGCATCGATGAGTGCCGTGACAGGATAGCCGTCAACGTCAAGAAGGTCTCGGTTCGTGGGTAACGCGAGCAGAGCACTTGAGGGCAGGGTCGACAACGCAGCTTCACCTCGAGAAGCTGCAGTGCCTAGTTTTCCGGCTGGGTCCGGGAGGCGATTGTCGACGAAGAGAAGTGGCGGAGTTGGGGCGAACGAGACTGGTGGCGTCGAGGTGAGGGCGAGCGGCTGTTGCGAAGGTTCGGAGCAGGGGCATCAGCGGTATTGGGTTCATGGCGGGTGGCATAGGGTACAGGAGGTACAAAGGTGCGGGAATAAGTGGCGGCGTACGTCTGAGGAGGTAGTGGCCATCGGTTTCGGCAGTGACGGGCGACGTGGCCGATGCGACAGCACTGGAAGCAGATTAGCCTGTCATCATAGGTACGCCATTCTGACGGGTTGCGGCGAGATGGGGCAGAAAAGGACTGACGGGGACGAGGGGTACCGCTAGATAACTGGGGAACGCTGGGTCGAGACGTGGAACACACGGTGTTCAGACCCATGTTTTCAAATTCCTGTCTGACGACAGCCTGAATAATCGCAATGGTGGTTGCTGGCGGTTCAGGAGGCGTCGTGGAGAAGGCTGGCGAACAGGCGGCCTCGAGTTCGCGGCGAACAATAAGGGTTGACGTCGTCACATATGGTGGTCTGACGCGGTCGACACTCACATGTCGACGTAGCAGCTGTGTTGGGTAGCCGCGCAATGTGGTGTGAGATACGGCGGTTCTTAGCCTGTTGAAGGCGACGGCATTCTTTTATAATGACGTCTATAGTCAAGACGTCGACGAAAACAAGCAAATTGAAAGCGTCGTCGGCGATGCCTTTCAGCACATGTGCCACTTTATGTGCTTCGGACATATTCTCGTCAGCATTACGGTATAGAGCCAAGACGTCGAGGATGTAGGAAACGTATGGTCTGTAGATGACTGAACAGGAGATGCTAGAGCCTTTCTCGCGGCAGCCTTGCGCCCAATGGGGTCGCCGAACAGTTCCCGCAGCTTTTCTTTGGAACTGCCCCAACTGGTTATTTCGTCATCATGCGTTTGGTGCCACACGCGTGGGGTGCTGCCGAGATAAAAGATGACATTGGCGAGCATAATAGTTGGGTCCCACCTGTTATTAGCACTGGCGTGTTCACACAGCTTAATCCAATCGTCGACATCCTGTCCCTCCAGGCCAGAGAACACACTGGGTCATGATGTGGGACAACGGTGACGATTGAAGCCGTCGGAAAAGCCGAAGCCGTTGCAGAGGCGGGCTCGTCACCGGGAGGCATGGTGACAAGTTCGGTGTGCTGACCAATTCGGAGTTCCGTGGTGAGGACGGGGATCGCTGACCTCCACCAGAAATGTTACGTGTGGAAAGACACAGACGAAGGATGCTATTTACAGGCTATTTACACTGGAGCAAGGCAGCCAGGCTGACACTCGCTCATGCCAAGGGCACCGACCAACTTCTTCATCGTTCTCGCGGCGGCTCGTCTCTTGAGCATAGCTCCATGATATCCTAAGAATATTTCAGCGCACACATTGACATAACGCACCGGTGATGCTCCTACCTGCAGTCCTTACGATTATTATCGCCGACGGTGGCTGGCACTTTATTGGCATACATCCGCGTGACGTATTCCCCTCCCGTCCTGGCTTAGTGGCGGGCGCATCTGACAATTTGTTTGTGGCGGCAGCCTGGTCGCACTCGCTAAATCACGCTCCTTTGACAATTTTTCAGCCAACACATCTACAGAACGGACCGGTGACGCTCCTACCTGCAGTCCTTGCGATTATTATCACCAACCGTGGCTGGCGCTTTATCGGCATACATCCGGGTGACGTATTCCCCTTCCGTGTTGGCTTATTGGCGGGCGCTTCTGCAATTCTTCAGCAGCGGCATCCTTTTCGGACTTGCTAACTCAAGCATGTGAGGCGTCGCAAAGCTCATGAAGGACAGTGAAGCACAGATGGGCTGATACAACTAGGAGCTGATCAGGACCGTCGTAGTGCACGTTACGCCGAGATAAGGTACCGTCCTGCTGGGTACCTTATCTGACGGTACCTTAGATAAGGTATCGTCCGTAATATGGCCAAGAATTGCAATGCGGTATGAGCAAAAGCTCAGGTGAATTCAGGCGAAGTCAGGGACGTACGAGAGGCGATCATGTGTGTATTAAACGTAGGCGAAAACACAATTACGTCGTTTAAATAAAAGCACCTTGAATACCGCTTGAACCTATAAAGCACACAGTCTGCAATTCGCTCGATTGTGACTGGAGCGTTAACAGACTGAATGGCAGCAGCTTGAACTGGTAAAGCCTATCAGGTGTTACAAAAGCGTTCATAATGGTAACAGCACGAACAAAATAGTCATGGTGTGAAAGTATACAAGTTTCCTGAAACACACATATCAATAAATATAAGCGACACAGGCGATCACATTGTCAACCAAGGAACGCAGAACCAAGCTACGTGGATACAGGACATCTGTTACCGTATCGAGATGTCTAGGCAAAAAATTCCTTCTGAGAAAGCGAATGTGGGCAGCTTCCGTGAATAATCTGGCGGATACATCAGCATGCTTAAACAAAGTTGTTCTCTCTTTCAGTAAAGGCTTACACTTACTTTGTTAGCAACAGGCAGACACGTCGTTTAATCGTTCTTGTCCAAGGACGGTTCAAGGTCCCTAAGTCTTACAATAATACACCGGCCGGTTTTCCCTGGGTACATGCACTCGAACTTGAGTGCGAAAGAGTACATCACATTGCTAGTCAAGCCTACATGCTTATTACCATGATTCACTTGGCACGTTACATTAGAATGACGTTCTGCTCCACTAGCTCACCTTTCAGCCGCCGGACAAATGGCACAAGGAGCCGAAAAGACAACCTGCACCTCATAGCGACCTGCAACGTTATTGAGACCATGGGAAAAGCGATGCGCCTAGGGTAAAACTACACTGTTGTTCATCCTGATTTTTCCTTCGGCCTCCTGCCTGATCGAGCTTTTCACCCATTTATTCTATTTCTCAAAGCTGCCGTTATTACGCTACGCCGGTACCCAGCTTCTTCCAGCCTGACTGCGAATGCATCATAGACGTCGTTTTGTTCGGTCTGCTACCATACAACTGCATACAACTGCAACAACTGCAACAACTGCAACTACTGCAACTGCAACAACTGCAACTGCAACAACTGCAACTGCAACTGCAACATGCAACTGCAACATACAACTGCAACATGCATACCAACTCGCCCAACGTTCCACTTTAATATATTTACAAAAGCAGTTTTCTTTTCGACCGTGGTGTCAACAGCAATCTGGCAGTATACAGATCAAAGGTCGTAGAAGCGGCACAGCAAACACAATCGAGGACATCATCAATTCGCGGCAGCTGGTAAGTGTTTTTCTTGGTAATGTTTTCCAGGTGGCGATAGTCCCCACAAATGCGTCACGGTTTGTCCTTTATTCGAAAAACAATAGTGGACCCCCATTGTTTGGAGAATGGCTTGATAATGTCCTACCCAAGCATCTTCTGTATGACGCTTTGCTCAACCGCAGGCACATAATAGGGGCTTGGTGAACAGGGCTGGCGTCGCCTGTGCGTATGCGAAACGCAACAACAGAAGTGTGGCCCAAAGGTGCATTACTGTAATCGAAATTGTTTAGATTTTCGCCTATAATAAGTGTAAGGGCTTCAGTGTGCTCAGGCGGAAGGCCACTGGTGATCATACTGCGAAGTTTACGACTGCGATAAGTTGTCGGCGTCGGCTTCACCTTATCAGGAAATGTAGCATCCAGTGCAACAGCTTGCAACATCCATTGCTTATCGCCGCAACGCAACTCCTTTCGTCTACCAGTACACGACGTCGTCATCCCACCTCGATCATGCACCATTGTTACGGTAGCATGTGACACACCGTTTCATTGCGAGGGAGTTGCCAACCAAATAACCACGTTGTTGCTTACTCACGGTATCTCGGTCGCACGAGGAATCGTAAATGTCACCGACGGGCGCACTAACTTGTTACTAACCAATTTTAGCACAGAGCAACGGTACCTTCCAAAGGGCACGGCTGTAGCTTATTTTGATGGTGTTGCGGATGTTCGAGGCTGCTGTTCGCTACTCGAAGAAGCACCTACGCAAGGCCCAGCTTCTGCACTCGACGTCAGCATTGCTTTGTCGCAGCACAAACGAGAGCGCCTTTTCACAGTACTGTCGAAGTTGAATGACTGCTTTGCGTCGATGTCCAGCATCGGACGGACGCCTCTAACGAAGCATCGGATAATTACAGAGGATACGGCAAGACCAATTCACTAAAATATTTATCGTGTGGCTCTCAGAGAACGTGAAGCCATACAACATCAAGTGACAAAAATGCTGGAAGACGAAGTGATTCAGCCATCAACGAGTCCCTGGGCATCTCCTATAGTACTAGTTAAGAAAAAATACGGCAGCTTCCGTTTCTGCGTGGACTACCGAAAATTAAATCAAATGACAAAGAAAGACGTGTACTCCCTTCCCCGTATAGATCATTCACTCGACAGGCTTCGTCACGCGCGTTACTTCTCTTCAATGGACTTAAAAAGCGGATATTGGCAAATCGAGGTAGATCCGAGAGACTGTGAAAAAACTGCTTTTGTGACGTCAGACAGCTTATAAGAATTTATAGTCTTGCCTTTCTGCTTCTGCTCTGCCCCTGCTACATTCCAACGCCTCATGGACACTGTGCTTTCGGGTCTGAAGTGGAAAACCTGCTTACTGTACCTGGAAGACGCAATCGGGTTATCCGCAACTTCTGAAGAACACCTCCAACGGCTTGAAGCAGTTCTGCAGTCCATCCCGTCCGCCGGCCTCACCCTGAAGCCGGAGAAGTGCCACTTTGGCTTCGGGGAACTACAGTTTCTCGCTCCCGTCGTCAGCCACGTAGGTGTTCACCCAGATCCTGAGAACATTGCGGCCGTAGCACAGTTTCCAGTACCAACCGATAAAAAGGCTGTCAGGCGCTTTCTGGGCCTCTGTGCCTATTACCGCCGGCTTATTGCGTACTTTGCTCGCATTGCGTCGCCGTTAACTCGCCTGACGAGAGATGACGTTGCTTTTGTATGGGGCGACGAAGAGCAAGGGGCATTCACTGACTTGCGGGAACGTCTCCAGACACCTCTATTGCTTGCTCACTTTGACGAGACCGCTCCTACATTGCTCCACACTGATGCCAGCAATGTTGGCTTGGGAGCTGTTCTTGTGCAGTGGCAGGAGGGCACAGAAAGAGTACTTGCCTATGCAAGCAGAACACTCTCGCGCACAGAGGCCAATTACTCCACAACTGAGAAGGAATGCCTTGCCGTAGTATGGGCTGTTGTGAAATTTCGGCCATATTTGTATGGCCACCACTTCACAGTTATCAGCGACCACCATTCACTGTGTTGGTTGACAAACCTTAAAGACCCTTCGGGACGACTGGCGCTTTGGAGCCTATGGCTGCAAGAGTTTGACATGACTGTCAAGTACAAGTCGGCAAAACGACACACGGATGCTGACTGCCTGTCTCAATCGCCGATAGAGTCGTCTGCTCCACCCGAAGAAGACTCGGCATTTCTTTGTGTCCTGGACACATCCACCATCGCCGAACAACAACGGGACGACCCTGAGTTGCTTGAGCTCATCACTTACTCAGAGGGCAGATCTGCCAAACCGCCTAGGGTTTTCGCAAGAGGCCTGTTGTAATCTGATTTGCAGGCCAAAGTCCTCTACAAAAGAAACTATACTTCGACCGAGCTCCCCTATCTGCTCGTCCTTCCTGCAGCTCTTCGCACGGAAGTTCTTCAAGCCTGTCACAACGAGGTGACTTCTGGTCACTTAGGCTACACGAGAACGTTGGCCAGATTGAAGCAGAGGTACTACTGGCCGAGACTTAACACCACCGTGAAACATCACGTCCGCACTTGCCTCGACTGCCAGAGGCGCAAGTCGCCTCCGTCGAAACCAGCCGTCCTCCTGCAACCCGTCCAGGCTCCTCGAAGACCATTTGACCAAATCGGAATGGATATGTTGGGTCCACTTCCTACTTCTACTGCCGGGAATCGCTTTGTTATCGTAGCAACCGACTATCTCACACGTTACGCTGAAACAAAGGCAATCCAGAGAAGCACAACGGAAGAGGAGGCGCGCTTTTTTATTAAGCACATTGTGTTGCCACACGGCGCACAAACCGTCGTAATAACAGACCGAGGAACCGAATTCACTGCAGCGCTTTTACATCATGTTTTGCTGCTAAGTGGAACGGCGCATCGGAAATCAACCGCCTACCATCCACAAACCAGCGGATTAACAGAACGCCTAAACAAAACAATTGAAGACATGCTCTCCATGTACGTGGATGTTGAACATAAAATTGGGACGACATCCTACCGTATATCCCCTTTGCATATAACACGGCGAAACAAGACATGACGCGCATGACAACGTTCACCCTTGTTCATGGGCGGGATGTACAAACGATGTTGGATGCTATGCTTCCACATGACTTTGACGACACTGATATGGACGCCGTTGTGTTTACGCAATGCGCAGAAGAGGCTCGGCAACTCGCGCGCTTCGGATCTGCCGACAGCAAGACTACGACGCAGGGCGCTATGACCTTCACCATCGAATAGTAATCTATGACGTCGGCGACACAGTGTGGGTTTCGACTCCCATACGAAAACGAGGCCTCTCCGAGAAGCTGTTAAGGCGATACTTCGGACTATATCGAGTATTGCGCCGACTCAGTGACGTCACGTACGAGGTCGTCCCCGATAGTCCCAATTGTACGCGGCGCCGCACGCACCGTCCTGAATTTGTGCACGTTGTCCGCATGAAGCCGTATGTGAGCGAATAACTATGCGAGAGACCCTTAATTCCGCAAGTGACACTGCTGGTCAAGCATCGGGACGATGCTCTCATCATCATCATCATCATCATCATATTCATCATTCTAGTTACGCGCACTGCAGGGCAAAGGCCTCTCCCATACTTCTCCAACTACCCCAGTCATGTACTAATTGTAGCCATGTTGTCCCTGCAAACGTCTTAATGTCATCCGCCCACCTAACTTTCTGCCACCCCCTACTGCGCTTCCATTCCCTTGGAATCCAGTCCGTAACCCTTAATGACCATCGGTCATCTTCCCTCCTCATAACGTGTCCGGCCCAGGCCCAATTAAGATATCATTCAACTAAGATATCATTTACCCGAGTTTGTTCCCTCACCCAATCTGCTCTTTTCTTATCCCTTAACGCTACACCAATCATTCTTCGTTCCATAGTTCGTTGCGTCGTCCCCAATTTCAGCTGAACCCTTTTCGTAAGCCTCCAGCTTTCTGCCCCATACGTGAGTACTGGTAACACACAGCTGTTATACACTTTCCTCTTGAGGGATAGTGGTAACCTGCTGTTCATGATTTGAGAATGCCTGCCAAACGCACCCCAGCCAATTCTTATTCTTCTGGTTATTCATCCTCATGATCCGGATCCGTGGTCACTACGTGCCCTAAGTAGATGTATTCTCTTACCACTTGCAGTGCCTCGCTACCTATCGTAAACTGCTGTTCTCTTCCGAGACTGTTAAACATTACCTTAGCTTTCTGTAGATTAATTTTCAGACCCACCCTTCTGCTTTGCCTCTCCAGGTCAGTGAGCATGCATTGCAATTGGTCTCCTGAGTTACTAAGCGAGGCAATATCATCAGCGAATCGCAAGTTGCTAAGGTATTCTCCATAAACTTTTATCCTCAATTCTTCCCACGCCAGGTCTCTCAATACCTCCTGTAAAGATGCTGTGAATAGCATTGGAAAGATCATATCTCCCTGTCTGACGCCTTTCTTTATCGGGATTTTGTTGCTTTCTTTGTGGAGGACTACGGTGGCTGTGGAACCGCTATAGATATCTTCCAGTATCTTTACATATGGCTCATCTACACCCTGATTCCGTAGCGTCTTCATGACCGCTGAGGTTTCGACTGAATCAAATGCTTTCTCTTAATCAATGAAGGCTATATATAAGGGTTGGTCATATTCCGCACAATTCTTTTTCACCTGATTGATAGTGTGAATATGGTCTATTGTTGAGTAGCCTTTACGGAATCCTGCCTGGTTCTTTGGTTGACAGAAGTCTAATGTATTCCGGATTCTATTTGCGATTACCTTAGTAAATACTTTGTAGGCAATGGACAGTAAGCTGATCGGTCTATAATTTTTCAAGTCTTTGGCGTCCCCTTTCTTATGGATTAGTATTATGTTAGCGTTCTTCCAAGATTCCGGTAAGTTCAAGGTCGTGAGGCATTGTGTATATAGGGCGGCCAATCTTTCTAGGACAGTGTTCCCAGCATCGTTAAACAAATCTGCTGCTACCTGATCCTCCCCAGCTGTCTTCCCCCTTTGCATTGCTCCCAAGGCGTTCTTTACCTCTTCCGGCGTTACTTGTGGGATTTCAAGTTCCTCTAGACTATTCTCTCTCACCTTATCGTCGTCGGTGTTACTGGTGCTGTATAAATCTCTATAAAAATCTTCAGCCACTTCAACTATCTCATCCATATTAGTAACGATATTGCCGGCTTTATCACTTAACGCACACATCTGATTCTTGCCCATTCCTAGTTTATTCTTCACTGATTTTAGGCTTCCTCCGTTCCTGAGAGCCTGCTCAATTTTATCCATAATATAGTTCCTTATGCCCGCTGTCTTACGCTTGTTGATTAAGTTAGAAAGTTCTGCGAGTTCTATTCTAGCTCTAGGGTTAGAGGCTTTCATAAATTGGCGTTTCTTGATCACATCTTTCGTCTCCTGTGATAGCTTACTGGTTTCCTGTTTAACGGCGTTACCACCTACTTCTATTGCGCACTCCTTAATGATGCCCATAAGACTATCGTTCATTGCTTCAACACTATGGTCCTCTTCCTGGGTTAAAGCCGAATACCTGTTCTGTAGCTTGATCCGGAATTCCTCTAGTTTCCCTCTTACCGCTAACTCATTGATTGGCTTCTTATGTACAACTTTCTTCCGTTCCCTCCTCCAGTCAAGGCTAATTCAAGTTCTTACCATCCTATGGTCACTGCAGCGGACCTTGCCGAGCACGTCTACATCTTGTATGATGCTAGGGTTATCACAGAGTGTAAAGTCGATTTCATTTCTAGTCTCACCATTCGGGCTCCTGCACGTCCACTTTCGGCTAACCCGCTTGCGGAAAAAGGTATTCATTATCCGCATATTATTCTGTTCTGCGAACTCTACTAATAACTCTCCTCTGCTATTCCTGGAGCCTATGCCATATTCCCCCACTGACTTATCTCCAGCCTGCTTCTTGCCTACCCTGGCATTGAAGTCGCCCATCAGTATAGTGTATTTTGTTTTGACTTTACCCATCGCCGATTCCACGTCTTCATAAAAGCTTTCGACTCCCTGGTCATCATGACTGGATGTAGGGGCGTAGATTTGTATTAGCTTCAATTTGTACCTCTTATTAAGTTTCACAACAAGACCTGCCACCCTCTCGCTAATGCTATGGAATTCCTGTATGTTACCAGCTATTTCCTTATTAATCAGGAATCCGACTCCTAGTTCTTGTCTCTCCGCTAAGCCCCGGTAGCACAGTACGTGCCCGATTTTTAGCACTGTATATGCTTCTTTTGTCGTCCTAACCTCACTGAGCCCTATTATATCCCATTTACTACCGTCTAATTCCTCCAATAACTCTGCTAGACTCACCTCACTAGATAACGTCCTAAGGTTAAACGTTGCCAGGTTCAGGTTCCGATGGCTGCCTGTCCGGAGCCAGGTATTCTTAGCACCCTCTGCTGCGTAACAGATCTGACCGCCACCGCGGTCAGTTGCTTCGCGGCTGCTGGAGACTGAGGGCCGGGGTTTGATTGTTGTTTTCCTATAGGAGGTTGTGGCCATGTACTGCTCCAGGGGAGCGAATCCTGCTCTGGTGAGAGAGTGCGTTACCCGTTCTGGTCACCGGAATCAGGCCTTACTTCAGGCCTGTTTGTGCAATTTTTCAACACAAGGTTTTTTTTTATTTTCCGGTGGAGAATTGTGCGGCACCGGGATTTGAATCACGGTCCTCTTACACGGGAGGCGGATACCCTACCGTTCCTGCAGGAGTTAAATTAAAAATTAAATAATGGGGTTTTACGTGAAAAAACCACTTTCTGATCATGAGCCACGCCGTAGAAGAGGACTCCGGAAATTTCGACCACCTGGGGTTCTTTAACGTGTACCTAACTCTAAGTACACGGGTGTATTCGCATTTCGCCCCTATCGAAATGCGGCCGCCGTGGCCGGGATCCGATCCCGCGACCTCGGGCTCAACAGTCGTGCTCTGAGTAACCACGGCGGATCCCAGAGGTGTTGTACGCCTCATTTAACCTGCAGTGGTGCCTTATTT
Source organism: Dermacentor andersoni (assembly GCF_023375885.2). NCBI lineage: Eukaryota > Metazoa > Arthropoda > Arachnida > Ixodida > Ixodidae > Dermacentor > Dermacentor andersoni. The sequence goes on along the minus strand of NW_027314752.1, from coordinate 23,606,384 downwards.
GATCAGTCAACGTGGACCAACCTGAGCTCGGTTATACCGCACGAATGGCACTCGGCTAGAGAACCTGGATTTATGGCCTGCACATGTGTGGCCATACATAATTGAGCATATATATCTTTTTTTTTAAGAGGGTTCCCGTATAATGATAAAATAAAAGAAAGTACATTAAAAAGAAAAAAAAAAGAAAAAAAGGAACATAACAGGTGATTGAACCGTGGTAGAGAAACGGAAGACGATATAAGCGTGCGTGGCCATCATACGCCAACGACAAACTGCCTTAAAATATTTAGACTTGAGGGAAACCTTCGTTAACAAACGATAGCACGGCAATCAGCACTCGAATATAATTATAACCCTTATAATAATTGCAAAAATTCATCTCATCTATGGGATCTAATGCGTGTGCTGTTGCTTTGTCTCTGCGTGTATTAGTTAAAAGAGCCAGTTTAAGGGAGGAGAAGAAGGAAGGATGGGAAAATCTCTGGAGAAAAACTGGAGCGCCGTGGTTTTAATGCGCACCCGTGGTAGTGAAACGGAAGACGATATAAGCGTACGTGGCCAAGATACGCACACGACAAACTGCCCTAAAATATTTAGACTTGAGGGAAAGCTTCGTTAACAAAGTATAACACCGCAATCAGCGGTCGAATAAGACGAGAGAAATTATTGAGACGTGGAAAATTCCCTTGAAATAAATGGTTTGCGAGGCAAATGCTTGTAAGTATTGAACCTCTCAAAAGATGAGGGGGAAAATGCGCTCACCGAGAGGGCATCGTCCGCACGAGACCACCACCAGGCACCTTACTGAGACGTGGAGTGCTCTGCGGCCGGAACAAAGCCTGCCTTCTCCGCTGGCCAAGAGGAGAAAACGTGCTTTCCGATTACGCGTGCGTCTATTCTTCTATGCAGACGACAACGAAGATGGGGACATTAACGGATTTCGTCTAGTGGGTCAGTGAGATTCGGCTAGGACGAAGAAGACGTGTCTCTGGCCTGTTTGTTATTCGAACAAGTTGTCCTGCGGCGCTTGAACGTCTCCCTGTCTACAGTCCGCGTTGTACTGCGACAATATAAATGAAAGTCATTTGCGGCAGAAAGGTGGACTGCGTGAAACTCAGGTGGATGTACTCGCTTGATGAAGCTGAAATTCACCTTGGGAGGTGGGTTCTGTTAACCATAATAGAGCTGTGTAGACTGCAGCGACACCGTATGTGAGCAAAATATCAGTAAGAGCCGTCATGTAATAGTTGCCATCTGGGACAGCTGCCGAACATGACAATTCGAGATACATTACGATTTTGGAAGGTACGCGAGTAGAGTATCTGCAGTGTAAGAGAGTCGGAGGAGGTTGGTCACAGAGCAGAATTGGCAGAAAAAACATCAACTCGAAGTATGAAGCCACGAGGGCGCTGCGCAAGGAGCGCAAAAATAACAACCACAGGGTCACTACCGACGGTAATTTAAACTCTTGAAATCCCTACAACAGCCACCGTCTTGCAGTCAGTGACACGTACGATTGAGGTCGCGGGAGGTGTAAGGACTTGTTGGTTTCCTGAGGAAAACTGGCACTCATGGCAGGCACGTGCACCCCAGTAACAACCGTAACTTGTGAGAGGGACGCCTTCGACGTAGGCTTTACGTGGTCTGGCGTGCACGTAAGGGCAACAGAGGGTTTCGGGTCAAGGTCGACCATGCAGCTTCACCTCCAGGAGCTGCGCAGTCTAGTTTTCCGGCGAAACGCGACGGCTTAAGGACGATGAAGCAGAGCGGTGGCAAGTCGGTGAATGACATGGACGCCGATGCGGCGGATGCGACTGGGTTAGCGAGTACTTTCTTCAGGGACACTGGGTGCAGATGATTTGATGCGGGGCGAATAGCGGCATCTGGTACGCAAGGGACAAGAGTAAGTGGAAAATGGACTACGGGACTGAAAGCGCCTCTGACTACGGTGATAGCAAGCAATGAGTCCAGCTCGGGTGCAGCGAAAACAGATAAATTTATCATCAGCTGTTGGCTTTCGCGGCAGGTTGCAAGAACGGTGAAGTGCGCACGGTGCACGACAAAGCCTACCCGAGAAGGCTAGGGCGGCGTCAGGAGTGTTCATGGTACAGGCGGTACAGAAGAGGCAAAGGTTCATACATTTCTGTCGAACAACGGCCTGCACCATTGAAACAGCCGGCTTTGAGGTGTCGTAAAACATGGGTTAATAAAAAACCGGATAAGCGGCCTAAAATTCTGGGTGCACGGTGCGCGTCACGACATCTGCTGCGGGTGGCTGACGAGGACAGTTGGAGCAGCATTCGGTAGACACACGAACTGAGGTGAAATTCGGAGGCACTTCCCTTCCTCTATGTGACGGCACTATTTGAGAACATAGTAGAACCACAGTGAAAATAGTAGAAAAACATAGTACAAGAACTCCGCCATTGAAACTCCTCCCTGCTCTCACCCCCGTGCCTCGCGCGAGATAGAAGAGGCCACACTTCCACCTCGCCATCCTCAATCGCGCACGCGAACTTGAGTCGCGTTGGCCTGCTCAACGTCGCGCGCGTTCTTTCGCACATGCAGCATACGGCGCGCGGTGACGATGTTGTCGCTGTTGGACTTTATACAGAACTTCACGGCTATGCCGAAGGCATAAATGCGTGAATTTAATTGATATCGCAATAAAATAAACACAGTTGTTTGTAGTGTACTTTTTAAGGCACCCGTATATTCTGCAAAAAGAGCAGACAGGAGGGGTACACGATTCATTTTTACTTGTAGCAAACATGGACGTCAAGGTTGTAGTTGCTGTTATTTTGATCAAAAAGCTATGCTTGCTTTGTCTACCATGCTTGCCTTGTCATTCTGTGGACTCAGAAGGATAATTATGAAGAATGAAATGTAATTATATAAAAACATCCAACATGGACGCCTTGTCCTGTCGTCTTTCTTGTCTCTGTCGTTTTGCGCTAAACAAAGATATTCATGTTTACCGCATTTGTTGCCACGATTATGGGGTATTTTTCGTAAGGCAATGCAATAATTGAAAGGCGCCTCCCGAGTAGTCGTTGCTGCGGAGCTCGTCAAAGTTTCGGCAAAGCTCGATGACCCTGAGTAACTGTAAAACCTGAGTTCTTCTAAAGCTTTGTGACCCTGAGTTTTTGTAAAATAGCATCTATAAGGCATAGTCGAAAATCTCCTTCATAATGTGGCTTGTGCTGCCCGCCTACATCATCGCGGGATTGGCTCGCTTACACAGGTCGACAGTATCCTATACATCAAGTTAGTAAGTTGGGCCAGTTGGTTAGAACTCGTCGTTAGGCTCATAACAGCTCAAAACATAGCTGGTGAACGTTTCGCCAAGTTGCTGGGAACAGCTTCAGAGACGTTCTGCGCGAATTTCCCGCACGCCAGAAGGGTCAAGCACTTCTGATAAGCTTGGCTTCAAGCCGGCCCATGTGTGAGGATTTTCTTTGTGGTTTCTAGACCATACATTGCCCACCATCATTAAATTTTGACGTTGGTGAGCGAAGTGTTATATCCCAAGTATTGTGGGCGCTCGCACATTCATATGATTAAATGCAATATACGACGTCATTGTCGTCGGTACCGCTCAGTATCGCTCGACACAGAGCACCCGTGCAATCCAGCGCTGGCGAAGCCAGTGGGCATAGCAGCGGCAGCACGTTTTCACAAAACCAGTCTAGACTCTCGAAACACGAGCACTGCTCCCAGCGGGGACATTGTGATGCAGCTGCAGTAGGAGGCAATCGTTTAATGCAGTAATACTAGTACAGTTTAAACATAAAATCATAACAATTCTACTCGATTACGACTTCACCTTCTTATTTTCGTAGATTGCTTTCTTTCCAAGGCATTCTTAGGTTGTAAAAGTTGTCTGAGTTTATTTTCAACACAATCAATATACATTGCTTTGACACATCAGTCTTCAAATCTCGCCATTCAGGGGCTCGAACATCATCAAAACTTGGAATCCCCTTGGTTACGCATCCTACCGCATGTAGCACATCGTTCGCAAGCTGCTCTTACGTGATAAACTATAAATCACTTTATCACTTTGTGACATTTAAGGTGTACTTTCCTGTGTATAGAAAGAACGCCCTTTCATTATAGGGAAAATAAATATACACAAAACAAAACACGTACACAATGGATGTCTTAAGCTGCCATAACATTTTTCTCGAAAGCGTGCAAGACAAGGCATTGCACCTATTGCCTAAAAGCCATACGTGCACGCCCTGCTAGTTGCTGCATCTTGCCATGCCAATGAGTATTCGCTATGCTAAGCAAGCAACATGCAGAAAGGTGCATTGTTTACACGACCTCCGTACTTCGATTCCCTTTATATATAAAGGATCGAACCTTGTTCTACTAGACAGTAATGCCGGTGTCAGTTGTATTCGTCCTTCTCCAGAGCAATTATTTTCCTCTTGTATACGAGGAATGGTTCTTCCCTCCGTAAAAGCAAATGACCGACCTAAAGAAATCACTGTCATACCTTTGCGGAAACCTGGAGGTTGCTTTTGTAATTTGTGTGCCCCTATACCAGCATTTTGTTGAAATTTTGTTTGGTAAAAAGAGGTATTAGATTAGAGCTCCAAACCCCCTGAAGGATGCAAAGTGGTCTACAGTCTAAGATCTATGATTTTGATGTTCACAAGCGAAAACAAGCATCTATTGACGGTGGTCATTTCAGTGACGCATACCTATTCCTAATATTCACTGTAGTGTACGTACATTATAGGAGTATTGAGTTACTTCAGTGTGGTAGTTTATAAGTTACAAGATACAAGATACTGCTTACTGCATCGTACACTCTTTAACCATAGTTGGATATAACCTGCTGAATAACGCTCATTTTATTATTTTTGCTTCATTTTCTTTGTTCAAGCAGTACTTCTCGTGGTTCTATGAAGTTATGCATTTAAATACCTATCCTAGTAAACGTGTATCCATGGCGTGCCATTGGCAATGTCTATCCATCTACTTTGAGCTGCACGACATTCAATACTACGCAATACTCTAAGAAAATGGCGTACATCAGGAAGAAAAGCTCAGTGCATTTTTACAAACTTTTTGCATTAGTAAAAATGTGAATATGTATATTCTGTGCATTTTTCAAAGCGTTCGTTTTTAGAACGTTCTATAAAAATGCTATTCTTCAACCGCACACGCAATCTGCTCCACGATTCCTATAACTAGTAAGTTTTAGGCTCCTGAGTTTGCGAGCGTGATTGTTTTACAAAATGACGGCAAAAGAAAAGATAGTGGTCCTCACTGTGAGCGCACGCTGCAGTAAAAAAAAATTAGAACAGGAGGAAAATAATTATTAAGTCTGCCACCTTGTTTATTGCGTACAAACTCAATTGAATACTGTCAGGCTTTAGAACCCGCAAGCTCGTGCGCTCAAGCACAAGCCATGCCCACTGAGCAATCAGGCTGACAGGCAGATAATTCCAAGCAAGTCATGACATTATTTTGCGACCCTGCACCTAAATTTGAAAGTTTTGAGCCGCGTACTGTTGGCTGTTACCATTTATACTGGTTCATTCATCTTTCATTGAAACACATCTACCACGCAAATTAAAAATCTAATCCAGGAATCAGTGGCAGCTTAGTTCTGAATTCAGAAATACTAGTGCTGAAATGGCACAGTGCCGTATTATATACAGTTTGGATCTAAGAGCGAAATAAAGACAACGATAGGATGTCAGGCCTGCCTTATTGCGCAGCTGAAACAGTGGCTGGGAGGCTTTTAGGCGGCGTTCCTATATCTGAAGCAATGGTGAGTGCATATGACGCGAAAGTTCAACACAGCTCCAGCCACATGGCGCACGCATGTTTATACACATATTTATTGGCAACCAGACGCGCCAGACACGTGATAATGCCGTGAGCCATTGTGGTGTAACTAAGCGGTGACGGTAGTCTATGATAACTTTCGAAAGAGCCCGAAAAACACCGTCGCCTGTTGACGATAACTGAAGTAGGCAGCAAAATTCGTTCAACCATTAGCGTCTTATTACTATTACTGTGCCCAGGCTGCCAGTCGCATTGTCTACAAACATACTATGTGATAAAACAAATGATACCTAATTAATAATTAGGTTTCACTGCTGCTTAAGGTGGCTGTGTCGCCCAATGTGCCTGTACGTGTTTTCGCGTCACAGCGGGCTGTTACATGAGCACACACACACACAAAACAACAGCAAGTAGGTGAGCCACAACTTACGGAATCTTTGTCAGTACAGTAGAAACCATATGGCAGTGTCGGGGATTTTTCGGCCAAGCAGAGTCGGAGATCGCTGTGGTAAGTGGTATTTTCCAACTAGCCAAGTGGCAGGATAAAGAGAACAAATGCGCGGTAGCTATATAAAAATGCAACGTTTCGTAGTATATATACCCTACCAAATTTCGTACGTGCATGCGGAAAAGCAGTTTTCACTTTATTTTAAGTAAGGTTAACAGTACAATCACGGTGGTGATCAGCAATCTAGGCAAACAAAGACAAAAGAAGGTAATGAAGCCACAGCATTGTTTATCATGCCCTTTCTATCGTAAAGCAGTAGGGTTTTTTACGGGGGAGCAAGTACTTAAATCAAACATCATAAACCGACAAAGATGTTAAACAGTGACGCAGGCATGAGGAAACACGTGCCGGGAAGAATTCAAAACGTAACCTCACCCAGAGACACCGTGCAAACTTTCCTATCTAGAGCACGTCAGATGTGAACGTTGCCTACAGGAAAGGATCACAGAAGGCATGTTCGCACGTATGTGACTAGAGCGCACAATATCCTCCGCATTCAATATTTTTCACTCTAACGGCTCCGTACTTAGTGCAACGGTCCGCGGTGTTCAAGTGCGTGCTTGCCATTGCAGTCCCGCGCATGAATGCGAAGATTTACAGACAGTTCTCTTATTACTGCAACTATTCCCACGACTCCTACCGTTAAGACAAACTTCTGTGTCCTATCGTTTAGATATACCACGTACCACACCACAAAAGAATTGCGTGTGCTACGCCAGTCACCTAAGGCTCAAATGTTTCCGTGTGATCCACATTGCAGCCGTTTCCCTTGTTCTACAATATGGCAGATCTGCACAGGCTTGGTATTATTTTCAGGGCCAGAAACGTAAACCGTATCCCAATATATTTTTGATTATTTTAGTTAGTATGTGCGAGCCCTCACGAACGCAGGGTAGAAGAGCAACTTTTTCTTATCCCCACATTTTCACCAGGACTCGCAGTGCTCTCTACGACTATGTTGCTTTATAACCCTCAGCAGACCCTCAGCAGCACACAAGGCAATGTGCTCAGAGAAAACGACATTATTTTGCACGAGCAATTGTGTTGAAAATGTGTCATTCCCCACGTGGTGCCAAAAACTGCACATATAATCCTGCAGTACTAACAGCCTAACCGTTCTCTCCACCAGCTTGGAGTGCTCCTAAATGAAATGTAGCAATGGTTTCTGACGACGAAGCTTCCACTACCAGCAAACGTGCCGTCCCGTCAGGAACAACGCCACGTGAATGAACCTGATGGCATCACCATCAGGAAGCTCGTGCGTAACCTCAAGACATAAAAGGTCGTTCCCAAAACTCATTTTGGAGACAGCGCTGTCATCTTTTTACATTCTGGGTTTCCTGTTTTCTGGGTATTGCGTTGGTAAGGGGCCTTGAACGGATTTGGCACGAAATAATGAAAATACAATAAAGACAAGTAGGTATATCTCCAAAATACTTTCCTATTTCAGAAATTACCTAATCTGTTGAGCAGAGGCGGAGTAATTGGCAATTAGTCTGGCCGTTTGCAGCACTTCTGCTCCTTCTTCAATTTCTTGCACTGCGATGGATAGGGCGGAGTGGGGTGTGGCCACAAAGCTGCGCCTAGTGAGCGTCACTGCGTTGCACTAATCAACTTTAAATTGGGCTGTTGACGTAAACGTGACTGATTCCAACACTTCATTCTCGATAGGAAAACGCGGTTCTGTTCGGCGAGCGACATTGCGCTCGGCCAGTGGAGTTGTTGCAGCACTCCACGGTGGTTGAAGCATCTACGCTGAGTAGCAGAGCGCAGATACATGCAAATGCAGTGCGTATGCACTGCGTTTTAATTTTTGGAGCAGGTCCTTGCTTGACTGCCCGCACACTCTCATTTTATCACGTTGTAGTGACGTTCAATACCACAGTGGAAAAAACTGAATCACAGAAGTAACTCACTTTTTCGCGAATATGTGCAGAGAAAAACATGTTACACTCAAAGTACACGGACCGCAGTCGGCGGTTGCGGAAATCTTGTGTGCGGGTCAACCGTGTAGACTTTCATACATAACCAACCAAACTTCCAGCGTCCGGGTTGTCTTGTGGTGGAGCATCAATATGAGCGCGGCAGAGGCTGTAGGCTCAGAATGTTTTCGTCCGCACTTCTATATCATGGTGGCACCGCATTTTTGCAACCAGAGGCTCTACCATGCTTGACTTCCTGAATGGTTCCTCATATTGACTAGCCTACACACTACCTGATGGTCGCTTGGGACATTGAACGACCTGCCAGATTGTTTATAGGCCTAATTTTACGGCCGCGCAAATTATGTCAGGCATTCCTTTTCCGTACTTGAATAATTTGGGGCCCTAAAACGTAAAACTATCCCAATGTGTCTTTATTCGAATCTCCGGACGTCAGATTTGCGTAGCCGCCGACGCAAGTATTGGGCGGTCACCAGCAGGTTTGTCTGAACAGACCAATCAAACGCTGTCCTCGTTCATAGGAAGTCACTTTTGTTTGCTTGAAAAACGAATAACATTGCCTACACTGAGCGGCTTCTCTTATCTAATTGGTTGACAAGAGGCGAGGAGCACGCTCAAGTGGAGAGGGATTCGACGGGGCCGAGCCACTGCACTGAAAATCGATAACCGGATGAAGAGGTTGACGATGGCGTTTGCTGCGATTGGTTCACTTTCCCTTACTTAGCTTGCGGTTTCTCGTCAACAATCGCGGCGACATGCAACGGCAGCTTAATAATGACGCTAAAACGGATCTTCAGCAAAGAAGAGTTGGCAGAGCGAGGTCTTATACCTGCCGAAAGTGCTTAAAAAGGGTTCACGGCCACGCAAAAAGTTTTATTGTACAAAAATATACCCATGCTCTCCGGCAGGTGCGAGTAGCCAGTGCCTGAGCGATCGGTGGCAGTCATCTTACATTCCTTTCGGAACGGGGCAACCTTCGGGCATTCAAAAGAAAATTCTGTTTTGTTCGGTATATTAATGCTTCTTTAACACGTACCCGTCACTTTGACGCAGTGGGTTTTTGCTGTTTTGTGGCGTCGCATGACAGGCAGGTGAATTTGGTGCAGCCCGAAAACTTTTTACCAATAGCCGAGGCCTAATAACTAAAAGGCGTCGAATCCGAAATAACTATATTTCTTTTGTTCAGTCAAATCATGCATTATAAGCGTGTGCACGTCATATCAAATGGGGAGCTATTGCAGTTTTCGCGTCGCCGCATGCTGTACAGGTGAAGCGGGGATGGTCCAAAAAACTTTTTACTCCAGTATTTCTCCAGTATTTCTGACGACATGAAATACTCTAGTATTTCTGACGACATGAGCTAACTACAGCTTTCTTCGTAAGCGTAGTGGCATTTCTGCGGCTTCAGCAGGAGGCCAGATGACTTGATTACATTTAGTACTGTCACAATGCGCGAAGCGTGATTGTCGAAATTTGAGGCAGAGACGTCGACGGCATGAAGGTATACTAAATAGGTCTGCAATTTCAAGCCAGTAAATATCATGTACATCACACGTTGGAAAGCTGTGTGTGCCCAGAAAACACCAAACGAAATGACCTTGAACTTACAGCAATTCCCACCGGATTAAAAGAATTCCGCGGTTTGATCAAATTGCATAAACAGGCCTGGAGTGCGGCCTGATCCCAGTGACCAGAACGGGTAGCGTACTTCCTCACCAGACCAGGATTGGCCACCCGGGTGCGTTAGTCGGCCACAACCTCCTATATCTACACAACAATCGACCCACGGCCCTCAGTACCCCGCAGCTGACCACGGCGGCGGTCAGACCTGTGACGCAGCAGGGGGTGCTAAGAATCCTTTGTTCCGGACAGGTCGCCATTGGGATCTGAACCTGGCAACGTTTAACGCTAGAACGTTGTCTAGTGAGGCGAGTCTATCAGTGCCATTGAAGGAATTAGAGGTCAGTGAATTGGATAAAATAGGGCTCAGTGCAGTTAGGAGGACGAAAGAAGCATATATAGTGCAGAAAAGTGGGCACGTCCTGTGCTACCGGGGCTTAGCGGAGAGACGAGAACCAGGAGTCGGATTCCTGATTAATAAGGATATACCTGGTAACATACACGAATTCTATAGCATTAACTAGAGGGTGGCAGGTCTTGTAGTGAAACATAATAAGAGGTACAAATTGAAGGTCGTACATGTCTATGCCCCTACATCCAGTCATGATGACCAGGAAGTCGAAAGCTTCTATGAAGACGAGGAATCGGCGGTGAGTAAAGTCACAACAAAATACACTATACTGATGGGCGACTTCAATGCCAGGGTAGGCAAGAAGCAGGCTGGAGACGAGTCAGTGGGGGAATGTGGCACATAGGCTCTAGGAATAGCAGGGGAAAATTATTAGTAGAGTTTGGAGAACAGAATAATATGCGGATAATGAATACATTCTTTCGCAAGCGGGATAGCCGAAAATGGACGTGGACGAGCCCGAATGGCGAGACCCGAAATGAAATAGACTTTACACTCTGTGATAACCCTAGCATCATACAAGATGTGGATGTGCTTGGCAAGGTGCGCTGCAGTGACCACAGGATGGTAAGCACTCGAATTAGCCTAGACTTGAGGAGACAACGGAAGAAACTGGTACATAAGACGCCGATGAACGAGTTAGTGGTAAGAGGGAAAATAGAGGAATTCCGGATCAAGCTACAGAACAGGTATTTTGCCTTAACTCAGGAAGAGGACCTAAGTGTTGAAGATATGAACGACAACCTTATGGGATCTATAAGGAATGTGCAAAAGAATTTGGTGGTAACTCCGGCAGACAGGATACCAGTAAGCTATCGCAGGAGACGAAACATCTGATGAAGAAACGCCAATGTATGAAAGCCTCTAAGCCTACATCAAGAATGGAACAGGCAGAACTTTACAAGTTAATCAACAAGCGTAAGACAGCTTAGATAAGGAAATATATTATGGATAGCATTGAACATGCTCTCAGGAACGGAGCAAGCCTAAAAGCAGTAAAGAAGAAACTAGGAATAGGCAAGAATCAGATGTATTCCTTAAGAGACAGAGCCGGCAATATCATTACTAATATGAATGAAATCGTTCAGGTGGCTGTAGAGATATATAGAGATATATACATACCTGTACACCCGCGGCAATAATGGAAGAGAGAATAGTCTAGAGGAATTTGAAATTCAACATGTAACGCCGGAAGAAGTAAAGAAAGCCTTGGGAGCAATGCAAAGGGCGAAGTCAGCTGGGGAGGATCAGGTAACAGCAGAATTGTTGAAGGACGGTGCGCAGATTGTTCTAGAAAAACCGGCCACCCTGTATACGCATTGCCTCATTATTTCGAGCGTGCCGGAATCTTGGAAAAAGACTAAGATAATCCTAGTCCGTAAGAAAGGGGACGCGAAAGACGAAAAATTATAGACCGATCAGCTTACTGTCCGTTGCCTACAAAGTATTTACTAAGGTAATTGCAAATAGAATCAGTACCACCTTAGACTTCCGTCAACCAAAGGACCATGCAGTATTTCGTAAAGGTTACTCAACAATAGACCATATTAACACTATCAATCAGGTGATAGAGAAAAGTGCGGAATATAACCAACCCTTAAATATAGTTGAAGAAAACAACCAGTCAAAAACACAAGGGGCAAGAAGAGAAGTTCACAACACGACGACTGGACTATAAACTGAGCTTTATTAGAATCGGTGTAGTCCCAGCAACGCCCGCAGAGCATGCACAACGACATCATCGATAATATCAGAGCATGAAAAGTCAAGGATCGCTTTTATCGTGATGGACCTAGAAATGCAAATTCTGTTTCAAGTAAGCGCACTGAGGTCGTAATAACGCAGTGGTCACCTAATAAACTGATGTAGTACGCTTCCAGGCTTTCTCGCTCTTCTTTGCCTTTGTCCCTACCAAGAATCGTTACATTGCTTAACAAAGGATAACAACCACATTCATTGTAATGGCGAGGCAAGTTTGCACAGTTATCTGATACCAGAGAGCAGTGGTGCTCACGCAGGCGGTGATTATTACATTGACCGGTTTGGCCTATGTGAAATCTTTCGCATGTGAGAGGGAACTTATAGACAACCCCTGCAGCACAAGCCGTAAAACGGTTTTCATGCTGTGTTGTGCAAACGTGGTTCCTTGCACTGCCTCGAGAAATGCGCGAGCACAGACCCGAAAGCTTACAAGGGGAAGAAAATAGCTTTCATTGATTACGAGAAAGCGTTTTATTCAGTCAAAACCCCAGAAGTCATGGATGCGTTGCGGTATCAAGGTGTAGACGAGGCGTGTGTAAAAATACTGAAATATATCTATAGCGGCTCCACAGCCACCGAAGTCCTCCATAAAGAAAGCCACAAAGTCCCAATACAGAAAGGCGTCAGGCAGGGAGACAGCGGCTTTACAGGAGGTATTCAGAGACCTAGATTGGGAAGAATTGGGGATAAGAGCTAACGGAGCATACCTTAGTAACATGCAATTCGCTGATGATATTGACTTCCTTAGCTACTCAGGGCACCAACTGCAATGCATGCTCACTGATCTGGAGAGGCAAAAAGAATGGTGGGTCTTAAAAGTAATCTGCAAAAAACTAAAATAATGTTTAACAGTCTCTGACGAGAACAGCAGTTTACGATAGGTAGCGAGGCACTAAAAGTGGTAACGGAATACATTTACTTAGGACTGGTAGTGACGGCGGATACGGATCATGAGACTGAAATAATCAGAAAAATAAGAATGGGCTGGGGTGCGTTTGGCAGGCATTCTGAGATCATAAATAGCAGGCTGTCATTATCCCTCAAGAGAAAAGTGTTAACAGCTGTGTCTTGCCAGTACACACGTGTAGGGGAGAAACCTGTAGGCTTACGAAAAGGGTTCTACTTAAATTGAGGACGACGCAACGCGCTATGGAAAGAAGAATGAAGGGTGAAACGTTAAGGGAAAAGAAAAGAGCAGATTGGGCGAGAGAACAAACACGAGTTAATGACATCTTAGTTGAAATCAACAAAAAGTGGGCATGGGCAGGACATGTAATGAGGAGGGAAGATAATCGATGGTCATTAAGGGTTACGGACTAGATTCCAAGGGAAACGAAGTGCAGCAGGGGACGGCAGAAAGTTAGGTGGGCGGATAAGTATACGTTTGCAGGGACAACATGGGCACAATTAGTACATGACCGGGCAGTTTAAGAAATATCTGGGAGAGGCCTTTGCCCTGCAGTGGGTGTAACCAGGCTGATGATGATGATGATGATGATGATGATGATGATGATGATGATGACGACTACAGGAGACGCCTCCGGGCTTCTCGACGGCTCGATGATATCGGAGCGCAGCATTTTCTCGACTTGTTCTTTCATAGCTTCACGTTTTCACGCCGACACTCTGTAAGGTCGATGGCGCCGTCGTCGAACGCACTCTTCGGTTATTCTGCGATGCTTAGGTGTCAGACTTTGATGAATCCTTCACGACGGCGAGGAGCAACTCTTGTATTGCTTATACAGACATTTGTACTGTGCTTGGTTGTGCCTTGGAAGACTTGCATTATTATCGAAGTCTGGTTCGGTTACAAAGGTTCCACTGAATGCAAGAAGACTAACGTATTGCTGATGGCTGTTACTTCTTCAATGAAGGCAATGTTCGTGCTTTCAGGTGCTTTTTTCTCAGCATTATTTTAGCTTTTTTTAGCTTTAGTTTCTCAGCATTTCTTTAGATGTTCTTCTGTGCAGAAGAGCGATTTCTCTTGTGATGCAAATTTGATAGCCGAACAGTAGATACTGGTTGCCCTCTATGACACAATAATGCCTCTGGGTCTTTCGGTGCCGACGGAAGGAATGATACTGGAAAGAGGCCGGATGCTCCCTTGGTCTTCAAGCACACTGAAGATATGCTGATTCAGTGATCTTTGCGGCCGTATCGCTTGGTCTTGGGAGAGCTTTAGCTACTTGGACTTTAGGCAGATGACAATGCTGTCTTGGCTGAGGGAGTCAATATCTTCATTTACGTGGAGTGAGCATTGCTGCAGGATACAAAGGCTGCGGGGTCTCTCTGGTCATTAACTCTATCTATTGGCCTGCAGATTCTGGTCGGCGTTATAAGTCATCGCCTTGTTGTGCGGACTTAATGGCCTTCACCTGCTGTTTTGACTTTACTAAACTACGCAACCAAGCCTCGATTGGCGGCAGATTAGAAGGCTCTCACCTCGATTTTAGCAGTGATACTTAGGCCATGATTCAGAACATGAAGCTCGGTAGTTCTTGGCCTTGCATTACAAGTAGGTCTTCACGTCGTATCACGGCTGCGTCGCGTCGAGCTGTGACTGGTATGTCGTGTCGTCAGGGCTTTCGTTGTGTGCGCATTTTTGGCTTCCAGGCTTTCTCCGTATGCCGGCGTGCTGTTGCTATGTCGTCGGTATAAATTTTGAAAGGTAGCTTTCATCGGCGAAGGATCTTCGTTATCTTGATGTACACCCACCACATCTTCCTTAGTTGTTGCTTTTGACGTGTCCTGAATATGCGCTTAGGGACCGGCGCCAAGCGGGGCCAACGTATGGTCGGCGCTGGGGCAATAGGCAGCGTAGTGGCAACAGCAAACGGGATGGTCGTTGAAGGCTCTGCTGCGTGGCGCAGAAGTAGTCGGCGATGTCACACAGCCTCCACCATGCTGTGGGCGCGGTGCGTCCACGGCAAACACTCATAGTCCCATGTAGGGGTATGGGCAGCGGGGGTAGACGTGGCCCGCTTTTCTACAGTGAGAACAGAGTGGGCGCTGGTCGGGAACGCTCCACACGTCCGTCTTTCCTCGATCGTTGCAAGGGCTAATAGGTGGGCAGGCTGGTGGAGGAACTGCGGTTTTACCGGGCCCCACCCTGGACATTGAAGAGGAAGCTGATGGTGGGCGACGGTGGCGTAAGCATTTGCTTGAGGCTGCGGCTACGGCGATTCGGAGTGCACGTTGGGAACTGACGTTGTGGCCGGTGAAATATTGTATGGCAAAGTCGGTGACCGGGGCTACTTGAGGCGGCGACAAAGGGGACATTTTACGCAGTTATTCGTGCATGCCGGCCCCAATGGTTTCTCAGGGCGCTTTGTAGTCAAATAAGTGGATTAATAGTTCTGCGTAAAGACATATCGGTTATATTGCCTACTTCGCATCTCGAGCATTTTCCCGGTGGCTGTCGCTTCCGTTTCGAAATCCGTAGCTGTATTTGGGTCCTTTTGTATCAATGGAGCAAAACCTTCTTTGCTTAAACGCACAGCACGAAACGAACTTTCTTTTACTTACACACGTTCGGGCCCAGATGGCCTAACAGACGGGTGATTTCGTCCCCTATAAATTGCAAAGTTGCCCTTTGGGAGCTTCAGTCGGATATATAGGAGCGCTTCTACCCTTGATTTTTCGGAGCCCCTGCTAGAAGTCCTTGCTCCGGCAGCAATTTTTGTAGCTTGTGGTGATCTAGATTGTCCATGGCGACGTTGACGACGCCTTTATGGTCTTGGGCTTGCTGGGGTTTAACGTTACACAAAGAAAAACTTCGTAGAGTTGTCACATCATGGTGACGGTAACCATTCTCAAATTCTATTCCGTGTTTAAAATCGGATATATGTCGGGGCCGGAAGTTTACCGAAGATTGGTAGTCCAGCTGGCTTTGGGAGCTGACGGAAAAACCAAAAGCAAGGCAGTTCAAGGGAAATGCGCTGGACCTTGTTTGAAATCAGATGAGCGCAGAACAAAATTAGCCTCGAAGGAGGGCTGAGGAACTTGGATAAAAGTGCAAAAGTATCTCTACCTGAAAAGCGTGCACTCAGGACGGAGGATCAGGTCAAGGAAGTTGGCAAACAAGAAGAGAGTAATTAAAAGTAAGAGGTTCCATCAGAAAGAAGGTGAGAGAAACAGAGACAGTGAATTGGATGCCAAGACTGGAAACAAGAAAGGCTATGGATTTAGAAGAATGAAAATAAAGAAATTAAAAGGGTAAATGTATACGAATACCAGAACGGAAGTGCTTAATACTTCAGGCTCGAGTTGGTTGCCTAAAATGGCAACGATTCTGCTCTGTGCAGATGAAGTAATATCGAAAGCTAACGGCAGTCAAAGCTCTCAAACGAAACACAAAGTGATTTCGCTGCCATTCCTCATCACACAGTGAAATGGTTGTGACTTTTTGCGTTGCCAGTCTGCCGTCCTTGCTAGTTCGTAGTTCCCCGGGCTCGCGATTGTCGTTTTCGTTAAGCACTTCGTCGGTGTTCCTTTCGCGCCAGTGCCGTTCACATTCGCTTTGCTGTTCTCTTCGGTGCTCCTCGTACCACATTGTTCTTCGGGTATACGAACTATGCGTGTTCGCCCCATCGATAACGAAGCTGTAACGCCTCATCGATAACGCAGCGATACCTTGACGTCACACTCTTGTTCACGTTGGGCGTTCTAATCTGCTCCACATTTTGACATTTGCACCGCCGCACTTCAGCCGTATCGGTTTGTTAGAAATCGCTAAGTCGGTTTCTGTTTCCGGATGGTGAAAATACTACGGAACGCTCGTCATATACAGCTTTCGCTGCAAAAAGAAAAAGAAACAAACCGGTGCAAATATTCGCAATTAGGTGAGTCACGTTTATGCTGTACCATAAACCCGCAGACCATTCTGCACATGCAAATAGAATGCGAAAAAATTCACCCATCGAGGCCAGTAGGCAACGCACACATTCCATAAATGCTTGTATTGAAACTGGAAGGAAGTATCAAATGGTCAGCACTCGAGATAAGCAAGAGCGTTTTCAGTATTGGTGGACAAAAAAGCATAGAATATAGCATGGAATACAAGCGGATCTCGTAGGCGTAGGTAGTGATACGAGGTAGATAGGAAAGTTATGAGAAAGCAAAAAATCTATAAAGAGATGTGTACGAATCAAATTCACGTATGAAAAAGATGTAAAGCATAACTTAGTAACTCAATCAGGCTAAGTACCTAATTGGCACCGCCCTGATTCAAACAGGCCACCTATAAATAATCACCATCATCGAATAATACAGTATCAAAAACTGTTAATAACGAAACTAACATTTACTTGGGGAAACGTCTGACAACGTATATGTGCACGTGCAACGAAGCTGCCATGGAAGCCCACATCTCAAGAAAATGGCGGCTGGTTGAAGCCGTTACCATTGAGATCTCACTGGGACAACTAGAAGCGCAGAAAAATAAACAAATTAAAGAGACATTACATCCGTGAAGAGCAGTGAAGTCAAGATCTGAGCTGCTTGGTGCAAATTTTTGAATTTCGTTAGCGTCCGGCAGTTCCACCGCAACGCTAGTTACTTGATTTTCGTGCTGATGCGAGCTTTCGACTCACCTCAGTTGAAGCGCCATCGTGTCTTTAAGCTATAGGAGTGTTGTGTGTCTTAATGGGAACATAATTAGGATATTAGTGGCGGCAACGTCTCCTGTAGGTTATTAGGAAACTCACCGAAACGGATGGAAATAAATGTGAGTGCCACAGAAGTTTGAGAAACCATACCACTTTTATTTGTCTAGAATAACGCTACCAATATATCTGAGAAAATTAAACTTAGGTTTAAATGGATGAAAACTATCTTGCAAGCACACAGTCGTAATGTACAGCAGCATGTGCGAAAGCTTTTCACAGACTGATTCACCAATTCGTGCGACAACATGTATTCATATCCAACTGTTATGAGACAAGAGAAGATAGCTCCACACTAACGTTTTGAAGATATTTGACTTACTGATGTGCCTACCCGTTTGACACTGAGAGCATTTGTTAAGGAGAGAGAATGAACATAGCGCGAAGTTGCTTCGCGGTGTGTTCCGCATTTATCATCACGGTGAGACACAGCGCGTCCGGTGCCGCAGGGTGAACTTTCACGATAAGAAACGGCTTGCACTCGCACCTATCATGAATGAATACGGTGAGCAAGGTCACGCAAATTTTGAAATAAAGGGCCCGCCACACTTTGGACAAACACGCAAGGAAATAAAAAAACTCAGACGGAACCGGCGTGTTCAAATGAGCAGCGCCATTCCGCAATAATAGCTTGCTTGCGCAGTCTTGCAAAGTCCTGCGCCCAAATCACTGGTTGGTAGGGGACACCAAGAACTAATTATAAATTACGAAACACAAGAAACATACATATATTCTTATAGTACAGTTGGAATATTTCAAAGGGAATAATTATTCGTACAAAAATATTCTTACGCTAAAGCTACAGGAAGGACGGAGAAATAGGAGAACGAAGTACGCTTGTCATCGCGGCCGCCAGTGCCGACGTGGCCGCTTTTCATCAATTCATCTTTAAATAGGCGCACCACATCGTAACACTCTTGGGGGAGGTGCGGGGTGAAACAACGGTGCCCCCGAAGACCGACGATGAACCGCCCACAGAAGCAAGCGCAATCCGTGGAGCTTCGGCGATGTCGCGGAATTGCCGGTCTACCACCACAGAAGACTTCCGACGGCGACAACCCGCCAACTTCTTCCAGCTGCCCAAGGCAGCCTTACATCGAACCACGAACATTTCCCGGAAAAGCAGAGGAAGACGTGGACAGATGACTCAGGTCTTACTAACTCGCAAGTGGGTTCCATGGCTGGTATGCCACCGCCCAGCTTAACACCGTTGCCCTCTTCCTCAAGGGAAAGGCGTCTGTGTGGCTTAAAAACTCTGAAGAAAGCATGACAACGTGGGTAAAGTACGTAGACGTAATCAGGAAGTGCTTCGGAGATCCGGCAGGTAAAAAGAAGCGCGCAGAGCAAACCCTTATGCAGTAAGCCCAATTTCGCGGAGAAACCTGCACGACGTACATCGAGGAAGTGCTGAAGTTGTGCAAGGCCTTGGAGCCTCAGATGACAGAAGAGGACAAAATTTGTAATTTTTTAAAGGGGATCGCCGATGATGCGTAGCAGTTCCTCATCGGAAACGGCAGTCTTCACTCCGTAAATGACGTCATTCGGAACTGCCGTACATTTGAAGCCTTGAAAGTTCGGCGTATCACACTGAAGTTCGGCCACCTGGCCAACGTAAGTACCGTCACCGGTGTTGACGTGGTCGCCGCTATATCCAACCTTGCGTGAGTTATTAGGCAAGTGGTGCGCATATAGCTTGCCCGGCGTGAGGCGGCTTCCCTCTCGACTCCGCAGGCTCGAGAGCCACTTTCTCGCTGCGACTTCCGTGAGACATGTATCAACACCGCCTACGTAGACGCCTATAACTTTGCTCCTCGTTCATGAGTGCGACACCTTGCTATGAACGCGTATCCCAGTTATCAGTTAAGACCATCTGCAGTTTCTCAAGAGTCGGCCGTGCCAGTTATCCTGCTACTGACACTTTCGGCGCGTCCGGTCAGCGCCCCATCAACGTTTAATGCGGTATTCGCGGTCATGTCGCCGAATTTTGCCCTCATTGTTGTCGCACATCACCACCGTCCCATGAGCGACCGCGCGTTTTTATCGGCGTAGCAAGCGTCACGGTGACGGGACACGCTCGCGTTCTGACTCCGATAGCAAGACAAACCACCACGCGAATTACCGTTGTGACCCACCACCTTCTGTGCTGAACTTGACGCCACCGCCTTCACGCCAGCGCCGATCTCCATCTCTACGTCCACGTCTTACGTCACCACCGTCTGCAAACTAGTCGGCGTGACCAATGGAGGCGAGGACACCAGTCATCAGCAACTACGCGCCCCTAAGCCTCCGCCAGTCACCGTGTGTGATAAAAAGATATGTGTTTAGAGGACAATGTTGCTACCTTGGCTTTAGTGGACACCGGAGTGAGCGTCTGCGTTATCAGCCTGCATTTAAAAACCTGACTAGGCCGTAAGGTGCTGTTTCGCCGGAATACGCTAATGCGTTGCGTGATGTGAGTGTAGAGTTGCTTCGACCTATTGGAATGTGCACAGCGAACGTTTGTTTCTCCGATAACGCGTATCAAGATGAGTTAGCAGCGCCTGCTAAATCCATTCACAACTTAAGGCTGGGCCTCTATTTACTACAAGAGTTCTGTACCATTGTTGAGTGCTGTACTGGCGAGCTTTTTCTGCCTCCTCCTGCCGACCAACCTGCTACCTGTTCACGCACCCTTACCGTCATAGAAAATGCTGTCTTACCGCACTTTCCTTATGCAGAGTTCAAGTTGCTGCTTGTGGTGTCAACACCAATACATTTGATGCAATTACTGAGCCTGCAACTGTTGAGTTGTGCCTTCAATTATTGTGAAAAAAAGTGGGATCTTACCTCAATGCATCCTCTCTGTGGCCTGCGGAACAGCTACACTGTGGGTGTCAAATTTAGCCTCCGAGTGTGTTCTGTGGCACTGCGGTATTGGACTTGCCTCAGCATAGGCGCTGTAACAGATGACACGTCACACGAATCCCGAGATCCCGAAGCTGGCGGCGGCGACCCTGAAGACTCGTTGTTTTTGTTTAAAAGTGATCTACAAGTCACTGCCTTCAGAGGAGCGTGAAGCTTTTGTGAGCGTTCTCAGCAACCATGCGTCACTGTATCATTTTTCATAGAATGCTAACAAAGTTCGCGTTCCAACTACGCGGGCTCGTCACAGGATCGACACGGAATCCGCGCATTCTATCAGGCCTCATCAGTCCTCATATGGCGTGTCTGCGTCAGAGCCCCAGATCATTGCTCAACAGGTATACGACATGATAGCCAAGGGCGTCATCCAAGATTCCTCTAGCCCTTCAGCTGCACCGGTCATCCTCGTGAAAAAGATGGGTCCTGGAGGCTTTGTGGCGATTACCGGTGCCTCAGTTCTGTGTCGAAAAAGGATGTGTATCCAGTTCCCCGGATTGATGACGTTATTGATTGCCTTTTTTCCGCATCCTACTTTTCATCTGTGGACCTTCGATCAGGCTACTGGCAGATACCCCTGCATTCAGCTGACAAAGAGAAAACAGCTTTTGTCGACCCAGACGGCTTGTTTGAATTCCACGTGATTATGTTTTGTGGTGCAAAGCATCTGCAACATTTTAAAGGGTTATGGACACGGTACTGCACGGCCTGAAATGGGAGGTTTGTTTGTATTATCCAGAAGACGTCGTCATTTTTGACGCACTTTTGTAGAGCCCAACCATCGACTGGACGTTGTTCTCACGTGCTTTGAACAAGCTGCCCTTACCCTCAACTCCAAGAAATGTCAGTTTGATCAACAAGAGGCACTAGTAATTCGACATCTAGTAGAAAAGCAGGGGTTGCGACCAGACGCACAGAAGGTCTCTGCAGTTAGCGCCTTTAAACAACCACAATCACAACGTGAGCTGAGGAGCTTCTTGTGTGTTTGCTCGTACTTCCGACGTTTTATGCTCGATTTTGCCGATAATTCCAACCCTTACTTTATTGCTTTGCAATGATAACCTTTTCGCATGGACAGCAGATTGTGATTCCCCGTTTCGTGAACTGGAGTTACTGCTCTCTTCCGGACCAATACTTCGCCATTTTGACTCCTCTTGCGCAGCAGAATCGCACCTCGACGCGAGTAGAATCGGCCTCAGCGCCGTCCTCGTCCGGCGTTTTGGTAGCATGCCATTGCCTATGCCAGCACTTCGTTGCGCAAGGCCAAGTAGAATTATACCGTCACTGAGCAAGCGTGTATCGCTGTTGTCTTTTCAGTCCAGAGGTACCGCCCATATCTCTACGGGCGCCGCTTCAGGATCGTTACTGATCACCATTCACTTTGTTGATTGGTTGGTCTCTGCGTCCCGTGTGGCGGCCTTGCTCGATGGGTGCTACGTTTGCAGGAATTTGACCTTGCAGTCCGTTACAAAAGTGGCCGGCATCATGAGTTTGCCGACTGTCTTTCCAGGCTTCAAGCGTAATGCTCTAATCTCCTGAAGGAACACTGCGATGAACAAACCAAAACTTTTAGCCACAGACTTCTGCTCATAGCTCTGACACAGCATGAAAAGACAGAATTAGAGCAATACGACGAAAAAAAATTCTAAATGATTTGTTCAAAAAAGGAAAAAAAGCAAACTTTAATAAAAAAATAACGCTGACGCGGAATCGTCAGCCCTAGGAGAGCATACAGTCGAGCGGCAGCTCAGAAAACCATGTGCCATAGAGAGGTGCTACCTCAAAGGCAACATGTGAACGTGACACCATCTCTGACACATCTGACTTGTTAGTGACCTCTAGTTTTTAGGTGATTCCAAGAAAATGCCTCCAAAATGCGTTAAATAGGAGGATGGTTCCTGAATAGCGCATTGTGGTATCGTCTTCGTTAAGCCCTTGTTCGCTGGCGCTAAATGTGCTTGCTAAGTCAGTTTACGAACACGCCCAACAGATGGCAATGCTAGGATTCCTAAACTCTGCTTGAACTGCTTTAGAAGATGACGTTTCGTCACGCAGTGTCGTCTACCGCTAACTGCCAAATTTGTGATGCCTCAAGATGAATTTGAGTCCACCACGCCAAAGGAGCCGGGAAACGATCAACTGGCGAGGCCCGCGCCCGTGAGCAGCCCTCTGTGATTGAGCAGGTGTCTTGTGCTACTGAAGTGGTTATTTTCTTCGTTCCTGTCGTCATGAACGGCTAAGCGTTTAAAGGCAACTTGGGCTCAAGATGTGTTAAACGTTTGATAACTGAACCACCAGTTCAGAGACTGAAACGAACGATTTTGCTTTCGTCCCTGCCTTTGTTAGGAGCAAGCGCCCATCACTTGGAAAACTCTTGTGACAGTCGACGGCCAGAAGTTGCAGCATGAATTTGTCGTGGTTATGCTGTTACATAATGACGGAGTACATCTAGGCGAGTACTTCCTACGGGCCTCTAGAGACATCATTCACTGGGATTCACAAATCTGCGTCCTCTGTTTTTCACATGTTACTAAAGATCCACCTCAATAGGGAGCAAGCACTACGTGCGTTTTCACGGAAGTTAGTTCCAGTGGACTGGAATCGCGTGTCCAGCGAGCAAGATTGTGCAATGGTCATCACAAGGACAAAGCTCTTGTATGATCGCTATTCAGTTATTGTGGAGCCTATTTGTTACAGTTTCATCAGAAAAGAGTTCTCAAGGTTTTGCTATGTGTTCATGTCAAGCCATACTGCTTCCATCTGAGATGACAATTGGAGTTGCACAAAAAGCAAATTGAATAGAGGACACTGAACTCTCTTTGGAGGAATCTCAACAATCCTCCAAATGTCATACCTGCCTTCTCCTGAGGACGTTTATAAACCACCAGATTATGATGTTCTTGACTTGCAGCATCGCTCAAACCAAATTGGCGACGTCAACTTTAACACTGAAATTACATTATCCTCAACTGACCTGCAGGCCGTCAAAGATTTGTTAGCGCAACATGTTGTTTGCTTTCAATAGTGAAGTACGGATGTACGCTCGTGCAATGTTTAGCAAAAGTGCACTTCAACAGCGAAAGGAAATCGGATCTCACAATGGCCTCGCAGATTGTATCCTGCGGAGGGTGACCTCGTGAAGAGTCTGATCCAAGACCTGATTGAGGACAACATAGGCCGCCTAATCGGAATCGTTCAGATTTGCCGCTGGTTCTAGTGGTGAAGAAAGATTGGACATTGCGTATGTGGATCGATTGTCGACAGCTAAACGCATTGACGTAAGTTATTGTTCACCCCTTCCCCAGTATTGAAGATAACCTGCAGGCGCTTACTAGCAACAAGTACGTTTCTGTTATGAATTTGATGTCTGGCTTTTACCAGATAGCCATGCATCCAAAAGAAACAGAGAAGTTGACTTTTGTAACTCCTTGGGGTCTATAGGAATCCCTACGAATGTCATTTGGCCTAAAGGTGCTCATTTCACGTGTCAACGAGCCGTGGATAAAATTATTGAGGGAATTAGGTACCACAACGCCCTCATCTACATGGATAATCGCATAGTCTTCAGTCGGACGTTTCCAGACCGCGCTTCGCACCTGAGTGAATACTTTTGAAGGTTTCAGAAAGCAGCTTTGAAATTTAAACCACAGAGGTGTTTCTTCTTTCGCATTGCTATTATTTACTTTGGGCATGTTGATGCAAAAGACGGTGTAAGTACTGACCCACCGAAATTGGCATATGTTCAGATGTTCCGGCCCCCTCGAATGGGGCAGGAACTCCAGTCATTTATGGAGCATACGTCAAACTTCAGGAATTTTACCCTATGTACAGTATCATCGCTGCACTTCTAGGATACCTCCTAAAGAAGAATTCCGCTTTTCCTTGGATGAGTATAAGCAAGTGGTGTTTAAGACATCAAAGTGCTCTTTTTGTGTCAGCCGCCTGTCCTTAAGCTGTTCTCGGAGAAGCCAGAATTAAGTGTGCAAGTATACACTGATGCATCTCGTCTCGGCTTAGGAAGCATGCTGCTGCAAGAGCATGAAGAGTGGCGATATTGCCCTGCACTATACCAGAGCAGCGCACTTAAAGGCGCAGAGTTTAATTACTCTTCGACGGAACTAGAAGCTCTTGTCGTGAAATGGGCATTGGAGCAGTTGCGACCATACTGCATAGGCCACGAATTCCAAGTTAAGGAGTACATGTGGCTGGACTTGTCGGTTCATATTGCAGAGCAGACTATAACTATTTCCACATCCAATATGTGGCACGTAGATGAAGACGAAGATCTCGCACATAACGGAAAAGAAGACGAGGTGCCTGCGCGATCATTTTCAGTTTGCATGCAATTAAAATGTGCTGCCCTGTTTTATCAGTTCTTGCTGCTTGTGAGTATTGACACTGGTGGAAGTCTGCGGTCAATGTTTGGCACGCTTGTCAACACCCCCACATCACCCAAGTGAAGAAAATGCTCGACGACGACGTTATCCACTCATCCGAGAGCCCTTGCGCAGCGCCGGTAGTGATGGTCATAAAGAAAGGCGGCAGTCTGCATTTTTGTGTCAACTACCGTAAGCTGAACTGGGCGACAAAGAAAGACGTATACGCATTACCGCGTATTGACGATTCTCTCGACAGGCTGAGGCATGCTCGCTTCGTCTCGCCGATGTACCTCAAATGTGGCTATAGATAAATCGAGGTTGACGAGAGAGACAGAGGAAAGACTCATTTCTTAACGCCTGATGAGCTTTACGAATTGAAGGTCCTGTCTTTCGGCTTATGCTCAGCTCCAGCAACATTTCAGCGACTCATGATTATGTTTCTGTCAGGCGAGAATGTATACAATAGAATTTTTGGCAGGAAAGAGAGGGGTCGACCTGAGCTAGTGCGCTCTAGTCTGCTACTCTACACTGTCGAAGAGGAAAGGGGAGTGAAATTGCTGGGTAGGGTGATGATGATAAGAGAAGTGGTGAGTGCCTATGTGTATAAGAAAATCGCATTGCTGGAGCCGCTCGTTGAGCTTGGTGTTCTGCAGCAACTTCAGCAACACTCCCATTGCATGCATTGAAGTTGCACTGTCAGGCGATGCACCGAGGATTGCTTCCTCTGACAGTGGTTGCCTGCCAACGCTGGCTAGGAAACTTTCCAGCGTCCATCACTCCAGCATAAATGCAGGGGGACAGCACACTTCTCAGGCCTGAAGTGGATGACATGCCTGTATACCTAGAGAAGGACAGGCCTTTTTGAAAAACGTTCGAGGAACACCTGAGAGAGCTCCTGGCGGTTCTACAAACAATACAGTCCACCGGCTTAACAGCGAAAGCAGAAATGCGTCACTTTGGTTTCGAGGAACTGTATCTCTTAGGGCATGTTGCGAGTCATCAAGGCGTCCGCCCTGACCCCAACAAGATCACGGCCGTCGCAAGATTTCAAATGCCAACGAACAAAAAAAAACGTGGAGGCGTTTCCTAGGTCTCTGATCGTATTACCGAAGATTTACACCCAATTTTTCATACAGCTTCACCATTAACGCGCATTACAAGAGAAGACGTTGCCTTCGTATGCGGCGAAACAAAGAAGTAGCGTTTAAACATCTCCGACAACGCCTGCCTACACCTCCTGCACTGGCTCACTTTGACGAAGATGCTCCTACAATGATTCAGGTGGACGTTCGCACCGTAGGTCTATGCGCTGTGCTTGTGCAGTGGCAAGACTCAGCCGAGAGAGTCATTGCATACGCAAGGAGGAGCTCTCATTCGCTGAATCTAATTGCTCAACCACAGAAAAGGAATGCCCAGCGGTGGTATGGGCAGTTGTGAAGTTTCGCCCGTATCTCTATGGCCATCCCTTCAGCGTTGTCAGCGATCATAACTCAATATACTGGCTGACGAACTTAAAGGATTCGTCAAGTCAACTAGCGCGTTGGACCCGAAGGCTTGAAGAATTCGATATGACAGTGGTGAAAAGTCTCGACGAAAGCACTCCGACGCCGACTGCCTTTCAAGCTCACCAACTGAGCAAGAAGTCAGAGAAAATGACGCACACATGGCGTTTATAGGTGTTCATAACAGGGACAGGATTGCTCTTCAGCAGCGGGAAGACAGAAAACTGATTCCGCTTATTGATTTTCTAGAAGACCGGATTACAAGCGCGCCCGAAACATTTGCAAGAAGCTTGGCATCATTCTGCTTCGCTAATGATGTTCTGTACAAGAAGAACTTCTCTCCAAGCGGAAGCAGCCACCTACTTAACATGCCAACGTACCTCCGTCATGAGGTCTTGCAAGCCTGCCACGAGGAACCGACATCTGGCCATCTCGGCTACACGCGAAGACTGGCGCAAAACAAACAGTAAGATTACAGGCCAAGAAATTCCACCTTTGTGAAACATTACGGCCACACGTGCCTCAAGTGTCAGCGGCGAAAACCACCACACATGAAACCAGCTGGGCTGCAACAACCAGTCCAAGTGCCCACTACCCTATTTCTCTAACTCGGGATGGACGTTCTCGGACCATTCCCCACTCCCAATACTGGGAATAAGTAGGTAATTGTTGCCATCGATTACCTGTCACGCTATGCAGACACCAAGGTACTTCCAAGCGGCACCGCCATCGAAGCAGCGCAATTCTTTTTTGATAACGTAGTTCTGAGGCACTGCGAACCAGCGGTGATAATACCGGACAGAGAGACTGCCCTTACGGCTACACTCCTAAAGACAGCGCTTAGCATCAGCGGCACTGCTCACCGAAAGACCACAACCTATCATCCACAAACGAAATGCCCAAGAGAACTTTCGCCGTCATGCTGAGTATGAACGTAGACGTCCAGCACAAAAATTGGAATGATATTCTATCTCACATCATATTCGCTTACAACACTGCTCAATAGGAAACGACACAAAAGACACCATCTCTCCTTTTCATGGCCGTGAAGTGACGACGATTATCGATGCGATGTTGCCGCATGACTGCGGTCATACACGCACAGACGCTGAAGCTTTCGCTCAACGTGCTGAAGAAGCGACACAACTTGCCCGCGTAACAATCGCCCGGCAACAGGACTACGACGCTCGACGCCACAATCCATGGTACCAATACATCACATATCAGCTAGGCGGAAAAGTGTGGATTTGGAGTCCCCTTCACCGGCGAGGGCTTTCAGAAAAGCTACTTAGGTGGTACTTTGGTCCGTAGAAGGCCTTACGTTGCCTGAGCGACCTGAACTATGAGGTTATCCATGACAGTCTTGCTTCCTCCACGGCGAAGCAGCGTCCGCCAGCAGTAGTGCACATTGTGCGCATGAATCCCAATGGTTCGGAATGAAGTGCTCACACATCGTCTGACACATCTTCCTGCCTCTAGGTGAGCATTGGGATGAGGCTCTCTCTTGTGGGAGGCAAATGCCACATCCAATACGCTGCACATAGAGGGAGACGAAGATCTCGCGCATTGCGGAAGGGAAGACTATCTTTGCGCTATCGTTTTTCATTTTGCCCGCAATGAAAGTGTCCTGCCCTATTTTACCAGTGCCGGCTGCTCGTGAATCGTGACAATATGATCAATTTGGCGCAAACAAGAAAACAATGAACGGAACAAGGGGAGGGACATCTTTCGACTATTTATGATCTATGTTATCACATGCAATATATACACGCCGGTGAACTCGCAACAAACAAAATAGGTTCAACTGCGCAACGCCCTAATCACAGCCGGTTATGACTAAATCTTAATTCACTTGTTGGTGACCCGCTTGCGACGGATAAATTTTTGTGTGTTAAGCAGTTTCCGCAGACGAATACACGAAAATGGTACGTGTTTTCTGCGGACGTTGTGTGATTTGTTTTATTCTGTCCCGGCACAAAGAATAGTTATGTACCAGAAGTTGCGACGACGAGCGGGGTGCCGTTGCCTTCCAGAATGCTACATGTGTGTCTGTTCGCGTTTTTTATCTGTTCTGGAGTTTTATCCTACAGTGACCTTGATCACGTTTCATGACTAAGTTATGTATAAAATTGTCATGAAATTATTCCTATACAATTTTATGTTTTTTGCATATTCGCCGCTTGCACAGGCCGTGAAGAGCCTCCAGTATGTTGAAATTGTAAAAGAATATGAAGGCATGGTATTTTGATTGGCTGCTGTGTTGCTCCTGTGTTTGTAAGTTGTTTTTATCTACGATTGACCGTGTCATGCACCGGCATATTATTAGGGGGGGGGGCTATGGAAGGTTTTCAGGTATGTTGACAATTTTTAACTGTTTTAAAGCAAATATTTATTGCGTGATATCTGCCCGTTGTTGACAACATGTACGCTACATTTTGTCGTCTCGGGAAGGGAATCGTTTTTACTCACGGTGTACCTTCCAGCGATGCTTTGCAATTTTATACATCTTAAAAAACCTTGCAAACGGGTTACACCTTCTGGCTTTATTCGCCTTGGACAGCAAAGGAATTACTGCCATACGAGACGGAACATTCCAAGACAGGTAAGAGAACCAGTTCTAAATATTGCCTTGAATCCACTCTTGACGGTCGTTCCCTCACGCAATGCAGGCAAGCTTTAGTAATCAAATGGTTCGACTGTGTTCCGCTGGGTTTCCCCACACGCTCGTTAGTACTGTTGCCGAGTCGCTTCTCCAAACGTTCAACAGCGACAAACTCAGGAGAAGGGCCGATCAAGTGCAGAGGACGGTGAGGCCGGAGATCTTATTTTATATACACCGTATAACCCACAACTTAAAGACGGTTGGAGACTGACATGAGGTGACAGTCGTTTTCTCTGCGACACGCAAGCTCGCCCGGCTGTGTCCTCGCATTCTTTCTGATGTGAGCAAGAAACGTGGATGTAGTAAAAAGCATGCCAATCCATGCACACTATGGGCTACCGGAGTCGTGTATGAGTTCGCGCTGTCCTGCGGTAAGACATATGTCAGGCAGGCTGGGCTATGCGCAAATGAGCTGCACGGAAACATGAGTTCTCACTGAAAGGTAATTATGGAGCGCATTTGCATGAGCACGGCAATTCATATCAGTGAGAGTCGCGATTGGACAAGAGAAGAATTCTTGAAAGGAGCGGGGACACCACGGCATGTGGATTGGTGGAGGCGTTTCATAATAAAGAGCGAGGTGCGTCTTTAATTAGCTACACATCAGTCTTACTTTTTTTATTCAGAAAGTACGCTTGTTGGTGCTCGGCTGTAAATAAGTGGTTGCCTATTTTATAAGCTGCGCATTCGCCCACGTGGATATATTGCATGTGAGAAAATGGAAAATAAACAGTCGAAAGTTGGCGCTCCCCTGGTCCCCTTACGCACTTCCTTGTTTGCGCGAAAGTGATCATATTTATTGTCTACTGAGGGAAATTCCAAGCTGTCAGTGGCCACCATGACCTATACTGGGTTTCGCACTACAAAGAAGGTAACCAGCGTCTCTTTCCCTGTTCGCTGGTTCTACAGGAATTCGACATTGTGTCACCTACAAATCAGGAATCCTGCACAGAGCACCGGACAATATCTCAAGGTTACCTTGCATTCTTCCGGAGAAACTCCAAATCTTTACAGTATCCCATCCATCATTGCGATACTGTGGCAACGTGAGTGACTAACAGCGTCAGGACGAGTTTTGCGCTAAGGTCCTGGTTCTGCTGAAGAGTGCGTGAACACAAAGAAGCAACAGAAACGGGCATAAAAGTTCTGGTTGCGCTATGTGGTGTTGTGCAGGAGAGATCGGGGTCTGGTCAGCAGTCGATTTCTCCTCTGCCTTCCTTCAATGCGGCAGGCTGAGGCAGTTTCAGAAATGCATGAAGGTAGGTACAGTAGCCTCATGGGCATCAGAAGAACATTCGAAGCGCTGAGGTCCAAATACTACAGGCGAAACATTATGCGGATATTTAACGGTATGTGAGTCACTGTGGCCTTTTTCAGAGGGTGAAGATGTCGACATCGGTGCCTTATGCATTACTGCAACCAATAAACAAGCACATCCCTTTCCACACAGTTCCAGTGGACATTATAGGACTATTCAGCAGCTCGACAGAATACAAATATATCATCATTGCCATTGACTACACCACATAGTTCATTGAGGCAAAACCGTTGAGGAATATAGACACTTCGACAGTTAAAAAGTTCATTGAGTGTAGAATCATCTTGAAACACGGATGCCCCGTCACGATTATTACAGACCGCGATACTCAAATGATGGCTCATTCTACTGAAGCTTACCTCACGCATGGTGGTATGACATATGCTGCGACTACTGCATATCATCCTGCTGAAAATGGATTGTGCGAAAGGGCCAACAAGACAATCAGCCATATGATTACCATGACAACAGCCAGAGAAGAAAAGTGGGCTGATGTACTCCCATATGTTGTATTTTGCTAAAACGCCTGGTACCAAGATACGGTTAACCAAATTACCTTCTTCTTGGTGCATGGCAGAGATTAAGTGATTCCACTAGACGTTGTGTGCAGCACAGGATAACTTGAAGAACTGAAAGAAGAGGCAAGTTCGAGCGCGGTAGCGCGCTAAAGTGTGCAAGAACCAAAACAGCTTGCTGCTGCGTACGTCAGAGTGGGGCGAGAAAAACAGGAGTACATCAACAAGCGCCGCGAGGACGTTGTGTTCGAAAGAGGACGGCTAGTAATCTTTAACACTCCAGCATCCGGTGTTAAATTGTCCACGTGCTATAACGGCCCTCACGAGATAGCTAACATGCTGTCTCCCGTTAACTACGACATCAAACTCGCCGATAACAAGCGAACGGACATTTCGCATGTGCAAAACATGAAGCCTTCATCATCATCATCATCATCATCATCATCATTAGCCTGGATACGCCCACTGCAAGGAATAGTCCTCTACCATACCTCTCCAACAACCCTAGTCGGGCTAATTGTGGCCATGTGGTCCATGCAAACTTCTTCATTTCACCCACACACCTAACATTCTATCTCTCATGCTACGATTTTTTTCCCTTGGAATCTAGTCCGTAACCTTGAATGACTATCGGTTATGTTCCCTCCTCATTACATGCCTTGCCAAGTTTAAACTAAGATGTCGTTAACTGGCATTTCTTCCCTTACCGAATCTGCTCTCTTGTTATCCCCCCTTAACATTACGCCCATCAATTTTATTTCGATAGCTGGTTGCATCCTCCTCAAGCTTCAAGCTAAGTAGAACCCGTTTCGTAAGCCTCCAGGTTTCTGCCCGGTAAATGAGTACTGGTATGACACCGCTGTTATGGACTTTTCTCTTGAAGGACACTGAGAACCTGCAGTTCATGATCGGAGAATGCTTGCCCAACGCACATCTGGCCATTATTATTCTTCCGATTATTTCAGTCTCATCGTCCGGATCCGTAGTCACTACATGCCCTAAGTATATGTATTACCTTACCACTTCCAGTGCGTCGCTACCTATCCTAAACTGCTTTTCTCTTTCGAGACTGTTAAAGGTTACTTCAGTTTTCTGCAACTTAAATTTTAGACCCACCCTTCTGCTTTGCCTGTCCAGAGCAGTAATCATGCATTGCAATTGGTCCCCTGAGTTACTAAGCAAGGCTATATATAAGCGAATTTCAAGTTACTAAAGTATTCTCCATTAACTGTTATCCCGAATTCTTCCCAATCCAGGTCTCTGAATACCTCCTTTAAACACGCTATGTTGAATCTGGAGGGTGATCCCAATTGCAGTCCCCCAGATTTTTGGGCTTTGCCGTTGTGTGTGGTAGTTGGCTGAAGTTGAGGAAGATATCGGGATGAAAAACTGGAGGTTTATTTACATTATTTACAGTGAGAGTACAAAGAAATTAACAGTCATGAAGTCATTACGGGCCGGCAGCAACTCGGACGCTGCGACCCATAGCAAGAAGCTCGACAAAGATGAATGAAGGAATGCTCTCCTGCTGCTCCCGATCTCTGGCTTTTAAGCCTTTCGGTGTCTCGAAGTCACGTCACGTTCGGCCAATCGGCGAGCCCTCTCAAGTGACGCCATTTTCGGTCAATCGGCGAGCCCGCTCAGGTGTCGTCACTTTAGTCAATGGTAGGGGCCCGTGCGATTGTGTCACACCCAGCGCAGAGGGTCGCTCCTTGGGCCTCAATTGTTCGAGTGCTTACTTCTCTCTACGGTATTACCTCCTGACTTGCAAGCGCCGTCACAATAGGCGGAAAGGGGCGACGTTTCAGTGCTACAAAGCACTGCGGAGCACGAGGCGGGAGACGTCAACTCCTTTGCATGTGCCGCGCCTCGGGAACGGGGTAGATGCGCTTCTGCGCTCCTTAATTAGCTGTGGCACGATTCGACGTCGTCTGGTGAAGTCGAAGTAGGCTCAGGAAGAAGTCCCGTACCTAACAGCTGTGAGTGGCATTGGAAAGATCGTGTCTCACTGACTGACGCGCTTCTTCATTGAGATTTTGTTGCTTTCTTTATGGAGGATTGCCGTGGTGGTGGAGCCTCTATAGATATCTTTCGGTATTTTTACGTACGGCTTGTCTACAACCTCATTCCGTAATGCCTGCTTGACTGCTAAGGTGTCGACTGAATGAAACGCTTTGTCTTATTCAATAATATATATATATATATATATATATATATATATATATATATATATATATATATAAGGGTTGGTTCTGAACTGCAGTATCTGCAAGGGACTGTCACATTACTGACAGCTTGATCCACAGGCTCACCAAATTGCAGTCCCATATGTTCTTTTTGGTTTATAACCTGCCTCTAAAGGCACCCACTCCAGCACAGGAACTTCGCTCTGGAAATTGTTAGCAAACTGGTGCACCATGTTCATAATGCAATTTTACAGGACTATGTAAAGCTAATTAGACTCTTGCAGCATCTTGGTTGTCTCACCAGCCATGAAATAATGCCTCTGTCTTGGCCCATAACTTTTTCTTTCCTTTTGTATGCATTACGTCCTACGGTGAAGCATAACCAGCGGCCTCGGTTTCAGCAGCACTGTAGAGAGCAGCGTCTAGGCGTTTCGAGAGAAGGCAGGTAGAAGTACAAGTGCATAGTATGTCGTTACATACGTGTTTGCAGTTTAATGTTATTTTGTACGAAATTGTAAACATTTGTGCCATGGACCACTGCATAACATGATTAAAGCCACTTGCACATATCCCGGGAGGGGGCATAAACAGCAAGTTTCCACATACTGGGCACTGTGTGGACACTATGTGTCCACCACACCATCTTAACTTTTGCACCTTGTGTAGAAAATTTGAGACCACTTAAAGGCTACTGAGGCTTTTTTTAAGTTAGTACCAGCGCAAAAGTAAACAAGATATGACACAAATGTTTTTTTGTGTTATGCATGCAGTTTTTCGGCAAATTCAATGAGTTACTGGTCTGAACTATTATATATAAACGTATGTCTGCTTGTGCATTCCGCCACCAAACAGAATGTGTGCTGTATGAAATGCTTTACATTCGTCAGTAGCTACTCACGCTGAAACTCCAAGCATATACATGGACTTGCCAACTTTTATTTAGTCATCTATATGGTATACATCTTTGTACAGCTGTCATTCACTGTTCCTAGATTTAGTTTTTTTATTTATTACACTATCTTCAAGTGGAGCATAACCTATGTTCTCGTTCATATTCATGGTCGGCCTACAGGCCAGTACCCACATCTCTTGCTGAAGGTGCGCGGTCATACTCGAATCCATACGTGATTTGTGTGTAATTCATATGAAATGTTATGTTTTTTTATGTTGCTGCACTTCGACGTTTTCTTTTTGCTTATCAATTCTGTGGCCAGGTGGAGTGTAACTTTTGCTGTTCTTGCTTTAAATGCTTTGCACAAGTCGGAAGCTGCCGGCTGATTAACATAATCGCAAACTCGTAGTATGTCATTTATGTTATATACATCATTATGTTGCTGTCATTGATTCTTTCAATTTTATAGTTTTTATATGCTTATTTCACTGTTGTGAAATGTCCATGGCCTGTTTTATTTTCAGATTCGTTGTAAATACCAGGGGTCCTATAACGTAAAACCATTCCAATATATTTTTATTCCCATCTCCTGACGTCAAATTTGCGTGACCGCCGATGCAAGCAACGGGCGGTCACTCTCAGGGTTGTCTGAACAGACGAATGAAACGCTCTCCTCGTTCATAGAAGGTCATTTTTGATTGCTTGAACAACAATTAACAATGCCTACACTGAGCGGCTTGTCTTATCTCATTGGCTGACGAGAGGCGAGGAGCACGCTAAAGTGGAGGGGGATTCGAAGGGGCCTAGCCACTGCACTGAAAATGGATAACCGTATGAAGATAGTGGTGACGGCGTCTACCATTGGTCCACTTTCCCTTACTTAGCTTGCGGTGGCTGGTTGAAAATAACGGTGGCATGCAATAGAAGCTTAAGAATGACGTCAAAACGCATTCTATCCAAAGAAGACTTGGCAGAACGAGGTCGTAAACGTGCCCAAAGTGTTCGAAAACGTTGCACGGCCACGCAGAATGCTTTATTATATACAAATAAACCCATTCTCTCCAGCAGGTGCGAGTAGCCAGCGCCTGAATGACTGGTGGCAGCCAGCTTTTATTTCTTTGAGAACGGCGCAGGCTGCGGCTATTCAGAAGGAAATTCACTTTTTTTCGACATAATAATGCATCTTTGCCACGTACACGTCACTTTGACGCGGTTAGTTTTTGCGGTTTTGCGAAGTCACGTGACTGGCAGGTGAAGTTGGTGCAGCCCGAAAACTTGTTACCAATACCCGAGGGTTAATGGCGAAAAGGCGTTGAATCAGAAATAACAGTGTTTTTTTTTTTTGTTCTGTCAAATCATGCATAATCGGTATGTACGTCATATATGATGGGGAGGTGTCGTTGTCTTTGTGACGTCGTGTAACAGAGAGGTGAAGTGGGGGTGCTCCAAAAAAGTTTTTGACCGATCGCGGAGGGGTGATTGCAGAATTGGAACAGAAAAATTTGAAATAGTTTTACGTTGTAGCATCCCAATATCCGCATCGCTTGGTGAAGCTACAAGACCCCACACGTATCCAGATGTGCTTGATGTGTTTTCTGATGTGAGATTGTTTGTTAAGTTGCTGCAGTTATTGACATTTAGCTTTTAACATTCCAAGCCTACATTAGTTTTTCGAGCCTATCTAAGTATTGTCTTTCATTTTTGTGTCAGATACGTTATACAGGTCTGCTTCGACAGTATCTTCTTACGTCTTTGTTTGAGATGCTTTATACAGGCCTGCTCCGACACATGCTGAACTTGCCAGCCACACAGAGCGGCAACGTCTTGGTATGCCAGACATATAATAAAAATATTTATGCTGGTTTTGTCGTTCTAATTTTGCACCACTGTATTTTTGTTTTCGGACATTTAATGCGATATTGTCATGCAGAGCATAACCTGTCGTATTCTGTATTCTGTCGTGTCGACTATCTTCAGAGTCATCCTAGTGGCCCGTATCCTTGTATTTGACTGGAGCCACAAGTTTATACCTGTTCGCCATGTCCTCTACCTTCTATAATGGCTATAGATAATACGGTTCAGTGTTGTTGGACTTTAGCGCTTCTAAGGCGTAGTTTTCAGTATTTTATCTGCCAACACCGATTTGTGTTGTTCTCTCGCTTCATATATATTTGAGCCTAGTCATTTTTTATATTCTACATTTGACCATTCACGTTTGTGATGATACGTGCCAGAATTGTAGCAGTAATTGTTACAGTAACAGGCAACACCTTGTATTTGTGTTTCCCAAATAAAATGAAAATGAAAAAAAATATTCCATTAGAACTAACCTAGACGGTTCTTCATTGTCGCTAATTGGAAACAGAAGGTGATACCCTTACACTTGATCAGCTTTGTTTTTAGTTATTTTGCTGGCATCGTGATGGAAAGAATTATGGCAAGACCCATCTCACAAAGAACGTAGATGGTAATTGGATTACCATTCAAACAATTAGCAACACACCAAATTGCTGAAGCCACGTTTATATAAAATCTGCAGTGGCAATTCTGAGACTTTCCTTGCTTTTGCTTTAGGTGGTATGTGGTGTCTTAAGTATCAGCTCACTTTGTTATAGCACTCGCTTGGCAAAGTTATCCATGATCATGAGTGCATGCTGAAGACTATGTGACGACGATGTAATGACGAAGAAAGAATGACGTCGATGCAATGACGAAGACATGATGTCGACAACGGCGTGGTGACAAGAAAATGACAATTTTGAAGTCATGACTGTGGTATAGGAATGACAGCGTGACAACTACGCCATGAGGGCAATGGGATGATGCATGTACATTGTGACGACTGTGTGAGAAAAACGGCACTGCTACAACCGTATGATGCCCACGGCAAGACAACGATAATAAAATGGCATGCTTGAAGTGATGACTTCTCTGTGCCGACAGCGGCACAGAGAAACAGGTCACGTGCGAGAGGCCACCACAATGAAATTGAACTTTTGCGTAAAATTGCAAGAAATTTTCTGCAAGATTTTCTCCAATAATTTTACGGCAAAATCGTATGATCGAAGCGAAAAGCTTGAGTTGTTCAGAGTTCTACGATAAACGGGTAGGAGCACACCACTTCGCATTCACTTGTTTGCGAATTGGTATGAAGGTCCTAATTTACTTACTTTGTCCCAGACGTCTTCAAACTGACCTGCAGGCATATGTTTGTTGGTGCAATTCCGCAACACTTGAGTAACTGCGCAAGAAAACAAATATATATATATATATATATATATATATATATATATATATATATATATATATATATATATATATATATATCATCATCATCATCATCAGCCTAGTTACGCCCACTGCAGGGCAAAGGCCTCTCCCATACTTCTCCAACTGCCCCGGTCATGTACTAATTGTGGCCATGTTGTCCCTGCAAACGTCTTAATGTCATCTGCCCACCTAACTTTCTGCCGCCCCCTGCTACGCTTCCCTTCTCTTGGAATCCAGTCCGTAGCTCTTAGTGACCATCGGTTATCTTCCCTCCTCATTACATGTCCGGCCCATGCCCATTTCTTTTTCTTGATTTCAACTAAGATGTCGTTTACCCGCGTTTGTTGCCTCACCCAATCTGCTCTTTTCTTATCCCTTAACGTTACACCCATCATTCTTCTTTCCATAGCTCGTTGCGTCGTTCTCAATTTCAGCAGAACCCTTTTCGTAAGCCTCCAGGTTTCTGCCCCATATGTGAGTACTGGTAACACACAGCTGTTGTACACTTTCCTTTTGAGGGATAGTGGCAACCTACTGTTCATGATTTGAGAATGCCTGCCAAACGCACCCCAACCCATTCTTATTCTTCTGGTTATTTCAGTCTCATGATCCGGATCCGTGGTTACTACCTGCCCTAAGTAGATGTATTCCCTTACCACTTCCAGTGTTTCGCTACCTATCGTAAACTGCTGTTCTCTTCCGAGACTGTTAAACAGTACTTTAGTTTTCTGCAGATTAATTTTCAGACCCACCCTTCTGCTTTGTCTCTCTAGGTCAGTGAGCATGCATTGCAATTGGTCTCCTGAGTTACTAAGCAAGGCAATATCATCAGCGAATCGCAAGTTGCTAAGGTATTCTCCATCAACTTTTATCCCCAATTCTTCCCACTCCAGGCCTCTGAATACCTCTTGTAAACATGCTGTGAATAGCATTGGAGATATCGTATCTCCCTGTCTGACGCCTTTCTTTATAGGGATTTTGTTGCTTTCTTTGTGGAGGACTACGGTGGCTGTGGAGCCGCTATAGATATCTTCCAGTATTTTTACATATGGCTCAGCTACACCCTGATTCCGTAATGCCTCCATGACTGCTGAGGTTTCGACTGAATCAAACGCTTTCTCGTAATCAATGAAAGCTATATATAAGGGTTGGTTATATTCTGCACATTTCTCTATCACTTGATTGATAGTGTGAATATGGTCTATTGTTGAGTAGCCTTTACGGAATCCTGCCTGGTCCTTTGGTTGACAGAAGTCTAAGGTGTTCCTGATTCTATTTGCGATTACCTTAGTAAATACTTTGTAGGCAACGGACAGTAAGCTGATCGGTCTATAATTTTTCAAGTCTTTGGCGTCCCCTTTCTTATGGATTAGGATTATGTTAGCGTTCTTCCAAGATTCCGGTACGCTCGAGGTTATGAGGCATTGCGTATACAGGGTGGCCAGTTTCTCTAGAACAATCTGACCACCATCCTTCAACAAATCTGCTGTTACCTGATCCTCCCCAGCTGCCTTCCCCCTTTGCATAGCTCCTAAGGCTTTCTTCACTTCTTCTGGCGTTACCTGTGGGATTTCGAATTCCTCTAGGCTATTCTCTCTTCCACTATCGTCGTGGGTGCCACTGGTACTGTATAAATCTCTATAGAACTCCTCAGCCACTTGAACTATCTCGTCCATATTAGTAACGATATTGCCGGCTTTGTCTCTTAACGCACACATC
Organism: Dermacentor andersoni; assembly: GCF_023375885.2. NCBI lineage: Eukaryota > Metazoa > Arthropoda > Arachnida > Ixodida > Ixodidae > Dermacentor > Dermacentor andersoni. The sequence goes on along the minus strand of NW_027314752.1, from coordinate 23,567,331 downwards.
TGATTCTTGCCTATTCCTAGTTTCTTCTTCACTGCTTTTAGGCTTCCTCCTTTCCTGAGAGCCTGTTCAATTCTATCCATATTATAGTTCCTGATGTCCGCTGTCTTACGCTTGTTGATTAACTTAGAAAGTTCTGCCAGTTCTATTCTAGCTGTAGGATTAGAGGCTTTCATACATTGGCGTTTCTTGATCAGATCTTTCGTCTCCTGCGATAGCTTACTGGTTTCCTGCCTAACGGCGTTACCACCGACTTCTATTGCGCACTCCTTGATGATGCCCATGAGATTGTCGTTCATTGCTTCAACACTAAGGTCCTCTTCCTGAGTTAAAGCCGAATACCTGTTCTGTAGTTTGATCCGGAATTCCTCTAGTTTCCCTCTTACCGCTAACTCATTGATTGGCTTCTTGTGTACCAGTTTCTTTCGTTCCCTCCTCAAGTCTAGGCTAATTCGAGTTCTTACCATCCTGTGGTCACTGCAGCGTACCTTGCCGAGCACGTCTACATCTTGAATGATGCCAGGGTTCGCGCAGAGTATGAAGTCGATTTCATTTCTAGTCTCACCATTCGGGCTCCTCCACGTCCACTTTCGGCTAACCCGCTTGCGGAAAAAGGTATTCATTATACGCATATTATTCTGTTCTGCAAACTCTACTAATAATTCTCCTCTGCTATTCCTAGAGCCTATGCCATATTCCCCCACTGACTTGTCTCCAGCCTGCTTCTTGCCTACCCTGGCATTGAAGTCGCCCATCAGTATAGTGTATTTTGTTTTGACTTTACCCATCGCCGATTCTACGTCTTCATAAAAGCTTTCGACTTCCTGGTCATCATGACTAGATGTAGGAGCGTAGACCTGTACAACCTTCATTTTGCACCTCTTATTAAGTTTCACAACAAGACATGCCACCCTCTCGTTAATGCTATAGAATTCCTGTATGTTACCAGCTATTTCCTTATTAATCAGGAATCCGACTCCTAGTTCTCGTCTCTCCGCTAAGCCCCGGTAACACAGTACATGCCCGCTTTTTAGCACTGTATATGCTTCTTTTGTCCTCCTAACCTCACTGAGTCCTATTATATCCCATTTACTACCCTCTAATTCCTCCAATAACACTGCTAGACTCGCCTCACTAGATAGCGTTCTAACGTTAAACGTTGCCAGGTTCAGATTCCAATGGCGGCCTGTCCGGAGCCAGGTATTCTTAGCACCCTCTGCAGCGTCACAGATCTGACCGCCGCCGTGGTCAGTTGCTTCGCGGCTGCTGGGGACTGAGGGCCGGGGTTCGATTGTTGTATTCATATAGGAGGTTGTGGCCAAGTACTGCACCAGGGTGGCCAATCCTGCTCTGGTGAGAGAGTGCATTACCGGTTCTGGTCACCGGGATCAGGCCGCACTCCAGGCCTGTTTGTGCAATTTTCTCAACACACGGTTTTTTTTTTTTTTTTTTTTAATTTTCCGGTGGAGAATAGCGCGGCACCGGGATTTGAATCACGGTCCTCTTGCACTGGAGACGGATACTCTACCGTCCCCGTAGGAGTTAAATTAAAAATTAATTTATGGGGTTTTACGTGACAAAACCACTTTCTGATTATGCATGCCGTAGTGGAGGACTCCGAAAATTTCGACCACCTGGGGTTCTTTAACGTGCACTTAATTCTAAGTACACGGGTGTTTTCGCATTTCGCCCCCATCGAAATGCGGCCGCCGTGGTCGGGGTCCGATCCCGCGACCTCGTGCTCAGCAGTCTAACACCATAACCACTGAGCAACCACGGCGGGTCCCGCAGGAGTTGTACGCCTCATTTAACCTACAGTGGTGCCCTACTTGGTCAGTCAAGGTGGACCAATCTGAGCTCGGTTATACCGCATGGATGGCACTCGGCTAGAGAACCTCGTATTTATGACCTGCACATGTGAGGCCTTACATATTTGAAGATATATATCTATTTTTTTTTTTTTTAGGAGGGTTCCCGTACAGTGATAAAATAAAGGAAAAGACATTAAAAGAAAGAAAAAAAAAAGAAAGAAAAAGGGGCGGAAAAAAAAAAAACGGAACATAACAGGTGATTTGAACTCGTGACCCTTCGATGTTGCCCGGAAAGATAGCTCAGTCGGTTGGTTCGTCAGGCCCCAGGCTACTTTCAAGCGCCACAGCTCCTCCTCCGAGCCTCACACTTATATAATTATAATAACCCTAATAGGACTACTTTCGAAAAAAAAAAAAGGAAACGGCCCAGAGGGCTATACTACGAGAGCTATGACTGATAGTTTTCTATATATATATATATATATATATATATATATATATTCATCTCATCTATGGGATCGCATTCGCGCGCTGTTTCTTTGTCTCTGCGTGTAGTACAGTTAAGAGAGCCAGTTTAAGGGCGGAGAAGAAGAAAGAAGAGAAAAGCAAAAACTGCAGCGCCGTGGTTTTAAAGCGCACCCGTGGTAGAGAAACGGAATGCGATATAAGCGTGCGTAGCCATGATACGCACACGACAAACTGCCTTAAAATATTTAGACTTGAGGGAAGGCTTCGTTAGCAAACGATAGCACGGCAATCAGCACTCGAATATAATTATAACCCTAATACTAATTGTAAATATTCATCTCATCTATGGGATCTAATGCGCGCGCTGTTTCTTTGTCTCTGCGTGTAGTAGTTGAGAGAGCCAGTTTAAGGGCGGAGAAGAAGAAAGAAAAGAAAAGCAAAAACTGCAGCGCCGTGGTTTTAAAGCGCAGCCGTGGTAGAGAAACGGAATGCGATATAAGCGTGCGTAGCCACGATACGCACACGACAAACTGCCTTAAAATATTTAGACTTGAGGGAAAGCTTCGTTAGCAAACGATAGCACGGCACTCAGCACTCGAATATAATTTTAACCCTAATACTAATTGTAAATATTCATCTCATCTATGGGATCTAATGCGCGCGCTGTTGCTTTGTCTCTGCGTGTAGTAGTTGAGAGAGCCAGTTTAAGGGCAGAGTAGTTGGAAGGCATACTTTCTAGGAAAAATGGCCGCTCAAGGAGAAGAGCGAACTCGAGCGGCTTTAGAGGCTAGGAAAACTGCCTTAAAATATTTAGACTTGAGGGAAAGCTTCGTTAACAAACTATAACACGGCAATCAGCACTCGAATACGACGAGAGAAATTACTGAGACGTGGAAAATTCCCTTGAAAAAAAATCTGGTTTGCTAGACAAATGCTCGTATGTATTGAACCTCTTAAAAGATGAGGGGTGAAATATGCGCTCACCGAGAGGGCATCTTCAGCGCGAGACATCCACAAGGCACCTTACAGAGATGTGGAGAGCTTCGCGGCCGGAACGAAGCATCCCTTCTCCGCCGGCCAAGAGGGGGAAACGTGCTTTCCGATCGCTCAAGGTTGCGCGGACAACGCATAGCTCTAGCGTCTAGGAAAAGCTTAACCAGGTGCGATAGCGGCACGCATAGCGTGGGAAGCTAGCCGCCAGAATAACTATACCAAGGACTGCTGCTGATGAGGGCGAAGTACCTTCGTGTAATTATAATAACCCTAATAGGACTACTTTCGAAAAAAAAAAGGAAACGGCCCAGAGGGCTATACTACGAGAGCTATGACTGATAGTTTTCTATATATATATATATATATATATATATATATATATATATATACATATACATATATATATATATGTATATATATATATATATATATATATATATATATATATATATATATATATATATATATATATATATATATATATATATATATATATATATATATATATATATTCATCTCATCTATGGGATATATATATATATATATATATATATGTCACCTACATCTTGCGTCAAATGCCTGCAGGAGGCTCACATTACCTACACAAGAGCTAAAAATAGATGCTTGATCATTTACATCAATTTTGCTCATATAGTTTCCAAAAAACTGCTTTTGCGCTAGTGTGCAAATGCAAGAAATGAAGCCAGTGATTTAACAATGCACATCCACTCACAAGAATGCTAAACTAGCGCCTATTTTGATGAAATCGCTATCAAACTTGCTGTGATAGTGCATTGTTGATCGACTAACACTAAAAAACTTTTCTATGCAGTCAAGCTAAAATAACTTAAAGAGGAATGGATTTGGTTGCAAACTTCAGGACGGCCCAACTTGAAACTTGTGTTATTCCTTTCCCATAGACGTATCTAACTGCACCACCATCTACATTTTGCGAATTACAACATCTTTTGTAAATACCTGGCCCAAAGGTTCATTTATGCAATATTGTTTCCTTCAAATTGTCATTACGATTGCTTGTACAATTGTTGTTCATTTTAGAGAGTAAACTATTTCAAGAAGCAATATTGTGCTACACACTACGAGTTATTATTGTAAATTTAAATAAATTAAAAAAAACATGACGTAAATATAACTCATACACAAAGACAGTGTAAAGACAGTGTAAAGGCAAGCATCAACCCCAGGCCACTGCCTATAAAGGACAAGCGTTTATCAAAACTAACACAGGAAAGACGCGATGTGCTCTGAAAATATGTGCTATTTTAGTGAAATTGACACGGTTGCTATGGGTTGACAAACGTCATGCCTTGTGTTATTTTGTTTTATGGGCGCAAATCATTCCACTGACTTGTACACAAGAAAAAACTTTCAATAATGTGCCAAGTTGTGTTTTTTGTACGTTGTTGAGCATCTGCTTAAGCTACCGAACGAAGTGAGTTTCAGTGAACGCTGCTAATGAAGACTCACTGCTTACTTAATAGGTAACGTGGTCCACCAGCTCTTAAAAGCAGTGAACTGCTCAGGGAAAGTTGCCATCGCCATACAGATTCTATTGAGTCCATGTGTGCTAGTAAACAGTGAAAATAACTATTGTGCATCTGGCATTGCTGCAATTATTCATATGGCATCATAAAGCACATTTTTCGCAAGGACACCTTCGGGACTGGGCTTTTCACAACTGCTACTGCAAGGCGAAGTAAAATGGAGGCAATAATTCTTTTCCCGCGTGTTACCACTTCCACTGCATTTATTTTTATTGTTTTGTTTTCATTGCTTCTATAAATTTACCTTCCCGCTCAACACTGTTAGTTTGATTCTCTTTGTTCTCTGGACCAAAACACTGCTCCCGTGAGCAAAAAGACAGAAACGAAAATAAATGTATGACAATCGATTTCAACCTTAGTTTTTCTAGCACAAGTACGCCATTATATGTCTAAGGTGCATACCGGAACACCATAAATCTGACCATAATTGTAAACCTATATTCCTACGAAGCACAATCACTTCCCATAATCCTGCAAGCTACAGGCTTCACAATCTGAACACAATAGCAGTTTGGCGGGCTATACTAGCAAATCTGCGGGCATTTCTTGTGCACTTCTTCATCGTCTGCGCATGAATATCGTCGCATGGGATTCTTCGTCTCCATCGCTTGTGGGGACTAATCATGATTTTGATCTGTGCCTTTAGTGTGACCGATTCGCCACGTCTTCGGAGCGCATTGAAGGTCATGTAACTGCTATGTCACAAATGTTCTTTGCCTGTAAACGAGGTTCAGGTTATCGCGAAGTTCGTCATAGGAAGTAAGAGTAGCTGAACTTGCATTCTATAGCCGCAGTTCCTTACAAAAATGAGCTTAGACTTTTTATAGACGACCTTTCTTATCAATAGATTTGGTTATTTGTTGATGCAAAGTCTACAGACTGTCTATAGACGAACGTCCATAACGTTTCTATTTATTTTAGTCTACTAACATTCTATTGATGGCCGACAGAAAAATGTCGGTCACATGTTTTTCTTTTTGTCTATGTCCCCTCTATAGAGTGTCTATAGGCGAAAGTCATTACAGTCTCTATATACATTTGTCCGTCATTTGTCTATAGACTGTCCATAGGCGAAAGTCCATAAGGTTTCTATTTCCCTGTCTCCTCACATTCCATAGACGGCCAATAGAAGAAAGTCGATAAGATGTTTGTTTCTTTTTGCCTACGTCTCCTCTACGTCTCCTCTATAAACTGTCTATAGACGAAAGTCAATACAGTCTCTATTTACTTTTGTCAATTATTTGTCGATAGGCTGTCTATAGGCAAAATCCATCAGGTATCTATTTCTTTTTGTCTACTCACATTATATAGACGGTCTATAGAAAAAAGTCAAATAGATGTTTGCTTCTTCTTGTCCATCTGCCCTCTATAGACTACCTATAGATGAAAGCCAATGCAATCTCTATTTAGTGTTGTCCATTCTTTGTTTATCGACTGCCTATAGACGATAGTCGATAAAGTTTCTATTTCTGTATGTCTACTCGAATTCTGTAGAAGATGTATAAAAAAAGTCGATAAAGTGTTTGTTTCTTTTTGTCTACTTCCCCTCTCTCTATTGCCTACCTACAGACGAAAGTCGAAACAGTCCATTTACTTTTGTGCATTCTTTGTCTATAGACTCCCTGTGGACAAGCGTCGATAAGGTTTTATTTATTTTTGTCTTCTCCCGATTTATAGAATGTCTATACAGAAAAGTTGATAAGGTTTCTATTTCGTTTTGTCTACTCCCAATCTATAGTCGGTCTACATAAAAAGTTGATATCGTGCGTGTTCCTCTTGTGCTTCCGCCATACAGCTTACCTGTAGGCAAAAGTCATTACAGCCTCCCTTTATCCTTATTGATTCTTTGCCTATACACTGTCTATAGACGAGAGTTGTTAAGTTGTGAATTATTCTTGTCTATTCGCAGCCTACGTAGTTGTTCACAAACACACACACACACACACACACACATATATATATATATATATATATATATTGTTACGCACGAAGGAGACCGTTGTTTAACACTTACGGATGAAGGGCACCGTTTACTTTAGGCCACGAAGGTGAGCGCAAGAGCGGCCAGCTCCCTAATCAACTCAGCGTTGTTCTCTTCTTCCTTCCTCTACTCGGGATCGCTAGCACGTTCACCGGTCTTCCTTTTCTTCATGTGTAACATTCCCCTCATCACAGACGAAGCCCGCCGGGCGAGTCAATTCGTTTGCCTTGACCTGAACAATTTCAAGCCGGCGACATGGACCACTTGTGTCTTGGCAGCTCTTCTGCCACTCGCCGTGAGGCGAGCTATGTTATACGTGACTTCCGTGAGTCTGGTAATAATAACAAGCGGTCCATCGTAGGTGGCCAAAAGCTTTTGGCATAACCCGCGTTTCCGTACTGGAGTCCACAGCCAGAATAAATCACAAGGGCGATAGGTTGCCGGACGGCGGCGAATGCAGTAGCGTTCTTTTGATGTGTCCTGCGATGCCAAAGTGCGCGAACGAGCAATACGACGAGCTTCTTCGGCAAGGCAGGGAATCTCGGCGACAGAGGGATTTTCATGACTACAGAAAGGGAATACAGTGTCGATTGTGTAACGGGGTGGCCATGCGTACAGCAGGAAGAAAGGGCTATAGCCGGTAGTCTCGTGCTTGGCGGTGTTTAACGCATACGTGATAAAGGGCAGTACGTCATCCCAGTTCTTGTGGTCGGATGAAACATACATAGATAGCATGTTTACAATTTTTCGGTTGGTGCACTCCATAAGCCGATTCGTTTGTGGATGGTATGGTGTCGAGTGACGCAAGTGGGATTCACACAAACGAAGCAACTCCTCTACGACGTCCGCTGTGAATTGTCGTCTACGGTCGCTGATGGTCACGCGAGGTGGACCTTGTCGCAGGACCACATATTGCAGCAGAAATGTTGAAACGCCTGTGGCAGTTGCGGTGGGCACGGCCGCCGTCTCGCGGTTACGCGTGAGGTAGTCGACGCACACAACTATCCAACGGTTTCCCTTGGCTGATTTTGGAAATGGGCCTACGAAGTCAATGCCCACTTGTTGGAAACGCGTGCTTGGAGGCGGGATCGGCTGCAGGAGACCAGCTGGAGCAGTAGATGGCCGTTTGTGGCGCTGACACCGCAAGCAGCTTGCCACATACGTCTCAACAGACTGTCGCATTCCAGGCCAATAAAAGCGCTCCTGAATCCGGTAGAGCGTCCTCGCCGAACCTAAATACCCAGACTTAGGGTCATCGTGCATAGCACTCATAATCACTGTGCGAAGTCTCTCCGGTACCAGTAGGAGGAAACGTGCGCCAGCGCTGGAAAAGTTCCTCTTATACAGGAGTCCATCACGTACACAGAAAAGGTTTGCTGTCGTCGAGGCGGTCGCAGCCGTGAAGAGCGGTGTTAATTTATCGTCTTTTCGCTGTTCGGCTTTGAAGCAGTCGAAGTCTGGAAAACGCGGCGACACAGAAGCCACGAGGTGATCGAAGTCGTCGGCGTCACAGTCCGTAGTGCTAAGTGGCATACGTGAGAGGCAGTCCGCATCAGCGTGTCGTCGACCGCTCTTATGAGATACGGTGAAGCTGTATTCTTGCAGTCGGAGCGCCCAGCGCGCAAGGCGGCCTCAAGGGTCACGAAGATTTACAAGCCGACACAATGAGTGGTGGTCGCTGACCACTGTAAAGGGGTGTCCATACAGGTAAGAACGAAACCGCTGAATCGCAAGTATTACCGCGAGGCATTCTTGTTCCGTGACAGTGTAATTCTGCTCGGGCCTACTTAGTGAGTGGCTTGCATATGCGATCACGTGTTCACGGTCACCGTAGCGTTGAACTAGGACAGCGCCAATACCTATGCCACTTGCATCCGTATGGAGTTCCGTCGGAGCTGAAGGACTGAAATGTTGAAGAACCGGTCGTGACGTCAGCAGAAACTTCAACTGACGAAAAGAAGAGTCGCACTCCGGAGTCCACTCAAAAGGGGTGTTCTTTCGTACCAGGCATGTCAGCGGATACGCGACGTCGGCGAATTTAGGAATAAATTGGCGGAAATAGGAACAGAGCCCCAGAAAACTAAGGAGCTCCTTGACAGAGCGTGGTGCACTGAACGCTTTGACGGCTGCTGTTTTCTGGGGATCAGGGCGGATGCCATCCTTGTCGACAAGGTGCCCAAGCACAAGGGTTTGGCGTTCACCGAAGTGGTATTTCTTAGAGTTTAAAACTAGACCAGCGTTTCTGATGCAGTTCAGGACATTATCCAGACGGGAGTTGTGTTCGCTGAAGGTGCGGCCAAAGGTGACGACGTCGTCGAGGTAGCACATGCAGATGTTCCACTTGAAGCGGTGCAGAACAGTGTCCATAAATCTCTTGAAAGTTGCCGGAGCATTGCACAATCCAAATGGCATCACATTAAATTCGAAGAGCCCGTCAGAGGTTACAAAGGCAGTCTTCTCCTTGTCGTCAGGATGCATCGGAGTTTGCCAATAGCCAGATCGTAAATCTACTGAGGAAAGTAAGAAGCGGAATGAAGGCAGTCTATTGCGTCATCAATACGTGGGAGTGGGTGCGTGTTCTGTTTTGTTACAGCATTCAAACAGCGATAGTCGAGGTAAAATCTCCAAGATCCATCTTTTTAACAAGAATCACTGGAGCTGCCCATGGACTCGCTGACTCTTGTACGACTCCCTTTTTCATCATTTCATGCACTTGTCCGTTGATAATTTGGCGCTGTGATGGTCAAACACGATGTGGCTTTTGTCTAATTAGATTTGCCGAACCCGTGTTGGTGGTATGGCGTGTTCGAGACGCAGGGATTGCAGGTATTTTGTCCTTCTGCGCAAAGTCGAATGCTGAAATGTGCTTCGAAAGCACACGCACTAACGTTCGGCGTTCACTCGTGCTGAGCGATTTATTTACCATCGACAAAAGGGCTGTTTCCGAACTGTGGCCATCAGGTTCATCCGGTACATCTGTAAGTTCAGCCACTGATAAGGACGCGTGTTCCCTGGCGAAGGCTAATTTCATGCCGTCTGGTAGTATAACGGGCTCCTTAGAACAGTTTACTGTCCATAAGCCAGTGCGTCCGCCTTTGATCGACACCACACAATGTGGCACCAACACATTTTTCTTCACACAGTTAAAGTGCATTGGTTCTACGGTAGCATCGAAGCTGTCGGAATCGGCGCCGCAACAGACAACGGGAACGCAAATGGTAGGTGATGCAGGTATGACCGTATCACCGCAAACATACAGTGTAGTTTCGCAATCTGCATGGTTCTCCAGGAGTCCTGATGGAATCCTACCACTTAGGAACACCTTCCCTGTGCGGCAGTCGACACTAGCACCACACTCCCGCAAGAAGTCCATGCCGAGAATAACATCATGGGTCTTCGGAGGAATAATTACAAACTCTGTCGTAATAACATGGCCTCCCCAAAACACGTCAGCACTACACACCCCAATAGGTCGCAACGGCTCGCCACTCACTCCAAAGGACTTTGAATCTTCGTCCCATTTAAACAAAACCTTTCGACCTAACACGTGTTTAAAAGAGACACTCATAACCGAAATTGTTGCGCCTGTGTCCACCAGAGCCATCACAGGGACATTATCTACAAGAACGCGCACTTTGTTTTTTCAGCATCAATACAGGAGGTATTTCTGTCAGTAGCATGTCTCCAGCGACCTCACCTCCATCGGCCGCACTAGCCAGTTTTCCGGTGACGAAGGGGACGTGGTGCGACGCCGCGATGAGGGAGAACGGGGAATACGACGTTGCGGTGGGGGCGTCAAACTCCTGTCAGATGCCGGGGAGCGATTCCGGCAGCTGCTCAGCCAATACTCGTCTCTAGATAATACGTGTGCTGGCCACGGGGCACCGTGTGGCCGTTCGGAGGCCCGAGAAAACTACGAGGGCTGGCCATACCACGTGGTCATACGCTGGTTGCAAAACCGCGATATATGACCCGGGACACCGCAGGAATAACACACCGGGAGAAGTCAACCTTGGTTGTTCGTTGATGAAGCGGATATTATCATTTTCCCGAGTGTAGTGGGTTGGTTCGTGGCGTGTGTCACGACGATACATCGGGCGTCTAGGAGGCGTGCGTTCAGCGCGTTGGTCATAGCGCGGAGTTGGAGGGCGTGTTGTCGTCCTCGATTGTGGGGCTGCACTGTACTCTACGGCCGCTGCGGTAACCATCTGTTGCCAACGGGCCGAATGTGGCGTCGTCATAGCCTCACGTGACGTGTACACGCCATGGTGGTCAGCAGTCGAATGCAACAACTCCTCGCGGACAATCTGTCGGATGGTGAAAGGAAGGTCGAGGCAAGGACTCGTGTCCACACTGGCAACCGTCGTTACGTTTGCCAACCGACCAAACTTTGGCGCAATCCGACGCATCTTGAGCGTTTCAAAAGTTCTGCAGTGCCCAATGACGTCAGACACAGAACTGAGGTTCTCCTTTCCAATTAGAAAATTGTACACATCCTCAGCCACTCCTTTCATCAAATGTCCAGCTTTATCTTCTTCCGACATGCGAGCACTGACCACCTTGCACAGCTTTAGCACTTCTTCGATATATGTTGTGCATGTCTCACCTTGTAGCTGCGCCCGTGGCGACAGTGTCTGCTCCGCACGCTTCTTTTTGGCGACTGAGTCCCCAAAACACGCCTTTAGCTCGTCAACAAAATTTTCCCACGTCGTAAGCCCGTCCTCGTGGTTCTCGTACCACACGAGGGCGGTATCGGTCAGGGAGAATACCACAATGGTGAGCTGAACTGTTGCATCCTAGCCGTTGGACTTGCTCACTCGTTTGTAGTGGGCGAGCCACTCATCGACATCTTCCCCCGCTTTGCCTCCGAAGGTGCGTGGAACTCGGTAGTATGGCAGTGGACTGCTAGGCGCCGCCCTCGGAGTGGCTGCTTTTTCTGGCATCTCGAAGACGGTCACGGCTGATGGTGGGAGACCGGCAAGACGACGGCTTCGACAAAGCTGCGGCAGCGACGGTTCCGTTGTTGTGAGTGGTACCCAGCACCTCCACCACTTTGTTACGCAAGAAGGAGACTGTTTTTTAACCCTTACGGATGAAGAGGACCGTTTACTTTAGGTCGCGAAGGTGCGCGCAAGAGCGGCCAGCTGGTTAATCAACTCAGCGTCGTTCGCTGCTGCCTTCCTCTACTCGGGACCGCAAGCACGTTCACCGGTCTTCGTTGTCTTCGTGGGTAACAATATATATATATATATATGTATATGCCAGGTGCAACCAAATTAAGGGGGCCCACAAAGCTTCAACACGACGCTCCCTCACCAGATCAGGAATGGGCCTCCCTGATGCAGTATTCGGCCACCCCCTCCCAAAAGGCAAACGCAATTACTCAATGGCTCTCAGTTCCCAGCAGCTGCGGAGCACCTGACTATGGCAGCGGTCAGACATGTAACGAAGCATAGCGTGCTAAGAATTTCTGCATTCCGAGGCAAAGCACAGGTATTCGTAATGTTTGTAGCTGACAACTCATACTTTGTGAGCGTGCGATGAACCGATGTCACACAAGTAGCGCGACACATATAGGTAGTGTGTGTGCGCGTTGTGTGCCGTCCTATTCTCAGATACTTTTCACATTGTCATCATACCTCAGCTGCGTCACTAAGATCAGGTTGTTTTTCGTTGACTGATATCCTGCACTATAAGCTCATCAAAGTTTTTCAGCCAACCAGCATTTGGCAGGCGGTGCGCCTGCGCTTCCATGCATATGAGTACGTCATTGCTGTGCTGATTGCTTTGACCTGTCATCGGAAGAGAACATTTCCACTAACATGTGTGCGGGTGTCCGATTTGGTGGTATGCTTGAAGATATGCTAGAAACGCACTGTATTACTCATCGTCGCTGGTGAGAATGCAAGCGCATGAAGTGCCCTGTAACGGCTTTTACAAAAAGCGCATTCATCAATGTGTGCGTTCCAGTTTCATACGATAGCCCACAGCGTTTGCGATTCAACTTACCAGCGCATTTACTTCATCCATGAATAAAAATGAAAAATGGAAAAGAAAAGCAACCCCTACCGCGTGCATGGCGCACCGAGAGAGAGAGAAAGATAAAAGAAATGAAAAACGAAAGGCGCACGTACTTCTCGAATTGCGCACGCCCTCAGCGCCCGGAGTTCCTCCCCATGCGCAATGGAGGTGCGCCATCTGTCCGCGTCCATTTGAATTCGCAACGAGTGCGGCAGGCACGTAAACGCTTGTAGCCGTGTACGGTGTCTGCCTAACTTTGGTGTTTGTGAATGCGCATCTTCTTTGTGACATCACACGTCAACTACACTAAATGGTAAGTTTTAGCAAAGATGTTTTTCATCAATAACTCATAGTTAGATGAGCGCATTTGGTAACGCGAACCAGCTGCACGTGTCGTGTGTTGTTTTGAATTGATAACGCGCTCTTTCTCTCGCTTCTACTATATGGAATGTTTTACGACAAGCGATCGCTCACGCTTGTTGATTTTAGTGTCATAATTTGTGTGCATAAAAAAGAAAGTAGATCATGTTTTACCTTGATACTGAGCTTCCACTGTGCGGATTGCGTGTGTGTAGAGCAGCCAGTGTTGTAGATCTTATTTCGTGGGGCTCGATCCAGCTGCGATGAATGCTGTGCCGCATGTGTAGGGAAATTCTCGTGACGCGCTTTACGTATACATCTCAAAATTGTGTTACCATGAAGAACTATCAAACAGAGACGTATAGTTGAATAAATGCTAGCGAGCTCGAATGAAAGGCCGTGTTTGTGGGGCCTGCATCAGCAGTGTGTGCACTGCCCTTTTCGTGTAGATTAAACGTAGCAATATTTTTAAGGTTCCTGGCAACCAGTATAAATAATTTTGGGAATTTACCAAAAAGAAAAGACTTGACTTGAAGAAATATGTAGATTCACCCAATCTAAATATATGCTCCCACAAAAACTTCGGGAGGATGAAACCTGCGATACGCTCAATCATTCGCAGCTTTGCCACCTAGCCGAAAAAATTAGAGAACAATAATTTAGACGCTCTGGGAAGCACCTTTACACGTTTAAAACTTAAGGCATTGCGTTTGACGACAGTATTTGAAAAGCGTTAAACGTCTTTCCATGCTTCGGCGCCATGCAGTTTACGAGCTGTTAATCACCAGGCACCTCCTGGCGCAGATTTGCATCGTGCCAAACGTGCATGGTGTGAAGGCCTTGTCATGTTTAATGAGTGTTGGGGTTTTGATTACTGTTGCATTTAGTGCCGTCGTCTTGAACAGACTGTATACTACATGTGCTGTACAAAAGAAAAAAGAGCCAGATTTTCCATTTGATTGTCTTGTCTTAGTAGATAACGCAGAGATTATTCAAATAATGTAGTAGACATTGAACTTGCACTACCCTTATTAACACACATAAGCGATCGCAACATGTATTTGGTAATATGTACCCTTATCAATACGCCCCCATTCATGCTCATTCTACTGAAAGTGCGGCAAAGGTATTCATCTCGAAGTATGAGAAAAGAGACATTGCAGACTGTTCTAAGCAGAAACGAGATATTTCAAACGTGCAGTCACTATTATGAGCAGGTTTGTTCAACATGGGCAAATTGCATTAACACGCGAAAAATTTGCACGGTCCACCCAGGTATCCCTGTTTCAGCAATTATTATTATAGGAATCATTTGGCATTCTCGCATATGTTTTATTTTGATAAGTACGCTATGTGTCACATGAACCTGTCTTAAAACGAAACGTAACGTTGCTCGCATTGGTGACCATTACGGTTGTTTACCTGCTCATCATACTGCAGCATAACGAAACTTCACAGTGCTACTGATTCATATTGCCATGTAGTCTTTAGTCAGAGGTAAACCAAGTTAACTATAGACATAAGTGATGAGGGCAAATTATACATAAAACTAATATTGAACCGTAAAAAAACACATTCAATAGTTTTCCCTCACATTGGTGCATTTGCTTTACGTGTGTGTATCTGTGACCTTGTCTTCCGTGCCGTGCTTGTGTGGCCATCAATTACGAACTTGCCCAAGCCCTTATCAGCTTTAGTAAACAAGGGACACAATTAGATTGAATCTAATACTGCATGTCAAGTGACTGACATGTTATTCGTTTTATCTAAATATTATGAAATGGCAGTACTTGGCAAGCATTAAGCCAAAAAATTTTGAATTGCACTTAAGCTACGGGCGTCTTATATTGCCAGGTAATTTTCGTGAAAAGAGCCATGGAAGGCTTAGAAAAATACCATTGAATTTTGAATTGTCCTCATAGCTGTGCTGTCTTGTTGTATGCCATACAAATTTTCCAGAGAATATCTATAATAAATACATTTTTAAAATGTTTCACCTCATAAAATTTAAGGCAAATTGGTCCCATTTATTTAAAAAACAATGAAAGTCAAGCATACTGACGTGTCATTTCCTACTTCATTTCTTTGCATTAATTGAAAGTCCTGAACCTCGAAAGAGTATAAAAATTACTCATGTTTGAAAGCACCTTAAATAATTTGCTGTGCTTGCACTCATTGAACTAAAGTTTAAGTTTTGTTCCCTAGCAGGTGCATATCTGTCGTGCCGTAACAAAAAGTACTCGCATGCTATTTTCGGTGATCATGTGCGATACATAACTTGCAAACGGGTTAGGATGCCCAAGAGGCATCATTATTTATGAGAAACTAAGTGACCATGTTAATACAATCAATGCATCTGCCGTCTGTTGAAGTTCTGGCCAATGACCCAATAATTCAAGCGTATGAGAAAGCATCTAAATGTTTATAAGGGAAAAAATTAGAATGTTTGGCATGATGCTGAGAATACTCCAGTCACTCTTCTGAGCATGTGCGCTGCATGGGCATATTTTATTACCTGCCAAAAATGCACAGACAGTCTAACTCGGTAACCTTGTTTTCAGCAATTGATATAGAGATCATTTGCGATAATTGCAATGATGTGTCACATATGAACTTGCCTTAAAAGCAAAATACTGTTGCTGTAGCACCAGCAGCAGTTGGGACCGTTTAATTGTTCATCATGCCATAAAATAAAAACTGTATAATAGTATTCATTTGTATTCACAAGCAGCCATTACTCATACTAAAACCGTATTGAGTATTCACTTAAATGGTTTGAGTCACTATATGAAGCTGTTCAACGAACATACAAAGAATACACAATTGTTTTTGCCTCACATTGTTGCATTTTCTTATTCGCAGCATACCCTAGCAGAATCTTTGGAACATATGACACAAAGGTCAAGCTGGCCAGGCGGCCTTACTTGCCATGGGGAAGTAGTCTTTAAATCTGTAAATATTCTCTTTCGATCATAGCGTAAGACCTGCATTTTAAAAAAAAATGAATATATCGCACAATAAAAATACTCAATTCCATGCCGGTGCACTTGTTTTTTCTTGCATTGCATGATTCAGTGCTAGTGGAATTGCTTCAATTTTTTTTCCTCCTAATGCAACATATGAGAGTGCAGCTGATTCAGGAGCATTGTTAAGCTACCGACATTAACGCTTAAGTACAGATGAGAAGAAACAGGTGAACATGCATAATATACATTCAACCTTTTTTTTTGCCGCCATATGTAAACAGTAATGTAAAATAACTTGTGGATAGCAGATAGCTAGCAGATTTCGTTCAACCGTATGGATTGGATGCAACTGTAGTATTTCTTAAATGTGCTCGTGCACAAATACTCATGCAGTCTTGCTTAAACATTCACGGCTACATGCATTTGATGTTTTTCGACTGTTTCCATCCGCATGTGGGATTTTCTATATGCAGTTCCCTGGGTATGTTCCTATATGCATGCTGGGTGAAGTACATATTTATAGACATTTCCAATAGACAACTTATTAAAAGCCCCTGCAGGGAGTGCTTATATATTATCGAAAGGTATTTGGCAAACTGTGTGGTTTATATAGCCAGTATATAGAGTGACAATACCGGCTATTTAAGGCAATCCGGGCAATGAAAATACAAAATTTAAGGAGAAGATGGTGTAAGGGATACTATTATAAAAAGGTACACAGGTTACATCTCTGACGGCTGAACACCATGAGTCTTAAGTTTGGATCTCACTGCACCGTCTTTTTTACGTTATTCTTCATTGAACTGCTTCACTGAATTTATGTTAGCTCGGACACCCTGTATTGACAATGAGCGACAAATTGTGTAATGTAAAGTGTATGGTTTAGTTATTGACTTATCTGCAGGAATTGCCTCCAGACAGTCTATGGACTTATAATCTTACACTTCTTGTAGACTCGTATAAATTATCTGCAAATCAATAGACACTCTATAAACTGTATATAGATTATTGAAAATTCATGTTTGTAGACAAACGTCTGCAGAATGTCTATAAAGAAAAGTGTATAGGAATATATAGCTCTACTTTTAGAGGCTGAACTCTCTGTAATGTCTAAAGACAAATGTCTAAATATAGGCTGAAGGTATTTGATTTTAAATATTTTATAGACCTAAGTCTACGAAAATAAAACTGTATACAGCAGTTATAAGTCTATAGAATGTCTATAGATAGTCTATAGACATTTGCTAATAAACATTTTATAGATTTCAGTGTACCAAAATATAAAAGCTGCATACAGTTCTATTTGTGTACACTTAAGTCTATAAAATATTTAAAATAAATTATGGGGTTTTACATTCCGAAACCACTTTATGATTGTGAGGCACGCTGTAGTGGAGGACTCCGGAAATTTTTACCACCTAGGGTTCTTTAACGTACACCTAAATCTAAGTACACGGGTATTTTCGCATTTTGCCTCCATTGAAATGTGGCCGCCATGGCCGGGATTCGATCCCGCGACTTCGTGCTCAGCAGCCCAACACCATAGCCCCTGAGCAACCCACGGCGATATATAAATTATTCAAAAGGAAATGTCTTCAGATTGTATTTAGACATTTCTCTATAGACATTCCATAGACGTCAGTCCACAAAAGTAGAACTGTGTAACCCTATACACTCTTGTCTATACATATTGTGCAGACATTTGTCTAAAAATGTGAAATTTTATTAGTCAATAGACGGTATATAGAGTGTCTGTAGACTGAGAAATGTTTATAGACAAGTCTATAAAAAAGTAGGGCCCTAAGTCTATAGACTAGTCTAAAATGTCTATAGACAAAATATAGACATTTCTCCATAGATAGTCCATATATATTTATCTATGAAGTATAACTCTATAGGCCTATACTTTTGTCTATAGACATTCTGCAGATATTTGTATGCAAACATGTTTTCATTAACCTATAGAAAGTCTATAGACAGTCGGTAGACCGAGACATTTTATAGACTAGTCTATTAATGTGTATGACCATAAGTCAATAAACTGTCTATAGACATTCTATAGACAGTGTATAGACCCAGACTTTTTATAGGCTGGTCTATGTAATATCTATAGACAAATGTCTAAAGATAGTCTAAAGACATTTTCTTATAGACATTTTATAAACTAGTCTATAAAAATTACACGACAATAGGTCAATAGACTGTCTATAGACTTTTATAGACAGTCTGTAGCCCCAGCCTTTTTATAGGCGGGACCATACATTTTTTATGGAATAAAGTTTATAGACTGTCGATAGACTAGTTTGAAGAAATGTCTATTGACAGTCTCTATGCTTCATGGACAAATGTCTACATACTTTCTATAGGTTTTCTATCAAATTTGTGCAAGGGATGGTACAATAATTGGTGCCGTTGAGAGGACGCAATAAGAAAGTATTACTTTTTAGCATATGAACGCGTAGAAGATGTATTCTGTGGCAGTGAGGTGGAGTGGGTCTTTAGTATTGGAATTAGTATTCGTATCCCGCATAGATTTCTAAACATAGTTGCTTTCAGAAATACTATAGGTTCGTACATTGCTTTCTATATTTATCACCACTCCGAGAGCCGTGGTTAGATCGCTAATGCCGGATTTTTATCTTCATAGAATTTCATATAGAGAATTCACACTGTCAAACTATTTTCTATTAAATGCAGAACAATCGTCTGAGTGAACGAATGTCTGAGAAAATATTTTTATGATTGATAAATCATTCAAAACTACGATTGGCATGCCTATTGCACAGAAAGAAAGCTGCACCAATCACGGAAATTTCCCCCTGCAATGCAATTATCTAAATGCCTGTCTAAGACAGCATTACTTGCGATAATGCTGGCGAAAGCTTACCTTGAATAAGCTGTTCAAATACGTGCCCGAAATGCATTTGTTCCTGACGTGTACTGAGACGCTCGTTTTGAAAGCACGTACCGGTTTTGCGGGAACGTCGCCTCCACTATCGCGAATACGCAGAAGTACAATGCACAATATAGGTTATAGAGCCAATAGCAATTCAATGGTGCCAATTGATAAATCATGGCAGTGAAAGAAGACGAAATATAGGTACAGCAGAATAAACGCAAACATGTTAAAACACGGCCAAAACACATTACTACAGTGACACATGCAAGTTACCTTGTATTTCAAGAACGGAACACTAAAATACACTTCATAGAATGTAAAATTGCAGTTTTTTTACACAAGACGGGGTGTCTATTGTTTGGGGTTGCGTCCTTTGTTCCTATTTGTCAGCTCATTGCATTTTCAAATGGGGTGTTCTTCTCAACTCACAAAAACATTCTTTTTACGTCTTTTTTTTAATACGGCTCAATACATCACTCTCGCCTCTTGCTAGCTGTTTAGTAGCTTAAAGTACTTTTTTCTCGTTATTTGCAAAGCGCAACTGCACTTGAATCTGCCATAGCTGACCATGACGATAAATTCTGCAAGATTAGGTTGCTTCCTGCTAGAAATATGCAGGATAAATTAGCCGAGAGGACTGAGAACACAAGTGAGCGCAAACATCCACCGCGGCTGATCCATCATTATCATCATCATAACCATCATCATCATCGTCGTCGTCATTATTAGCCTATTTTATGTCCACTGCAGGACGAAGGCTTCTCCGTGCGATCTCCATTACCTTTCTCTTGCTCCAACCAACTCCAACTAGCGCCCACAAATTTCCTAATTTAGACGCCCCGCCTACTCTTCTGCCGTCCTCGACTGCACTTCCTTTCGCTTAGTACCCATCCTGTAACCATAATGGCCCTACTGTCATCTAACCTGTACATTACATGATCTGTCCAGCTGGAATTTTTTCGCTTAATGCCAATTAGAAAATTGGCTAAAGCCATTTGCACTCTCTTCCTAACCGCTCTCTGTCTGGGTCTTAATATTTTGCCTAGCACTCTTCGTTCCATCGCTATTTGCGCGGTCCTTGACTTGTTCTCAAGCTTTTTTGTCAATCTCCAAGTCTCTGCCCCATATGTCATCACCAGTAAAATGCACTGATTGTACCTCTCCCTTTTCAATGATGGTGGTAAGCATCGAGTCAGGAGCTTAAAATGCTTGCCGGTGCTGAAAAGGTGCAGAATGTGTTGTCGAGTTTAGGCGCCATTTAGCGTATACAATGTGATGAGTATTCAAGCAAAATTATCAGGAATTGGGCAAATACAGCGTTTTCAA
The DNA here is from genome assembly GCF_023375885.2 of Dermacentor andersoni. Lineage (NCBI taxonomy): Eukaryota > Metazoa > Arthropoda > Arachnida > Ixodida > Ixodidae > Dermacentor > Dermacentor andersoni. Next base: position 23,546,944 of record NW_027314752.1, on the reverse strand, counting down.
CCCAGTGCACACTTTCGTAGTCAAATGATGTTATGCGTGAACTACTTTTTGTACCTACTTTCTGTCTTTCTGAAAAAGACAATAAATAATGCACTACTTCACTGAGCTTAAGTGTCTGCCATTCAGTGAAGTCGAGAACGTTTAGCAGAGTTCTATCTTATTTCACTAACCTTGTCCTGATAGCTAATAATGCAACGACGTGCATAAAGCACGCCTTTCTCACGATAATAATTTCAGATGAAGTTTATTCTACAACAAAGAAATGTCCCGAGGACGACAGGTAAAATGCTGTGAAAACAGCTTGAGGAGTCCTGACCTCCCAGCATACAGAGCAACATAGTGGCGTGCGGCGAAGACGATGCATATTTACGCAGAAGTTGGCTCATCTTCAATGAAATCGCAACCAAAAATAAAACTGGGCAGGGGGAAAATAGAAAAAGAGTACATTATTATACAATCATGGAATGCAATCGCACCGATGAAATTGTGGATATGTCGTTATTTGTTACAAGAAAAATGTGATTTAGAACCATCCGCAATGCATTCTTTTAGCATTTCTTTCCCGTAGTTTGGCATTAGGTGACGTAGCAGGATTCCAAACAACGTACATTATAGGTGGTAATGTTTTTCTGCAATCGGGCTAGGTTGTTTAATGTATGAATATTTTTAATATTCCTAGTTTATAAAGGTGGCAGAGCTTGTAATTGTACATTGATGTAATAGGAATGATATTGTGTTTTTGAAGAGGCCTGCAGTATGGGAACGATGCGGAACTTCACAGATCGGGTGTAAGACCCTTTTCTGCAATATAACAATTTGCTCACATTTACGGCTATTGTTGTGGATAATACCACAGGCAACGCACTATTGGTTTCATTAGCTAAATTTTAGTACGAATCATTTGAAAATAATAAACTTGTGCCTTACACATAGATTATATAGTGGAGAGTTTCATCAAGGTGTACAATTTAATTTACATATAGGATAAAGAGAAACGGAGCCACAATACCACCCTGCGGGACACCTCTGTTTACTAATGTTACGTAAGAATATGGTTCTCCAAATACAACGAACTGAGATCTATGTTGTAAACAAGATACGATTAATTCTTGTGCTAGCCCCTAATGTCATAATGATCAAGGTTTAAAGAGAGAGCTGTGCTTTACAATACCAAAAACTTTTGAAAAGTCCAAAAAAGTCCAAGCACAATATTTTTGTGTTCAAAATTTTCCGGAATAAATTCTTTTGAAGAAAAAACGGCCAGACCTGTCGACTTGCTCTTTCGAAACCCTAATTGCACTGGACATATAGGTTGTGAAGGTGAATAAATGTGGTTAGGCGCCTTAGAACTATTTTCTGCAGACCTTTGGAAAAGAACTGGTAGAACTGATATAGGATGATCATTTGATATATCGTTCCAATCACCTTTCTTAAATATAACTGTGTCCTTTGCTGTTTGGATGGTACGTGGGAAAATTGCAATGAAAAGCATATAATAAAAATGTGGATAAGGCAAGGAGCTCTTACATTATTTACATATTTTATATGCTCTGTTTTATTGCCCCCGGCATCAGTTGCTTTTTTTGTTATGCATAGCCAAATGTAGTTACAACTTCACTTTCACGAGACTTGTTCTAAACGCATTGTATTTTCATTTTGGTCATTCAAAAGAGCTAAATTAGCAGCGTTTTTGCTAACGTCACCAAGTGAAAGGAAATACTAATAAAAGCATTGGCTACTTCAGCACCTCGTACTCTACTCCGTCTGAGTTATCTTATTTAGTGTTTCTGTTGCAGTCCAGTTGTAACGTTGAGTCCTTTCCCTGACACCCTTCTGTCGAGTTAAAAGGGCAATATACCATGGTCTCCTTTCAGCACGAACGTGTTTGGTTACACAGTTTGTGTGTGTCTTGAGTTCTTTCAGAGCTTCTTGAGATTTAGTACCTATGAATATATTATATAATTGATCTCGTTTCTTCATAAGGTTTAGCGATTCTATAGTCATCCAGAGTTTGCGACTTTTTTCGTCTGTTTTACACGTCTTCATAGGAACACATACAAGGTATCTTTCAGGAAACCTGCTTAAAAATGTCAGACCCTACAAGGTAAGGTACGAGTTCAAGAAAGTTTTCCACGTCTCAATAATTTCTCTCATCATATTGGAGTGCTGATTGCCGTATTATCGTTTGTTAAGGAAGCTTTCCCTCAAGTCTAAATATTTTAAGGCAGTTTGTCGTGTGTGTTTCCGTTTCACTACCGCGGGTGGGCTTTAAAACCACGGCGCTGCAATTTCGCTTCTGAAACTTTTATTTCCTTTCTTCTTCTCCTCCCTTAAACTGGCTCTCTTAACTACTACACGCAGAAACAAAGCTTATATCGCCTTCCGTTTCGCTGCCGCGGGTGCGTTTTAAAACCACAGCGCTGCAATTTCGCTTCAGAAACTTTCGTTTCCTTTCTTCTTCTCCTCCCTTAAACTGGCTCTCTTAACTACTACATGCACAGACAAAGCAACAGCACTCGCATTTGATCCTATAGATGAGATGTATATATATATATATATATATATATATATATATATATATATATATATATATATATATATATATATATTCTAATGGTGTTTATTTGGCAGAGCTCGGGAGCAGCGCAACGTCGACGGGCAGGGCAGTCAGAGCTTCCAAGCACGAGAGCCGTTGCTGAGCAGGAGCGCTCGACCCACTAGCGTTTAGACCCAGTAGCGCTGAACCCACTAGCGTCTCTTCTACAATCTCTTCGCTACAATCACCCCCCGGGAGCGAGAAGGCAGCCGTCCGGCGACCTAACAGCTCGTCACGATGAGCGGGTCGTAGTAACGCTTTAAACGGTCGACATGGACAATCAGAAGAACTTCGCTTTGGCCTAGTTGGTATTTACTGCATATCATATTGACCGCAAAAACCGCCCGTGCTGTTTACTTGTTCTCTCCCTCTGTCCCCGTCTTTTTTTTTTGCGGTCAATATGATAGACATGGACAATGTCGCGTCCACGGCGGCGCATGTCTTCAGATGGCTCAACTGGTTCGATGACATAGTTTACAGGGGAAGCGCGTTCGACAACACGATAAGGGCCTTCATACTTAGGGACCAGTTTTGATGAGAGGCCAGGGGCAGTTGAAGGGACTGAGAGCCACACGAGCGCTCCAGGATCGAAGGTGACCGTGGCAGTGGCGTCACTGCGAGTGCTCCTCTGGCGCTCTTGATCATCGGAAGTAAAGGCCCGTGCGATGTCGCGGCACTCTTCTGCATGTCGGACCGTGTCAGAAATAGGGACGTACTCGGATGTATCCGGCCGGTACGGAAGAATGGTGTCGATGGTGTGCGAAGGGTGTCGACCATACAGCAAGAAATAGGGTGAAAATCCAGTGGTGCTCTGCGTAGCGGTATTATACGCGTAGGTGACGAATGGCAGAATGGCGTCCCAGTTCGAGTGGTCGGAGGCAACGTACATTGAAAGCATGTCGCCGAGCGTACGGTTGAAGCGTTCGGTGAGGCCATTCGTTTGAGGATGGTACGCCGTAGTCGTACGATGAACAACGTGGCACTCTTTGAGAATCGCTTCAACTGCTTCCGACAGGAAGACGCGTCCGCGATCGCTGAGCAATTCTTGAGGAGGACTATGCCGTAGGATGAAGCGGCGAAGCAGGAATGACGCGACATCGCGCGCTGTAGCTGCTGGGAGAGCGGCGGTTTCAGCGTATCGTGTCAGGTGATCTACAGCCACTATGGCCCAGCGGTTACCAGCCGACGTCAGGTGAAGTGGTCCATACAAATCGATGCCAACGCGCCCGAACGGCCGGGTAGGGCAGGGTAGAGGCTGCAGGCCAGCTGGCGAGAGGTGGGGTGAAGATTTTCGGCGCTGGTAGTCGGGGCATGAACGAACGAACTTTTGAATGTAGTTGTACATTCCTCGCCAGTAGTAGCGTCGTCGGAGGCGCTGGTAGGTTTTGAAAAGTCCCGAGTGCGCACACTGTGGATCAGAGTGGAACGATGCGCAGATTTCAGAACGCAGGCTTCGAGGTACAACTAATAACCACTGGCGGCCGTCAGAGGTGTAATTGCGTCGGTGAAGCAGGTCGTCTCGAATAACGAAATGGCGAGCTTGATGGCGCAATGCACGAGTGGTTTGCGGCGATGACGGATCAGCAAGACAGTCTATGATGGAGGCAATCCAGGGGTCCTTGCGCTGCTCAGAAGCGATGGTCCCAATGTCGACGGAAGAAACGTCAAGCTGGGATATTGCGCAGCAGGCATTGTCGTCTGGCAAGGGAGAACGTGAGAGGGCGTCAGCATCAGCATGCTGGCGTCCGTTGCGGTACAGTACGCGGATATCGTAATCCTGTAAGCGAAGCGCCCAGCGGGCGAGACGGCCTGAGGGGTCCTTCAATGACGACAGCCAGCATAGTGCATGGTGGTCCGTGACGACATCAAATTGGCGACCATACAAATAGGGCCGGAACTTGGTAAGCGCCCAGATGATCGCCAGGCATTCTTTTTCCGTGACGGTGTAATTGGTCTCGGCTTTAGTAATCATACGGCTTGCATATGCCACAACATATTCAGGAAACCCTTCTTTGCGCTGTGCTAAGACAGCGCCGAGGCCAACACCGCTGGCATCTGTGTGTACCTCAATAGGTGCCGTTGGATCGTAGTGGCGCAAAATGGGAGGAGACGTCAGCAAACGACGGAGCTTAGTGAACGCCTCGTCGCACTCGGACGACCACGAATAGAGAGGTCCGTTGCTGCCAAGGAGCTTCGTCAGGGGTGATAGGACGGCGGCGAAATTGCGAATGAAGCGCCTGAAGTAGGAACACAAACCTACAAAACGGCGCAGTTCTTTGACGGACGTCGGTTTAGGAAATTCAGCTACGGCACGAAGTTTGGCTGGATCGGGCAGGATTCCATCCTTCGACACGACATAACCTAGTATCATGAGCTGCCGCGCTGCAAATCGGCACTTCTTTAGGTTCAGTTGAAGGCCAGCGTTCGCTAAGCAAGTCAAAACACGCCGTAGGCGTTGAAGGTGCGTGGTGAAGTCAGAGGCAAAAACAACAACGTCGTCGAGATAACATAAGCACGTGTGCCACTTCAAACCGCGGAGGACTGTGTCCATCATGCGTTCAAAAGTTGCTGGCGCATTACAAAGTCCAAACGGCATGACGTTAAATTCGTATAAGCCGTCAGGTGTGACAAAGGCTGTCTTCGGCCTATCGACGTCAGCCATGGGTACTTGCCAGTAGCCGGAGCGTAAATCTAGAGATGAAAAGAATTCTGCTCCTTGTAGGCTATCGATGGCGTCATCAATTCGCGGCAGCGGGTATACATCTTTGCGAGTGATCTTGTTCAGGCGGCGATAGTCTACACAGAACCGTACCGAGCCGTATTTTTTCGTAACAAGGACGACAGGGGATGCCCATGGACTGTTCGAGGGTCGGATCACTTCGCGGCGAAGCATATCGTCCACTTGCTCATTAATCACACGACGTTCCGTGGCAGAGACGCGATATGGTCGTTGCCGCAATGGCGGTTGGGGGCCAGTGTCAATATGGTGCGTGACAGCAGACGCCCGGCCCAAGGAAGGTTGCTCGACATCAAAAGAAGAACGAAATTCTTCTAAGATGCGCAGAAGCTGCGAACGCTGAGGTGGGGCGAGGCCATCGGCAATAGATGAATCGAACACACCTGTGGGCAAAGGGTCGGACGTCGAGAGAGAACCGAGCGTGTTGTAACTGGCGCAGGACGTGTCTTCGGGAACATCCGTAATTTGTACGGCGTCGATCACTTCCACGTGGCCAAGACATTCTCCTTGAAGCAGCGTCATAGGGTATGAGAAGGGGTTACAGACAAAAATAGCTGTGGAGCCCTGTTTGACGTTCACAGTCGCAAAAGGCAGCAGCAGACATTTTCGAGTGTAAAAGCGGCCTGATGGAGAAAGTAGTGCGATGATGTCAGAGAGGCTGCTGCAATGCATTCATACAATCACTGACTAGTTGGGAGGAACGTTGGTGTCGTGCCTGACGAGTAGTCTGTTTGCAAAAGAAACATTATCCGCAAGCGTCATATCTGAGATCGGCGACAGTTTTAGTTCGGCCCGTGTGCAACGAATGACGGCATCGTGGCGGGCGAGAAAGTCCCACCCCAGGATAACTTCGTGGGAGCACGAGGAAATCACAATAAATTCGACGGCGTATACAACGTCCTCGATGAGAACACGAGCGGTGCACGCCGCAATCGGGTGAATACGCTGTGCGCCTGCTGTGCGGAGGGCGAATCCAGCAATGGGCGTCGTAACCTTTCGAAGGAAGCGACAAAACTTTGCGTCCATAACTGATACAGCGGCTCCGGTATCCACGACGGCATATGTGCGCACACCGTCAACTAACACGTCTATCACATTGGTCGGGCTGCGTTGAGGACTTCCGCGTTTCGACGGCGTCGCAGCCCTTGCCTCATGGACTGCGACGATTAGTTTTCCTCATCCCGAGCGTCGGGACGAGGCCGCATCGGTGATGGGGACCGTCGGCGTGGAGAAGTCGAGCGGCGGATGTTGGCGGACCGGCAGAATGGTGGTGACGCAGCCCGAGGTTCGTCGTCGTAATAAGGGCGCGGAGAACCCGCCATAGAACTTGGCCCATAAGGTGTAGCGCTAGGCGACTGCACGCGACTACAGTAGCGTGCGACGTGGCCTGCATAGCCGCACGCAAAACATATTGGTCGATTGTCCGCTGTACGCCACCGAGTCGTTGCGGCAGGTCCCATCCATGTGGAAAGACGCGTTGGACGTGGCGCCTGGTGAAGTGATTGCATAGCAGGCTGTTGTCGGGGCATAGCGAGCACTTCGGCGTACGTGAGAGGTCCCCGTTGAGGGAGGTGTTGAGGCTGGGTGACGACTTCCGCGTAGCTGAGTGGCACAGCCGTCGGGATCTGTTGGGGCCTGGCCATGACTTCGGCGTAGCTGTGAGGCGCAGCCGCAGGAACACGCTGGTGGTGCTCAGGCAAAACCTCGTGCAGTTCTTGCGCTATGACGCGGCGAAGCGGAGGCGCAAAACTTGGCGTAGGCGCGTGTGCCGACTGCGGCTGTGCAAAATCCATCAACGGGAGTTACCGGGCAAGTTCCTCGCGGACGAACGCCTTCATTTCTGCGAGCAACGCTGCCTGGTTGGACATGGCAGCCAAACCAGCGAGGTGTTCGTCACGCGGTAGAGATCGACGGGTCAGTGACCGCTGCCTGCGGAGTTCTGCATAGCTCTGGCACAGTGTGACAATTTCAGCCACAGAGCGTGGACTTTTGGCCAGCAACATGTTAAAGGCGTCGTCTTCTATGCCCTTCAGTATGTTTCGGATTCGATCAGACTCCGCCATGGTCGAATCGACTTTCCTGCATAGATCCAGGACATCTTCGATATAACTGGTGAATGTTTCGCCTGGCTGTTGAGCTCGTTCTCGCAAACGTTGCTCAGCACGCAGCTTGCGAACAGCAGGGCGACCAAATACATCGGCGAGGGAAGTCTTAAATTCCGACCATGTCTGGAACTCTGCTTGATGGTTGTTATACCACAGGCTGGCCACTCCAGCGAGGTAGAACAGAACATGGCTCAATTTGGCTGCTTCATCCCACTTGTTATGGTCGCCTACCCTGTCGTACGCCGTGAGCCATTTTTCAATTAATTTGTTTACGTTTGTTGAAAACATGTCCCAGTTATGTTGAATAGAACGTTCATCAAAGTTTGTCAGAAATGTGTTAGTGAAATCTGCTAATTCTTTGTTGATTGCCTCAAAATTAGCTCTAGCATAGTCACGAACTGTCTTGCGTATGTTGCTGTTTTTTGGAACGTGTGCATCAATGGAAAAGGAAAGTAACGAGTGGTCGCTTATGCCTGGTAAATAAGAAATACTAGAAACAAGGTCAGGTCTAGTTGTAAGGATTAGATCAAGGTTGTTGGCTGAGACAGGTGTGATTCTAGTAGCTTGAGTGGTTAACTGCAATAATGAAAACGTAGAGCATAGTTCTAAAAAATCGTGAGCTTGAGAGGAAAATGGTGACATAGCAGCTGGTTCTGTGTTCCACATTATGTTAGGAAAGTTAAAGTCGCCGAATAAAAAGATGGGAGATAAAGGAAAACGTGAGAAAATATTATTAATACTGTCATGAAGTTCCGGGACAAAAGAATCAGTGTATGTGGGAGGACGGTAACAAATGCCAATGACTATATTTTGATGGTCAATTATTAAAGACAGCCAGATGATTTCTAGGTTGGTGTTGACGTCAATGCGCGATGATAAAAAATCTTCAGAGACAGCGACGAGCACACCGCCACCACGGCGCGCATCTCTGTCACAACGATAAATACAGAAACGGTATGCATCTTGGAAGATTTCCACATCTTGAACGTTATCATGCAGCCAGGGCTCGGTCAGTGCAATGATATGAGCAGAAAGTGTGTCTATTGCGGATGATAAGGAGTTATATTTGTTTAGTACGCTTCTTGCATTAGTAAAAAGGAGTTACACGAGAACAGCTTAAGTGCCCATCACCCCTCGCGCTAACCTAGCTTGAAGTGCCGGGGTTAGGTGTAGTAGCAGCAGGCCTTCCACATAGCTCGATTTCTTCGACCTTATCGGAGGCAGGATTATACATGAAGCATTTTTGTGTTCGCCGCTATTGTTGTGCTATAAGTGTAGCCTGTTTTGTGGGCACAGGGTCGCCCAATAAAATTTAGTTTTGTCGTTCACAGTGGTGCTACTGTGTTCTTAAACCTCACCACTACGTGACATTTGGTGGAGGTGCTTGTGCGTTCATGTAACGAACGCTCCCGCAAAGCCGTGATCCAAGCCCGAAGCCCGAGGACAAAACCAACATCACCCAAGACCAGCCTGCTAGCCGCAGGCTGCAAAGACTGCCCCTAGAGCATGGACTTCTACCTGAGTCGACAAAGAAGATCGTGGTCAAAACAACCGCAATAGCTGCCCCAGCGTCCCCCGTTATCCTACAACAACCTCGGGACCCACCGACCTTCCATGGAGCATCGACTGAAGACCCAGAATCCTGGCTGGAGGCCTACGAGCGAATCGCGAGTTTTAACAACTGGGACTCCGACGACAAGCTGCGGCATGTATACTTTGCCTTATAAGATGCCGCCAGAACGTGGTTTGAGAACCGGGAGTCAACCTTGACGACATGGGACCTCTTCCGTAGCGGCTTCCTGCGCACCTTTACGAGCGTCGTGCGCAAGGAAAGGGCCCAAGCCATGCTGGACGCCCGAGTGCAGCTACCTATCGAGAACGTTGCCATCTTCAAGGAAGAAATGAACCGTCTCTTCCACCACGCCGACCCGTATATGCCCGAGGAGAAGAAAGTCCGCCTTCTCATGCGTGGTGTGAAGGAAGAACTTTTCGGCGCAATGGTACGAAGCCCACTGAAGACCGTAGAAGAGTTCCTTCGCGAGGCAACCAGCATCGAGAAGACACTCGAAATGCGGAACCGGCAATTCAACCACCGTACAAGCTCTACCCACTACTCAGGAATTCAATCACTGGCCACGGAAGATCTGCGCGAGACCATCAGGGCCATTGTGCGCAAAGAACAGCGCAAGGTCTTGCCTTCGTCACAGCCTCAAGTGGCCTCGATCACAGACATCGTGAAAGAAGAGGTGCACCGATCCCTTGGAGTTCCTGAGGTGGAACCAGAATCACCGCAGCCGGAAGCAATGACCTACGCCGCCGCGGTCGCCCGCCGTGAAGGCCCCCCTGCGCGACCGTGCCGGGGCCCTGTAACGCCGCAATTCCGTCGTCCGCCGCCGCCACCGCCAGCGCGCCAATACGTCGCCCAGCGCACCTACGCGAGGAAGACGGACATTTGGCGAGCCCCCGACCACAGCCCGCTCTGCTATCACTGCGGAGAAGCCGGCCATGTGTACCGCCGATGCCCATAACGCGACTTGGGAATGAGAGGGTTCGCCGTCAACGCGCCGCGTCCGCAGCTTGGGGAGCTCCCACGTGAAATCGCCGATTACCTAGCCGCCACTCAGTGGAACTCTCGACGACCGTCCTGTTTGCCGTCACCAGGCCGCTACCTGTCACCGCAGCGCCGACCATAAACTGGTCCAGCTCGGGGCCGCTCTGCGAGCCCATATCCTGAAAACTAAAAGCAGCAACCGATGGATGTGCCGTTGCTGTTCGTCGAACTGACGAATATCCTCCGCCGCCGACGAAGTCGACGAAGCAACGATCTCCACGACCTAATGACGACACGCCGCCGTCCCGACGAGGTCAGCAAGCCAAGACTACACCGACGAAAGACGACTTGACGACGCGACGTTCCAGCTTCAGTTCAACACGACGCAGCCGTGATCCGACGCCAAGAACTAACTGCAACGCCAGACAGAGAACCACCGACCTCGACGTGCTTCTCGACGGCCACGCAGTTACCGCCTTAGTGGACACAGGTGCTGATTACTCCGTCATGAGTGGACACATCGCCGCCCAGTTGAAGAAGGTTAAGACTGCATGGGAAGGCCCTCAAATTCGCACCGCTGGAGGACACCTGATTATGCCGACTGGAATCTGCACGGCAAGAATAACCATTCATGACCTGACTTGCCCTGCCACCTTCGTTATCCTCCAACAGTATTCACGAGACGTCATTCTCGGTATGGACTTCCTGAATCAACACGGCGCAATCATCAATCTGAAGTCGAAGTCAATAACGCTGTCGGAAGATAAAGCGATACCACTGGAGAGCCTTCGTAGTCACCACGCCTTGAGTGTGCTCGAAGATCAAGTAAGCATCCCGCTCGCTCCAGCATTGTTATTTCGGTCGGCGCCGAAATACCCGCTGACGTAGAAGGCGTCATCGAAGGCGACCAACGTCTACTGCACGACCGTGAAATATGCGTCGCAAGAGGGATCGCTCGACTGCACGGAGGAAACACGAAAGTGTTACTGACAAACTTCAGCCAGGAGTTCAAGCACACCAACAAGGGCACGACGATCGCATACATCGAGGATATTCTGGAAACGAGCAATGCGTTTGTCCTCTCGGATTCCGTCGCATCCACCCCGACGACCGTAGTTCCCGAGCCAGACTTCGACATAAATCCATGTCTCCCCGTGATTAAGCGGCAACAGCTCAGAAGTGTACTTATCATTATCGGGCGACCACGTTTCGTCGCCGAACAAATGTTATCGCACAGCGCGGGACGCGCCTTCATGTACCCGAAGTTTCTGGAAAGTTATCGATGCTTCTATCCGCTGTCTGTTGTCGCCGACCCTTGTATTATCTGATTTCATCGCGTGACGCGAATGGTGTAGAACTTTGTGGAAGGCGCGGGGGTCCGAACGATTAGACTGGAACATTCGACGACTGCTGTATAAAAGCCGACGCGCTTGACTCGCTGATCAGATTTTCAACGATCGCCGTCAGTGTTCGCCGCTATCGTTGTGCTGTAAATGTAGCCTGTTTTGTGGGCACAGGTTCGCCCAATAAAATTTAGTTTTGTCGGTCACAGTGGTGCTACTGTGTTCTTCAACGTCACCACTACGTGATGATATATAGAAAATTATAAATCATAGCACTAGTGGTACAGCCCCCTGGGCCGCTCTTCTTTTTAGAAAGTAGTCCTATTAGGGTTATTATAATTACACGAAGGTATCTCGCCCTCGTAAGCAGCAGTCCTTGAGATTGTTACTCTGGCTAGCTTGCCACGCTATGCGTGCCGCGCTCGCAGGTGTTTAAGCTTTTCCTAGACGCTAGAGTTATACTATGTCCGCGCAAACTTGAGCGATCGGAACGCACGTTTTCTGCGCCTGGCCGGCAGAGAAGGGAGGCTTTTTTCCGGCCACAAAACCGTCCATGTCTCAGTAAGGTGCCTGGCGGTGGTCTCGTGCGGATGCTATCCTCTCGGTGAGCGAATATTTCCCTCGTCTTTTAAAAGGTTCAATACTTACAAGCATTTGTCTCGCAAACCATACTTTTTTTTGGCGCATTCGATTGCTGAATGCCGTGTTATTGTTTCTTAGTGAAGGTTTCCCTCAAGTCTAAATATTTTAAGGCAGACTGTCGTGTGCGTATCATGGCCACGCACGCTTATATCGCCTTCCGTTTCGCTACGGCGGGTGCGCTTTAAAACCACGGCGCTGCAATTTTGCTTCAGAAACTTTCCTTTCTTCTTTTCCTCCCTTAAACTTGCTCTTTTAACTACTACAGGCAGAGCCGCAGCTACACCGCTCGCATTTGATCCAACAGGTGAATATATATATATAAATATAAAATTATCAGTCATAGCACTCGTAGTACAGCCCCCTCGGCCACTCTTCTTTTTCGAAAGTAGTCCTATTAGGGTTAATATAATTACACTAAGGTCTCTCGCCCTCGTAAGCAGCAGTCCTTGAAATAGTTACTCTGGCTAGCTACCCACGTGATCAAGCTTTTCCTAGTCTCTAAAGCCGCTCGAGTTCGCTCGTCTCCACGGGCGGCCATTTTTCCAGGAAAGTATGCCTTCCAACCACTCGGACAACATCGCGGACATCAGTCCCTTTCCACGTAAGTATGAGGCTCGGGGCAGGAGCTATGGCGCTTCAATGTAACCTGGGGCCTGACGAATCAACCGACTGAGCTATCTTTCCGGGCTGCATTTAGGAGTCACGAGTTCAAATCACCTGTTCTCTTCCTTTTTTTTGTTTTCCTTCCTTTTTTTCTTTTTTCTTCCCTCTTTTTGGTGTCTTTTCTTTAGTTTATCACTGTACGGGAACCCTCCGGAATATATATATATATATATATATGTCCTCAATTAGGTAGGGCCACACATGTGCAGGTCATAAATACCATGTTCTCTAGCCGAGTGCCATCCGTGCGATATAACCGAGCTCAGATTGGTCCACTTTGACTGATCACGTCAGGCACAACTGTAGGTTAAATGAGGCGTACAACTCCTGCGGGGGCGGTAGGGTATCCGCCTCTCATCCAAGAGGACCGTGGTTCAAATCCCGGTGCCGCGTAATTCTCCACCGGAAAAAAACGTGAGTTGATAAAATTGCACAAACAGGCCTGGAGCGCGGCCTGATCCCGGTGACCAGAACCGGTAACGCAGAGAAGAATTGGCCACCCTGGCGCAGTACTTGGCCACAACCTCCCATATGAATACAACAATCAAACCCCGGCCCTCAGTCTCCAGCAGCCGCGATGCAAATGACCACGGCGGCGGTCAGATCTGTGACGCAGCTGAGGGTGCTAAGAACACCTGGCTCCGGACAGGCCGCCGTTGGAATCTGAACCTGGCAACGTTTAATGTTAGAACGTTATCTAGTGAGGCCGGTGTAGCAGGGTTATTGGAGGAATAAGAGGGTAATAAATGGGATATAATAGGGCTCAGTGAGGTTAGCAGGACAAAGAAGCATATACACTGCTAAAAAGCGGGCACATACTGTGCTACCGGGGCTTAGCGGAGAGACGAGAACTGGGAGTCGGATTGGTGATTAATAAGGATATAGCTGGTAACATACAGGAATTCTATAGCATTAACGAGAGGGTGGCAGGTCTTGTTGTGAAACATTATAAGATGCACAAATTGACGGTAGTACAAGTCTACGCCCCTACATCCAGTCGTGATAACAAGGAAGTCGAAAGCTTTTGTGAAGATCTCGAATAGGCGATGGGTAAAGCCAAAACAAAATACACTATACTGATGGGCGACTTCAATGCCAGGGTAGGCAAGAAGCAGGCTGGAGACAAGGCAGTGGCGGAATATGGCATTGGCAGGAGGGATAGCAGGGGAGAGTTATTAGTAGAGTTTGCGGAACAGAATAATATGCGAATAATGAATACCTTCGTCCGCAAGCGGGTTAGCCGATAGTGGACGTGGAGGAGCTCGAATGGTGAGACTAGAAATGAAATCGACTTCATACTCTGCGCGAACCATGGCATCATACAATTTGTAGACGTGCTTGGCAAGTTGCGCTGCTGTGACCATAGGATGGTAGGAACTAGAATTAGCCTAGACCTGAGGAGAGAACAGAAGAAACTGCTACATAAGAAGCCGATGAATGAGTTAGCGGTAAGAAGGAAAATAGAGGAATTCCATATCAAGCTACAGAACACGTATTTGGCTTTAACTCAGGAAAAGGACCATAGTGTTGAAGCAATGAACGACAATCTTGTGGACATCATTAAGGAATGTGCAATAAAATTTGGTGGCAACTCCGTTAGACAGGATACCAGGAAGCTATCGCAGGAGACTCAAGATCTGATCAAGAAACGCCAATGTGTGAAAGCCTCTAACCCTACAGCTAGAATAGAACTGGCAGAACTTTCTAAGTTAATCAACAAGCGTAAGACAGCTGTCATAAGGATCTATATTATGGATAGAATTGAACAGGCTCTCAGGAACGGAGGAAGCCTAAAAGCAGTGAAGAAGAAACTAGGAATAGGCAAGAAACAGATGTACGCGTTAAGAGACAAGACCGGCAATACAGTTACTAATATGGATGAGATAGTTCAAGTGGCTATGGTGTTCTATGGAGATTTATACAGTACCAGTAACACCCACGACGATAAGGTGAGAGAGAATCGTCAAGAGGAACTTGAAATCCCACAAGTAACGCCGGAAGAGGTAAAGAACGCCTTGGGAGCTATGCAAAAGGGGAAGGCCACTGGATAGGATAAGGTAACAGCAGATTTGTTGAAGATTGCAGATTGTTCTGGAAAGAGGGGCCACCCTATATACACAATGCCTCATGACCTCGAACGTACCGAAATCTTGGAAGAACGCTAATATAATCCTAATTCATAAGAAAGCTGCCGCCAAAGACTTGAAAATAATAGACCGATCAGCTTACTGTCCGTTGCCTACAAAGTATTTACTAAGGTAATCGCAAATAGAATCAGGAATACGTTAGACTTCTATCCAGCAAAGGACCAGGCAGGATTTCGTAAAGGCTACGCGAATATAGACCATATTCACACTATCAATCAGGTGATAGAGATATGTGCGGAATATAGCCAACCCTTACATATAGCCTTTATTGATTACGAAAAAAGCGTTTGATGCAGTCGAAACCTCAGTAGTCATGAAGGCATTACGGAATCAGGGTGTAGATGAGCCATATGTAAAAATACTGGAAGACATCTATAGCGGCTCCACAGCCACCGTAGTCCTCCACAAAGAAAGCAACAGAATCCAAATAAGGAAAGGCGTCAGACAGGGAGATACAATCTCTCCAATGCTACTCACAGCATGTTTACAGGAGGTATTCAGAGACCTGGAGTGGGAAGTATTGGGGATAAAAGTTGATGGAGAATACCTTAGAAACTTGTGATTCGCTGATGATATTGCCTTGCTTAGTGACTCAGGAGACCAATGGCAATGCATGCTCACTGACCTGTAGAGCCAAAGCAGAAGGGTGGCTCGGAAAATTAATCTTCTGAAAACTAAAGTAATGTTTAACAGTCTCGGAACAGAACAGAAGTTTACAAGAAGTAGCAAGGCACTGGAAGTGGTAAGCGAATACATCTACTCAGGGCAGGTTATGACCACGGATCCGGATCATGAGACTCAAATAACCAGAAGAATAAAAATGGGCAGGGGTACGATTGGCAGGCATTCTGAAATTATCAACAGCAGGTTGCCACTATCCCTCAAGAGAAAAGTGTATAACAGCTGTGTGTTACCTGTGCTCACGTGTGGGGCAGAAACCTGGAGGCTTACGATAAGGGTTCTGCTGAAAGTGAGGACGACGCAACGAGCTATGGAAAGAAGAATGATGGGTGTAACGGTAAGGGTTAAGAAAAGAGCACATTGGGTGAGGGAACAAACGCGCGTAAATGACATCTTAGTTTAAAATAAGAAAAGTAATTGGGCATGGGCCAGCCTTGTAATGAGGAGAGAAGATAACCGATGGTCATTAAAGCTCACGGACTGGATTACTAGGCAAGGGAAGCGTAGCAGAAGGAGGCAGAATGTTAGGTGGGCGGATGACATTAAGACG
Organism: Dermacentor andersoni; assembly: GCF_023375885.2. NCBI lineage: Eukaryota > Metazoa > Arthropoda > Arachnida > Ixodida > Ixodidae > Dermacentor > Dermacentor andersoni. The sequence continues at coordinate 23,530,929 of NW_027314752.1, read as the reverse complement.
TTTGCAGGGACAACATGGCCACAATTAGTACATGACCGGGGTAGTTAGAGAAGTATGGGAAAGGCCTTTGCCCTGCAGTGGGCGTGACTAGGCTGATGATGATAATGATAATGACCATACATTCGGGTCACTTGCTGCAAACACATTGTTCCATCACTGCGGTTATACGGTCTCTAAATGTGCAGAATTTTGCCGAGGCGACATGGGCACAATTAACAAATGACCAGGGTAGTTGGAGAAGTATGGGAGAGGCTTTTGCCCAGCACTGGGAGTAACCAGAGTGATGATGATGGCGATGATGATGATTATTAAATGTGCAGAGGGTATAACTGTAGGCAAATGGACACTAGGACTATAAATTAATGTAAAGACTCTACCTAGGGATGCATCAAAGTAGGTAAAAACAGGCCTAAAGGGCGGTTGATTGCACGGTCATTCGCGTTGCTGATATAATATTCTGCCATGAATAAGTGTTTACCAGTGATTCTAGTTCAAATTTTGCATTGCTGTCAACAAGCGTATTTATGTTCAAGTCACCACCAATATTAGTCCACAGTATATCATTGCATCTGGGAATGTCCACACCCTGCTGGCTACTCGCTTATTCCTTCACCTTTACTTTTTTCCTCCGAGACAGTGCTGACAAAGCTCCGAGACAGTGCTGGTCATCACTCGTCGCTGCTCTTGCGAGCAGCGACGAGTGATTGACCGGAAACGCGGATAACACGAGCTAATGACCCTTAACTAAGAGCTCTACCCTGCGAGGAAGTCACCCCACCTCATTAATAAACGTTTATCTCTTCAAAATGAGTACCTCCCTCTGTAACAGAAGAAGTACAATGTTCCTGAATTATCCTTAATTGGTGATGTACATTTCTGTGCTTATAACTGCAAATAACCAAACTGTACGCATCATAGTATGCTTCCAAGTATTTCATTACTTGTTTAATTTATATTACGATTCGCAATGGTTGCAAGAGGAGGTTGGATCAGCCTTGGTTTGGTCAGCTAATTTCATTTCACTTCCGCAGACTTGAAAGCAGTTAGAAACACTAGTTAAAGCCTATTTTAAACAATACGTCTACAATACGAAGAGGACTCGCATCGTGGGAAGGGTATTCACAAACGGATTTGGAAAACTAAACCTGCAACAGCGAGTAGACATTGAAAGAAAGGCGCTTTCTTCGACCGCACTTGTTTTGTTGGTGTTCTGTACTTGTTCTTAGTTGAAAATTGCAATAATTGTTAAAGTTTTGAACAGTCAATTGTTCCCTCTTCCAGCATGCCGTTCAGTGAAGGCCATTTCGTTACATGAGCCCATATTTAAAAAGGAGAATCTAGCACACAATGAAGTCAATAGAAACATAGCAAGTGTGCGTAATACGGTTTTCGCCAAGATTAAAATTACGGTAAGCTATACAATTTAATAAAGAATACTAGAGAGAAAATTCGAATACAACCCGCTTTGGCACCGTCGAACAGCCGAACCAACAGCCAAGGCTACAATGAGTTATGTTAAGCGTATGCTTTAATGGCCTTGAATCATCGTCATCATCATCAGACTATTTTATGCTTGCTGCAGGACAATATCCTCTCCCTGCAATCAACAGTTACCTTTGTCGTGCGAAAACCGATTCCAGCTTGTGCCTGCGAACTTCCCACTTTCGTCACCCCACCTAGGTTTCTGCCGTCCACGACTGTGCTTCCCTTCTCTTTAACTCTAATGGTCCATCGATTATCCATCCAACGTATTACATGGCCTGCCCAGCTCCACTTTTTTCTCTTTATGTGCATTAGAATTTCGGTTATCCTTGTTGGCTCCCTGATACCCAACGCTCTCTTCCTATCTCTTAGCGTTACTACTAGCGTTTCTCGTTCCATAACTTGTAGTGTGATCCTGAAATTGTTCGCGAACTTTGTTTGCCTGCAATTTTTGCAACATAGGTGAGCACCGGTAGAACGCATTGTTGTACACTTTTAATTTGAGATGTTAGTAGTGTGCTCCCAGTCACGATCTGGCAATGCCTGCAGTGTCCGCTGCAAACCATTTCTATTCTTCTGTAAATTTACTTCGCATGATCAGGGGCCCTGTGAGTAATTCACCTAAATAAATGTACTCCTTTGCCGACTCTAGAGGCTGACTGGCGATCTTGAACTCTGGTTGCCTTGCCATGCTACTGTACGTTATCTTTCTCTTTTACGTGATAATATTGAACCCCACTCTCACAATTTCTGTTAAGGTTCTCAATAATTCGTGGTAACTCCTCTCCTGTGTTGCTCAACAGGATAATGTCATCTGGACACCGAAGGTTGGCGAGATATTCGCCGTTGATCCTCACTCCTAAGCCTTCCCAGTTTATTAGTTGAATACTTCTTCCAGGCATGTAGTGAAGAGCGTTCATGGAGAGATTGCGTCTCCTTGCTAAGTCCCTTTTTGATAGGTGTCTTTCTACTTTTCTTTTGCAGACTCAAGGTAGCTGTGCAATCTTTGTAGATATTTCCCAAGATATTTACGTACGCTTCCTGTACTCCTTGTTTACGCAATGCCGCTATGACTGCTTGTATCTCTGCTGAGCCGAATGCCTTTTCATATTCTGTGAAAGCCATATAGAGAGGCTAGTCACACTCCACAGATTTCTCGAGTACCTGATTGATGACATGGGTGTGATCCATTGTAGACTGTCTATTCTGAAACCAGCCTGCTTTCTTGGTTGACTGACTTAAGTCTTTCTCTCAAACTATGGAAAATTAGCTTGATGAATATTTTATACAATACTGAAAGTAAGCTCATGGACCTATAATTTTTCGATTCTTTAACACCTCCTTTTTGGGAATTAGTATAATGTTCGCATTCTTTCACTTCTCTGGAAAGCTTGAAGCCCTGAGACATTATCTATAAGGGGCCGCTAGCTTTTCAAGCATAATATCCCCTCCATCTTTGATTAGGTCACCTGGTATTCAATCTTCTGCCGCTTTTCCCGGGTCATGACTTCACGGCCATTCTAACCTCGTCGCTAGTTATGAAAGCAGCTTTTATATCCTGTTCATTGCTATATGAATGGCGGTAGCGTGGTGCTCTGGGTACAGTGCCAGATTAGTATAGAATTATTCCGCATGATTTATTATGTCTTCGAAATTGCTGATAATACTGCCCTGCTTACCTTTCAGTGCACAAATCTTGGCTTCCCTATGCCAAGTTTTGTCCTCACTGATTGCATGCTGCATCCATTTTGCAATGCTTCCTCAGTGCTCCTGAGCATATAATTTTGAATATCCCTTACTCTGTCCTGGTTGATCAGTTTGACGGCTTCGCGAATTGTATGATTTCTGCAGTTGGACAGTTATGAGCTTTGTCGTTTTTGTATTATGTCCTTTATTACTTGTGAGAGCTTACCTACTGTTTGCTTTGGCGCCTTACCTGCCACTTCAATTGCTGCTTCTGAAGCAAGCCTACTTACGGTTTCATTCATTGCTTATATGTCGTCTTCATCTCTCTGTTCTAAAGCTGAAAATTTGTTCGCAACCACTTCCCTGAATTGGTCTGTTTCTACCTTCACTTAGTCTTGGTTGGCGTGTTTCTTGACTAATTTTACTCTTTCTTTCTTCATACTGAGGGAATTATAACCCTCCCTAATCTATAATTGCTGCATTTTACCCTACCCAACACTTCCACATCTAACATTATGCTGGGATAGACAGATAGAACAAAATCTATTTCAGTTCTTAATTTGCTTTCAGGGCTTTTTCAGGTCCACTTCATCCTGCTGCGCTTCCTGTAGGAGTTATTTATTATTCGTAGATTATTCCTTTCCTCGAATTCTACCAACAACTTTTCTCTAGTGTTCCTGGAATCGATACCGTAGTAGCCAATTGTTTGTTCACCAGTCTGCTTTTCCCCCGCTTTTCCAATGAAGTCCCTCATTACTACAGTATATTAAGTTCGTTAATTTCTAATCCCTAAGTCAACATTTTTATAAAACTGATCTATTTCAGAATCGTCATGACTGGTGGTTGGAGCGTATTGTGACGCTCTTAGGTTCATAGTGGGTTCACGAATGTGACGCGCTTAGGTGCATAGTGGGTTCACGCCTCAACAAACAGTATGCGGGGGGCACCGAAGGGTGGTGAACGAGGACGACGACGTGTGGCTGGCTCGCTGAATCTCGACAGGCGCTCAGTTGACCAAGGCCATCGCTTCTAACTCTACCCGGCTTCAAAGTAACGCCTTTTGTGGGCGTAACAGAGTGGTGGAGGTGCGGGGTACTGGCAGATTCCTATGCACGAGGCAGACAAGGAGAAAACGGCATTTGTAACACCAGATGGACTTTTTGAATTTAATGTGATGCCGTTCGGGCTCTGTAATGCGCCTGCAACTTTCGAGCGCTTCATGGACAACATCCTGCGTGGTTTGAAGTGGGAAGTATGCATGTGCTATCTAGATGATGTAGTGATTTTCGGGCGCACGTTCAGTGAGCACAACGCACGTCTCGATCTTGTGCTAGACTGCTTGGACAAAGCGGGTTTGGTGCTCAACTCGAAGAAGTGTCATTTTGGAGAGCGCCAAACACTCGTTCTGGGACACCTAGTGGATAAGGACGGTATACGGCCTGATCCAGCGAAGACTGCTACGGTGGAAGCCTTCAAGCAACCTCGCCATGTAAAAGAGCTACGCAGTTTCCTAGGGCTTTGCTCGTACTTCCGCCGGTTTATTCGTGGATTTGCCAACATCGCGTATCCGCTGACATGCCTCCTCCAGAAGGGCGTTCCCTTTGAATGGACTCCTGAATGTGAAGCTAGTTTTCGTGAGCTGAAGTCTCGTCTGACGTCTCATCCCATTCTCCGACACTTCGACCATGCGGCTCCCACAGAAGTTCATACGGACGCTAGCGGTATTGGCATCGGCGCCGTCCTTATTCAACGCGTCGACACCAAAGAACACGTCGTCGCCTATGCGAGTCGTTCTTTAAGTAAGTCCGAGCGTAACTACACCGTTACAGAGCAAGAATGTCTTGCAGTTATTTTCGCAGTACAGCGCTTCCGGTCGTACCTGTACGGGCGCCCCTTCACTGTGGTGACAGACCATCATTCTCTCTGCTGGCTGGTTAATCTCCGTGATCCGTCGGGCCGGCTTGCGCGTTGGACACTCCGTTTACAGGAATATAACTTTACCGTTTCTTATAAAAGCGGCCGCCGACACGCCGACGCTGACTGCCTCTCGCGCATGCCGCTTCCAACGACGGACTGCGACGCGGACAACTTCGACTGCTATATCGCATCACTGGAGCCGGGATTTCCTGATATAAATACCTTCAAGGTCGAGCAACAAAAAGACAGAACTTTAGAGCCACTGCTCAATACTGCAAGGCGATCAGCACCATCCACTCGTTTCTGTGTTCGTGATGGGGTTCTTTACAAAAAGAACTATTCTACTACAGGCCCACGATATCTTCTGGTGGTCCCGGAGAGTCTCCGTGTCTCCGTCTTGCGCGCTATGCATGACGATCCAACATCTGGACATTTGGGTTCTGCGCGAACTCTCTACCGCCTCCAAGAAAGGTTCTACTGGCCTAAAATGCGCCAGACGACCGCCCAGTATGTGTCCAGCTGCAGCGAGTGTCAACGTTATAAGCGTCCGACGAGTGCTCCTCCTGGTCAACTCCATCCAGTGCCACCCCCCAGCTCTCCCTTTGAGCAAGTTGGCGTCGACCTCCTCGGTCCTTTCCCGCGTTCATCCGATGGGAATCGCTGGATTATCGTGTGTGCCGATCACTTGACACGCTACTGTGAGACAGCTGCAATACCATCGGCTACTGCAACCGAAGTGTGTATTTTTCTGCTGCGTTTTGTCATTCTCCGACATGGACCTCCCAGAGTCATCATGAGCGATCGTGGGCGGCAGTTCACTGCAGATGTGGTCGAAGAGATGCTTCGTCTATGTGCTTCAAGGTTTCGACATTCCACACCGTATCATCCCCAAACAAATGGCCTTACGGAACGCACGAACAGAACTCTTACTAACATGCTGTCCATGTATGTCGAGTCAGATCATAAGAACTGGGACAGCGTGCTACCTTTCATTACGTACGCATTTAACACCTCAAAGCATGAAGTTACGGGCTACAGTCCCTTCTTTCTTCTCTACGCTCGTCCGCCTCGTTATACACTAGACACTATCTTCCCGTTTTCCAGCCACGATAATCTTTGTATATCAGAGACAGTCTGTCTTGCTGAAGAAGCCCGACGACTTGCTTCGTTACGCACTCTTGTTTCACAAGACCGCTCGAAGGCACGCTGCGACCGCCGACGACGACACGTGATATATGACCCTGGTGATTTAGTGTTGCTCTGGAAACCAACCAGGAAACGTGGACTATGTGAAAAACTGCTGGCCCACTATGTTGGACCCTATGTTATTACGGAGCGCATCAGCGAATTAACCTACCGCATAGCACGTCTCACATCAAATGGCCGACGGTCAGCAAAGACTGAACTTTCGCATGTCGCCCGTTTAAAACCCTTTATTTCTCGACAGCCTGTTTGACTTGCCCGGCGGGCTTCGTCTGCGCGGAGGGAAATGTGACGCTCTTAGGTTCATAGTGGGTTCACGAATGTGACGCGCTTAGGTGCATAGTGGGTTCACGCCTCAACAAACAGTATGCGGGGGGCACCGAAGGGTGGTGAACGAGGACGACGACGTGTGGCTGGCTCGCTGAATCTCGACAGGCGCTCAGTTGACCAAGGCCATCGCTTCTAACTCTACCCGGCTTCAAAGTAACGCCTTTTGTGGGCGTAACAGTATTCTTTCCTACTTTTAATCGATACCTCTTGTTATGTTATATTATGACTACTGCTATCCTGTCGTTCTCTACAATTCATCACTGTTGCGCACTATGTTCTTATGGATTCGGAATCCTACTCCGTACTCATTATTATGTGGCAGTTCTCTATAGCAGAGGACGTGGCCATTTTTCAGCAGAAGTACTTTTAACTTCAATAAGGCCAGTTATAATCCAAACAGTGCTTGAAAGTTCCTCAAAGAGCCCTGCTTAGCTAGCATCACTCTAGAGGTGTTCACTCGAGAAGTAAACGTGTGTTCAACGTTGACAGGTTAAGCTTCTAGTGTCGGCGTGTCCACGTCCGGATATCTTTAGCACCCTCTGCCGCATCGGAGGTTTCATCACCGCCTTGGTAATTCACTCCGAGTAGCTAAGGACTGAGGGTTATGAGTTACACTTAGGAGTCGTAAGGGAGGTAGTTGCCGAATACTGCAGCACAGAGGCCATTTCCTCTTCTGGTGAGGGAGTTTCATTATTGAAGCTTAGTGGGCCGACCTAATTTGGTTGTGCCTGGACTAGTATAGCCCCACTGAACGTTGACATACTTTTTTCTTCTTTCAGGCAAAAATATTGTTATGCAAGGATGAAAGAAGAGAGAGGAAGAAGATTATCGGAGACGCTGGCTGCTGCGTGCTGTTGGTGGGCAGCCATCTTAACTACTCTAACTCATTCTGTATATATATTGTAAATAAAGTCTTTCTATAATATCAACATCAGCGTAGCAAATTGGTGGTGGTTGCGGGGTAACATGGCTGGTAACGGAGCACCGCAATGGACGCCGCATCACCGTCTCCAACATGAATGAGGGTGAGAACGCGGGACCGTGTTCGCTGCCACTTCCACTGTCACCTTCGCCAGCTACGTCGCTGTCACCTTCAGCTGTGGTTGTGCAACCCAAGGATTCTGGAACTCTCTGCGGGACCGATGGCGCCGACATCGTAGAGTGGGTGGCTATGTGCGAACCCGCGAGTGGAGTCAACAGATGTGGCCGCACGGTTATGATAGCTAAGCTGTTGTTTTAACTAAGAGACACGGCAAAGGTGTGGTACGAAAAGCACGAAGAGGACCTAACCAGGTTGGAACAATGCAAAGAGAAGTTGACAGAGTGGTTTGGCAAAGAAGCCGGCTACAAAATCGCCGCAAAACAGGAACTAGCCTCCCGTACCCAATGCCCCCCCCCCCCCCCCCCCCATAGTCCTATGTTTCGTGTATCCACGACGTGCTGGCGCTTTGTCGTAAAGGCGATCACGACATGACTGAAGCTGAGAAGGTGGGCATGTGCTCATGGAAATTGCTGACGACGCCTTTAATCTGCTCGTGTGCAGAAGCTGCCTTACAGATGATCATATTGTTGCCTGTGGAAAGACACAGACAGAAGAGGCCATTTGCAGGCTATTTACACTGGAGCCAGGCAGCCTGGCCGACACTCGCTCGCGGCAAGCGCACCGACCAACTTCATCGTCGTTCCCGCGGCGGCTCGTTTCTTGAGCATCGCTCGATGACATGGTAATACTACCCCCGGTGGCAAAAGCACCGTCACGGTGCTGTTAAATATCCAAGGCGCGTGAAGAGTTGTAGGAGATGAGTCGGGCGACGTGGACAATGTCACTGGTTCTCACAGCGGAGGACGTAGTGGGCGTGGCTAGAACGATTTCATAGGTGACACCGGTCAATTTGCGGAGCACGCGATATGGATCTGTGTAATAAAAAAGGAGTTTTTCACATAGGCCAACTTTACGCGAAGGTGACCAAAGCAACACGAGGCTGCCGGGCCCAAAATGGTCATCACGGTGACGGAGGTCGTAGCGTTGCTTCTGCTTATCTTGAGACACTTGTAGACGAGCGCGCACAAGTTGGCGAGCGTGGTCAGCATGGGCGATTACATCACGGTCATAGTCGCTATTTGAAGCTGTGGCAGACGGAAGCACAGTGTCCAGTGGTAGCGTTGATTCGCGGCCATACAAGAGGTAAAACGGGGAAAAGCCAGCAGTTTCGAGACGGGAAGAGTTGTATGCGGAGGCAGTGTAAGGTAGAGCCAGGTCCCAGTCACGGTGGTCGTCGGAAACGTATTTAGATAGCATGTCTGTTAGGGTGCGGTTCAAGCGTTCAGTGAGGCCGTTCGTTTGGGGATGGTAGGAGGTGGTAAATTTATGCCGCATTGAGCAGGCCCGCATGATGTCGTCGATGACTTTGGCCAAACACGTACGGCCACAGTCTGTTAGCAATTCACGCGGAGCACCATGCATCAAAATAATATCATGTAGAAGGAAGCCCGCAACATCAGCTGCGCGATTGGTCGGAAGAGCACGGGTTATGGCGTAGCGGGTCGCGTAGTCCACCGCGACTTAAACCCACTTGTTCCCTGATGTAGATTCCGAAAATGGGCCCAGAAGGTCTAAGCCGACCCGATGAAAGGGCTCAAAGGAATGTCGAGTGGCTGCAGGTAACCAGCGGGGAGCTGGGTAGGCTTCTTGCGTCGTTGGCAAACTTCACAAGCGCCGACGTAACGTCGTACTGAACGGGCAAGACCCGGCCAGAAAAAACGGCGATGTACAAGGTCATAGGTTCGAGATACGCTGAGATGTCCTGCCATTGGTGCGTCGTGGAAACCTTCTGTAATACTTAAGCGGAGGTGTTTAGGTGTTACAAGTAGGAACTCAGAGCCGTCCGGATGAAGCTTACGACGGTACAGAGTACCGTCGCGGAGGACGAAGAGGCGTAGAGTAGCATCGGCCGGAGAATGCTCAAAACGGTCGATGAGCGCTCTGATGTAGGCGTCACGGCATTGCTCGTCGGCGAAATGAAGCAGCTGTGATACAGAGAATACATAAGAAGCACTGGCAATATTAGAGGAGTCAGAGTCGTCTACAGGGTAACGCGACAAGCTGCCAGCATCTTGGTGCAGGCGGCCAGACTTGTAAAGCACGGATTATGAAAATTCTTGTAGCCTCAAAGGCCATCGACCAAGCCGGCCTGTAGGATCTTTTAGCAAAGAGAGCCAGCAGAGAGCACGATGATCAGTGACTACGGAAAAAGGGCGACCGTAAAGGTAAGGACGGACCTTCGCAACCGGCCAGACTACAGCAAGGCATTCTCGTTCCGTAATGGAATAGTTCCGCTCCGATGGTGTGAGGAGGCGGCTCGCATAAGCAATAACGCGATCCTGGCCACGCTCACGCTGGGCTAAGACGGCACCCACGCCATGACCGCTGGCATCTGTACGCAATTCTGTAGGGGCATCAGGGTCGAATTGGGCGAGAATGGGTGGTGAGGAGAGAAGAGTAAAGAGACGAGAGAAGGCGGCGGCTGCTGCAGTACCCCGCGAAAATTGTACGTCTTTCTTCAAAAGATTAGTGAGGGGTCTAGCAATTACCGCAAAATTTTGAATAAAATGACGAAATATGAGCATAGCCCTACAAAACGTCGAACATCTGCGGCACGAGTTTTTTCGGGATTAGCCTATACACCGGAAGCATCAACGAGATGGCCCAGAACAGTAATTTGGCGGTGGCCGAAACGACATTTCGACGAGTTAAGTTGCAGCTTCGCCTTTCGAAATACATCAAGTATAATTGTGAGACGTTCAAGGCGAGTGCCGAACGTTGGGGAGAAGACGATGACGTCGTCGAGGTAGCAGAAGCATGTGGACCATTTGAAACCTTGAGCAAGGAGTCTGTCATACGCTCGAAGGTGACAGGGCCGTTGCATAATCCAAACGGCATTACCTTACATTGGTATAGGTCATCAGGTGTGATGAACGCGGTTTTTTCTCGGTCCATATCGTCAACAGCAATCTGTCAGTATCCGAAACGAAGATCAATAGACGAAATCAATAGACGAAAAATACCTGGAACCGTGCAGGCAGTAAAAAGGCGTCGTCTATACGTGGGAGTGGGTAGACCTCCTTCTTAGTAATGTTGTTCAGATGATGGTACTCTACATAGAAGCACCACGTGCCGCCCTTGTTATTAACCAACACCACAGGTGATGCCCAGGGACTCGGAGAAGGCTCAATGATGTTATCTAGCCTTTTTTTCACATTTTTTAATTACTCGGCGTTGCGACGCTGAAGCTCGATACGGTCATCGGTGAATAGGCGTAGCATCGCAAGTGAGTATCCGATGCTTGACCGTGAGCGTCTGGCATAAAGGACGATCGTCGATGTCGAAAATATCTCGGTAGGAGGATAATACTTGGCAAAGCTATTCAGCCTGCGCCGAGGACAGGTCCGTCGCCACCATTTTCTTTCTATTGGGATCGGCACCAATGGCTGGCCCGACGGGCCTGCTAAGCTCGCGGGAACCATCGGTCGATAACGCTGCCACGTATTGGTCGCCGAGACAATCAACGGTGGCAAGGCAAATACCTTGTGGTAGAATTTTCTTTGTCAATGTTCTGCGAGCATCGGCAATTCAAGGCGAAGGGTCCTGGAAGAGCAGTCAATAACAGCTGAATGTGCGGAGAGAAAATTTAGGCCGAGAAATGAGATCGTGGGGGCAATAAGCAATTATGGTGAAGAGGACAGGAGTGTGGCCGCCAGCGATTCTGACGCGTGCCGTACACATAACCGACGATATACCGCCATCCGCAATGCGGACGACGAGTGCCGACGCTTGGGTGAGGAGCTTGTTCAGTCGTCGTCGGAAGGCAGCACTCATAATTGAAGGATGTGCTCCTGCACCGATGAGTGCCGTGACAGGATAGCCGTCAACGACAACGCCAAGAAAGTTTCGGTCCCTGGGTAACGTGAGCAGAGGATTTGAGGGCAGGGTCGACAACGCAGCGTCACCTCCAGAAGCTGCAGTGCCTAGTTTTCCGGCTGGATCCGGGAGGCGATAGGCGGCGAAGAGAAGCGACGGACGAGAATGATGGCGTCGAGGTGAGGGCGAGTGGCTGTACCGAAGCTTCGGAGCAGGAGCATCAGCGGCAGTGGATTCATGGTGGGTGGTATAGGGAACGGAAGGTTCAAAGGTGCGGGAATTTGCGGCGGTGTATGTCCGAGGAGGTGGTGGCCGTCGGTTGCGGCATTGACGAGCGACGTGGCGATGCGACAGCAGTGCAAGCAGATCGGCCGGTCATCAGGGGTGCGCGAGATGTGGCGGAAAAGGACTGCCGAGGGCGAGGAGGGCCGCTAGAGAACTGAGGAATGCTGGGTTGAGACGTGGAACACACGTTCAGACCCATGTTCTCAAATTCCTGTCGGACGACGGCCTGGATCATCGCAATGGTGGTTGCTGGCGGATCGGGAGGCGTCGTGGAGAAAGCTGGCGAACAGGTGGCCTCGAGTTCGCGGTGAACAATACGGGTGACGTCGTCAATGGTGGCGGTCTGACTTGTCGACCCTCACATGAAGACGTAGCAGCAGTGTTCGGTAGCCGCGGGATGTGGTGTGTAATACGGCTGCTCTTAGCTTGTCAAGGCGACGGCACTCTTTGGTGATGGCGGCGATAGTCGAGACGTTGCCAAAAACATATAAATTGAAAGCGTCGTTGGCGATGCCTTATAGAATATGTGACACTTTATCGGCTTCGGATATATCATCGTCAGCTTTGTGGCATGGAGCTAAGACGTCGAGGATGTAGGAAACGTACGGCTCTGTAGATGACTGAATACGAGACACTAGAGCCTTTCTCGCATAGCCTTGTGCCCAATGGGGTCGCCGAACATTTCCCGTAGCTTCTCTTTGAAATTGTCCCAGCTGGTTATCTCGTCGTCATGCGTTTGGTACCACACGCGTGGGGTGCCACCGACATTTAAAGATGACATTGGCGAGCATAATCGTTCGGTCCCACCTGTTATTAGCACTGGCGTGTTCATAGAGTTTATCAAGTCCTCAACATCCTGGCCCGCTAGGCCAGAGAACACACCTGGGTCGCGATGTGGGGCGACCGTGACAATTGGAGCACTGGGACAAGCCGAAGCCGTTGCAGAGGTGGGCGCGTCACCGAGAGGCATGGTGACAAGCTCGGTGTGCCGGCCACTTCTGAGTTCCGTGGTGTGGACGGGGATCGCTGACCTCCACCAGAATATGGCGTGTGGAAAGACACAGACAGAAGAGGCTATTTACAGGCTATTTACACTGGAGCCAGGCAGCCAGGCCGACACTCGCTCGCGCCAAGCGCACCAACCATTTTATCGTCTTTCTCGCGGCGGCTCGTTTCTTGAGCATCACTCGATGATATCATAATAGTATCTATAAAGTGTGCCCACAATTTGAGCAAGCCAACAGCAGACGCTTCTTGCACCATTTCACAGACTCTACAATACTGCCGCAACGTCAACGGGTGAATACCAACCCGCATAGCAGCATGCGTCGCCATCAGAGGACGTGGTGCGAATCGTTCGACGTGAACTGGATGCGGTGGCGCCAGCGCCTTTGTGTTCGCGTAATGCAGATGCTACCACTTTTTTCCGTTCCTCTCGTACAAGCCATCGTTCGCCAACAACTTGAAAACATTGGTTTACATTCTGTATGTGATGTCGCCAATCCTAGATCTAACGAACTCCCTTCTACTATTTTCACTCCAGACCGGTGCTTCTCTCCCCAATGTCGCAACCCCGCTGAGTGGAGAACTGTCGACGACCGCCGATATGTTTCACCTGGCGCCGCGTTGCTCATGTCGCCCGATACTGTCGCAACTCGTGGCCCTCAGCAGCTAGCACGCCGGCCAACCTAAGCAGTTTTGATGCAAATGCCCGCATTGTCTCGCTCACCATCGCTACGCGGATACCAGTCTCGTTCACAGCAAACACGTCGCCCATCTTCCCGTTCGCCGCAGCAACGTCGCCTTTCGTCCCCTGTAGCGTTGGCCATACCTATTCGGAAAACTAAGAAATGCAGCCCTCGAAGGTGGTGCTGCATTGCCTACTACCGCAGGAAATACTCTGTCTGGCGCCCACAAGAAGTATAATAGACGTTAAAATAGACGGCGTAGCTGTCCAAGGAATCGTTGACACTGGAGCCTACGTTTTTGTGATAAGTGCTAGCCTACGTAGATGTTTAAAGAAGGTTCTCAGGCCAGCAGCTGCGGCATTGTTTCGTGTTGCCGACGACGGCGTACTGGTTGTTCTTGGAATGCGCACCGCGCGTTTACTTACAGCCGGCCGCCGAACTTCTCTCCCTTTGCAGAGATCGACCACTGCTCTCAAGACGTTATCATCAGATTGGACTTTTAATCAACTCATTCTGCTCTCATCGACTGTGCCACCGGCTTTCTTCAGTTACAACTGCCTCAACTCATCGATACTCTGAGCCCCGCCCCACCGCACTTGTGCTTACCTCACAACGTGCGTCTGTCGCCTGAGGCAGTTACACACGTCACTTTTACCGCCCAGCCACAGGTTCCTGGCCGTGAATATGTGCTTCGCCCCATCATCGGCGTGCTTTTGAACCAGAACGTTGCGGTTTAGCATACGTTGGTCACGGTTACTAATTAATACGTCGTTCTACCGCTTAATTTCAACCTGTGCCCTCAAGTGATTCCGGAGGGCTTGGTCGCTGAACTTCACGGCTCCAGGAATTTTCATCTAGCGCCTATTTCAAGACTGGATACATCCACAAGGACGTTGACTGCCTCTCGCGTCAGAGTGTGGGCGCTTCCGATCCTGTTGCACATAATCCGGTGACCTGCGTGATGGCTTTGACTGACGTGACCCACATGCGATTTGAACAACAACGCGACGCATTCTTACAGTCCATCTTCTCCGGAGCGCAATCTACCAGCACTGACGGCACGTGCCACATGTTCCTGCTGCATGACGGCATCCTCACCGCCATAATACGAACCCTGATAGCCCTCACTCATTGTCCTCCCTCCTCTGCGATCCGTCGTTTGTAGAAGTCACAGAATACACATGAGAACACTGGTTCACGGCGGTAGTCGTAGACGTCAGCTCCCGGCTTACGCACGCGTGTAGTGTCGCAACGGAATACCCCGAAACAACGGAAGAGGTAGCGATTGCGCTTGCGCTAGCCAATCCCATCTACGAGGTAGTTCTTAGCGACTCACAACCCGCAGTTCGCAATTAAGCGCAGATTATCTCTACAGATTAGCTCTCCAGATTCTAAGGAAAGCTGGTCGACAGCACTTTGATAGCACCGCAGTCATGTGATTTGCAGCGCACGTCGCCACCCCCACCGATGAGGGCCCCCCTAACTTGAACGAGGTAGAACACCGCTTTGCGCGAGAACTGACCGCCTGCAGAATCGGCTTCACGATGCAATGAAGACGGCACACCTTGGAGTTTCGCGTACATACGACCACGTACGACGTCGGTTCTTCTGGCCGGATCTCTACCGCTCTGTGCGTCGTTATGTTTCAACTTGCGAATTGTGTCAGCGCCAGAAGAAACATTCCCTGGCCGCCTGTCGCACGACTTCGTCAAATTGAAGTTCCTCTGAACCGTACTTTCGTGTAGGCTTTGGTCTGCTTGGCCCTTTGCCGACCACGACTAGAGGGAAATGGTGGATCGCCGTCGCTACTGATTACGCGACACGCTACGCGACAACAAAGGCGTTACCAACTGGTTGCGCAACGGACGTCACCGATTTTCTTGTGGACGACGTCATTCTCCACCACGGCGCACCTCAACAGTAACTCAGAGATCGCAGTGTGTCGTTCTTATGTCGAGTTGTCGACTACCTATTCCACTCTTGTGCTACTGAGCCCAAGCTGTACCGCGCCGACCACCCACAAACGAACGGTGTTACGGAACGCCTCAACCGAATAATCACAGACACGCTGTCAATGCACGTCTCCGACGATCACCACGACTGGGACGCCGCGCTGGTCTACATTACGTTCACGTATAACTCGTCCCGACATGACACCGCAGGATATTAACCCTTTTATCTTTTGCCAACATTGCCGTTTCACACCATCCTCCGTTATGAGCCACGTGTTGGGAAGCAGCTCTACAAGCATGTTTTCCGCATGTGTGCCACTTACGCTGTGTTCTTGCACTACTATCCCTTTCCAAATTAAAATTGCAAGACCGCGATCAACTCGAATCGGCGAGGCATGCGCAGTGTAACCTGGAAGCTTTGGTACGGTACCTACTGTTTCTGGAATCATTGTGACGTCGGGTTTGGATTGCGCGTTTTGGACGTATTGTTGCAGCAGTCGTTGCTTGTTAGTGATGCCCTGACAGGTGCACTGCTACACCACGAGCTGGTTAGTGCGGCCCCAACAGCACTTGCGATGTTAACAGGATTGCTCGGCTTGATATCGAGGCCGCCTATTCTGCTGCATTCGCCTCTAGCCCCACCAACGAACCTACAGTCACGGTTTCCCTGATCCAGGCAGTTATGCGCCAGGAGTTCCAAAACATGGGTTCTCGCACCACCTGGTCGGCCCATCACCCTGATACCCACCCGGCTTCTTGGATTCCACCCCGTCCAATATCTTCTTACCCGCCACGTTTACGCCACCCATCTGAATGGCACGCTGCTGACGAAAAGCCCTTTTGTTTTCACTGCCGTCAAATGAGGCACATTTCTCGGCACACTCGGCACTGTCGCAGTCGCTGGAGTTCCCCGACCAGGTCTACTTATACTGCCCACTCTCGCCCCCCAGGTGGCCCTTCTCGTCCCTATGCCGCACGCTCCGATAATGCCGCCACTCATTCTCCTGCGCCGAACCGCCCCTATTCTCGTTTGCCTTCACCCCAACGACGACAATCTCTCTCTTCCCAGCCCCGTCGCTCCTATTCGCCGACTCTCTTCGGACGCCGCTCGCAGCCGGAAAACTAGACGATGCAGCGCCTCGAGGTGACGCCCATTGCTCCCTCTACTGACGTTGTCCACAGATCTGAACCTTCTTGACGTGCAAGTCGACGGTGTTTCTGTATCTGGTCTTATAGACACTGGGGCGCATTTTTCGGTAATGAGCGCTGACCTTCGTAACCACCTGAAGAAAAGAGTCGCGCCAGGCACGACGCATGTCGTCCGTGTCACCGATGGCGGAACAGCCCCCGTAATCGGTATGTGTCCCGCCCGCTTCACGTTCGTCGATCGCTCCACAATCCTGCTATTCACAGTCGTCACCCATTGTCCCCACGACATCATTCTCGGTTTACACTTCCCTTCCGCACGTTCTGCTCTCATAGATTTTTCCCCGAGTACTCCCCGCCTTGACCTGCCTGCTCTGGATCTCGCTGGACCACACACCAGTCGCCTCAGTTCCATCGACTTCGTTCGCTGCCACCTTCGACACGGGCTTACGTTGGCTTAGTGTCATCCCCAACAGTGCCCGACGGTCACTACATCGCGGCTCCTATGCAAGACGTCCTACTTACACATGGGATCACAGTACCTCATACAGTTTTATCAATTACGGCAAATTGCGTCAGCCTGCAAGTGGACAATTTTGGCCTGACGACACAAATGCTGCCACGCAGGATGTCCTTGGCAAAGCTTAGCTCATTCGAGGACCACTCGGTAGCATCTGTTGCATTACACGACAATTCAGCCGATCCTCCTCTACCATCACAGTCGGCAACTTGTACCATCGCCGAATTACAGAAAATGATTGCGCCCGACATGCCGTCCGAGCACACTCGTGAGCTCTACCTTGTTCTATTTTCCTACGACGATAGTATTGACTTTAACGATCGTCCTTTGACCCAAACTACAGCTGTTAAACATCGCATTAATACCGGCGATACCCCTCCCATTCTTCACAGCCCGTATCGAGTGTTACCGGCTGAGCGTCAAGTTATTATCCCAGAACTTCGAAAAATACTTGCCAAGAACATTATTTAACCATCATATAGTCCATGGGCGTCACCTGTTGTACTGGTAAAAAAGCAGAATGGCCCACGGTGCTGTTGCGTGGATTATCGGCACGTTAACAGGGGGCCCTATAACGTAAAACTATTCCAATATGTTTCTATTCGAATCTCCTGACGTCAAATTTGCGTAACCACCAACGCAAGCACCGGGCGGTCACCCGCAGGGTTGTCTGAACAGACCAATCAAACGTTCTCCTCGTTCGTAGGAGGTCACTTTTGTTTGCTTGAAAAACGAATAATATTGCCTACACTGAGTGGCTTGTCATATCTAATTGGCTGACAAGAGGCGAGGAGAACGCTCAAGTGGGGAGGGATTCGATGGGGCCGAGCCACTGCAATGAAAGTCGATAACCGGATGAAGAGGGTGGTGCCGGCATCTACGATTGGTCGGCTTTCCCTTACTTAGCTTGCGGTGGCTGGTCGAAAATCGCGGCGGCATGCAACGGAAGCTTAAGGATGACGCTAAAACGGACCCTCAGCAAAGAAGAGTTCGCAGAATGAGGGGGTAAACGTGGCGAAAGTGCTCGAAAATGTTACACGGCCACGCAAGAAGATTTATTATACGCAAATACACCCATGCTCTCCGGCAGGTGCGAGTAGCCAGCATCTGAGCGATCGGCGGCAGCCATCCTCTATTCCTTTCGGAACGGGGCAGCCTGTGGCTATTTCGAAGAAAATTCAGTTTTGTTCGGCATATTAATGCATCTTTATCGCGTAAACGTCACTTTGACGCGGTGAATTCTTGCGGTTTTATGACGTCGCGTGACAGGCAGGTAAAATGGATGCAGCCCGAAAACTTTTTACCAATAGCCGAGGGCTAATAGCGAAAAGGGGTCGAATCAGAAATGACTGTTTTTCTTTTTTCTGTCAAATCATGCATAATCAGCGTGTACACATCATATCAGATGGGGAGGTATCGCGGTTTTCGTGACGTCGCGTGACAGACAGGTGAAGTGAGGGTGGTCGAAAGAAGTTTTTGACCAATCGCGGAGGGCTGATAGCAGAATTGGAATAGAAAAGTTTGGAATAGTTTTACGTTATAGCGCCCATGGTTACCGAAAATGACTTGTATCCCCTACTTCGGACTGATGACGCTCTTGACTGCCTCCACGGTGCTCACTACTTCTCCTTCATTAACCTTCGTTCCGGCTGCTGGCAGATTGCCGTGGACAATTTTGACCCCGAGAAGACTGCTTTTGTAACACCTCACGGTCTTTATCAATTCGAAGTGATGCCGTTTGGTCTAAGTAACGCTCCTGCCACTTTTGAACGCATGATGGACTCCCTTCTTCGCGGTTTCAAATGGTCCACGTGCCTGTGCTACTTGGACGACGGTATAGTATTCTCCCCAACGTTCGCTACGCACCTCGAGCGCCTCTCAGCAGTCAAGGACGTTTTTCGTCGAGCCTGTCTGCAACTCAACGCATCGAAGTGCCAATTCGACCGTCGCCAGATTACCATCCTTGGGCGTCTCGTTGACGCGAACGGAGTGTGACCAGACACTGGCAATATCCATGCTGTTGCGCATTTTCCTGTTCTGACGTGTGTCAAGGATGTGCGCACCTTGCATCGACATTTGTTCGTACTTCCGCCGTTTTGCGAAAGATTTCGCTGCAATAGCACGACCACTAACCAAGCTTTTGAAAAAAGGCGTCCCTTTCCAGTGGGGGGATAGCGAGGCCTCTGTATTCTCGAATCTAAGGGCCAAACAATGAGACCCTCCTTTCCTCAGTAAGGAAGCCTTCATTGCGGTGAGGCCACCTTATGTCACTTTGAAAGCTTCCTTACTGAGGCGCCCTCGGTGAAGGCTTCCTTGGTACTTCCTCAGCATAAGGAGCCAAACAATGAAATCTTCCTTAGCTCACTAAGGAAGCCTTCATTGCGGTGAGGTTACCTTATGTCACTCTGAAAGCTTCCTTACTGAGGGGCCCTCGGTGAAGGCTTCATTGGTGCTTCCTCAGCATAAGGTAGCTCCGAAGCTGCCTTCATGCGTCCTTACGCCGCTCCTGGCCCTGAACGAGCGCTTCACCTCACTGCTTAAGCACGTGGCATTCGCTTGCGCATGCGCACTGTCGCCCACCTGCGGAGAAGCGCGAGCACGGTACGTCTTGCCAGGCATGTTCGTTTCAGTCACGCGTGCGGCATGAAACCATTGCTAGGCGTTGCTAGGCGTTTCAAGACGCCGGCGTGCCAGCGTTGCTGGAGCACATCAAGTTTTGCACTGTAATGCGCACCTTTTTTTAACTTTAGTAAATGAAACTAGAAGAAAGCGTCCACGCTTCTCTATATTAGCTATTCAATTTAAAGATTGTGCGACGATACAACATTTTTAATAGAATAATGGTGTTCGCGGAACGATTTGAAGAAATAATCTCGAACCCAGGCACGCGGCAACCACTCCTTAGGTGAGGACGGGTGAAGGGAGCTTTCAGAGTACGCTTGCTTCCTCCATCGGTCCTTCGCGGTAAGGAGGGCTCGCGTAAGGTTAGGAAGCACTCGAAGGAAAGGATCGTTTTAATGTTTGGGCCAAGCTACCTTCATGCGTCCTTACGCCACTCCTGGCTCTGAACGAGCGCTTCACCTCACTGCTTAACCACGTGACGTTTGCTTGCGCATGCGCGCTGTCGCCCACCTTCGGAGAAGCGCGAGCACGGTACGTTTTGCCAGGCACGTTCGTTTCAGTCACGCGTGCGGCATGGAAGCGTTGCTAGGCGTTGCTAGGCGCTGCACGACGCCGGCGTGCCAGCGTTGCTGGAGCACATCAAGTTTTGCACTGTAATGCGCTACTTCTTTAGGTTTAGTAAACAAAACTAGAAAAAAGCGTCCACGCTTCTCTATATTAGCTCATCAACTTAAAGATTGTGTGACGATACAACCTTTTTCATTGAATAGTGGTGTTCTGCTGTTCGCCTAAAGCTTTTAAGAGATAATCTCGAACCCAGGCATGGCGGCAACCGCTCCTTACGTGAGGACGGGTGAAGGGAGCTTTCAGAGTATGCTTGCTTCCTCCATCGGTCCTTCGCTGTAAGGAGGCCTCACGTAAGGTTAGGAAGCGCTCGAAGGAAAGGAACGTTTCATTGTTTGGGCCTAAGGCCCAAACAATGAAACGTTTGAAAGGAACAATGAAAGAAAGAATGAAAGGAACGTTTCATTGTATGGGCCTTTAAGAATATTCGTGTACTGTCAGCTACAAATTTGGCTGTCTACACAAGGACGCTGACTGCCTGTCTCGCTACCCGGTAGACGAGCCTGACGCCACCGACAGTAGTACCGCCAACAGCATTTTATCTGTGTCTGCTTTCGCTAACTTCGCCGATGAGCAGTACCCAGACCTATCGCTGCGAGCACTCATCGAGCGTCTGCGCTCTACACCTACCGTCGTATCCGTTCACCGATATGTCCTCCAGGGCGGCATTCTGTACCGAAGGAACTTCCGCCCTGACAGATCTGATCTTCTTCTTGTCGTGCCAAAACATCTGCAACAGACTGTGCTCTTTGAAATACATGACGCAGACACTGCGAGACATCTTGCGGTAACCCGCAGGTACGACCGCGTCTGCCGCCGCTTCTATTGGCCTGGTCTCGCTCGCTCCATCCGATGCTCTGTTGCTGCCTGTGATCCCTGCCAGCGTCGGAAAACACCTCAGGTGCTATCTGCCGGTTAGCTCCAGCTGATCACCGTCCCTGTGGAACCGTTCTTTCCTGTTGGATTAGACCTCCTCGGACCCTCTCTCCCGCCATCCTCTGGGAAAAAATGGGTAGCCGTCGCAAGTGATTACGCCACCCGATACGCTATTACGTTGGCTCTTCCTAGCAGTTGCGCCGCTGACGTCACGGACTTTCTCTTGCGTGACATTATCTTACTTCATTGCGCCCCACGACAGCTGCTTACTGACCGTGGTCATAACTTCTCGAGAGTTATCGCCGACATTGTGCGTTCCTGCTCCACTCAACACAACTGACCACTCCATGCCATCATCAAACCAATGGCCTGAGAGAGCGGTTAAACCATACTCTTACCGATATGTTGTTCAAGTATGTTTCCAAAGACCAGCATACTGGGACATTGCCCTTCCTTACGTCACATTAATGACATCTTAGTTGAAATCAAGAAAAAGAAATGGACATGGGCAGGACATGTAATGAGGAGGGAAGATAACGGATGGTCATTAGGGTTACGGACTGCATCCCAAGGGAAGGGAAGCGTAGCAGGGGGCGGTAGAAAGTTAGGTGGGCGGATGAGATTAAGAAGTTTGCAGGGACGGCATGGCCACAATTAGTACATGACCGGGGTTGTTAAAATATGGGAGAGGCCTTTGCCCTGCAGTGGGCGTAACCAGGCTGCTGCTGCTGCTGCTGCTGATGATGATGATGACATCACATTTGTGTATAATTAATTCCGGCATGACACCGCCGGATTTTCTCCATTTGATTGACTGTACGGTCGCGAACCGACCGCGCCCCTACAGACAGCACTTCCTCCTGCTGCGATCTCAACAAGCGAGTATGCGCGCTACACCATCGCCCTCGCCGACCATACACGCCAGCTTGGCCGTGCTCGACTAACGGCCTCGCAAACCACTCAGCACTGTCAGTACAACACCAGCCACCGCGATGTAAGGTATTCGCCTGGTGCACTCGTGCTCCTGTGGTCGCCCTCTCATCACGTCGGACTTTCAGAAAAGCTCCTTTCGCGATACACAGGGCCCTACCACGTGCTGCGCCAGGTGACGCCTGTGACGTACGAAATTGCTCCTGTCAGCTCAACCTCGTCCTCTACTCTGACATCTAGTGATGTCGTGCAGGTCAGTAGGCTCAAGGCCTAGTACACTGCTTCCGTGTCAGGCCTTTAGTCGCTCCGGCACGGCGCTTTTGCCGCCGCGGGTAGTGCTACGGAACAGTATTTGCGATCACGAAAAGGCGAGCAGTGTCAATACGACGACGACGATTCGAGGCTCGCTCGGGCTGCTGCCTCTTCGCCAAGTGCGGCGTATTTCCTTGTAAATATATTTGCATGTAGTGTTTCGTCTGCGTCTTCCTACGTAACAATAATTATGGATGCTACACACTCTTTCTCTGTTCCGCATCATTTTCAAATTACAAAAGTGGCAGACGAAGCATGCCAAATTTTCTTATAGCACTCACACCACGAGCACTCGAATGGTCCGGAAACTGTGTCATATTTCTCGGGTGTCAGGGAGGGCGCTGCGCCCGATATTTTTAGGTCTAGAGCTTCTGTAGGCGCCGAAGCTCCATGTACAACCAGCAGGGCCAGACATTGCGAAATTCTCCATGGGGCTCTTGAGACGCTGACGGCCATCGTATCTGCGCAAAATGAAGAGCATGGAGGAATAAAAAACTGGACAACAAAGCAGCGTTATTTGAGAAAGTTACTTTCGATACTTAAGCACCCTAATCGTACGTTTAGTCCTCAGAAGTATTGCTAAACGGCTTCCGATTTCTTAAGACCTTACCAAACGCATCATAGCTACTATCAACGACGTGAGGCCTTCCAGGATACAGGCATGAGCAGATGCATAATTCATCGTAAAACAAGGTTACACTGTGCTCACGCCAGAAAATGTATATAGTGTTCTGGAGGCACTGTGCAGTGGGCATGGTGCTTGTGAATGAGAAGGAGAAGCCGAGGAGTGCTTGCTTGCCCGCTTCGACACAGCACCGACATGTTAAAGGCTACCGCTGCAACCTAGAATTAATGCTGCTAGGCGAACACCCCCGTTGCATTTGGTGGAGGTGCTGGGTTTCTCTTCAACATCCTGGAACTCCGTAATCGGACGCTACCACCAGCTGTTGCGATGGATGAACCGGGACCATCCCAGGGTGCTGCTCCCATGCGCCGGGCCATCGTCTGCTCTGGCGTTATCTGCCAGCGCGATCCCGCTTTATTTAGCAGCACCGACGACCATGACGTGGAAGTCTGGCTCACCGAACATGGCTATGAAAGCGCCTATAATAAGTGGGTTGACCGCGCCAAGCTCACAAATGTCATATTTTACTTGACTGATGTGGCCAACCTCTGGTTCCACAATCATGAAGTCGATTTCATCACCTGGTCGGCTTTCACGATGACTTTGGCTGAGGTCTTCGGCCATCCCGCAGTTCGCCGGCTTCACGCTAAGCAGCGCTTGCGTGGTCGAGCTCAACGCCAGAACGAGACTTTCACCAGTTATATTGAAGACGTGCTCTCGCTTTGAAAGCGCGTCAACTCATCTATGGATGAAGCTGACAAAATCAAACACGTCATGAAAGGCATCGATGACCATGCCTTCCAGATTCTCATCGCGAATAGTCCCCGGACGATTGCCGAGGTCATACAGGACTAGCTGCGCGAGCAACGTGCCTCAACACGCGCTGCTCAGCAGGACACTGCGGATCTATCCCGGTTGGATTTCGGCCCCGACGCTGCCGACATCTCTGCTTTAATGCCCGAGATAAAGCAGTTCGTCCGCCAGGAAATCGCACGCCAACTCTCTCTGGCGAATAGCGGACCGGAGCCGTTGACAACCCTGGCTCCTTCGCTTCGTCACGTCATTCAGATGCAAGTTGCCGCTGCGCTGCCATCTGCCCCTCCTACGCAGCCTGCAGCTGGACCGCTAACGCACGCTGACGTTGTCGCCCGGCCTAACGCTCCTCCGGCTCCCGATGCCTACCGAGCCACCGGCACCTTCCATGTACCGCCGCCACCTTCGCATCCGATTGTCGTTCCTCACTTGGCTGCTGGAACGCCTGTCGTTCACCCGTGGCGAACACCTGATAACCGGCCAATATGTTATTCCTTGATTGTGTTGTTCATATAGCAGGTTGTGGCCAAGTACTATACCAGGGTGGCCAATCCTGCTCTGGTGAGGAAGTGCGTTACCGGTTCTGGTCACCGGCATCAGGCCACACTCCAGGCCTGCTTATGCAATTTTATCAACATGCGGATTTTTAGTTTTTTTTTTATCCGGTGAAAAATTGCCGGCACCGGGATTCGAACCATGGATCTCTTGCACGCGAGGCGGGTGTTCTACCTCTAAGCCACAACTGCATTTTTCCTGTGTTTACAGGAGGTATTCAGAGACCTGGATTGGGAAGAAATGGGGATCAATTTAATGGAGAATACCTTAGTAACTTGCGATTCGCTAATGATATTGCCTTGCTCAGTAACTCAGGGGACCAACTGCAGTGCATGCTCACTGGCCTGGAGAGGCAAAGCAAAAGAGTGGGTCTAAAAATTAATGTGCAGAAAACCAATGCAATGTTTAACAGTCTTGGAAGAGAACAGCAATTTACAATGGGCAGCCAGGCACCGGAAGTCGTAAGGGAATACATCTACTTAGGGCAGGTAGTGACTGCGGATCCGGATCATGAGACGGAAATAATCAGAAGAATAAGAATGGGCTGGGGTGCGTTTGGCAGGCATTCTCAGATCATGAACAGCAGGTTGCCATTATCCCTCAAGAGAAAAGTTCATAATAGCTGCGTCTTACCAGTACTCACCTACGGGGCAGAAACCTGGAGGCTTACGAAAAGGGTCCTACTCAAATTGAGGACGACGCAACGAGCTATGGAAAGAAGAATGGTAGGTGTAACGTTAAGGGATAAGAAAAGAGCAGACTGGGTGAGGGAACAAACGCGAGGTAATGACATCTTAGTTGAAATCAAGAAAAAGAAATGGGCATGGGCAGGACATGTAATCGGGAGGGAAGATAACTGATGGTCAGTAAGGGTTACGGACTGGATTCCAAGGGAAGGGAATCGTAGCAGGGGGCGGCAGAAAGTTAGGTGGGCGGATGAGATTAAGAAGTTTGCAGGGACGGCATGGTCACAATTAGTACATGACCGCGGTTGTTGGAGAAATATGGGAGAGGCCTTTGCCCTGCAGTGGGCGTAATCAAGCTGATGCTGATGATGATGATGATGTTATTCCTGTCATTTCCCGGGCCACGTAGCCTGATTCTGCCGCCGTTGGAGCCCCCGTTTACCTGACAGTGGGGGTGCCTCAAGCTACAGGTCTGCTCGACTTCCGCGTCAGGACCAACCTAACGTTCCTCCGTACTCGTCTTACAGTCGCGTCCCCTTCGATTCACGTCCCCTTCAGCGGTACCCAGTGGCACCCAGGTCGCTTCAGTGGTACCCAGGCACTCGCCGCGGAGTAGGGATGATGGGCAGGCGGACGGATTGCACACGTAAAGGGCCGCAGAACCTTCGCAAGAATGACGACAGCAAACGGAAGCAGAAAGTTCCGGTGGCGCGCATAAGCGGCCGACGGCGTAAACAGAACAAAGGAGCTCGCAGCAGAGCTCATAACACAGGAACCAGAGCGGCAGAGAAAAGTGCGATATCGATGTCAGAGGCGGTAACAACTTTAGAAGAATAATGGTTGTCAGGGTCAAAACAGGGCACTGAAAACGTAAGTTCGCTACGAGCGCTGTCAATAAGAGCTGGATTGACAGATAGAAAATTGCATCCAAGAATAACGTCGTGCGAGGAACGAGGGAGGGCGACAAATTCGATAACATGCATAACGCTTTGAATGACAACCCGGGCTGTGCACGACGCTGAAGGCTAAATGCGATGCGAAGTTGCCGTACGCAGAGAAAGAGAGGTAAGGGGGATGGTCACTTCCCTGGCTGAAATTGCGGCAGAGGTTCCGACTACTAATAGAAACGGGGGCTCCGGTGCGATGAGTGCGTATACGGTGACGCCGACTACGGACAGTTCGATTTCGTTCACTGGTGCAGAATGAAGCCTTTAAATGTTCGAGGTAAACATAGTTTATACATATATATATATATATATATATATATATATATATATTGATTGTTCAACACATTTGCACAATTCAGAATCAGGTGCCTGTACTAAATGAGGGAATTTCATCAATGGCCGCAGTGGACATGTCAGCAACCATTTCATTGATATGTCTTGCATTTACAAGCTTCCTTGGAGGAAAAGTGATGTTTTGCTGGGACCGTGTTGATAGGTTTCGCGAAGTGAGTGGGGAATTCTATTGTTTCGGCGTGTGCAATCTTGACGTTATCTTGGGTAGGTAAATATTTAACGCATAATTCGCTGTTCTACCTCATTCTATGCATGACGTAATCCTGGGCCTTGAGTTTTTCGAAGCTGTGTGGTGCCAGTCCAGAGTGCTCAACTGGAGAAATCAGTGTAGGCATGAGCTTTCCTACTGCGTTTATGGAAGTCCCACCGTATCATGAAACTCTGCTTTGTGCCCCCCGGGATACTGTTGTTGCGCCTCCATTATCCGCAAAGTGTTTTTGTTTCGCCTATTTGCCTACCACCGACGGAACGTTTGACGCTACTTTGGGGCACGTTCACCTGAGTTACATCAAGATGAATGTGATGATGCCGTATTGCGTGCTGTCGGTTGTTCGGGGACCCACTTGTTCATGGACCGTAAACTGTTCCAGCGGACCTGCATTACTACAACATGTTCTGAAACTTGCCGCATACCATCAAGATCAAGTGCTGTCGCACGCCATTTTTAAGCCCTTATTCGGGGGATGAACGCCATTTCGTTAGTGCATGTCCTGCAGCGCACTCCTTCATTATAACTATGGTGAACAAGTCACTCAGCACTAAGCAGTGACAGGAAGTAGCGGGTATTCTGGTAAAACATGCCCGGACTTTTTCAATTGTCGCCGTAAGGAAGCCACCATTGTTTCCTCCTCGTGTACACCATCGTTTAGACACAAGATCTGCCCAATGCTGGGCACCGAAGCGGTATAGAGTTTCACCATCGGAAGGCAAGGTGATCAACGACCAAGTCCGCGAAATGCTAAATAAGGATGTAATCCCAGAATCCTGTAGTCCGTGGGCGGATCCAGTGATTCTGGTTAAAAGAAAGGTCGTACATAGCGATTTGGCGTTGACTACCGCCGCCTCAACACCTTCACTAAAAAGTACGTATTTCCTCTTCCGCGTATTGATGATGCTATAGACTGCCTTTTATCAGCGTCTTTCTTTTCACCTGTTGACCTGAAGTTGCGGTACGGGCCGATGCCTATGCAGTTGGGAGACAAGGAGAAAGCAGCAATATAAAGAACAGGTAGAGTTTTTGAATTTATTCTGATGCCGTTTGGACGCGGTAATGTACCTGCAACTTTCTAACAATTTATGCACAACGTCTTGTGTTGTTTGATGTGGGTAGTATGCATGTACTATCAAGACGGTGTAGTGATTTCCGTGCACAGGTTCAGTGAAGACAACGCACGTCTGGATCTTGCGCTAGACTGATTTGCAAAAGCGGATTTGGCGTTCAACTCGAAGTAGTGAAATTTTGGAGAGAGCCAAAACACTTTTTTTCGGGCCATCTAGAGGATAAGGACGGCACACGACCGCTCGAGCGAAGACTGTTACTGTGGAATCCATCAAGGAACCTTGCCACGTAAAAGAACTGCGCAGTTTCCTGGTGCTTTGCTCGTACTGTCACCAGTTTTTTCCTGAATTTGCCAACATAATCTATCCGCTGGCATGCCTCCTCCACAAAGGCGTTCTCTTAGAATGGAATTGTAAATGTGAGGCTAGTTCTCGTGAGCTCAAGTCTCTTCTCACGTCTAATCCCATTATCCAACACTTCGACTATGCGGCTCCCACAGAAGTTCAAACGGACGCTAGTGGTATTGGCATCGGCGATGTCCTTATTCAACGCGTCGGCACCAAAGAACACGTCGTCGCCTATGCAAGCCACTCTTTAAGTAAGTCCGAGCGCAACTGCACAGTCACAGAACAGGAATGCCTTGCAGGGATTTTCGCAGTAGAGCGCTTCCGGTCATATCTATGTGGGCCCCCCTTCACTGTGCCAACAGACAATCAATGTCTCTGCTAGCTGGTTAATTTCCGTGATTCGTCAGGCCGGCTTCCGTGTTGGACACTTCATTTAAAGGAATATGACTTTGCCGTATTATATAAAGGCGGCTGACGCTGACTGCCTCTCACGCATGCCGCTTCCAACGACGGACTGTGACGCGGGCAACTTGGAGCGCTATACGGCATCATTGGAGCCAGGGTTTCCTGATATGAGTGCCTTCAAAGACGACCGACATAAAGGCAGAACTTCAGAGCCACTGCTCATTACTGCAACGAAATCAGCACCATCCACTCCTTTTTCCGTTCGTGATTGGGTTCTTTACAAAAAGTACTATTCCGATACAGGGCAATTATCTCTTCTGGTGGTCCCGGAGAGTCTCCATGTGTCCATCTTGCGCGCAATGCATATTGATCCAACATCTGTTGCATCGTCATGTTGGATCTCCGCGAACGCTCTAATGCGTTCAAGAAACGTTCTACCAGCCTAAAGTGCTCGAGACGCCGACCAGTACGTGTGCAGCTGCAGCGAGTGTCAACGTCGCAAGCGTCCGACCGGTACTCCTCCTTGTCGCCTACATCGAGTGTCACCCTCCAGCAATCCTTTTGAGCAAGTCGGCATGGTCGGCATCGACCTTCTTGCTCCTTTCCCGCGTTCATATGAAGGACATCACTCGAGTTTTGTGTCTGTCAACCATTTGACACACTACTGTTGGAAAGCTGCGATAGCATCGGCCATTCCAACTGAAGTGTGTAGTTTTCTGCTGTGTTTTGTCATTCTCCAGCAAGGACCTACCAGAATTATCATCAGCGATGGTGGGCGGCAGTTCACTGCAGAGGTGGTCGAAGAGATGCTTCGTCTATGTGCTTCCAATATTAGACATTCCACCGCGTATCGTCCACAAAAAAATGGTCTTTCGGAGCGCCAGAACAGAACTCTTACTAACATGCTCTCCATGTATGTCGTGTAAGATCACAAGATAAGAACTGGGAAAGCATGCTGCCTCTCATAACATACGCATTTAACACCTCACCGTAGGAAATTATGAGCTACAGTCCATTCTTGTTTGCACTCGCTCGCCTCATTATACACGGGACACTATCTTCACGTTTTCAAGCCACGATAATCTTTGTATATCCGAGACCGCGTCTCTTGCTGAAGAGGCCCGAGGACTTGCTTCTTGGCACACTTTTGTTTCACAAGGTTGGTGGAAGGCACGCTACGAGCGCCGACGTTGACATGTAACATATTACTCTGGTGACTAAATGTGGGTCTGCAAACCAACCAGAACACGCGGATTACGTGAAAAATTGCTGGCCCCTATGTCGGGCCCTGTTATTACTGGCCGTATAAGCGAATAACCTAACACATAGCATGCCTCACGGCGAATGGAAGAAGGTCAGCAAAGACTGAACTTTCGCATGTCGCCCGTTTAAAGCATTTTATTTCGCGACAGCCTGTTTGACTTGTCCCGTGGGCTTCGCCTGTGCGGAAGGAAATGTGACACTCTTACGTGTGTACTGAATTTACGCCTCAATAGTATGTGCGGCATCCAACACAGGTGAAGGAGGAAGACGACGTGCGGCTGGCTAGCTGAATCTCGATAGGTGCTCAGCTGATGAATGCCGTCGCTTCTTACTGGCTTGTCAATAAACTCCTTTCGTGGACGTTTAATAATATACAATATATATAGCTCCTACACCCACGGGTGATGCATCACAAGACAGAATTAAGGGCGCATCAGGGTTGAAATGCACTAAAAGTGACTCGGACGTCTGCAACATCTTTAGTCTTTCGAAAACTAGTTGCTGCTCTTCATCCCATTTCCACGTACCGTCGCTGTCCAGTAGGCGGTAGAGCATTTCTGCAACTTCAGACCGACCCTTTAAGAAGCGATTGTAGAAATTCACTACACCTAGAAAAGCATGGAGCTCCTTCTTGTTCTTTGGTGCAGGAGCTTCGTGAATCACCTCGACTTTACCCTTTGATGGGTAGATGCCATTTGCATCCATCCGGTGTCCCATGTACTGCAGGCTCTCTTTGAAGAATTGACACTAAAAGCACCAAGCAAGAATCGGTAGAGAGAATCTCGAAGCTGGTAAAGCCTTATGATGTGCACTCCCTGCGCATTTTTCTTCGCCTTGCAGGGCACTTCGGGGCGTTTATCGAAGACTACGCACTGAGAACAAGGTGCCTCACACGTTTAATACAGAAAGACGTGCCTTTTGATTGCGAGGAGAAGTGCGAAGCTGTCTATTGGGAGCTTGTAAAAGTAATATCGTCGCACCCCATCTTGCGAATACCGGATTTTTCTTTGCCTTTCGTGCTGAACACGGACGCATCATATTATGCTACCGGTGCAGTTCCATACCAGAAGCCATCCAAACAAGCTGATCAAACCAAACACTATGTCGTGGGGTACTACAGCTATACCCTGAAACCCGCCGAAATCAATTACTGTACCACAGAAAAGGAAGCTCTGGCCGTCTTAAAAGCTGGGCAGTACTTTCGTACCTACCTGGAAGGTGCCAAATTCATACATTTCATGGACCATCAAGCACTGACTCAACTTCTGAGCATGGCCCAGCCAAGAGGCCGCATTGCTAGATGAGTGAACTATCTGCAACAATTTGATTTCATAATTTCGCACCATCCTGGCCCACTCCTCACTGACGCTGACGCACTATCAAGATTACTTGTCCAGGAATCAAGCAATAATCCAGGGACAATCAATCATATTAAGTTATGGGAAGGTACAGAAGAGCTCCAGTTTATCAATGGAAGGTATCACGTACCACCAAGTATGATTCCAAGGATTCTTCATCTACACCACGACACCCCTGAATCGGGTGGACATGATAGCTTCTGGCGCAATTATAAGAAATTGCTCATGAGATTCACATGGCCGGGCATGAAAAACGACATCATCCATTACATCCGCACATGCCACCTCTGCCAGGTGAACAAAGTTAAATTCAAGCAATCGATAGACGTCATGACAAACCCTGAATATTCAAGCATCCCGTTCGAAGTAATTCATTTGGACTTCGCGGAGCTCTAAAAGAAGGGGGAAGGAGTCAAGCGAACGCAAGCTTTCTTGCTCTCCATAGCTGAGTGCACAAGGACGATTGCGGCTAAAGCTGGCAAAGAAGACGCAAACAGCGTAATAGACCTCCTCAAGGCTGAATGTTTTAAACACACAAACACGCTCGTCTGCGACAATGGGCCGGCTTTCCGGAGTGCCAAATTATCAAAGTGGGCACAGGAGCATGGCATAATGATAAAGTATTCTTCTCCATACCACCCGGCAGCCAAGGCCTAGCGGAACGGGCCATACGAGACATGGAACAGTATCTGAAGATGTATTCAGACTTTGCCGGTGGCTGGAAGTGCTGTCTCGAGGCCGCTGTGAAACATCACAACAGATCATACACCACGAGTTTAGGCTGCAGCCCTCATTTTGTAACTGCGGGTACAGCGCCCATACTTCCTGCAGATCGTGAGCTAGGTCTCCTAGAGAACCTCAAACTTGCGGAAGTAAGGAAAACTGTCAAAGAACAGGAGGTCTACAAGCGCCGCATGAAGCGAAACTTTATATATATATATATATATATATATATATATATATATATATATATATATATATATATATATATATATATACGTTGGAGAGGCGCATCTGAAAAGAAAACCTGTTTTATTGCCAACGTTTCGGCTGGGGACTAGCTTTCATAAGGAAACATAGGAAGCCATCCCCGATGACAGCCGTGCTCCCGCTCAAGCATAGCAAATGAAAGTGCTTTTACCCTCCTATGTCCTCAGCCAAGCAGGGCCTGTTGAACTGCCGGATCCAGGCAGACTCTCACTTTATTTATATATGTAACATATATTGTGACGAGACGTCCAAAAACTTTTTACAATAGTTTATAAAAAACAATATTTACGCAGTCACAGCGAAGGTTACCAGGGCACAGCTCGTACTTTTTCTCGTCTGCTATGCAATGTCTTCTTCGTCCACAGTATAGGTGGCTCGCAACAGTCCCCTGCGGAAGCGAAACTACCCACTCGGTATAGTCGAAATGCGACCACACCGAAAAAGTTCACTGCAAATTGGGTTAATCAATACCTGGGACAAGAAAGGGCTTCAGGCGAGCGTAGTGCACGATCTCTGTGCGGGGTGGTGCTAGTGCTGACGACGGCAGTAGAGAGATTTTGTACGTTCCGTAGGTCACTTGGTGGCACTCTTGACATTGGCCAGTGTACGGGCACAGCAGCTTTTCCGAAAGCACGACACTGCCCTCTGGGGACCATATGACGACGAGGGACACAAGGGCAAAGCTGGAAGTCCTGTGATAGCTATATTACTGGGAATGCTAATGGACATGTGACTCGCTTTAGCGAGTCACATGAGTTAGGGGGACATGCGGAAAAAGGGACCGACGTGTTATTTTGTAACGCATGACTTTGGCTGAATAAGAGAAAGAAAGGCGAATAACCAGCGGTTTCATGTCTTCCCATGTTACACGCAAATGTCAAAAAAGGTAATGCAGTGTCCCAATCATGATGGTCGGTGGACGTATACATTGCCAACGTGTCGGTAATTGTTCGGCTCAGACACTCTGTCAAGCCGTTCACCTGTGGACGGTACATCTTGCTAAACTTGCTTTGGAACGTATGAGACCGTACAATATCTTCGACAACAATCAAAGAAACTATCTGCTCCGATGGCTTATGAGCTGCCGAGGTGCCCATGCTGAAGAATGATGTTGTGGAGCAAAGGGTCCGCATTGTGGCTTACGCAGCTGGTGCGAAGAGCACGGTTGATCGGCAATCTCATCGCATATTCTGTAGTGACAGGAACCTATGTGTTTCGTGAAACAGGCAGCGGAAAGATGCCATGCAAGTCGAGGCCGACGCGATGAAACGGCTCATATGGAACGTGCACAGGCTGAAGGTAGCCAGCGGTTCAGAGTATCGACTTTTTCCGGTGCTGACAAGGCACACAGGAGGCCATGTAATGAAGCACCGAGCGCCATATGACTGGCCAGTAAAACCAACGACATGTAGAATCGTTTGTGCGTGAAGCACCGAGATGGGCCGCTGTCGGCGCATGATGAAGCTAGACCAGAAGTGTCATGCGGAGGTGTGCTGGACTCGCAAGTAAAAGGACACGTCCATCATAAAAGGTAATTCGGCAATTCAAAGTGTCATAGCGTAGCAAAAAGAGGAGCATTGAGACATCATGAGCCTTGGAGTTGAG
Source organism: Dermacentor andersoni (assembly GCF_023375885.2). NCBI lineage: Eukaryota > Metazoa > Arthropoda > Arachnida > Ixodida > Ixodidae > Dermacentor > Dermacentor andersoni. Next base: position 23,497,211 of record NW_027314752.1, on the reverse strand, counting down.
ACGGTCAGTAATCTTTTGTAGAACTTGATTAACTTGTTCGGTGGTAGTTTTGAAGAGTTCAGCGACTCCAAGCAAAGAAGGACTGTAGTCGCTCGGTTCGGGTTCCGGTTGATGGACGCAGTACCGGAAAAGGCAGTCGGCATACCGATGCTGGCGGCCAGACTTGTAAATCACAGCACATGAGTATTGTTGAAGTCTTAATGTCCAATGACGAGGCGACCTGTAGGATCTTTGAGCGATGATAGCCAGCAGGGAGCGTGATGGTCACTGACGGCGGTACACAGCTGCCATACAGATAAGTAGAAAATTTTGTGATGGCGCAATCAAGAGCGAGGCACCCCCTCTCTCTGTGTAATTGCAAAATTTCTCTCAACAGCACGAAACCAGAGGCTGGCAGTGAAAAACACAGTCCTCACCACGTCGACACTAAACCAGAACCGCGCCGATGCCTTGGCCATTGGCCATGGCATGGACGTCAGCGCTAGCACAATCACCAAAGTAAGCCAACACTGCCGGTGTAGTGATTAGTGCTACTAGCTGCGAAAAGGCAGGTGCTTGAGCAGGACCTCTGGTAAAAGCAATGCTTTTCTTGTGCAGGCTAGGTAAAAGGGCGTGACGCGTATCGCGCATGAGGCGTGAAAATTCCCCTGAAGATGGATTTCGATAACGTTCGCTACGATACCATATTGTGACAAACAGACAAGGTAAATCGCGGACTACAAACGTACAACTTCATCGAGTACTTTCGCACGGGAAAACCCGCTCGCATGCGACTGGGACAAGAGTCAGATCAGATCAACATAGGGAGCTTGGACACCCCGCAGGGCTCGGCGATTTCGCCGATGATTGTCAACCTCATCCTGCTGGAGTTACACGACCGATTACTTCAAAGCGAAGGACTGCATCACAGGCTTACACGGATAATGCTACTATATGGACGACAACGGGCAGCAACGCAGCGATTTAGCAACGTTTATAGCAGGACATCCAATGAGTGGAAAACTACATCGTTGGCACGGGACTTGCACGCTCGGCCGAAAAATGCGAACTCCTGCTATACAGACCGGTCAGAAAGGTCCAATTTACGCCATCAGACGGCCTACCCATCCGAATGGTAGACAAGATCCAGGTACTAGGAATGATGATAGAACACAAGGGCAGCGATGGCAAAGCACTTCGCAAAGGCCACCAGAAAGGTGTAGCTCATTCGGCGCATCAGCGACAAACACGCAGGCATGCGCGAAGGCAGTGTCATACGACTCATACCAGCCTTCGTCATTTCTCAATTAAAGTACACGGCAGCGTTTGATAACTGGACGGTAGCGCATAGAAACAAGCTCAACGCCCTCATACGCAAGGTGTACAAATGTGCGTTGGGAGTGCCGCCCGGAGTCAGCACCAGCAAGCTATTAGAACTATGCCTAAACAATACGCTCGAGGAAGTCATGGAGGCGCAGCAAGTGTCCCAACTCGCGTGGCTATCCAAGACCCGCCCGGGCAGACACGTGCTCCACAAGCTCGCCATCACATGCCACACGCAACACGGCATCATAGCAGAAATTCCAAGAACCATACGCGAGCAACTATACGTACCCCCATTGCCTCGCAACATGCATCACTTACACCACACCGGGAGACGTATAGGCAGGTCACAACACATGTACCAAGGTTACTCCAAAAACAAGGAGGTGGTCTTCGTCGACGCAGCCCGTTTTCAAGATAGGAAGAGTTTCGTGGCGGCGGTTACTAGCCACCGAGGCAACCACCTCACGAGCGTCACCGTGAACATGGCACATGCCGATGCGGCAGAGGAAACAGCCATAGCACTGGCCCTCACACAAACCAAAGTGAGATACGTGATCAGCAATTCGGAAACGGCAATGCACAATTTTGCAAATGGGCGCATCTCGCAAGAGGCGTATCACATACTTCAGAGATACCCCATACAGAGAGGCAGACTTCTCATAACCAAAGGCATTTGCTGTGGGTCCTGGCACCACCGGATTGAGCACCCCCAACGAAACGGCTCACTGCGTTGCTCGAGGCCTCGCTGACCGAGCACCATCTAAGGAAGAGACCCCGTGGGGTACTGCAAACCTCGGTGCGTGGGCGTTTAGCACTAACAGTTACAAAGATCCCTCGCGCTAGATTAGGCAGGATGCAAGCAGTGCACTTCAGACGATTACAAACGGAATCTTAAAGAAACCCCAGAATCTCGCACGCCATGTATCAAGAGATCTACACTACAAACAGATGCACATCGTGTGGTGACGTTGCCCCACCTAATCACATGTTATGGGAGTGTCAAGACTTAACAAACAAGTCGGGCAGTGCCGACCCCTTCGTCTCTTCCAGCGCCAGCCTCCGCTCGCGCTGGAAGACAGCGCTGCTAAGCTCGAACCTGACAACTCAACTCGGGGACATGAAGCGAGCCGAGAAAGCCACTTCGAGACAAGGTCTCGGAACCCCGTCCTCGCCGGTGGCCAGACCCATTAAAAGCACACCGTACTCCAATCCTATTGATTTGAAAATAAAGCTTACCATATTCAGCAGCCTTGTGAGACACCGCACCATGGTCGAAAAGCCTTTCACAAAGCAAGAAAAGTAAAAGTAAAGGCCGAAAAATGAGCGGAAGTGTTGCGAAGAACGAGGTGGTGGAAAGCTGGAAACAGTGGTCAGTTTGGCATGGGAAGCGTGGATACCGGTCAAATCAACAAGATGTCCAAAAACAGTGATCTTTCGGGGGCCAAATCCCATATCGATGAGTCTAGTTGATGCCGCGCTTTACAGAATAGTCGCAACATAGCCGACAATCATTGGAGATGACTGGGCAATGCCGTCGAAGAAACGACGATGTCATCAAGATAACATAAGCATGTAGACCCTTTAACCTCGCAAAGCAGGGAGTCTGTCATTTCTTCAAATTTTCTTAAGACATTACACAATCCCAATGACATGACTTTAAACTAATAGAACCCATCTGGTGTAATTAACGCGGTCTCTTCGTGATCCAGCTCATGAATAACAATTTGTTCATAGCTGGACCGAACATATGTGGAAGAAAAGTACTTTCGCAATAGAGAGAGTCGAATGCATTGCCTATCGGCGGCAAGGGTCGATTGTTCTTTTTCGTTTAAACAGATGTTTGGGCGAGTTGGTAAGACATTTGAACCAAAACAGCGCCGTTTTCACAGGGACAAGCGGAGGGAAATGACAGGGACGAGCACTGTCAAATCAACAAGATATCAACCAGATGTTTTGTTTCAAATTTGTTTGTTTAATATTGGTCAGGAACCAATAGTCGATAGAGAACCACCATGCGTTGTGTTTCTTTTTTCACGAGAACTACAGGGGACGCCCAAGGACTCGCAGATCAATGAATGATGTCCTTAGTGAGCATTTTGTCAACTTCTGTTCGAATGGCCGGGTGTTCGGAAAGAGAACCTTAGTGAGAGCGCCTATGGATAGGTCCAGCACCCTCAGTATCGATGCGATGGGTTGCGAGTGATGTCTGGCCAAGATGCAGCGAAGGGAAAATAAAAAAAACATCGCAGTAAGACGCCACTAACTCGAGGTGATCCTTGGACTGAGGAGGGAAGATGTCCGGGATGATCATACAGTCAAGAGGCTTGTCAAGCTGCTACTTGTGACCACGTGACCACTGTGGAGCTTCGATAGTGAGGGTCCCTACGGTCATGTGTGTCTAAAGTTCATATGCTGCCAACGTGATGCCTCTTGGCATAATTTGTGGGGCGCTTCCAAAATTAGAAGCCTAGGCATACACGACAGGTTCTCCGTAACTGTCCCAACAAAGTGAGGGAACGCAACACACCACGGTAAAATTATCGTCTAGAGAAGGGGAAATCACAGACACCGTCACAAGCAAGGGGCTCTGAGGTCAACGTCACATACGTCGCGGTAGCCGTTGACAGACTGAAAACTAGATGACACATAAATGTGGTGGCGACTTACTCTTGATGTCGGGAAGAAGAAAGTTACAACTGTAGATGGCCACATGATCTGTCAATGAAGGCAGAATGATGTGGCCGAGAATGATTTCATTGGGACAACACTGTAGAACGGTAAATATAACTCAGGTCTAGTGGCCAGATGAAGCTCACTTGCGCAGTGCACATGCCAGTGAAGCAAGGTGTACCCCCATCGGCAACGCGAAAGACAGGCGTCGTGGCGGGCGTCAAAACCTTCCGGAGACAACGAGAAATGGAAGCGCTTATGAAGGAGAGTTGCACCCCAATATGTATGAGTGCCGAGACAGGCACACGGACCACTTCTAGATCCAGAATGTTTTGTCGGGTAGCCAGGGTTATCGGAGAATTTCTAGGTAGGTGGTAGGTTAGCCAATGTATAATCACCTCTGGAAGCTCCATGAGTTTCTTATCCGAACAAGGACAACAAATGTCTGGCGATGGCGAGCGACGGGGCAGCGGAGAACGATAACGCCTGCTCTCAGAAGATGGCGCATGGTCGTAGCCTGCAGTGTTGGCAGGAGCTTCAGGTTGCGGTGGGTAATTTGGGACCGAAAAAAAGAAATCCAACTGTTTCCGGGCACTGAGTCTACGCAAGTCGAAGTGATGACGGCCACCGACAGTCACGATAGCGGAGAATATTGCCTTTGCAATTGCAGTGCAGGCATATTGGCATGTCGCCATGCATGCACCACTTTTTGCATCATGGTATCCGGGATAGGGTGACAGTGGGCGAAAAAGTTGACAGAAATCGCTGACCGCAGCGCTACTACAGCGCAGATGGGACGAAGGCCTGCGTTTGCTAACTCTTCGCGAACGACGGCTTGGAACAACAATACCGGTGGGCGGGAGCCTTCCTATGAACAGGCCTGAGGAACAGACAGAGACGCGGCCTCAATATCATGCCACAGAAGGAGCAGCAAGCTTTCGGTACCAGGAGGCTGGACGTCTACACACTAGGTGGTAACGACGGTGTTAGGAGACTGCATGAATAGCTGGTGACAGAATCACTTTCACTTTTACAAAGTGTCGGTGCTCTTTTATGATGTTGTCCATGGTCGAGTAGTTCTTGTATACTATTAAATAAAGGCGTCATAACCGATGTCATAAGGTAGACGGCTGACACTTTCAGCTTGAAACATTTTGTCCTCAAGCCACCGACAACGAGCTAAGACGTCCTTAGTGTGCACAACATATGGCTCATTTTATGTTGGGACCCCTGCACAAAGGTTCCTTCTTCGCGGGTCTCTGGCGCCCGACTGGCACCCCAAAGAGCTCAAGTAGCTTTTGCTGATTACAGGGGCCTTAACTAGGCAATTCCTCTTCATGTGTTCGCTAGCCGGCATGACGATTAGGTCTACCGGTTGTTCTTGCTGGTTCCCTTGTGCTCTGTTAACCAGTGTTCGACGCCCATGCGTTAGTGCCAGGAAAGGTACTAGGCTCTCAGAATTGTGTCAGGACACCCAGTGATGTGCTAGCCTAGGGTGAGCGAGCAGGCTTCTTAGTTGAAGTGGTCGTATGACCCACAATAAACCTCGCTGAAGTTCCGAGGTGTCATTTGGATATACTCCGCACCTCTACCGGATATCTTAAGGGGAGTGCCTAAGAAGGGCTTGTCCACACCATTTACGGTGATGCGACTGGCATCACAAGAACAAAGATGGCGTGCTAAGAACAGCTCGTGTCCTTTCTTGTCCTCTTCTTCATCCAAAGGAACGGTGGGTTTTCACAATATATAATTAAAAATTTATTAGCAGCGGACGCAGGTGAACGGGCAAGAGTCACTTGCGTTCTGCCAAGGACAGCAACCAAGATCGCATGCCTGTCACAATGCTGCGGAGGCGTACGCTAATCTTCTTCGTTACCAACGCAAAACGCAGAAAAAGGCGTCATACTGGTGGCTTAAGCCGAGGAGACTACTATTGGATTATAGTACGGCTTAATATGAGAGACATGAACAAGTTCGTGGCCGTGACAGCGTACGTCTGTCGATCGTGTGAGGGGCTCTAGCACATAGTTGATGGAGGACGTCTGCTCCAGAACGCGGTAGGGTCCAAAAAATTTGGCGACAACTTTTGCGGAGAGGCCTGGTATGGTAGCGAGTACCCGAAGACATAGCCAAGAGTGAAGAGAAAGGGCTGGCGGAAACGGTCGGCAGGTTAACGCGACTACTGCTGCCACTGGTCCTCGCATGAAAAAGAGCGGACAAGCTGGAGGCATTCCTCGGCATGTCGAGCCGCTTCAGGTAGCGGAGTACTTTCGGAACGTATCGGGTGTATATCAAGGAATGGTATCGAACGTATTAGATGGCTCTCGCACGTATAGGAAAAAAGTAAGTGGAAAATCGAGTGGTTGGTTTGGTCGCACTATTGAACGCATACGTCATGAGAGGCAGAACTTGGTCCCAATTTGAATGATAAGATGGGACGGGCATACATATCATGTCGCCAAGAGTACTCGGACGTGCCGTTACTTTGCAGGTGGCACGCTGTACTGACACGGTGGATGATTCAACATTCGTCGAGTAGTGCCTTCAAAGTATCGGAAAGAAAGGCATGGCATCTATCGCTCAGAAGCTCGCGACGGACACCGTGGTGTAGAAAGAAATGTCGTAACAGAAACGGTGCAACGTCGCGGGCGGTAGCAGTCGGCAGATTGGCTGTTTCAGCATAGCGGGTCAAGTGGGCCACTGCAACAATAGCCCACCGGTTCCCTGCTGGAGTGGATGGTAGCTGTCCGTAAATGTCGATACAAACAAAGGTCGACTAGGGCATGGAAAGGGTTGTGACAGGTGGGCTTGTCCCGGAGGTAATTTTCGCCGTTGGTACTGAGCACAGAGCAAATGAAATTTCAAACGTAGTTATGATTGTCACGCCAATAAAATCGAAAGCCTAGTCGGGCGTAGGCCTTGAAAAGGCCCGCATGCGCGCACTGTGGATCTGTGTAGAAAGCGTCACAGATAAAGTCATAGACATAGCGAATAAAAGATGGCGAAGAAGAGCCGCTTCCGACCATAAGAAAGGCAGTTACGACTTAAGGAAGGTCATTGCGAATGCAGAGGTTGGTAGGCTGGCGACGAAGAGTGCGAGATGGTGAAGAAGTGAATAGTTAAGAACGCACACTGATGAGAGCGCTGATCCAGGGATCCTTGCGCTGCCCCGACTGCATGTTGCGCAGTGCATGAGATGTAAGTATGGGCTCAAGAGGGAATTGACAAACGCTGTCAGCGGAGACTGGCGAGCGAAAAAGGGCGTCAGCGTGGGGGTGTCTGCGGTCGGAACGGTACGGAACGCGGACGTTGTACTTCTGTAACTTAAGCACCCCGCGAACAAGCTGACCAGATGGATCCTTAAGGCTGGACAGCAAAGGACGTACTGGTCATTGACGACATCGAAAGCACGACCGTACAGAGAATGTTAAAATATTACAGGGGCTCAAATAATGGTTAAACACTCTTAATCTCGAACCGAGTAATTAGCCCCGCCCTTTCTCAGAGTTCGTCTGCGTAGAAGACGAGATATTCATCGAACCCCGCTTTTCGTTACCTAAGTACGTTCCGATGATGACGCCACTGGCTTTGATGTGGACCGTGGGGGGGGGGCTGCAAGATCGATATGGCGGAGGATAAGTGGAAAGGCTTGCAGGCGACCTGCTTTCGGGAAGGGGTTATCACAGGCGGACGACAAAGCGGAAAGTTCTTTGTCACCACTTATGGAAGTGAAATAACGAATGAAAGGTCAGAAATACGAGCATGAACGAAGGCAACTTTCAATCTTCTTTAACTTTTTTTATGTTGAATCTTGCCCACATCACGGATCTTGGATGCATTCGGAAGGATACCGTTTCGCAATACAATGTGGCCAAGAATGGTGAGCCTTCGGGTGCCGAAATGACAATTATTTAAGTTGAGTTCCAGTCCCGCGTCAGTCAGGCATTTCAGAATGTGCTCCAGACGTCTGAGATGTGTTCGCAAATCAGCGAAAAAGACAACTCTGCCATTCAGGTAGCATAGACATGTGTTCAAATTGTGGCCACGCAAAATATTACGCGCCGTCCTCTCAAAAGTGGCTGGAGCATTACACAGGCCAAAAGACATTATGATGAAATCGTATAATCCGTCAGGTGTTACAAATGCTGTTTTAAGTCAATCAGATGGTGCCAAAGGGACTTGCCACTATCCAGAACGTAAATGCAGTGATGAACTCGGCTCCCTGCAAACAGTCGAGGGCGTCGTGTATGCGCGGTGATGGGTAAACGTCCTTGCGCGTTATCTTGTTCAGAAGTTGGTAGTCGATGCAGTATCGTATAAATCCACTCTTATTCTTACCGAAAACGACCGGTAACGCCCAGGGACTGTTTGAAGGCTGCACAACGCGATGCTTAAGCATGAAAGTAACCTGGTCATCAATGGCACGGCGCTCCAAGGCGGATACTCGGTTAGGGCGTTGGCGTTGAGGTGCATGACTGCTGGTATCTATCTGTTGAAAAACGGCTGAAGTACGGCCCAAAGCGGAATCATGCCTGTCAAAAGAAGCGCGGAACTTGTGCAGGAGAGCTATGAGCTGGCATCGTTCCGAAGATGACTTTTCATCGTCGATGAAGCACTGGAAAGCATCGAGGAGTGACTGACAAACCGCATGGTAAGAAGTAGGTGCGCTACCACCCGTACATGTAGAAGCGACTGGAGCGTGAAAATTTGAAATTGCGTCGACCGGTTGAACGAAGCCTAGGTGTTCACTATGAAATGACGGCGGTCGATGCATAGGGGGCGGCAGTTGTCTTTCTGGACAGCATCGGGAATGTGCTTGAGCGTACGTGAGAGGTGCAGTGACATGTGCCTGTTAAGGGGGTTGAGAAACCTCTTCAGAAAGTTGCTTTTGAATGAAGTCGTGGGTCGTAGGTGACAAAGCAGGTGGTGCTTCCTGGACACAAGACATTAAAGATAGCTGACGAGTGACCTCTGCGCCAATGAACTCCTGGATGTTTAGCAAGAGAATAGTGACACGTGTACTTGTCTTCATCGGGCGACACGTTACACCGCCTAACAAATGTTATCGCACAGCGTAGGACGTGCTTGCATGTGTCGGAAGTTTATTGAATGTTATCGATACTTCCATTCACTGTCTGCGACCAAACCTTGTGCAATCTGATTGCATGTGTGCGGGACACGAATAATGAACAACATTGTGCAAGGCGCGCGGGTCCCAGTGATTAGTCTGTAACAATGTACGATTGATGTATAAAAGCCGACGCGCTTGACCCGTTGATCAGTTTTTGACGACCGCTGATTGTGTTCGCCGCAACCACTGTTCTTTGAGTGTTGCCTGTTTTTGAGGGCACAAGTTCGCCCAATAAAAGGCTCGTTTCGTTAATCACAACTTTGTTGCTGTCTTAACCGTCACTACCGCGTGACATCTGGTGGAGGTGCTAGTGATCGCCAAGCCACGATCCAAGCCCGAAGCCTGAGGGCCAAACCAACATCGCCGAAAACCAGTGTGCAAGCCACAGACTGCAAGGACTGCCCCTAGAGCACGCACTTCTACCCGAGATGACAAAGAATTAATTAATTAATTATTTAGTATTTATGGCGCAAGGGCTACAACGGCCAAAGAGCGCCAGCAACGATGTTTAGTAGTGCAGTAGAATGTTATAAACCTGTCAGCGGGTATAGTGGGTTGCAATGCCTGTGATGTACTGCGGTGGCTGTAAAGGCCTAGGAATTAAAAACATGAGGCTTGCATTTCTTGGGAGAATTTAGGATGATCATGTAGGATTTCAGGCAGCGTAGAGAAGATGAGTTTAAAAGCGGTAAGATATATTCTTCAAAAAGTTCACATCATTAAGATAACTTAACAGCCGGTCGAGGAGGAACATCGGCTCAGCCGATAGGAAAAATTCAGGATGCATAGGTAAATTGGTGCGGTAATGTTCAGGAAAGTATTTTTTTCGCGTAGCTTCCATGCCAGGGCATTGTATAAGAACGTGGATGACTGTGAGTTCATTTCCACATCTAATGCAGACCGGTGGATCATTACCGGTTAGCAAGTATGAGTGGGTTGCATGTGTGTGTCCTATCCTCAGTCTCGACATCATTATTTCCTCCTGTCTATGCCGGTATACAGGTGTTTGGGTAATGTAGGGTTGGATGATGTGAAGTTTGTTATTGTTTTCTGTGTCCCAAGCTTCTTGCCATGCGCGACGCAGTATTCCTCGAACGACAGGTTTCATATCTATATATGGTACATAACTTAAATCTATTTGGGGCCTTAGACCTGCTAAGGCCGCATTTGCGTCTCCTGCTTCGTTACCAGGTATACTAATATGGCCAGGTACCCAGCAGATTATAATATGTAGCCCTCTCTTGTAGGCTAAGGTTAAGCTGCTGATGAGAGTGTTTATCACTGGATTCTTTCTTTGTTTTTCAATGTGTACTGACCGGACCACACTTAAGGCATCTGTGTATATTATCGATTGATTGATCTGTTTTGTTGTTATTTCTTTAACTGCGAGGAGTATAGCGTGAGCTTCAGCAGTGAAGATACTTGTGTATTTGTTTAATCTTAAATGGGCTACAAAATCTGGACCAATTGCAGCACATGATGTTGTTTCAGCAGTTTTTGAAGCATCAGTGTAAAATTCTGAACACTTGTACTTACTCTGTAGTGATAAGAAGTGTTGTTTTACAGCTTCTTGGGGTGTATGCTTTTTGTTTATTTCGGTGAAGGAGAAGTCACAATGTATGGTGACTGATTCCCATGGTGCTACTAACTCGTTAGGGTTATGCAGGTGAACGTCCGACAGCAATATGTTGTTTTCTTGATATAGCGACAGTGCTTTCAGTGGAAATGGCTTTGCTAATGATGGCCGCTTTCCAAAGAGGGTTTTGCGTTTCTGTGCTCTTCAACATTTTGTAACACGGGTGTTCTCGGTTGGAACTAATCTTAAGTGCGTACATAAAACTACAGTTGTTACGTTGTCGGTCTAGGTTCCACTGATTAGCTTCTACGTGCAAACTAGGAACAGGGCTAGTACGGAATGCACCTAGGGCCAGCCGCATGCCAAGGTTATGTACAGGATCGAGAATTTTTAAAACAGAACGTGAAGCTGATTGGTAAACAAGGTTCCCGTAATCGATACGTGTTCTAATCAAACTGTTATACAGCGAGAGCAAGCATTTCTTGTCAGTTCCCCACGACTGGTGCGAAAGAATTTTGAGGATATTCATAGTTTTTAAGCATTTCATTTTTATGTTTTTTATATGTTGCACAAACGAGAGCTTATCATCCAATATAACGCCGAGAAATTTCTGCTCCTTTTTTACACTAAGCACATACCCTTCATCGTAATATTCGGTTCAGGATGTATGCCTCTTTTCCGAGAAAATAACACGCATGTCGTCTTTTCTTCACTAAAGCGAAAGCCATTCTTGTCCGCCCATTTTGAAAGCCTGTTCACTCCCAGCTGAATCTGCCTCTCGCATATGGACAGATTGCATGATTTAAAACTCATCTGTATATCATCTACATAGAGTGAGTAGGATATAAATGGTGGGAGTGTTTTTTGTAGTGTGTTCATTTTAACTAAGAATAGTGTGCAGCTGAGCACTCCTCCTTGTGGTACACCGTTTTCTTGCACGAAGACTCTCGACACTGCAGTTCCCACCCTTACTCTGTACTTTCGTTCGGACAGGTAGCTTTTTATTATATTAAACAAGTTGCCAGACACGCCATACGACGCGAGGTCTTGCAATATGCCATACCTCCAGGTAGTGTCATAAGCTTTTTCGAGATCAAAAAATACTGATAGACAGTATTGCTTTTGAATAAATGCGTCTCGTATATAACTCTCAAGTAGAACTAGGCTATCTATTGTACACCTTCCTGGTCTAAAACCGGCTTGGTGGGGATCCAGAATTCCATTGTATTCCATAAAGAACATTATTCGGCGGTTTGTCATTTTTTCAAACACCTTACATACACAGCTCGTTAGAGCGATAGGTCTGTAGCTCTGTACATAGGAGGGGTCTTTTCCATGCTTTAATATTGGCACTACTATAGCTTCCTTCCAGCAGGACGGCAATCGACCACTGCAGAAAATTTTATTGAACAGGTATAAGAGGCATTCAAGTGTTTCCTCGGGCAGGTGCTTGACCATCTCATAATTAATACTGTCTAATCCTGGCGCAGAGTTTTTGCAGTTGTGCAAAGCTATTTTTAATTCTTGCATCGTGAATGGGCAATTGTACCCATCGCTATGGGATTTTCGGAAGGAGAAGGGTACTGACTCAGCTAATTTTTTATAGGTTAGGAATGCTTTTGTGTAGTTCGCGCAACTCGATATGTGCTCAAAGTGTTCGCCCAAAGCATCTGCTTGCCCTTCTAATGTATTAGCAGTGTCATTTACCACGGGCAAGGGTAGTGTGGTATTCCCCTTCAGCCTTCGAACCCTACTGTACACTTTCTGGCTATCTTTGTATGAGTTTATTGAGCCGATATAATTTCTCCAACTATCTCTCTTGGCTTCCGAACGAATACGTCTTCCGTTTGCTTTTGCACGTTTGAAATTTATAAGGTTTTCTTCTGTTGGATATTTGGAAAACGTACGCCAGGCTTTGTTTTGCTCTTTTCGTGCTTGCTTGCACTCTTCATTCCACCAGGGCTTAGGATTCACTATTTTACCAGAGGTTTGTGGTATCGATTGTTTCGCGGCATGAATAATGTGTTCAGTTATATAGGCAGTCATTTCTTCAATGTCAAGCTGCCTTATGGGTTCAGGGGATATACATGCGAGCTCTTTGAATTCTGCCCAGTTTGCAGCATTTAGTTTCCATTTTTTTTGGATTCACAGGTGGGTCATACGTATGTATTGCCTCTAAGAGAACTGGAAAATGGTCACTTCCAAAGGAGTCTATGAGAGCTCTCCATTCAAGCAATGGCATAAGTGTTGCAGAGCCAACCGCCAGATCTATTGAGGAGTAGGTGTTATGCGTAATGCTATAGTAAGTCGGGAACTTTTTGTTAAACAGGGATGCTGCAGAGGATAGAAGGAATTTTTCAATTACGCGGCCTCTTGCATCACAGCGTGAGTCCCCCCAGAGTCCACTATGGGCATTAAAATCACCAACCACAATATACGGCTCAGGAAGCTGGTCTATTAGTTTTTCAAACTCAGTAATGTCGAGCCTCTTGTCTGGTGGGATGTACAAAGAGCATGTACAAGCCTATTAAGCAAAATAGCTCGTATGGCTACTGCTTCATAAGGCGTGTTAAGTTGGAGATTTTGGCATGCAACAGTCTTTGATATTATTATTGCCACGCCACCTGATGCAGCATGTCCATCATCACGGTCTTTACAAAAAATTCCAAACTGAGAAAGTTCGAGTCACTTGATTTTAAGTGCGTCTCCTGAACACAGAACACTCTAGGCTTATATGTAGATAACAATTCTTTGACGTCATCTAGGTTATGCAAAAGCCCTCTGGCATTCCATTGCAATATCTGAACATCCATTATGACAAAGGTGTTTTTGGAAGTGTTCTGTGTAGAGTGATAATGTTATTTAGGTTTTGGTGGAATTATTCGAGGGTTTTTTTTCTTTTTTACGTCCCTCAAGCAAGCTGCGCTTGTCTTTTGGTGCCACTGGCACCAATGTACTTGCGTCAACCTCCATCTCCTTCTGAGAGGCGGTGGAGGCGGGGTCACGAGGCTCTGAGAGTCATCTCGGGCCTCGATTTTTGCAGAGTAATGCAGCCCTGCGAGAGCAAGGTCTGCGTGTTGTTGGATTTGGCAGCACTGGGTGCTGCCTGTGTGGGGGCAGAAGAAGAAGAAGAAGAAGGTCGTGGTCAAAACAACCCCAATAGCTGCCCCAGCGTCCCCCGTTATCCTACAACCTCGGGATCCACCCATCCTCCATTGAGCAACGACTGAAGACCCGGAATCCTGCCTGGAGACTTCCGAACGAATCGCGACTTTCAACAACGGGGACTCCAACGACAAGCTGCGGCATGCATACTTTGCCTTAGAAGACGCCATTCAGAACGTGGTTTGAGAAGCGGGAGTCAACCTTGACAACATGGGACCTCTTCCGTAGCGGATTCCTGCGCACCTTTGTGAGCATCGTGCGCAAGGAAAGGGCCAAACCATGATTGACGCCCTAGTGCAGCTACCTAACGATAACGTTGCCATATTCACGGAAGAAATGAACTGTCTGTTCCGCCACGCCGACCCGGATAGGCCCAGCGAGAAGAAAGTCCTCCTTCTCATGCGTGGTGTGAAGGAAAAACCTTTCGGCGCAATGATACAAAGCAACCGAAGAACATAGAACAGTTTCTTCGCGAGGCCAACAGCTTCGACAAGACATTTGAAATGTGGAACCGGCAATTCAACCGCGGCACAAACTGTACACACTACGCCGAATTCAATCACTGGCCAACGACGATCTGCGTGAGACTATCACAGCGGTCGTAGAGGAAGAGCTGCAGAAGTTGGGCCCGAAGTCGCAGACACAAGCAGTCTGAATCGCCGAAATCGTTCAAGATGAGTTTGAGCGATCCTTTGCAGTTGCTGAGCTGCAACCAGAGTCACCGCAGCCCCAGCCGTAAGCAATTACCAACACCGCCGTCACCTGCTGTCCAGGCCTACCTCTGTGAACACAAAAGGGCCCTTTAACACCACAATCCCGTGATCCGCCGCCGCCAGCACACCCACCCATCGCCCAGTGCCACTACGCGAGGAAGGCGGACATTTGGCGCGCTCCTGACCTCCACCTGCTCTGCTACCACTGCGGAGAAGCGGGTCACGTCTACCGCCGATGCCCATACCGGGAAATGGGACTGCGAGGGTTCGCCGTTAACGCGGCGCGACCACAGCTTGGCGAACGGCCTCGCGATATCGCCGACATCCTCGCCGCCACTCAGTGGAGCCCTCGACTACCCTCCCGTTCGCCTTCACCAGGACGCTAGCTGTCGCCGCAGCGCCCACGATACACTGGCCCAGCCCGGGGCCGGTCTGCGAGCCATCTCATGTCAGCCACTCGCCTCGCCCCAGCCTTGTCATTTTCGTCCGCGCCAAAACACCTGCCGACGTAGAAGCCGTCATCGAGGGGGGCGAACGTCTACTGCCAGACCATGAAATTTGCATCAACAGAGGGATCGCTCGAATGCATGGAGAAAAAACTGAAGTGTTGCTGACAAACTTCAGGCAGGAGTTCAAGCACACCAACAAGGGCACGACGATCGCGTACATCGAGGAAATTCTGGAAACTGGTAATGGGTTTGTCATCTCGTTTTCCGCCGCATCTAGCCCAATGAACATGGCTCCCGAACCAGACTACGGCATTAATCTAAGTCTCCCCATGATTAAGCAACAATAGCTCAGAAGTCTGCTCCGACGATACAAAGGCTGCTTTTCGACGTCAGCGAGGATTCGACAAACACCAGTCGTCAAGCATCGCATATTCACCGAGGAGTGCACTCGACCACTCCGCCAGCGCCCTAACCGAGTTTCGCCGCGAGAACGTGAAGCTATAAGAGAACAAGTCGACGAAATGCTGCGCGACAACATAATCCAGCCGTCAAAAAGTCCGTGGGTACCTCCTGTAGTCCTGGTGAAAAAAAGGACGAAACCTTACGTTTCTATGTCGATTATTGTCGACTGAACAAGATCGCAAAGAAGGATCTATAACCTCTACCCAGGATAGACGAGGCATTATATCGGGTCTGCAACGCAAAATACTTCTCCTCGATGGATCTCAAGTCTGGCTACTGGCAAATAGAAGCCGACGAGAGCGATGGCGAAAAGACTGCCTTCATCACGCCAGATGGCCTCTATGAGTTCAACGTCATGTCGTTCGGACTCGGCTCGGCGGCTGTAACGTTCTAGCGCGTCATGTACACGGTGTTAGCAGGATTGAAGTGGCAGACCTGTCTTGGTTTACTCGGATGACGTCGTCGTCTTCACCGGAAATTTCGACGATCATCTTAAGCGGCTTGCGACAGTACTAGAGGCCATCAAGTCATCAGGGCTCACTCTGAAGCCAGAAAAGTGCCGCTTCGCTTACAATGAGCTTCTCTTCCTAGGCCACGTCATCAGCAAGTCTGGAGTCTGCCCCTACCCGCAGAAAAGAGCTGCCATTGCAAAGTTTCCGCCGCCCACCGACAAGAAGGCAGTGTGTAGATTCGTTGGCATTTGTGCCTACTGCAGGCGCTTTGTCAAGGACTTTTCGCGCAACGCTGAGCCGCTAACACATCTAACCAAATCTTATGTCGAGGTAAAGTGGCAAACGCCGCAGGCCGATGCATTTCTAGAACTCAAAAGATTCATGCAGTCGCCGCCAGTACTTGCACACTTCGACGAGGACGCTGATACTAAATTCCACACCGACGCCACTAGCCTGGGCCTCTGTGCCGTCCTAGTACAGAGGAAAGACAGACTTCAACGGGTGATATCCTACGCTAATCGGTCGCTGTCAAAAGCGGAACGCAATTATTCTATGACTGAAACGGAATGCCTCGCCATCATTTGGGCTATAGCGAAATTCCGCCCTTACCTCTATGGCAGGCCACTCAAAGTCGTCAGCGACCAATCACGCGTTATGTTGGCTAGCTAATTTAAAGGACCCTTAAGGACGGCTGGCGAGGTGGAGCCGCCGACTGCAGGAATATGACGTCACCGTAATATACAAGTCCGGAAGAAAACACTCAGACGCTGACTGCCTATCATGCGCCCCCATCGATCTTGCGCCGGAGGACGACGAGGATGACGACGCCTTCCTATGACTAATAAGTGCAAAAGACTTCAATAAACAGCAGCGAGCAGACCAGGAGCTAAAAGACCTCGTCGAGTATTTGGAAGGGCACACCAACGTTGTCCCTAGGGTATTTAGGCGAGGATTGTCTTCGAACTCGCTTTAAAACAACCTATTTGTAAAGAAGAACTTCTCACCAGTGTGCGCCAAATAGCTTCTTGTTGTCCCGTCAGGAATGTGTCCAGAATTATTGCACGCCCGACATGACGTTCCGACCGATGGACACCTTGAATTTGCCCGGACATTATGGAGGATACAGGAAAGGTATTATTGGCCGCACCTGACCACCGATTTCGCCCGTTATGTCAGAACATGCCGAGACTAAGCGACGCAAGACACCACGGACAAGGCCAGTCGTATTACTACAGCCAATCGAGCCTCCTTGCGGATCATTCCGGCAGATTGAGGTGGACTTTTGGGGACCCTTTCAAACGTCAACAACCGGAAATAAGTGGATCGTCATGGCGACGGACAACCTCACCCACTTCGCTGAAACTAAATCACTGCCGAAAGGTAGCGCAGCTGAAGTGCCGAAATTCTTTGTCTAAAACATCCTGGTGCGTCATGGCGCCCCAGAAGTCCTCATCACCGCCAGAGGAACGACCTTTACAGCGGAGCTCACTCATGCCATTCTGCAATACAGTCAGACAAGGCACAGGAGGACAGCCACCTACCACCCACACGGAGCAGCTGAATAAGACCCTTGCCGACATGCTAGCCATGTGCGTTAACGTCGAACACAAGACCTGGGATGCCGTCCTGCCATACGTAACATTCGCTTACAACACGGCGGTGCACAAAACCACAGAGATCACGCCGTTCAAGCTGGTTTACAGCAGGAACCCGACGACGAAGCTCGACGCCATGCTGTCACACGTCACTGACGAGGAGAATCATGACGTCGCTACCTGTCTCCAGCGTGCTGATGAAACCCGACAGCTCACCCGCCTGCGCATCAAGAAACTGCCGAGGACTGACAGCCGACACTACAACCTACGACGACGCTTCATCGAGTACAACCCCGGTGACCGTGTTTGGGTATGGAGCCCGATTCAGCATTCACAGCGGCGCCGTGCATGATCTGAAGTAGTCCACGTGGTGCGTCTTAAACCCTTTTACGGACGCCGACAAACTTCCTTATTTATGTTGTTTTCGTCGCTACGAGTGTTTTTCTTTATTATTTTCGTTTCGTTACAGCATCGGGTCGGTAGTTTTTTTAAGAGGAGGATATTGACACGTGTACTTGTCTTCATCGGGTGACACGTTTCACCACCTAACAAATGTTGTCGCACAGTGCAGGACGCGCTTTCATGTGTCGGAAGTTCCTGGAATGTTATCGATGGTTCCATCGACTGTCTGGGACCGAACCTTGTGTAATCTGGTTGCATGTGTGCGTGACGCGAGTAATGTAGAACTTTGTGGAAGGCACGTGGGTCCCAGCGATTTGTCTGGAACGTTCGACGATTGATGTATAAAAGCCGACGCGCTTGACTCATTGATAAAATTTCGACGACCGCCGATCGTGTTCGCCGCTACCGTTGTTCTATGAGCGTAGCCTGTTCTTGAGGCCACAAGTTCGTGCAATGAAACGCTCGTTTCCTAAATCACAGTTTTGCTGCCTTCTTAACCATCACTACAACGTGACAATAGCGTGGTAGTTCCCGACTACGAGGCTTGACAGCGAGTTAGCGTGTGTAAGGGTACGTCGAGTGTGAAGCCGCTGCCAGCGCAACTCGTCGTAACTCTAACACAATTATATCACTTCTACGACAGCGTGAGGACTGTTCGATAACAACATTTGCAACGCGTCGTCCTCAATTCCCTTCAATATATGTTTGATCTTCTCCTTCTCTAATATCGACGCGTTCACCCTTTTATAAAGGTTAACTATGTCTTCAAAATAGCTCGTGAAATTCACTCCGATCTCTTCCAATCCTGAACGGAAACGTTGTTCTGCACGAAGCTTTGGTACTACTGGCCAAGCGAAACCTTGAGTGAAACTGGACTTCAAGACGAACCACGAAGTGAGGGCCTGAATGACTGACTGAAAAACTTGTCGAAGTATTTACAAGGATTGTTTGGGGCAGTACATAAGGGGCCATTCTTTATAAACACTAGGTGGGCTCCACATTACAGGATTTCATCGGCTGTAGCCGGGGCTCGGGCACAGCCGATCAGGGCCTTCTACCTCGCCAGGTCAGAGCAACCGAGCAGAGCTGCCTCCCAGTCTTAACGGCTAGGGTTGGATATAGAGGCAAGGTGCGGGGTTGATTGGCATACCCACACCACGTGGAAGATATTCGAATATTTTTTCCTCACAGTGTGGGCACTTCCCTGTGAACGCAGGGTCGAATTGTTTTGGGACTGCCAGGTACAACAGTGTTTATTATAGAGACAAAGGAGTTAACACAGCTCCGCCTTTGGGAGGCCCTTATACGGCTTACGAAATATTGCATGGCCGAATTGGTAATGTTGGGTGATTTCCTTAAAGATAAATGCCTCATTGCAGTCAGATTACGCATCGAGGGGAGGCGAAGGCGATGTCCGGAGAGTGCTCCAATGGGCAGCGGCGTAGGCAGTTTCGTTGCCTTCGAGACCCTTGTGCGCGAGAGTCCATATTATTGTGCGGGATGCGGAGGCCCCGAGAGAATTGCTCCGTTGAAGTATGCGGTACGCAAAATAGAGAATAAAGCCCCTGTGGATGTTTCTGCAGGCCCCTCAGAGTCGCTAATAATGATCCACGAGTCCTGATCTGCAGCTTCGAGCGCGGTGGCCACCTTTTGTACATGTGTTATCTCTTGTGCTTGGAACGTGAGACCATTCACCCCGGTGTTTTGGTGGACGACTGCGGCCGTACCATTGCCCATGGTGTAGGCCGGAGGCGTCTACGTAGCATACTCCGTGTCCGTATTGGTTCCCATAGTAGCGTGACAAGGCTTCCGCCCCCATGAGGCACCGGCCACTGTTGTCGTTTCGTGTCATGTTGGCCTGAAGAGGGTGCATGTGGAGGAGGTATCTCGCACCCGGTTGGGGCACCGGGTGAGCAATATTGAGACGGATAGACGTGGTTTTCGAGGGCTCCGTGGCGGCGAAGAAATCACGTCTTTTTTTGTTCATGCTTTGAGCTTGCTTCTGTTTTTGTTTTGCCGACTTTTTCAGCCTTTAAACAATAATTGGGCGGCTTCCTCTTTTTCTCTCTCTATTTTTTCGTGTGCGCAGGTGTGTTTCGTGTATATTTGGGTTTGCAGGATAGTCAGAGCGTCCCTTCGCGCCACGTGCTTCAACACGTGCAATCGGGTGGGACGTTAAGTCTTTATAGCCTTTACATAGTAGTTTTGAAGAGGCAAGACCAATAGCTATTAGTGGTTTTACTGCTTAAGCTTTGGTATCAGGAATATTGCTTTGGTCGGAAAGTGAGAGCGTGGCCGCGTGGTGGAACACGTGGAAACATTGGCGAAAATTACTAATTATTTATTAGTCATTTTAAGCCTTTAATTCAATGGGGCTGGTTGGTTCAACTTTGAATAAAAGCAGCAATAGTGCAGCACAGGGCGGGCGAGTAAAGAGCACAGGACAGCACTCTGTCCTGGGCCCTTTACTCTCTCGTCCTGTGCTGTGCTGTTCCTGCTTTTATTCTAAGCATTTAGATACTGTCCATATCAGTTTTTGCAAGGAGGCACGTGCTCTGCATAATTATAGTGTTAGAGTATTTGGATTAGAAAAAGCCATCCAATACATAACAAGAAAACCGGGAAAATGTGTAATGTGCGGAGGGTCCCTCGAAGCAGACGATCAGACGGATGAGAATGGAGAGGGAACTGAGTCAAAAGGCACACACTGTGATGCCGAAGCTAGGCTGAAAAAAAAGAGGCTTTCCAAGATGAGCTTGTCAAACAGGTCAAAGAGCTCAAAAATGAGCCGAATGTAGAGCGCGGTGCAAGGAAGGGGGTGGAAAAAAAATTCAAGCAGCCGAGGAAAAGCTGAACAGGGCCGCCATTGCAAACGAGACTGCGTGACAATGGAACGCAGCCCCCGGACATGACTAGGAGTGCAGGCAAAGTACGTGGACTGCGTGCAACGCGGTGAGGAGTTAGCTGGATTGAGTGGCACCTACCTCGACGCCGCCACGGTACAAATGCCAGAGCACAGGGGTCAATGCTCCTTGCCAAGTCCGAATCACGGGGAATAGGACAAAGGGAAGCAGGGAGAGGAAAGAGAGGGTGAAATGGGGATTATTATTGGCGATTCAAGCATGGCTACGTGCTCAGAAGCAACTGTAGAGAGGGTGAACGGCAATAAAAGAGTTGCGGTAGGGACGTTTCACGGCCAGACACTTGGTTCTGTCATGAAGGGAGCAAAAGCAAATCTCGCAAAAAATGGCCACGTGCGCAACCTTGTAGAATGAGCAGGTGCACTAAATGACGTCCTAAACCAGAAAGGGACAGGACTAGCCCAGCGCTTGGCGAAGGGTGTGGACGACTTGCTCTTGCTCGAGGAGTCGCCTCTGGTACAGATCGTGTTGTGCACGGTGCCGGAGGTGCCTGGTGGTGACAGTCACGTACAACGAGCCGTAGTGGCTGCTAATGAGGCGATATGGAAAATCAACCGAGGGAAAGGTTTCGAGGTTGTCGAAGTAAACAGGAAAGTGAGAAGGTATGGCGGTTTCAAAACGAGACGGGATCCACTTCAATTACAGGCTTCGACGAGAATTGGGCTGGCGACTTGCTGAATGCGCGGTTGTTTTTTTCAGTGGGCCCACGGCTGCTCAGAATGCCAAAGTAGCTAGTAATTAAGAAGGTCACAAAGGGAAAACCTCAGAATAGCACCGGCGTCAAGAACAGAAATCAAGGAATACAAAAACGAGAGCTCGCCATGCAACATGCTACATGAACATGCAGGGTGGCAGAAGCAAACTAAATGTGCGCAAAGATTGAGAAGCGGTTAAATAGAGAACAAATAGGGGTGTATGCGGTTGCAGAAACGCACCTCAGAGACTCAGAAGAGCCGCCAGTTACTGAGAATTAGGTTTGGAAAGGGTGCAACAGAACTGAGTCAGAAAGAAAGCGAGGGAGAGTCGAAATGCTCATCCATCAGCGAACCTAATGGAAAAGAGTAAATTCAAAATGTCAACATATTCTTTGGTTATCAGGCGCAAGGAGTCGAGAAAAAAAACTTGGCAGGGGTAGCGTATTTGTGATGATTGCACATAGAAGGATGAAAAGGTAGTGGAATGCATAAATGTTAAAGGTCTCGGGAATGAAGCCAAAATTATCCTATAAGGTGTCATGAATGGCCACAAACAGGATCTAGATGGCTATACCGACAACGGGAAATCAATGCTAGATCTTTATGAGCAACATCAGAATCAGAATCCGAATCAATGTGCAATGTATCAATCAATGTATAATCAGTGTACCTCCTGTACAAGAACAGCTACTGTAGTTAACATCTAAAAGCAACAACAGCATATAATAAGGAAGTATACAAACAACAAGAAAAGCAACAAGGAAAAAACATAACCTTGTTATCTTCAATACAGGGGCTAAGTGGAAAGGGCAGGTCACGTGGGAAGTGGGAAACCGGCAATTGACCACTGACTACTGTCTGATCACAGAAGAAATTAACATAAGTTGAGAGATATGGTCATTCACGAGGGAGGGTATAATAGCATAGGGAGTCACCATAAACACATCGTTTTGAAAATGCAATATGTAGTTGGGAGAGAGAGCAAGGAGTGCAGATTGGCCAGTGCAAATTTGAACTGTGAACAAATAGAAAATATAGTTACAAGAGTCGATGAATAACTTTGCAAATGGCCAAGAGTGCGAATATAGTGAGTTTCTAAGTGTAGTAACCACGGAAATACGGAATGAGAAACAGCTTGCTCGTTGGAAAGAAAAATAAAAGAAAGCAAAATGCTGGTGAAACAGGGATATAGGAGAAGCGATTGCCAGACGAAAGAAAGCATCCCGAAAGCAGAGACAAGCAAAGAAGACACAGTTGCCGAGGGATGAAGTGGCCAGTAAATGGACGATGTACCGGGAGAAAATGCCTATGGTTCGAATGTAGGTGCAAGTGAAGATAAAAGGTGAAAGTGAATGCTTGTTCTCAGAAATACGTGGGAAAAAGAAGACCACACTTAGGATACTTTGGAACCACGTAAAAATGTTAGGTAGGAAGTCAACAACAATACAGCCACATATCCTAACGAAGATGGAAACAAACTCAAAGGAGAAGCGGCAATACATTACATCCGACAAAAAACCAGCTG
Organism: Dermacentor andersoni; assembly: GCF_023375885.2. NCBI lineage: Eukaryota > Metazoa > Arthropoda > Arachnida > Ixodida > Ixodidae > Dermacentor > Dermacentor andersoni. Next base: position 23,474,150 of record NW_027314752.1, on the reverse strand, counting down.
AATCTTTCCATTGCAATGGCCAGTTTGTATTTGAAGAAAAAAGAGCATGAATTAGAACCAGATAGTTAAGGAGCTGGTGCTGACAAATTTCAACTGCAAGACTGCCGAAGAGAAAATTCATAAGCGCACAGCCATAGGCCTACAGGAGGTTCATGTTAGGCTGAATAATTTACCTAGGATCAAAAAGTAAGGAAACTTTGGTGAAAACAGTAAAAAAGAACTTGAAAAATTAGAATACCAGAAAGACAGAGTTCACTCGTATAGACTGTATCATATCTGATGAAAGCGCATGTGCTACCTACATGCACGATTGCCACGTGCATATACCCGCCCCTCACTGTTATTAACCCTTTCCACTTTCGACTATAGATAACTATGTACAATAAAGGCGTGGGTGATTTTGCTTCTTGACAACCCAGCTGTCCAGTCTGCTCGTTGCACACGAGAAGGAAACATAGACCATTCACTCAGATACCAGTAATACACAGGTTTGCAATGGAGGAAATCAAATTAAAGCTGCAAGGATGGGGAGGAAACCATGACACTTTGAGAACTTCAGAATGGCTTTAGAATAGAAAGGCGTTTGAATCATAACTTATTTGTTCTTACTCAGTGCATTGAAATATGCACAGTAGATCGGAGACGGGTACGTGTGGCCTTTTCAGACACAACAGGAACGTATGCCAAGGCAGACCGCAAAATTTTGTGGGATATCCTGGAAAAGGAAGGCTTAGGTGACGATGGCCTACAGCCTTTGAGAAAGATTTACCTACAAAATACAGTTTGCGTTGAATGAGAATATATGAGGAGCGAGAAGAAAATTGATATCAACAAGCGTCTGAGGCAAGGGTGTCCTTTATCCACACTGCTGCTTATGATGTACGTGGTGAGGATGGAGAGGGCACAAAAAGAAACAATATCGGGTTTACTTTCTCATACAAACAGGTGGGTGCAGTAGTAGAGCAGGAGCTTCCAGATTTACTTGATGCGGAGGACATTGTGTTGCTTGCTAACAAGCAAAGTTATTTGCAACGTCTGGTTAATATCTGTGGAAACGAAGGCGAGAATTTAGGTTAGAAGTTTAGCGTTCGAAAATCCGGTGTTATGTTATTCAATGAAAACAAAGAAGAAACAATGGCAATACAGGGCTATAAAATACGTCAGGTAAAGGAATATAAATATATGGTTATACAGATAAACGAAGGCAACAGATGTATGTAAACACAGGAAAAAACATTACCAGAAAAGGGGAAGAGAAGTGCAGCCATAATGAAGCAGATCTTGCTATGGGAATACAATAGGTACGATGTTCTCCGGGGTGTCTGGAAAGGTGTAATGGTTCCAGGCCTTACTTTTCTAAATGCGGTTGTTTGCCTGAAATCAGTGGTACAATCAGGACTCGATGGCAACCAAAGGTCTGCTGAACGCCTCTCATTAGGCGCTCACGGGAAGACTACAAATAAAGCTGCACAGTGTATTAAGGGCTGGACATGTTTTGAAGGGAGTGAAGCTCCCATTAAAATTGATTATGAAGAACGACTGAGGATATGTAAGAAAGGAAATGTGCTTGTAGAGTGTTGAAGTATTTGTAAAAAAAGATTGATTCGCAGTGTATGAAAAGAACTAGGAAGCTTACCAGCAAGTTTGCGGCCTGTAGGGTTAGCCACACAGCAAGAGAGAGAGAGAGAAACAACTTTACTGGTACATTATGAAATGAAACGCGTTAAGCGTCTGATGGGGTGGCTCCCTCTTCGCGGGCTCCATATGCTTCCAGGGCGGCCTGGCCCTTGTGGATCACTCGGAGCTGGTCTTCTAGGGCGGGGCTGGACAGCATGATCTCCCATCGCTCGTAAAGGGTGGGGATAGCAGAGGGGTTAGTTATGGGTATAGGTGGCGGGTGGTCTGTGGAAAAATTGCACTGTCCTATGACGTGCCGAAGGGTGCCTAATGCATTGCAGTGAGGACATGTGTTTTTGTATCTCTCTGGGTATATTTCGTTCTGGAGGCAGGGGTGGGGAAAGGATCCTGTCTGGATTTGCCTGTATATTGTTTGTTCGGCTATGGTCAAGGAGCGGTGGGGGCGCGGGAATGTCTTCCTGCCGTCCCTGCATTATTTGAATATATCTCTATAATTTGTGATGGGTTGCCATCCCCTTGCCTCCTCCTCGTTGGCCCGGGAGTCTAGCGCTCGGGCCTGTTGATGAGCATATTCATTGCCCTCAACTGAGGAGTGAGCCGGGACCGAAACTAATTCGATTGCTTGTCTAGGAGGCGTAGCTTTACCAAGGATTTTGAGTGCTGCAAGGGACACTCAGCCAGATCTGTAGTTCTTGTAGGCAACTTGTGAATCCGTGACGATCTTGGTGACGATTGCGAGAGCTATCGCTGCTTCTTCTGCTTCCTCTGAAGATGGAGTGTAGATTGATGCGCAGGTGACCAGCTTTTCTAGCCCGGTGACCACCACTGTTGCCATCGTGGTGGGTTTGGATACAGAGGCGTCTGTATATAGAACAGTGTCGTCATCCTCCAGGGTCCTGGTGATGGCTCTTGCCCGACGTCGCGTCGTCCGGCATGCCTTGTGGGGTTCACGTTGCGTGGTAGTGGTTTGCATTCCAGCTTCTCACTCAACTTTTGGGGTAATTCGTCGTGGCGGGTGTAGTGCGATTCTTGCCATCCTAGCTTGCGGAGGACGCTTCTGCCCACTTTGGTCTGGCTAAGGCGTATCATTTGAGTGGAAAGGTGGGCTTCTAGGAGTTCGGCTACTGTGTTGTGGACTCCCATTCGAAGTAAATTTGCGGTGGATGAATTTATTGGAATACCCAGGGCCTGCTTCGTGGCTTTCCTGATTATTGCGTCAAGTTGTAGGATGTCCTCCTTGAGGAGCTGCAGGTACGGCGTTGCGTAGATGATTCGTGAGGTCACAAAGGCCTGAACGAGGTGCAAGGTGGCCGATTCCTTCAGACCCCTCCGCCTGTTGGTCACTCGTCTGATCATGTGAAAGATTTGGTCTGACGTGAGCTTGATTTTCTAATCATGGCTGTTGCCTTGCCGTCTGCCTGGATGAGGAGGCCAAGGATTCTGAGTTGAATCACCGGGATGATTCGGTTCCATTCCAAAGTGATTTCTATGTTTTCTGCTTGTTTCCTTGATGCACGTGGTGTGACAATGGTCAGCTCCGATTTTTTAGGCGAATAGCAAAGGCCACCAAAGGCCACATGTCTTCACATAGCTGTTTATCATGTCAGCCGCTTTTTGGAGCGTGTTTTCCATCCAGCCGTCCGACCCTGCCCTCGCAGTCCAGAGGCTGATGTCGTCGGCATATCACGCGTGGCCCAGAACATCTATTGATTCGAGGAGCTTGGGCAATGGCAGAAGAGCCATGTTAAATAGGAGGGGGGAAAGGACCGAACCTTGCGGCGTTCCTCTATCCCCCAGGGAGATCGATTGGGATGTCTCCTCTCCTATTCTGATGCTTGCCCTCCGGGTACGAAGAAAGTCTCGGATGTAGTTGTAAGTTTTCACTCCACAACCCGTGTTGCGCAGGTTGCGGAGGCCACTTTCATGTGTGACGTTATCAGAGGCACATGTGAGGTATAGCACTAGTATTACTCGCACGCCTGCTTCGTTGCCCGCTTAATTACCAGTTCGTTGAGTTGTACGAGAACATCCTGGGTGCCCAGATGTTGCCTAAAGCCATACATTGTATCTGGCATCTGATCAATGGCATCAAGATGTCGCTGCAACCTCTTAAGTAGTATACGTTCCATGACCTTCCCCACGCAGGAGGTGACGGATATCGGTCACATGTTGTCGATGGGAGGTGCCTTCCCAGGCTTGGGTATGAAGAGGACTTCTGCCTCTTTCGATTCTTGTGGAAGTTTGCCAGACTCCCAGACCCGGTTCATATACTCGAGCAGCTGCGGTCTGCGGGCCTTGTGCTCGAGGTTGTTAATGAACTTGTAGGCACAAATACCTGAAGTGGAAACACAGAGAGGCTGAAATAATCTGTTGTGTGGCGGCAACGGAAAAGGAACCTGCCATGAGTAACTGCATAGGAGAAAAAAACGAAATGAGGAAACCAGCAGTTTATGACAACTTAAAGGGAAGATCATTACATTTCTAAGCAATATCAGGGTGACTTAGAACACGCACCCATAGAGCGAGATATTAGAGCAAAGAAGAAACATATGCTGGCTGCGTTTGAGCTAGGGGAACGACGGAGCATGTTTTCTTTCAATGTGAAGATATCTTCCCAGTCGTCGATTTAGGCACCAATGGTTTCCTGTTTAGCAAGATCAGGGCGAAAGTAAACACTTCCGCAATAAAAAGAAACACGGAGATAATCAGGCACCACGCGATAGTACATTCAGGGTGCACGTGAAGCGCGCTGCTCAGCAATCGTCATAACGAACAGGATGAATGACCAGGGCTTCTATTGGCATGTGTACGGTGGAATTGTGTCGTGTGCAGACTATGGACATTACGTGACACAGAATCGACGCAACAGCTAAAAATAGAATACTAGAGGGTTCTTCAAAGAAAGCTGCATCTCACGGCATACATAAGGAATCACTGCTAATGTCAAGGGTGCATAGAAGGTACACTCTTAGTGTGCCTGTGCTTTCGTTAATGCCAGATGAGACGGTGTTAAACTTATAGATTAGGTAAGCCTCGCGGACTTCGCGATCGTGGTGGGAATTAAAGCCTAATTCAAGTACAGTGTCCCTGAGTTTTTCGAAAGAATGCCCTGGTAAGCGAATATGTCTTGATAATGGTTGGTTAGAAAGCGTATTAGAATGCCATCTGTAGTTATTAAAGCTTATTCGAAACGAGGTTTTTGCTTCACCACTATACAGTTTTCTGAAGACTGTGCACTCAAGCATGTATACAACATTCGAGGTATCGCAAATAAAATGTCCGCCATGTTTTAGTGTAAAGTCTGAGGATGTACTAATCCATCTTTGTGGTTTGCATGTTCACACAGACCTTGCAACGTGCATTGTTTCATGGGGCGCCGCCAGGCGTCTTGTTGTACTCATTTATTTTGAGGATGTTAACATATCGCGGAGGTTATTACACCGTCGGTACACGACGCGACGCAGTTCAGGAAAAATATTGAGAAGATGTTCACATTGCGAAAGGATAGTGTGGTGGCGTTTCAATATAGAAAAGACTTCTGGCACTGATGCCGAGAATATTAGTACAAGATTGATGTTGTTACGTTTATCGGATAACAGGTTTTTGCTAAGAATATTGGCCCTGTTTAATTAATCTGCTTGGTGTATGGCGTCGTCAAGTAACTTTGACGGATACTGCCCTTTAACAAGAGCACTTTTGAGGTGGTCGCAATTAGAATTGAAATTTTGCGATTCCACCACAATCGCTTGAAGCGGAGAGCCTGAGATGATCATTCATCTTGTTGGCTGTTCCTGTACCCTGAATGAACTATCGTGGGTGGCTTATTGCCTCCGTGTTTCTTTTTGTTGCATTAAATTTTCATTTGTAATATTTTTGTTCATGTCAAGTGGTTGACATTGTACTATTGAGGAAACGATCGAATAATTGCTGCACAGAGCAGCACGTGAGTGGTAGCGATATCACCAGTGAAATCGCTCTATTTATGGTATATATATTTATTTATTTATTTATTCAAAAGAACCTTACAGGCCCTATGGAAGGGCATAAAGTAAGGGGGGCACATTAAACAGTAAAAGGTATAAAAAGTACAAATTTCCAATAGGAACAGTGCTATCAAAAGATTAACATGTTACACAATATTGAAGGCAATAGGAATACAAAGCAATATATGAAGGCACACGAACACTTGTTACTGTTAACAGAGCAAAGGAATACCATTTATGAAAATGATATACAACATGGGAAAAAATGCACGATAACTTACACTAGATTGGTCACTCGTGAACGGTATTAGATGGGAAAAGCATGAGTAACTGAGAGCGGAACGTGTCGAGATTAGATATGGAGGCTATGTTATCAGGGAGGTCATTCCAGAGACGGATGGCACGTGGTAGTGCCGATGAATTAAATGCATTTGTTTTACCGTATATGCGCATGAAACTAAACTGATTATGTAATCTGCGTGAAAAAGAGTGGGGTATTTGTAGTTGCAACCGGGTTCGTTTATTAGTGTAAATATATTTGCGGAATAAGCACAGAAGAGCGATGTTGCGGCGGATATCAAATGGCGGCAACAGTAGGTCTAGTTTAATTTTTGTAATGCTCGAGTTTATACTGTAGTTACGCGATAGGAACCGGGCTGCTCTGTTTTGTATCATTTCCGTCATATTTATTAGGTTATTTTGATGAGGGGACCAAATTGGGGAGGCGAATTCTAACTGTGGCACAATTAATGTTTGGAAAGCGAGTTTTCGAATGTTTGGCGGGGCATTTAGCAAATTGCGTCGTAGATAGCCCAGAGAACGTGATGCTTTGGCGCATGTAGAAGTGATGCGTGGGGCCCATGAAAGATTCTCTGTAAGAACAACACCAAGGTACTTATATGATGAAGTGTGAGAAAGCATAGTGTTATTAAGATGATACGAATATTTAGAATTTACACATTTTCGGCTGAAGCACATCACCTCGCACTTTGTAAAGTTTAGTGTCATGAGCCATTTGTTAGACCAGTTAGCGATAAGGTTAAGATCTGCTTGAAGTTTCAAGTGATCGTCAGTCGTGTGAATAGGACGGTAGATTATACAGTCATCGGCAAAAAGGCGCATGCAGGAAGTAATCTGGGTGGGTAAGTCGTTATTGTAGATTAAGAAGAGTAAGGGGCCGAGGACGCTGCCTTGTGGCACACCAGAGCTAACAGAAGAAGGCGCGGAAGAGAAATTGTTAACAACAGTAAACTGTTCTCGAAAAGAAAGAAAATTACGAATCCAGGATAATGTTAAAGAATCAAGTCGTAAGGCAGATAATTTAGAAATTAGGCGACAGTGGGGCACTCGGTCAAAAGCTTTAGAAAAGTCAAGAAAGATACAGTCAGTTTGAAGGTTGCAGTCCATGTTAAAGTGCAAGTCAGTCGTTAGTTCGAACAATTGCGTGTCACAAGAAAATCCCTTCCTAAAACCATGCTGATTAGAAAAAAAAGAAATTGTGAGCTTCTAGGTGGCTGTACACGTGGGAAGTGATTATGTGCTCGAGCATTTTACAACATATGCAGGTTAAAGATATGGGCCGATAGTTGTCAGGTGTATGAACATCTCCAGATTTGTGAATTGGTAATATTTTTCCTATTAACCAATCGGTGGGTAACTTTCTAGATGCTAGGGATTGTTGAAAAATATGGCATAAGATCTTGCTTGAGGCAGCGATGGTGTTCTTTAAAATCTTAGAATTAATCTTGTCAATACCGGCGGCAGTAGATATTTTGAGGTTACTAATGAGTAATGTAACGCCTTCAACAGTGATATCGATTGGTTCCATGTATGTGGCATCAAGCTCAGGAAAAGTTGGAACATTGGAAACGTCCTCCTGAGTGAAAACAGATGAAAAAAACGTGTTGAATACGGTGGGGCAATCGGCGCTAGAAATAGGTATGTTTTCTGTTCCGTGCAAAGTTATGGTGTTAGTATCTCTTGTCGGGGATATGGTTTGCCAAAATTTTTTAGGATTGGAAGTTAGCAGCGATGGTAGGTCTTGAGAGTAATATTTATCTTTGGCGGAAGATATCGCTGAGCAGTAATTGTTTAAACTGTCTTTGTATGCCTGCCAAGCCTCAGCAGTGCGTACGCGTTTAGCCCTGTTATAAGAACGCTTCTTTCAATTCTTTAGCTTGCGAAGAGACTTGTTGAACCAAGGGCTGGATTTGTCGTTAGTTATGGAGATTATCGGGACGTAACGGTCTACTAATGCTGTTAATTTGTCCCTGAAGAGCACCCAGTTGTCGTTTACGGATCGACAATGAAATGAAGGTAGTAGCACTTGGCAAAAAATTTCTTCGAGTTAGGAGTTAATCTCATCGTAATTTGCTCTGTTATAATCGCGAATTTGTTTAGTTGTTGTGCCAGACACGGGCTTCGGGATGCTAACAGCTAGTTGGATGAGGTTATGATCACTAAAGCCGCTCATATTTGACATGGAAGTTATGGTGTCAGGAGCGTTTGTGAAAACCAAGTCCAAGATATTGGAAGAGCGTGTAGGGGCCTTCACTATTTGGAACAGGTTAAAATCTAACGTTAGATTGATTAGTTCCAGAGACGCGTGACATGAAGATGACATATGTTCCCAGTCGATAAGCGGAAAATTGAAATCACCAAGAAGATAAACGTGGTTGGATGGACACAGCTGGAGCGCTTTAGTGATACTGTCCCGCAAGTCATTCAAAAAGGAATGGTTGCAATCTGGGGCCCGGTAACAGGCGCCAATAAGTTCAGCACTGGAGGACACATAAAAAGCAGCCCACACAATCTCGAGAGAAGACCCTGAATCGATAAAATATGAATGAAGGGTTTTCTAATTGGCCATAAGTACACCCCCACCGCGCCTATCGATGCGGTCGTTTCTATAAATTTTGTAAAGATTATTTGTTGGCAGGATCTCATTGCCGTCGATATCTGGATTCAACCATGTTTCAGTGAGTACGATTATGTCAGAGACACTATCGTCTAAAAAAACACAAAGGGTATCGCGTTTAGGTAGCAAACTTCGGATGTTAGTGTAGGCCACTGAGAGCGAGAGAGCGGCTTGCGGCAAGAAAGGCAGCTGATCATTTTGCGAGCTTGGGCTTGTGTCTAGCTATCTGGTAGATTGCATCACTGAGTCGCTAGCGGTGTCATAGACATATACTTGTTTGTCTATATATAGCTTGTCGAGCACCAACTTAAAAGATTTTTCAAGTGGCCTGGCAAAAGCTCCCAGTTTCTTCTAGCAACACGTGTTGATGGCGCGAAGTCTTCACCAATTGAAAATGTTGTCCCCCTAAGTTTACGTGCTGTGGACAGGATACTTTGCTTGTCCTTGAATGAACACAGTTTTGCGATTATGGGCCGTTTTTTTTCAGTAGAATGTTTTCCTAGGCGATGAACCCGTTCGTACTGCATACTGGTTGTGGGAAGTTCGAGTTTTTCTTCGCAAAACTTCTTAATCTTTTCTTCAGACGTGGCCCAATCTTCTTTATCGTCATCCTCGATCCCGAAAAATAATAAGTTTGATCGTCTTAATCTGTTTTCTGCATCGTCACATCTGTTTGTTATTCGCTGTAGCTGGCTTGAAATATCTTGCAGGGTATTCTGAGGGGGAACCGCTTCAGTGGTAGCAGTAACGGTTCCACTAGCTTCGAGTGCAGCGACTCTCGCTAAAAGTTTCTTGATTTCATCGTTAGTAGCGGCTTGTTCATCCTTGATGCCCTTGAATTCAAGCAGAACTGACTTCAACCCAGATTCCAATTTTCAATTGCCTCCAGGGCGGATTCGAAAGCGGCGGACTCAGTCTTGCTCATTGGGCCAGGATTCGACTCAACATCACCGGATAACATGAGAAGCAAGTTAACGAGGGATGAAGATACACACTGCAAACAAGTCAACATCAGCTTTTTAACGCTAGACAGCTCTAATGGGCACGACACCACAATAAGACAGCAATTGCTAGTTTTGGCACATGCGGCACGGTTCAAGTAACTGACCTGGAAGAATAGCAGTTGTGAGCAGCGCATGGTTACAGCGGTGTCGTGCCCGAAGATGCTGGTGGCTGGCTCCAATTTATACTTTGATGCGCTTGAGTCGCCGGTATACGTTCCCAATCCTCGTTGCCAGACATAGGGAGCAGTTGCGTCCAAACACGGCAGGGACTGCGGCAGGAACGGAATAAGCAGCGGTGGACCAACGAAGCTCGTAGGAAAAGAGCCAGGAAGCCAGGAAAGGACGCCCCATGACAGTGCGGCCTGGAAGAATAGCAGTTGTGAGCAGCGCATGGTTACAGCGGTGTCGTGTCCGACGATGCTGGTGGCTGGCTCCAATTTATTCTTTGATGCGCTTGCGTCGCCGGTATACGTTCCCAATCCGCGTTGCCAGACATAGGGAGCAGTTGCGTCCAAACACGGCAGGGATTGCGGCCGGAACGGCATAAGCAGCGGTGGACCAACGAAGCTCGTAGGAAAAGAGGCAGGAAGCCAGGAAAGGACGCGCCATGACAGTGCGGCCTGGAAGAATAGCAGTTGTGAGCAGCGCATGGTTACAGCGGTGTCGTGCCCCTGACTTGACCCCTGACGTGACCCGTGACTTCTTAACAATATATATATATATATATATATATATATATTGTTAAGAAGTCAAGTCATTCCAAAAAGGACATTTTGCTGGTAGCAGAGGACGGGTTTGTCTCGGTGCAGGCTGTCCACCATCTTGGTTGCTGTTGTGTACCTCTTTGTCAATGCAGTGTAAATAATCGCGCCTCGTGTAGTTTAAAGTAACATCCTTATCGTGGAGGTGCTGGTTCTTTCCGGTACCAATCACGGAGCTCCGCAACAGGCCCCTCATCACGGTTCCAACCATTAATAAAGTGGAAAGTTGGGCTAGTTGGTGAGTGATCATCACACCTTGCTGGTGAAGCAGCGCACTGACACGGACACAGTGAAGACAAACAGGGAACGACGACACTCGCTGCACTCGCAACTATTTTATTTCAGAACACATACTTCATATTTATATGCCTGCGCACCCTCAGGCGTCAAAGAAAAACAAGGCTAGATTAAACGCATTTTTAAAAATCATTTGCCCGCGCATACTCGGGCGTCAAAGATATGACACGTATCTATCACGGTGTGCAATCCTGTCGTAATTACGACAGGATTGCACACCGTGATAGATACGTGTCATATCTTTGACGCCCGAGTATGCGCGGGCAAATGATTTTTAAAAATGCGTTTAATCTTGCCTTGTTTTTCTTTGACGCCTGAGGGTGCGCAGGCATATAAATATGAAGTATGTGTTCTGAAATAAAATAGTTGCGAGTGCAGCGAGTGTCGTCGTTCCCTGTTTGTCTTCACTGTGTCCGTGTCAGTGCGCTGCTTCACCAGCAAGGTGTGATGGTTCCAACCATGACACTCAGTTTCGGCACATCCTCTTCGCCACTTGCCCCTCACGTTGCATCCACCTACATAGTTCTCCCTCCTGCTCGGGATCCTGGCGGGCTTTCCAGCCGTGATTTTGCGTTGGCATCAAATTGATGATGACGTCGATTGCCTTGACGTCGACCTTTACGGACGAATCCGCACCAGCTGCAGGTGACCCGACCCTTATGCTGGTCAACATGACGATGACAACCTTGATGACCTACCGCGGGCGTGGTTCGACACTCACGATACTCGCCTTATAAATTGCGGCTCTTCCAAAGTCAAGATCTTTGACGACATGGGCGACAGCACAGGTCGGCATCTTGCTGCCATAAATTTAAAAGAACGAACTTCATCGTTGGCGAGGATTTTACACTTCCTGTTCAATTTGCCCGCAGACTCCTTGTTTTATTCGCAAAAAGCAAATAGGCAGCTTACTCCCTTCGCCGCAAAACTCTGTTCATGGGTAATAAGAACTGTTTTTGAAGAACACACACATAGTGTGAAAGAATTACAATAGCAGCCAACTCAACGCGGGAAGCTCCTTGCCACACGGAATCGACAACAGCTAACCTTTACTTTTCCGTAATCTTTGCCAACGCATGCAGCTTCCTTCCTAAACGCGATATTCTGCCTAGCATCGTGTTGTCCTCTAACCGTAATTTGCTGATGGTAACAGAAACGTGGCTAACTGACGACATTACTGAAACCGTGGTTCTTTCTGACTTGCAAATTTCTACCTTTATCGGAAAGACCGCGAAATCTCACGAGGTGGTTGTGTGCTAATCGCCCCGCATCATCATTTATCGTGTACTCTTGCAACCATTCAGACCACCTTGAAAATAACATGGCTAATCTGCCGCGCTTCACCGCAAACTGTTCTCTTGAGCGTGTGTTACAGACCTGCGCATAACACTCCTGATTTTTCGCATAAACTTAATAACGCCTTGAGCGCACTAACTGAAAAAGGCCCTAACGCACAGATTCTGCTTCTTGGTGACTTTAATTTTCCGCAAATCTACTGGACTAACAATAGTGCTTTAATCAGAGGCAATGATACTGCTAAAGAATTTGGTAATCTGTGTCTTACTTTCAGTCTAACTAAACTTGTGCTAGAGCCTACAGGGGTTACAAAAAAAACATGTAATGTACTTGACCTTATACTAAGGAGCCATCCTGAAAGTCTATCATCCATAACTTACCTCCGTGAGAAAAGTGATCATAATGTAATTCATGCAACCTTCACCTTTCAACCCATGCGACAACAAAAATCCAACAAAGCCATATGCCTGTATTAATAAGGGAACTACGAAGCTATAACTTATGAGTCAGGCGACTTCTTTTCAACCTTTGAGACACTATTTCATATGCACTCGCCTCAAGAAAACTGCACACTGTTTAAAGAAAAAATTAATGAAATCGTAAACAAACATATACCAAGAATGATAAGTATGCATACTAATCAAAATAAGCCATGGTTCACCAGAGCTTTAAAAAGCTTGAAAACCGAAAAATACGTCGCTTCCGGTTAGCCCCGCGTCTTGGAAGAACCAGGGCAATATTAAAATACTGTGTAGCAGAATACGCTTACCTGAGTGACACTCGCAATGGTAAAAATATTTTTATAGCGTCGACCTACCCCAGCTACTTACTCGAAATCCTCGGCAGTTCTGGTGGATTTTAATTACCCAAGAAACTCGTACTATCAGTGTGACGAATGCAGCAGGCGACACCGCCACGGACGCCGTGTGCGCTGATATATTCAACATAGCATTCTTTCTGTGTTAACTAAAGAAACTACTACTACAGAATTTTCATTACCTACTAACACAACATTGCATATGGCACCCACTGTATTTTCGATGGATGACGTACTACCAAAAATAAAAAAAATGGTGCACTTCCTCTGGTGTAGACGAAATTAACTCAAAGATCCTAACGAATACTAAGCTTATATCCGCGGCACGTTTCACTCTGTTCTTCTCGTAATCACTGTCTACAGATGCTCTACCGGATGATTGGAAAGTGGAAAAGGTTATTCCTGTATTCAAAGCAGGTAACAAATACTTACCCTTAAACTACCGCCCCACTTCCTTAACTAGTGTTTTTTGCAAAATCATGGAACATGTCATATACTCACATATCATGAAATTTTTAAATTCGGTAAACTTCTTTCATCGTTCTCGACAGGTTTTCGTGAAGGGCTTTCGTGATAAACACAACTAGCTTTCTTCCTTAATTATTTTCACGTTAATCTTGATATAAAAGTTCAAACCTATGCCATTTTTCTCGACACCTTAAAGATTTGGACAAGGTGCCTCGCAACCGCTTGCTATTAAAATTATCCAGATTGAACTTCGATCACCACGTAGTACAATGGATAAAATAATTCCTTACTAATCATTCACATTTCGTCCTTGTCAATATCTTCTCCTCCGAACCCCTCCCTGTCACTTCAGGTGTCCCTCAAGGCTCAGTCTTAGAATCTTTTTCTAATATACATTAGCGATTTTCCGTTGTATGTACGTTGTTCTATTCGCACGTTCGGTGACGCCTGTGGGATTTATCGTACTGTGACTAACATCTCTGACGAAGCATCTATCCAGAATGACCTTAATAACATGCATGAGTGGTGCAACCGTTGGCGAATGGCCTTCAACCCTTAGAAGTTCAAATATATTTCTATTTCCCGCCGTCGCAATCCCCATCTCTCTACTTACACAATTGTAAAGTCACAGTAGAATGAGTTCTGGCCTATAAGTACTTAGGCGTAAGCCTTACCCACGACCTTTCCTCGAATGCGCATGCGACTAACGTAATTTCGTCAGCGAACAGCACACTTGGGTTTATGAGGCGTCACCTTCGTGATACTTCCACAGCACGTCAAACTACTCGCATTCAAATCATTTATGAGACCACAACTTGAATTTGCCGCCACCATCTGGAACCCTCATCAAACATATATCATCAGTGCACTCGAGTCAGTTCAGAATCGTGCGACGAGATTCATCCATTCTTCATATCCATATAGCATCAGCATTTCACACTGAAAGGCACAATCTAGCCTAACATCTCTTGCTTTTCGTCATCGCATCGCCACGCTCTCTCTTTATTACAAACTTCTTTACAGCTCATTAAGCTGTCACGCCATGATCTTCACGCATGTCACAGAGCACCCGCCATCAACTCCAAGTTTCTCGTCATCGAACACGAACGGTCACTTTTCAATCTCCATGTATTCCTCGATCTGCCAAAGACTGGTATGACCTACCCTTCAATGTCACTGTCATCACATGCCATTCACAATTTCTAAAAAGTGTTCAATGTTGTGTTTCAATGTAACACCAGCCTTTTCTTGTGTGCACTTGTCGACCACTCCTTATGTATTACCCTGAGTGGGGCCTTTAGGGTAATAACATGAATGAAATACAACAAATAATATCGCGCAGCGCAGGATTCGCCTGCATGTATCGGAAGTTTCTGGAGTGTTATCGATGGTTTTATCCACTGTCTTTCACAGAAGCTTCTGTAATCTTATTGCATGTATGCACGACGCGAATAGTGTAGAACTTTGTGGAAGACACGCGGTTCCCAGCGATTAGTCTGGAACATTCGACAACTAATGTATAAAAGCCGACGCGGTTGAGCCGCTGATCAGGCTTCAGACGATCGCCCGAATGTGTTCACTGCTACCGTTTTTCTTTGACTGTTGCGTGCCTTTGAGAGCACAAGTTCGCCCAATAAAACGCTAGTATCGTTGATCACAGTTATGCTGACTTCTTCCCCATCACTACTACATGACAATATTACAAGCGAGCGCGGGGTAACTGTAGTCCCATTAGTACATAGAGTTCTTCCTCTGAAAACTGAACACAATTGTTTTTTTTTTTGAGGGGGGCTATGGTCAGAGGTGAAGGAAACAGGCCAAAGCGGGGACGACAAATGGCGGAAAAGTGAAAGTGAGTGGCGTTTGTGCTGCGGTGACTATTCAATGTCTCGCTCATTGTGGGCCGAGACATGGAACGGCAGGAAGGGGACGCGTAACGCCAGCTTTCAAGATGGTCCTACCAGATCACGCGTCGCGTTCACACATGTCTTACCGGCGACGCGGACCTTGTTTGCTCTTGCGGCGAAAACGGGATATGCGGCCGCGATAACCGCAGTAATGGCACATAAGACGAGTTGGTCGCCAGGGCGGCTGGTAGGGGGCGCTTGGTGTGCTGGGAGATATGCGGTCAGTAAGACGATGAAGGTTCAGGTGGTATTGAGTGCACATTTGCCGGAGGCGCGACACCAACCTACGCATGTGTGGGTAGAGGCAACGTTGAATGGTCGCCGGTTGGAGGCGCGGTAGCAACGTGTGCGTATGTCGGTAGGGGGCGAGGGGCAGAAGGGCCCACATGCGCAGAGCAGGTCATGGACACGAGCTCCTACTTTATGAAGTCGTGCTTCACTGCGCCAGATGAATGAGGAGGAAGGACCAACAAAGATGAAAAGCGAAGTGATTGAATTTGCTCGCGTATGATCACCCGGATCATTAAACGTCCACGTCATACGTACCGACTCAATTTTGTCGGGGCGCTGGCACATCAACGATAGTTGCCAGGTTCTTGAGGGTCA
The DNA here is from genome assembly GCF_023375885.2 of Dermacentor andersoni. NCBI lineage: Eukaryota > Metazoa > Arthropoda > Arachnida > Ixodida > Ixodidae > Dermacentor > Dermacentor andersoni. Next base: position 23,458,456 of record NW_027314752.1, on the reverse strand, counting down.
GCGCTTTGATGGCCGCTGCCTAAATACCTTTTATAATATTGTCACAGTCAGTAATGTGGAAAGAAGACGACGCTGATGGTGGTCTTTGAGACGACGAAGAAGTGTTTAGCAGTATCGCTGCTCTACGCTTGTTGGGTCAGCCATTAAAAGCCACTTGTAAATAGACGAACGCTTCTTCCTTCCCGTAACATCATTGGTGGACGTGCGGGGTAATCCCTTGAGTAAGACGGAGCTCCGCAGTGGACGTAACCTGGCCGCCATGTCATCCAAAGGAGAGAGTTCAACCGTGGCCCCGGCGTCGCCACCGACTGTCATCCTGGCCCAGCCTCGCGACCCTGGCATGTTTTCCGGGATTGACAACGTTGACGTCGACGACTGGTTACAGAATTATGAACGGGTCAGCGCACACAACAGGTGGGATAACACGCTTATGCTGGCTAATATATTATTCTACCTCAAGAAAACAGCACGGGTCTGGTTCGAAACACATGAAGAAGAGATTACGAGTTGGGACCAGTGTAAACAGAAGCTGAGAGATTTGTTTGGCAAACCCGTCGGCCGCCAACGTGCTGCGAAGAAGGACCTTGGGACCCGTGTACAGACGTCCACTGAATCTTACGTGGCGTATATCCAGGACGTCCTCGCTCTTTGCCGCAAAGTAGATAACAATATGGCAGAGGCAGACAAGGTCAGCCACGTCTTAAAGGGCATCGCGGACGACGCGTTTAACCTGCTTGTTTATAAGAACATCACAACGGTCAATGAGATAATTCACGAATGTCACCGCTTTGAAGACGCGAAGAGTCGCCGCATAGTTCGACAGTTTACTCGTCTACCTAATACCGCAGCTTCGTCGACGTGTGAAGACATTTGTCCACCGCGTGAGTTCACCTCCAGCGAGAACGTCGTACGTATCGTTCGGCGAGAAATCGAAGCAGCGTCTCCTTCCACACCAGTCACGCAGTGCTTTGACGATTCCAGGCCGCTTGTGTCCCTCATTCAGTCGGTAATTCGACAAGAACTTGCTAATGTAGGTCTTCCATCCATCTGCTCCACCAGCCGTCCTGACTTTGCTTCGCCTGCTGCCTCTGCCCCTGTTCACCGGAGCCAATACGGTCCATATCCGAGCTATCGCAACCCGGCCGAATGGCGCACCCATGACGATAGACCCATCTGCTTTTACTGTGGACGTGTGGGCCACATCTCCCGCCACTGTCGAAGTTCCTGGCCAGCCCACTCACGACCAAGCTTTCCCGCCTACCGCCGCTCCCCACTGAATCCTCGCCCGCCATCCTTCCCCACCGAGGTTGAAGACGCACCTGACAACGCTCGAGCCACCGCGACCAGCCGATCGCCATCACCACATAGTCGCCGCTCCCGTTCGCCCCAGCTGCGTCGCTCTCCATCCCCAGCTTACCGTCGCCGCTCTCCAACGGGAAACTAACTGGGGCAGCTCCTGGAGGTGACGCTGCTCTAGAACACCGGCCTGAAATTCCTCTGCTGACCCTGCCTACTAATCGGAACCTTCTGGACGTGGACGTGGATGGTTTGCCTGTTACAGCACTCATCGACACTGGAGCCCAAACTTCCATCATGAGTGCGGAGCTTCGAACACGCTTGAAAAAAGTACTTACCCCTGCTCCGACTCGACTGCTCCAGGTCGCCGACGGTGGAACTCTGGCTGTGCTTGGAATGTGTACTGCTCGTGTCAGTGTCGCCGGTCGCCACACGTCCGTTTTGTTCAGTGTGCTTGAACATTGCCCTCATAATGTGATCCTCGGACTCGACTTTTTGTCTGCCCATTCTGCGCTGATTGACTGTTCCGCCGGTGTTGTGCAACTTGGCCTACCCCTACCTGTTCCCATTGACCTTCCTGCTCAAGCTCCAGCTCAACTTTGTTCTGCGGATTTTGTACGCCTGCCATCTCTTGCAGCAACCTTCATCCCTGTTTTAGCCAGCCCACCTGTACCTGACGGAGACTATGTCCTTACTCCCGCGACGTCAGTCCTGCTTTCTTACAATGTCTCCTTCCCACACACCATCGTTTCCGTTGCGGACAATCAGACATGTCTTCCCATCCTAAATTTCGGACAGTGCCCACAAGTAGTTCCTCGAGGCATGTCTCTTGCCACGTTGGCACCAACGCACGAGTGCCACATTTCTGCTCTATCTGTTGCGCCGTCTTCGACCACTGCTCATTCTGCGCCTTCTGCATCAGTACCGACCGACGACTTTACAAAGATGATTGCACCGGACCTCTCAACCCGAGAAGCCGCACAGCTCCGTGGCCTCCTCGAGTCCTACTCCGACATTTTAGATCTGAACGATTGCCCTTTGCGTCAAACTACGGTCGTGACGCATCGGATAAATACCGGCGATGCAGCACCTGTTCGCAGACGCCCATACCGGGTGTCACCCTCTGAGCGACAAGTTATCCAGAGCGAGGTTGACAAGATGCTTGCCAAAGGTATTATTGAACACTCTTCCAGCCCGTGGGCGTCCCCTGTTGTTCTCGTCAAAAAGAAGGATAACAGCTGGCGATTCTGCGTTGACTATCGTCGTCTAAACATGATCACCAAGAACGATGTATATCCACTTCCCCGCATTGACGATGCTCTGGATTGTCTCCATGGTGCCACTTATTTTTCATCGGTAGACCGTCGCTCTGGATATTGGCAAATTGCCCTGGACGAAATGGACCATGAAAAGACCACATTCGTCACACCAGACGGCCTATATCAGTTCCGGGTAATGCCTTTTGGCTTGTGCAATGCCCCGGCGACCTTTGAACGGATGATGGACATGCTCTTGCATGGTTTGAAATGGTCCATCTGTTTGTGCTACTTGGATGACGTCATCGTATTCTCTTCAACTTTTGCGACTCATCTTGAAAGACTTTCATCTGTCCTTTTTTTTCGCACCGCTGGCTTGCAGCTCAACTCGTCCAAGTGCCACTTCGGTCACCGCCAAATAACTATGCTCGGACACCTCGTCGATTCATCAGGCATTCGCCCCGACCCCGCTAAAGTTCATGCTGTGCAGAATTTCCCCGTACCAACTTGTGCCAAAGATGTTCGCAGCTTTATTGGCCTATGCTCGTACTTCCGCAGGTTTGTGGAAAATTTCGCCCATGTTGCCCGTCCCCTGACGGACCTCCTGAAGAAAGACGTTCCTTTCTCTTGGGGCTCTGAACAAGCGCCTGCTTTCTCGCAGCTCATCACGCTGCTCACCACACCTCCTGTTCTCGCCCATTTTGACGCCTCCGCTCCGACAGAAATCCGCACTGACGCTAGTGGCTACGGCATCGGCGCAGTTTTAGCTCAACGCCAATGTGGGCACGACCGCGTCATCGCCTACGCCAGCCGCCTCCTCTCTCCCGCAGAGCGCAATTACTCGATTACTGAGCGCGAGTGTTTCGCCCTCATTTGGGCGGTGGGCAAGTTCAGACCCTATATATATGGTCAGCCATTTACAGTTACAACCGGCCACCACGCCCTTTGTTGGCTTTCCTCCCTTAAGGATCCCACCGGACGCCTCGGTCGCTGGGCCCTACGGCTGCAGGAATACACATACACTGTGGTCTACAAGTCGGGTCGTCTACATCAGGACGCCGACTGCCTGTCTCGACATCCCGTCGATGTACCGGACGGCTTAGTGGATGTCGCACCGATCTGGGTTCTTTCGCTCTCTGCCTTGCAAGACATTGGCGCTGAACAACGACGCGATGAGTCGTTACACCCAATTATCGAACGCCTGCTCTCTGATCCGTCTGACCCATCCCTTCACATGTTCGTGCTACAAAATGGCGTCCTGTATCGCCGTAACATGCACCCTGACGGGCCCGAGCTCCTGACCGTCATTTCGTCTCATCTCCGACAGACTGTACTGCAGCAGCTGCACGACGTTCCCACCACTAGACACCTTGGCGTTACGCGGAACTATGACCGCATTCGGCGGCGGTTCTTCTGGCCCCGTCTCAACCGCTCCGTTCGCCGCTATGTTGCCGCGTGTGAGTCATGTCAACGCCGGAAAAGACCAGCTGTGCCTCCTGCCGGACTGCTGCAGCCTTTGGATATACCGGCCGACCCTTTTTTTCGCGTTGGCGTTGATCTTCTCGGACCATTCCCTATGTCGAATGACGGAAATAGGTGGATTGCCGTCGCTACGGACCACACAACTCGCTATGCCATTACTAGAGCCCTACTGACCAGCTGCGCTACAGACATCGCTGATTTCTTGCTTCACGACGTTATCTTGCACCACGGTGCACCTCGTCAACTTCTCACCGATCGCGGCAGATACTTTCTTTCCAAAGTCATAGATGAGCTACTTCGATCATGGGCTACTAAACACAAACTTACTACCGCTTACCATCCTCAAACTAACGGTCTTACCGAACGCCTGAACCGCACATTAACTGACATGCTCGCAATGTATGTTTCCTCCGATCATCGCGACTGGGACATTGCTCTACCATTCGTCACGTTCGCCTACAATTCCTCGCACCACGACACAACTGGCTATTCCCCCTCCTATCTCCTCTTTGGCCGTGAGCCAACTTTGCCTTTCGAGACACTCCTCTCGACTACGCTCGATTCACCGACAGAGTACACTCGGGATGTCATAACCAGAGCGACCCAAGCACGCCAGATTGCCCGCATTCGTCTTTCTGCTTCACAGACACGCCAGAAGTGCCGTTACGACCAGCGCCATCACGACGTGCATTATGAACCAGGTGCGCTTGTGCTCGTCTGGTATCCAACTCGGCATGTTGGTCTTTCGGAGAAATTACTCTCGCGATACTATGGCCCTTACCGCATCCTTCGCCAGGTCACCCCTGTCACATATGAAGTGTCTCCGCTGGATGCCACGGTGCCTTCACCTCTCTCTGACATCATCCACGTCAGCCGTCTCAAACATTACCTTTCTCGGACAGATGAGCCGCACCAATCAGGTGCTTTTTCCGACGGGGGTGAAGTCACAGTCGGTAATGTGGAAAGAAGACGACGCTGATGGTGGTCTTTGAGACGACGAAGAAGTCTTTAGCAGTGTCGCTGCTCTACGCTTGTTGGCTCAGCCATTAAAAGCCACTTGTAAATAGATGAACGCTTCTTCCTTCCCGTAACATCATGACGTACCTTGTCTGACTCAGTCATAGCATCATTGACACGGCCACAGAGTACAGTGGACAGGTGAACCACCGGCATTCCGTAAACATGTGGAAGCTTTTGCTTGAAGTTCTTCCAAACGGAGAAACCAATTTTGTGGTTGGAACACGAGGTCTACACGTCACTCGGAAGATAGAACGACACATGGCGGAGCTTGAGGAGATCATCCCACCGATTAGCAGAGCTCACGCGCTCGTAATCGTACAGCTGGTCCCCAATATCTTTACCGCGAAGACCAGCGAACGGATGGGTATGACGCTAGTGGCTACTGATAATGAGAGAAGGTGCGGCTTGTGGCGTCGACATGGTTTGGGCAGAAGCACCTGGCTGCTCATCCTGCGACAGGCTGGCGGACAATGGGCACAAGTGGAGGCCTGAACGAAGCTCCAGGAAGTAGGCCAGGCATGCAGAGGATAAAGGACCGAGAAGCACTTTAATCCCTTATGACGTCAGAGTAAGGGCTGATCTTTATTGAACCCGAGAGACATGACGAAGTACCCTCCGCACAGTCCACGCTCACGATGCGCCCACACGCACGACGAAGGAGGGTGCGCATGCCATGATCGTAATTTACAGATGAGGAAGAAGAGCACAATGAAAGCGCAACCTACTCATGTTATCCGCTTTTAAGCTATTCAATATCAGCATATGACATCTTACTTGACTACGTCTGCATTGAGATGTCTGAGCAATTCTAATAATACTGCTATGCGCCACTTTTGAAATTCAATATCGTTGCTTTCGGGCGCTGATTGATTACTCCCAGACCGAATGCCTATATGCCAATGTGTGCTGCAGCTCGAAGGCGTTCTACTTCATCTACGAGTTGGATCACTTCGAGTGCTTTCTCAATTCATCCATTTTTTCTTGATTTTCTGTTTTCACATTGTTCTTGTTCACATGGACGTTCACGCTTTTTGCTTCTCAAACACCTCTTCCATTTTTTTTTTGCAATTTAGCACTCCCGAATGATCGCCAGGCGTTCCGAAAGGTCGTCATCGACGGGCTCCAGTGCAAAGAAAGCTCCGATAAACTTTGCTTCTTGGACTGTGTCAGAGACATCCAGACAAGATTTTCTGGCAATCCCCACAAACTTAACTTTGGAAGTGACTTCTGGTTTTTTTATATATTTCAGTGCAGTTTTCCATATTGTACGCACAGAATCATCATTTGTACCGAAACATGGCAACAAGAACACATTTTGCCCTGATTGTTCTCTACACTAACAACCCTCTGGCAAAACTCAGTAGAAAAGTCACATGCTCAGCAAACTTCGCTGCGAAGTGGGCGGCGTAGGCCATCCGGAGGCACAATTACAGTTAACCGCGGACTTCCAGTTATTAGAGATGCACACGGCAGCACAAGAACTACCGTTGACCGAGCGGTTGGCACATTGCCAACAACTGCGAGGCACCCTGGCAGAGACGAGGCAACGTCATAACGAGTAACGAAACGTTCCCTTTGCATTGCTAGGCATTCTGTAGTCAAGTGCACAAGTTATTTTGCCTATGAATAACCCCTATATTCTTTGAACTCCGATTACGGGCTGTTTTACAGTCTCTGCGCAACGGCTTTGCCCAGGGGACGCAGGCTGCCGAAGCTCGCCTTGTATTCACACTCACTCGGTACATCGGTGTCAGTTTAACGGTCACCAAGTTGTGGGAGAAAGCTTCAATGACATGCACAAAGCTTAAGCGTCACGCGCACTGAAGGGAGAATGCACTGACATGAACGCACACTCTGCGCGAAACCCCCAGCGCTGCCCGCATCAAGCAGAGGAGCTGGAATCTGCACACAAAGGCTCACACCTTTTACTCGTAGCAGACCCCAAAAAATGCATAAACTTGTGGCATATTGCAGTGGTATGTGTATTCGCGGTGGGTTAACCTCCTCTGACAGTTGCTGTATGCTTTCTCTGCCTGCGATGCATACGTTGTGGCCTCATCTCACGGTAACATCAGGCCTCACACACTCTCAAGTTCCAGCGGTCTCCACAGAGGGCGAAAAATCAATAGGGGCGCGTTTCAGCATCGACCACGCTAGTGGAACTGCTGTAAATTGGTCGCACACATTAAATTGTATTTTCTCCTAGATGCGCACAACACGGCTAAATATTTGATCTAGAAATGTACATAGAAGAACCTGAATACATAGGTAGCACGTTGTTTCTTGTAAAATAAGCAGACAATCGTTTTTATTGGACTTCAGTTATTAAAATCTGTGCTTTATTATTTGAATAATGGTTTTGTAACTTCACTGACCTTCGATAAGCAACCGCTGACTGGTATGGAATGCAGTCCGTGCTTTTTATAGATTCATATAATATGATGGTTATTTTTGCGAACGGTGTGGTCGTTTCTTTTGGGCAGCATTTTGCATGTTTGCCTTAATCAGTATAATTTTTTTTTATGGAAAACAATGGGAAGTTGGTGCTCGAACTTATCTCGCTCACAGTACTACTTTGCCGAACAATTTTCATGTTTCTGTATTTATTCTAGCTGAAATATTCGATCACAGATCATATACCTATAGAATGAAACACGTCCAGCAGCACTGTATGCAATACAGGTACGGGGGCATACCAAAATAAACGTTGTCTGAAGATCCATTCTCGCTCTTTAGCGATACGCCGAACACAGGTGAAAAAACTTCGCTCTAGTTCAGCTTTCAATTTCATTCCAATACGCTGGGTCGAGACGCGAAACACACGGTGTTAAGACCCATGTTTTCAAATTCCTGTCTGACGAAGGCCGGAATCATCGCAATGGGGGTTGCTGGTGGATCGGGAGGCGTCGGGGAAAAGGCTGGTGAACAGGCGGCCTCAAGTTCGCGGCGAACAATACGGGTGCCGTCATCACAGGTGGTGGTCTGACGCGATCGACACTCACATGCCGACGTAGCCGCAGTGTTGGGTAGCCGCGCAATGTGGTGTGAGATAAGGTGGCTCTTAGCCTGTTCAAGGCGACGGCATTCCTTTATAATTACGTCGATAGTCGAGACGTTGCCGAAAACAAGCAAATTGAAAACGTCGTCGGCGATGCCTTTTAGCACATATGCAACTTTATCTGCTTCGGACATATTATCCTCAGCTTTATGTCATAGAGCCAAGATGTCGAGGATGTAGTAAACGTATGGTTCTGTAGATGACTGAACACGAGACGCAAGAACCTTTCTCGCGGCAGCCTTGCGCCCAATGGGGTTGCCGAACAGTCCCCGTAGCTTTTCTTTAAAACAGTCCCAACTGGTTATTTCGTCATCATGCGTTTGGTGCCACACGCGTGGGGTGCCGCCGAGATAAAAGATGACAATGGCGAGCATAATCGTTGGGTCCCACCTGTTATTAGCACTGGCGTGTTCATAGAGCTTGATCCAGTCGTCGACATCCTGTCCCTCCAGGCCAGAGAACACACCCGGGTCACGATATGGGGCAACCGTGACTATAGTAGCAGTCGGACAAGCCGAAGCCATTGCAGAGGTGGGCTCGTTGTCGGGAGGCATAGTGACAAGCTCGGTGTGCCGACCACTTCGGAGTTCCGTGGTGAGGACGGGGATCGCTGACCTCTACCAGAGATGTTACGTGTGGAAAGACACAGGCGAAAGATGCTATTTACACGCTATTTACACTAGAGCCAGGCAGCCAAGCTGACACCCGCTCGTGCGAAACGCACCGACCAACTTCGTCGTTCTCGCGGCGGCTCGTCTCTTGAGCATCGCTCCATGATATCGTAGCAATTTATATGACTATCTGCTTCCGTGTGTTGTACACTCGGTGAGTGAGTGAGTGAGTGAGAGGAGAGTGAGTGAGAAAACTTTATTTCGAATCAGAACGGTCCGCGTCCGGCGAGTTAGTGGGCTGGGGAACACACCGAGGTTACGACCAAGAGTTCTTGCCTCTCGGCGGCTTCCTTGGCCCGCTGTACTGCCCCGAGTCGGTCTTCCAGGCTTATACTGAGCAGCGCGGCCTGCCACCGCGCGCGGAGGCTGTCGATGGAGGCTTCGCTTGTAGTGTCATCTATTAGATCCTGGCATTCATCTAGCATGTGTTATAGCGTGGCTATGCTGCCGCACATTTTGCATTTATTTGTTGTGTGTATCGCTGAATCAATAGTGCGGTTTAGTACCGGGCTCTTGTATAATTTGGTTTCTAGTTGTCGCCACTGGACAGCTTGCGATCTAGTGAGCTGTGGATGGGGTGGTGGATAACTGCATCTTGGCATCTTGTAATGGTTGCTGATGTCGTTGAAATTGGTCCGTCTACCTTCCCATTCCCATACCTTGGAGGGCCCTGTCGAGGGATCTACGTTCGTCGCAGCTGGGAAAGTGAGTCCTTGAGCTAAGGTGTGTACCGCCGCATTAGCGTTGTCATCTTCCTTTGACTCGATGGTGCGGTGTGGTATACACTGGATTTTGACGCATCTGTCTTCCTTTGTTGGTTTGCCTTTTCTGAGTATGTTTAGCGCCTCAGGTTAGATCCGGCCGTTCCCGAAGTTGCGTACTGCCCTCCGGGATTTGCTGATTATATAGTATGTGTTGGTTTCTGTTATGGCTAACGCTATAGCCGCTTCCTCTGTCGTTTCGGTGCGTGTCGTGTTTATAGTCAAGCTCGTGCAGCATTATCTGTTCTGGGTAAGTATTGCTGACACAAAGCTGCGTTTGTTTTTGTAACGTGCAGCGTCTACAAGTTCCGCGTACGTCCTTGTTTCTTCCGTAGTTCTTCGCCATGTTTGTGCCCTGCTTTTTCTTCTGCCATCGTGCTGTACAGGGTGCATATTCTTGGGTAAGAGGGGTACCATAAGCTTCGCCTTTATTTCCTTAGGTATGTCCCGTTTGCCTCCGTGTTGTGTGTAGTAGCGGATCCCTAATTTATATAGGATCTGTCTGCCCACCGTCGACTTCCAGAGGCGTTCGTATTGTGCCAAACGTTGCGCTTCTAATAGCTACCATAGCGTGTTGCGCAATTCCAGCTTAGGAGTTTCACCGTGCTCGTGCTTAACATGAGTCCAATCGCTTGTTTATATATCTTCCTAACCAGGCCGTGTAGCTTCATCTTTTCAGCGGGGCACCATCTGTGGAATGCCGCCACATACGTGATCTCACTTATGATGAACGTCTGGATGATTCTCATGACGCTTGCTTCTTTCATTCCGTCGTGCCTGTTCGTGATTCTTTTGATCAATCGCATCGTCTGAGAAAGTTTGGCAATTTGGCAAAAAAGTTTCTCTGTTGGTGCCCTTGGCTTCTGTGATCATTTCAAACACCTTTACCTTCTCGACTTTGGGCATGGGTTGTCTATCTTGGGCTATGAGTTGTACGTCCTTGTAGGTGTGTGTGCTGTAGTTCTTGGGAGGTCTCCCGTTTATCGTTGGTCTGTACAGGAACAGGTCAGAGTTTTCGGCAGAGCATGTTATACCGGTGCTTTCTAGGTATTTCTCATCAGTTTCAAAAGCTTCTTGTAGTCTCTGTTCAACAGATCTATCACTGCCATTGTTTATCTATAGCGTAATGTATTGTGTGCTTAAGTCCTTCGATTCTTTGTAATTTGCTAGGAAGGCCAATCATAGCCCTAGGCGATATAACCGATCGCTGTGGTGTGCCTGCACTGCCAATAGGCACTTTCTCGGTTGTCAGATCTCCTACCGTGATTTTTGCTTCCCTATCCGTTAAGAAGTTACATATATAGTTGTACGTTTGCTCGCCCAAGCCAAGGTTGCTGATTTGGTGCAGTATGGTTTTGTGTGCCACATTGTCGAATGCCTTCTTGAGACCTATACTGAGCGTGGCTCGAGTTGATCTCCCTGGTTGGTCTACTACTTGGTGCTTAATTTGCAGCATGGCGTCTTGTGGAAAGAGGTTTCTTCGGAATCCTATAATGGTGTTTTGTGTTGAAATCATTGTCTTCTATCTAGTTCGTGAGCCTCGAGAGGAAGGCATGCTCCATTAGTATGCCCACGCAGCAAGTTAAAGATACGAGTCTTATATTTCCAAGTTGTAGTTGTTTGTCAGAAATTGGTATTAGCATGGCATGTGCTGTCTTCCACTGCTGCGGTATCTTTCCTTGTTTCCAGCACTCGTTGATACATTCTGTTACTTTGTCAACGGACACGTCGGTCAGGTTTCTGGGTGTCTGGTTTTGTAAGGGCGTCTGGGCCCGGTACCCATTTGGAGTTGAGTTTCTGTATGACTGCTTTTATTTCTGCTCCGCTAAACTCTTCATCGAGGTCAGAGTTCTGTTCCCCCTCGTATTCGCGATGACTACGCGGCGATGCCTGTGATACGTATTTGAGTTCGATCTCTTTCAAAAAATTTTGCTCTCTTCATTTATACGCGCATCGGATGTTGTGCATGTTTTGCTTATTCACCGTTTTTGTTTCCCCTGGGTTTAGGAGATATTTGCGTAAACACCACGTCTTGCTCGTGCTAAGTCGCTGATCCATCTCCATGCATAGTTCCTGTCATTGTCGTCTTCGGAACTGTTGTGCATATTGCTCTATTTGTTTATTTAGTAAGGCTATCTTCTCACTTAACCTCTTGGTATGTTTCTGCATTTTCTGTCGATTTATCAACCCTTGCTTGGCCACCCACATGTGCGAAAGCCTGCAGTCTATCGGTTCTAGCTGAACCTCTTGTGGGATCGCCTTCGTTGATTTGGAGATGTTTTCCTTTATGTTCGCTGTCCGCTGGTCAGTGCATGTAATAATTTTTATGTACCTCTCTTGCCTTACTTTCCTGAAGTTCACCAAATCAACTAATTTGAGTTGATTACCTGTGTGTTTGTCAGAGCCTGCATTGAGCTGGATTTCAATTAGGGAGTGGTCGCTTCCCAGCTCTTCCTGTGTATTGAGTCATCTTATGGATTGTATATTGATAGCGAAGGTGAGGTCTGAAGCAGAGTCGTCACAGACACTGTTGCCTTGCATTTTGGGCATTGCTTGGTCCGTGACGAGGATTAGGCCTTCCTGTTGGGAGGGAGGAGTGCCTTTGGTGTGGTTGTATTTGTACCCCCACGTGGTGTAGGCGGCGTTAAAGTCTCCAGCTATTATAACCTTCCAGTCCGCGGCTATTTTGAGCGTGCGTTTGAATAGTGTTAAGAATCTGCGCCTCTTGAATATTGGACTGCTGTATACTATAACTGTAAACTTTAACTGTACACCTTAAACTAGGTGACTGACAGCATTAACTCCTCCGGACCTGTAAGAAAATTGTCGCCATGTACTGCTTCATTCATCATTATCAATGAACAATGTAAGCTTACTCCTTTGAAGCGTTTTTTCCTGTAGATGTCTCTCGATCACCTGGCGAAATATTAAATATAACTGTAGTCATGGTAGAGTACCATACACACGAATACCGTCCCGAAAGCTGAAAAAAATTGCTCCAAGCCAGCGAGCGAGCTGCGCGACGAGTCCCACCAGCCGCTAGCGCAGCGATTACGTTGCTCACTACGTAATGATTATATTATTAGTTTTGATTTTGCCAGCGTCATCTCTCGGTCGCATACTTTAGTTCACAATGCGACCACTACTCTTACCTTCGTTGCACTGCGGAGGTAGTCTCCCTTCTCTAAGTTTTTATAGGTGTCCTTTGGTATTATCCTCCTCAAGCGCCGTACGCTGCGCAGGCGGATGACAGATTATGACGGTCAGCCGACGATGGTGGCTAAATCTCGCGTGCGCAAGGTGGCGAAGCACGGTGTATTCTGTCGCGCGCGTGGCGTCATGGCACCGGGGCAAGTGATGGAGGGGGACCCCGTACTTCGCTCGCTCGCGGTCGCGATTGCTTTATTTTGAAAGCAATCTGCTTTGCAGGCACAGTCTATGTGAGCGACGGCTCCTAGATTTGCGTGCCCTGCGTTCACACTACTTAGTTTGCACTGAAGCAATAGACAGCACGAAGGTCACTGCGCTCGCTGCTGCTGCCGCGATTTCTCACGTCAACATTTTGACAACGAGTGCCCGTAATCATTAAGTTTGAATTGTTGATGTTTGCCTGTGCGCGCTGACACTATGCTAGCCAATTTACATAGTACGCGAATGTTTACAACGAAGCGTTTCATCCAGGCGGCTGCTGCGCATGATGCAGCCGCACAAGTCCTGACTTGCATAGAAGTGCGATGCGGACAGTGTGGGCGTCAAGGAACACCTAGCGCCGATAGCGTCGCGTGCTCTATAGCACCAATATGCTTGCGCGTCACCCGCGTTCGTAATGTGAAACATCACTGTAAGCTTTTAAATGCGTAAGCATTTCTGTGCTTAACCAACCAGCAAACCGTGCCTCCGTTGCGGCAGCCGTTCTGTAAGACCACCGCTTTCGAGAGAGATGCCGCAGCAGCGAGTAGATTTACTTTCGTGCTGCCTCTCGGTTCAACGCCGAAGAAGCGAAAAACACACAGCGCCCCCTCAAGGAGCTCTAAGGACGCGCCTAACTCTTCACTTGCGCAGATCGTTTTCAAGATACGGGCCCGCACATCTGTATTCAACGCTAAATAAAGAGAATACAGCGCGAGACGCTATAAGCAGTCAGCTGTATTAGTCGGCATCGCAGATCGCTTTCGAAGTGTGGCCCGCGTGGTGGTGCCATACGAAGCCGTTGCCCCAGTGCATTTTCTAAATTGTTCGATACAGTTGAATAAGGCACTAAAGAGCAATAACGGCTTATAACAATCGAAACGTCATCAGTGCGCCTGGCACTGCCACCCGCACTAATTCCTATCGCCACAGCGCTGTCGTTTGTACTGGCCATACCAAGTTTAATAACGTTGATAATGACTCCGGGCTGCGTGGAGATAAGCAAGTAGCACAATGCTTGCGCACACTTATACAACTCCCAGAGAAGTTTGTTCGTGCTTTTCTTGTTTCGCAGGTTAACAGCCTTCACGCTCTTGTTTGCGGCCCAACTCCTGCTGTTTGTTTACCGTTTATATTTCGTCGAAAAACTGCCATAAATAAAACAGTGATTGTAAATGGCTTTTCCCAAGCAAGAGATAAAAACGTTTTAGACCACGTACAACTACGTAATACCTGAGCTACTAGATTGGGATGAGTCAATGTGCTGTGGAATAGGTTTAGAGAAATACACGCTTCTGTCTATTTTAAACAATGGTAACAAGGAGTTAAAACGTAATCATTACAACACACAAGAAGCACTGCAACCCAAACGAAAACTAATAATGATGATGCTCTGGTGTAGCCTTCACAACGGAATCCATAGCATTCAAGAGGCCCTGAATAAGATTCAGTGCAAGGCTAAGCAACGGTACTTCCAATATACCCTGCCTCGCTTTATGTGCAATGCAAAAAAAAAAAAAACGTGGAGCTACCTAGGCCGCACAGAGTCTCGCTTTGATTCATTGATTCCGTTGTGCACAGTGGTGTATTGACGTATCAGCGATGTATCGATGTATAACGGACGATTTTATTCAGTTTTTTATGGCGAATGTTCCAGTGCATCGAGCCATTCCCTTACCGGCCATAACCCTTGCAATGTCGAACCTGCCATTGTAACGATGCCTGGTGTTGTTTCTGTGTTGCTCAATTTAATAACAAAATTATGGCCACGACAGAATAACACCTTCAACGCGTTCTTGCGCCGCTTTTCCGAGATGATTGCACGTTTTACAAGGTTATTTTACCTGTATCTTTATCTTGTACCTTCTTTCCCAAAGACTGGTGATTGGTACATGTTTTGCATGTATTTAGGATCGGTGAAGTGTTTTTTAAGCGACCATCGACGAAAATAACTAACTATTTGTTGCTTAAAACTATGAGATGGTATTATAGCTACGATATTACCAGCCTTTTTAAATAGACAAGAGCATACTCTCACCAGAACAGCTTGGCGTTAGCAAGGGCTTTTTTACCATTCCTCAGTTGGATAAAGAAATCCACAGCTTTGCTAGCAATCTTGATAAACCTGCACTCTTATCGGTGTTAAAAATGGTGTTTTCTGCATTTACACCCAAGCCCACACCCTTTTAGCACCCTTTCAGGCCAGAACAGCCTATTCTAAGGGTGTATACCACACAAGGTGCGACTTTGCTCGAAGAAGGGTGCTAAATCGACAACTGAAGGGCGTTGAACACATTGATGCATAAATCTGGGTAACGTGTACACGTCCGCGCATTAAGCAATGCGTGTATGTATTGCATTTTTACTGCGAAAGCATTTTATGTCCTTTCAGGTAGAAAGGCTGGCGCTCTCCGCAAGAACAATCCATACGAGACCCTGCTCGTGCCAATCTTGTCATTTCCCTTGAAAGCATTCAGAAAGCATTGAGAACCGCGCCGCCTGTTTTATTCTGTCAAATGATTGACGTCATTCTAGCGTTACGTTCATGAAAAGAACACTAAGTCTAGTGGCCGTTTGGTTACGTCGTAGGTACTTTCGTCGCTGTCTTTTTCATAGAATATGCTACCTTAATTCTTCTCTTAAAGAAATTATTTTCACCACATCAAGTTATATTTCGTCTCGCATCGACCATCAAAATAGAGTTGATGTGCCAGTCTTCCTTTTTGCCAAGAACAGCCACGGAATGGAACCGCCTTTCCGCCTCCACAGTCTCAATTTGTCACACCACTAATTCAATACCGCCGTTCAAAATGTCTTACAGTTTGATTTTATGTCTTGCCCTGCACTAAAAATATTCTATATTTTCACCACTTCTTTCCGTTGTGCCTAGAAGGCCTTAAAAATATGTATAACAAATAAACGATCATCATCATCATCATCACCGTCATCAGCCTGGTTACGCGCACTGCAGGACAAAGGCCTCTCCCATACTTCGCCAACTACCCCGGTCATGTACTAATTGTGTCCATGTTGTCCCTGCAAACTTCTTAATCTCTTCCGCCCACCTAACTTTCTGCCGCCCCCTGCTACGCTTCCCTTCCCTTGGAATCCAGTCCGTAACCCTTAATGGCCATCGGCTATCTTTCCTCCTCATTACAGGTCCTGCCCATGCACATTTCCGTTTCTTGATTTCAACTATGATGTCATTAACTCACGTTTGTTCCCTCACCCAATCTGCTCTTTTTTTCTGTTAACGTTGCACCCACCATTCTTCTTTCCATAGCTCGACGCGTCGTCTTCAATTTAAGTAGAACCCTTTTCGTAAGCCTCCAGGTTTCTGCCCATAGGTGAGTGCTGGTAAGACACAGCTATTATACACTTTTCTCTTGAGAGATAGTGGCAACCTGCTGTTCATGATCTGAGAATGCCTGCCAAACGCACCCCAGCGCATTCTTATTCTTCTGAGTATTTCCGTTTCATGATCCGGATCCGCCGTCACTATCTGCCCTAAGCAGATCTAATCCCTTACCACTTCCAGTGTCTCGCTACCTATAGCAAGTTGTTGTTCTCTTCCGAGACTATTAAACATTACCTTAGTTTTCTGCGGATAAATTTCTAGACCCACTCTTCTGCTTTGCCTCTCCAGGTCAGTGAGCATGGATTGCAATTGGTCCCCTGAGTTACTAAGCAACGCAATATCATCAGCGAATCGCAAGTTACTAAGGTATTGTCCACTAACTTTTATCCCCAATTCTTCCCAATCCAGGTCTCTCAATACCTCCTTTAAACGTGCTGTGAATAGCGTTGGAGAGACAGTATCTTCCTGCCTGACGCCTTTCTGTATTGAGATTTTGTTGTTTTCTTTATGGAGGACTACGGTGGCTGTAGACCCGCTATAGATATCTTTCAGTATTTTAAAATACGGCTCGTCTACACCCTGATCCTTAATGCCTCCATGACTGCTGAGGCTTCGACAGAATCCAACGCTTTCTCGTTATGAATGAAAGCTATATATAAGGGTTGGTTACATTCCGCACATTTCACTATCACCTCATTGATAGTGTGAATATGGTGTATTGTGGAGTAGCCTTTACAGAATCCTGCCTGGTCCTTTGCTTGACAGAAATCTTATGTGTTCCTGATTCTATTTGCGATTACCTTGGTAAATAGTTTGTAGGCAACTGACAGTAAGTTCATAGGTCTATAATTTTTCAAGTCTTTGGCTTCACTTTTCTTAAGGATTAGGATTATTACATCGTTTTTCCAAGATTCCGGTACGCTCGAGGTCATGAGGCATTGCGTATACAGGGTGGCCAGTCTCTCTAGAACAATCTGCCCACCTTCCTTCAACAAAAATGTTGTTACCTGATCCTCCCCAGCTGCCTTCCCCATTTGCATAGCTCCCAAGGCTTTCTTTACTTCTGTCGACGTTACCTGTGGGATTTCGAATTCCTCTAGAGTATCCTCTCTTCCATTATCATCGTTGGTGCCACTGGTACTGTATATATCTCTATAGTACTCCTCAGCTACCTGAACTATCTCATCCATATTAGTAATGACATTGCAGCCTTTGTCTCCTAACGCATACATCTGATTCTCGCCAATTCTTAGTTTCTTCTTTACTGCTTTTAGGCTTCCTCCGTTCCTCAGAGCATGTTCAATTCTGTCCATATTACACTTCCTTATGTCAGCTGTCTTACCCTTGTTGATTAACTTCGAAAATTCTGTCAGTTCTATTTAGCTGTAGGGTTAGATGCTTTCATACATTCATCAAATATTTCGTCTCCTGCGGTTGCTTACTGGTATCCTGTCTAACAGTTACCACCGACTTCTATTGTACACTACTTAATGATGCCCACAATATCGTCGTTCATTGCTTGAACACTAAGGTCCTCTTCCTGAGTTGAAGCCGAATACCCGTTCTGTAGCTTGATCTGGAATTCCTCTATTTTCCCTCTTACCACTAACTAATTGATCGGCTTGTTATGTACCAGTTTCTTCCGTTCCCTCCTCAGGTGTAGGCTAACTCGTGTTCTTACCATCCTGTGGCCACTGCAGCGCAGCTTGCTGAGCACGTCCCCATCATGTATGATGCCAGTATTTGCGCAGAGTGTGACGTTTATTTCATGTCTAGTCTCGCCATTCGGGCTCCTCCACGTCCACTTCCGGCTATCCCGCTTGCGGACGCAGGTATTCATTATTCGCATACTATTCTGTTCCGCAAACTCTACTAATAACTCTCCCTTGCTATCCCTTCTGCCTGTGCCATATTCCCCCACTGCCTTGTCTCCAGCCGGCTTCTTGCCTACTTTGGCATTGAAGTGGCACATCAGTATATTGTATTTTGTTTTCACTCTACCCAACGCCGATTCAACGTCTTCATAGATGGTTTCGACTTCCTGGTCATCATGACTGGATGTAGGGGCGTAGGCCTGTACTGCCTTCATTAAGTACCTCATATTCAGTATCACAACAAGACCTGCCATCCTCTCGTTAATGCTATAGAATTCCTGTATTTTACCAGCTATGTTATTATTTATCATGTATCCAACTCCTAGATCTTGTCTCTCCGCTAATCGCCGGTAGCACAGGACGTGCCCGCTTTTTAGCACTGTATAAGCTTCTTTTGGCCTCCTAACTTCACTGAGCCCTATTATATCCCATTTACTACCCTCTAATTCCTCCAATAGCACTGCCAGACGCGTCTCACTAGATAACGTTCTAGCGTTAAACGTAGGCAGGTTCATATTGCAATGGCGACCTGTCCGCAGCCAGGGATTCTTAGCACCCTGTGCCGCGTCGCAGGTCTGAACGCCGTCATAATCAGTTGCTTCGCAGCTGCTGGGAACTGAGGGCCGGGGTTTGATTGCTGTGTTCATATAGGATGTTGCGGCCAAACACTGCGCCAGGGTGGCCAATCCTGCTCTGGTGAGGGAGTGCGTTACCGGTTCTAGTCACTGGGATCAGGCCACACTCCAGGCCTGTTTACGCAATTTTATCAACACGCGGATTTTTTTATCCGATGGAAAATTGCGCGGCACCGGGATTAGAACCATGGACTTCTTGCACGCGACGTGGGTGTTCTACCTCTCCGCCACCGCACCAAACAATAAACAATAAAATAAACAATAAAAATAAAGAAATGTGCGGGCATTGGTGCAGTGACAGTGGCATGGCTCTAATGCTTCTTGTTTTTGGTTAAAACACGTTGGCGGGCTAGTTGGTTAGAATCCATCGTAGAGTGTATAAGCGCGACTGAACGAGCACGTAGAAAGAAACAGATACACAGACATAGCGCTTCACGTTATTCACCTTTTTCACTGTGCAGGTGTGTACGCAGTATTCTTTGCACGCAAAAAGGAGCGACGATCGCTGTTTGTTGCTGTTCCCGTGCCCGTGGGTTTGCTGTGATATTGCTTGTGACGGTTTTTCGATGGTTCTCTTGCTATTGCGCTCGGGTGACATTGAGTCGAACCCGGGTCCTACAACTCGTTCCGAGGCCCTCGTCGATGTATATAGCCGACCAGACGATCCAGCTGATCAAATAAATGTTATTTCTCAGCTCCTGAAAGAAGTACACTCTCGTACACTGCAAACCTCGAAAGGTCAGGCTGAAATAAATGAAACCCTGAAACTTACAAAAAACAACTTCTTTTCTTCTACTTTACCATCTATTTAGAAAACAAATGATAAAAAGTTCTGGTGCATTATACACACTGCACACGACCCTTTAATTACATTGCAAGATACCTAAAGCAAAATAATCCCAAATAATCTTTGTGCTGCCACATTGAATAGAACATTCACTCAAAGCTTTTGCTCAAGCACGACAGTTGATCTTCCAGATATGCCACATCACAGATTTTCCATTATGTCACCAGTAACTATTGATGCTCCTGGCATTGCTAAAGTAATCGAGCCTTAAGCGCGATTCATCTCCGGGGTGGGATGAAATTAGTTGTAATTTCCTAAAAACTACCTTCACTTCTACGTCAATTAGGCTAACAAATCAGTTCCAGCAGTCGCTCGATTCATCAAGCCTCTCTAACGAATGGAAAATCGGTCTCACTAAGCTAACGAATGGAAAGTAGTCTCACTAAGCAGTTGCCTCAAAATTATTGTCTCATTTCACTCATTAGCACATGCTCCAAAAAACTAGAACATACAATTTTTAAACACATCACCTCCTTTCTTGATGACAACTCTTTTCTTTTTCTTCTGCGCAACGTGAATTCCGTCAAACATACTCCAGCGAAACGCGGTTAGTGTCATTCACCGATAAATTGCATTGCATTTTTGACCAATCATCTTGCTCCGATTGCATCTTTTTAGATTTCGCGAAAGCTTTTGATAAAGTGTGCCATCAATTGTTGCTTTATAAATTAAGTCAACTTCATCTTGATCCACGTTTTCAAATGCATTCAATCTTTCCTTCTCAACCGCTGGCAGTTTGTTTTCCCTAATGGCACAACCTCGCCGCTTACTAACGTGCTATCTTTTGTACCACAAGTATCCGTCCTATTAATGACCTTCCGTCCACGCTCTCTTCTGCCAGCCACGTTTTTGCTGACAACTGTGTAATTTTCCGTCAAGTACGTAACCTCAACGACATTATTACTCTCCAGACCGATCTTAATTTGGTCTCTAACTGGCGCAAAACTTGGAAGATGGAATTAAATATTGTGGGAATTTATAAGCTATTCTTTGTCATCTGCACACGATCATCATCATGTGGGGTTTATATGGGGTTCTTCTTCATCATCACTTGTGGGGCTTGCTCTCGAGTGTGATCCGTGCTGTGGACGTCCTGATCCTGACAAGGTATCGGCAGTTCAGCACTTCCCTCGTCCCGAAAAGACCAAAGATTTGCGTAGTTTCCTAGGCCTCGCTTCCTATTCTCGCCGATTCATACGAGGCTTCACCTCAATAGCGTCACCTGTGCACAAATTACTGGGTTCTGATGTTTCCTTTGTATAGTCTCCGGAATGTGAATCTGCGTTCGCCCATCAGAAGCGCGCCTTCATATCTGACCCAGTACTCCATTTTGATGAAGCTGTTCCTACACTCCTGCATACGGATGGTAGTGGTCACGGATTTGGTGGCATTATCCTACAGCGAGACGACACTTCAGGTGAGAGGGTCGTCGGATGTTCAAGTCGCATTCTGACAGAGGCCGAAATGAATTACACCATCACGGAGCAGGAATGCCTAGCTATCATTTGCTCTGTGCAGAAGTTTCGACCTTATCTTCATGGCCGCCACTTTAGGATCGTTACAGACCATCATGCATTAGGCTGGCTTTCAACGCTGAAGAACTTGTCTGGACGACTTCGTCGGTGAATTCTTCGTCTGCAATAATACGACCTTACTATTACCTACAAGTGCGGAAAAAAACACTAAGATGCAGACGCGCTTTCTCGCTGTCCACTTCCTACGACACCATGCAATGGACCTCCAACTACCATCCGTGACAGGCTTTCACACGATCCCTCCTCACATGCTTTCTTGTTGGCCACTGTCAATGAGATGCCTCCACACGACAACAAATCCTTCTAATTTCATTAACTTGCCGACTCTTACTGTCGGCGCATCATAGACCACCTTCAAGGAGCTTCGCGCCCGCCCAACGCCCGCCTTCGTCGACAGCTGACGCTATTAAAGATTAGAGAGTTTTAGCCCAGCGGGTTTACGGCCAGTGGAGCGTAGCGGGCGAGCGGAGATACGACTGCGCATGCGCACAACGCTGCGGCGGCCAGCAGTTTTACAGAGCAGCGTTTACGCCCGCTGGAAAGCACTCCCCAGTGAAGGCTATACGCAGCGCGCGAGCGTGCGTAAGCGCGCGCGGACGTGTATGGGAAATGCAAGATGGCAGCCGCGAACATGTACGCCGGCAGTTCTGCATCAATGACGGCGACTGTGACGCTGACCCCTACATTAGTACTCAGTATAATATTAACAAATAATGTACTGAGAATGCGGTAACCCATGAACATGACAAGCAAGCTATTTCCTTCAGTGCGCATGTGCGCACTCTTTCTGTCACACCTTCCCTCTCCCCTTATCTTTTCTTTATATGTCCGAGCGTGAATAAACCCGGCGTTTTTCGGCTGGAACGACTGTCTCGTTCACTACGGGAGGGGCGTTGCCTCCGCCCGTCAACCATCGCAACAGTGGCGACGAGAACCCCCACGGATACCCAACAGTGACCGGGCACCAGCCACGACACGATGACGCCCATCTGCCCAGCCTCGACCATGGCCCTCAAGCTTCCGGATTTCATAGAGGACACAGATAAGTGGAACGCATACCTCGTAAAAGTCTACGCTTACTTTGAAGCAAACGAGGTTACAGACGATGCCAAGAAGAGAGCCTTCTTGGTTGCGGCGTTAGGATCTAGGACCGTGGAAATTCTTTGCGGTAGAGTAGCACCTAGAAAGCCGAGCTCACTAAGCTATGAAGAAGTCGTTTCAACCTTGAATGAGCACTATGATCCATCTCCTAACGAGATATCGGAAAGTTTCAAGTTCTTTCATCGAAGCCAACAAGAAGGAGAGTCTATGCAGGCGTTTATCGTAGCAATTCGTCGAATAGCCCATAACTGCAATTTCTCTTCGATGTTGCAGCGAATGCTGAGGGATCGCATCGTTTGCGGATTGCGGTCGAAAAACTTGCAGAAACAGCTACCAGCGAAGAAGGATTTGACTCTCGCGGAAGCCGAAGCACTTGCTCTAGCAGCAGAAAGCGCTGAGCTAGGTTCGCAACAGATAAGCAGCCAAGGTGACGCCATCGATGCGCTCAACTTTCTGCGGAAAGGGGAACCCGCAATATCAAGGAATGAACCGTGTATGACAGTGCAACAATGTAGATGCTGTGGCAGACAAGGGCATCAAGCCATTGCGTGCTCGCTGCGAAGGCGTCGGTGTTACAAATGCGGGCGACAAGGTCACTTGGCGAGAGTATGCTCGCGAACAGTTCCCGCCCAACGAACCTTGGCGATAACCGAATGTTCAGCTGAAATAGAAGACAGCGGCAGCAATGCATTGCAAATATGGTGAGTAAAAAGTAATGAAAGTCTGGTTCCGCCCATACAGAAACTTGTCACGTGGAATTGAATTCCGCTGAAAATGATAATTGACACCGGTTCGCCTGTCTTCGTGTTGCCTAAAGCAATATACGAAGCTCATCGTCATAAGTGGCCACCGTTTTGTGAGGCTGCGCTAGCCCTTTCATCTTACCTTGGAAAGCTACCAGTGCTGGGCGTTCTGCAAATGCAAGCTTCCTATGTGTCTGCGACAGTTGATTGCAATCTCGTAGTGTTGAACTGCGAAGGCCCTAGCCTTTGTGGCCGTGACTTACTGCAGAAACTCCAAACAAAAGGGGCGCCGCTTCTTCATATCACGTCGCAGTCAACCGAAGTGAAGCTGGAGAGCCAAGGAGCAGCACCCGTGATGGAGCAGTACGCTGACCTCTTCACGGAGGGCTTGGGACTCATAAAGGGGCCACCCGCACGGGCGTCGGCGTCGG
Source organism: Dermacentor andersoni (assembly GCF_023375885.2). Lineage (NCBI taxonomy): Eukaryota > Metazoa > Arthropoda > Arachnida > Ixodida > Ixodidae > Dermacentor > Dermacentor andersoni. The sequence continues at coordinate 23,434,980 of NW_027314752.1, read as the reverse complement.
CGCTAAGTGGGCCCCAGGCACTGTGGAAGCTACTTCCGGCGCTCGCCTCCTGGATGTTAAGACTGCGGACGGGTTTGTCCGCCGCCACTTGGATCAAGTTCGTAAGCGGACCACAGATGAGACCCCAGCAGCCGTCGACCTGTCGAGGCTTCCTACAACGGTTTCCCCGGTATTAAAGGAACCAAGGCCCTCTGAAACACCTGAGAAAATACCAGAAGCGCAACCTCAGGAGCTACGTCACTCCACACGATCAAAGAAACCTGTCGTGCGTTTTGGTTACTAAGGGTGAAGAAATGCGGTAACCCATGAACATGACAAGCAAGCTATTTCCTTCAGTGCGCATGTGCGCACTCTTTCTGTCACACCTTCCCTCTCCCCTTATCTTTTTTTTTATATTTCCGAGCGTGAATAAACCCGGCGTTCTTCGGCTGGAACGACTGTCTCGTTCACTACGGGAGGGGCGTTGCCTCCGCCCGTCAACCATCGCAACAGAGAACATGCAATATATCTTTATTCAACATTTTTTGCATTATAAAAGCAAGCGTAATTCAAATTCATTTCTCAGTAACTCCTATTCGGACCACTAGGTGGGGAAGCAGAGCGCTCCGCTCGAGTGGGTGAGTGATCCGCCGGGCTAAAATTTTTTTTTTCGTGAGCCGCTCCGCTGGCGCAACGGTGGAGACCGCGAGCGGAGCGAAACGTAAACCCACTGAGCTAAATGTCTCTATTGACAACCGCGTCCTGTACCGTCATGTCTATCACCCTGACGGTCAACGCTGGGTTCCTGTCCTGCCACGCTCTCTACGTGTTCATGTCCTGCAGGCTTCTCATGACGACATGACTGCTGGTCACCTTGGTTTCTAGAGAACCTATGACCGCATCAAAGCTCGCTTCTACTGGCCTGGATTGTCCGCCAGTGTAGCGAGGTATGTCGCTTCCTGCGCCCTATGTCAGCGTCGAAAGCTCCCTACATCAGCTCCAAGCGGACAACTGCAACCGGTTCCTTGTCCGTCGCAACCATTTGAGGTCGTTGGCGTTGACCTGTATGGTCCTCTTCCTGTGACTCTCACCGGTAAACGATGAATTGTGACACCCGTTGATCACTTGACACACTACGCCGAAACAACTTCTGTGAGTTCTGCCTCAGCCTCTGAAGTTGCTGTATTGATGCTTCAATCCTTAATACTGCGTCACGGTGCTCCTCGCGTCCTCCTGAGTGACCGTTGAAAAGCATTCCTCTTGCAACTACTAGACGAAGTACTCAGAGCCTCCGGAACCACCCACAAGACTACCTCCAGTTACCATCCGCAAACCAACGGCCTCACAGAGCTATTTCATCGCACGCTGTCAGACATGCTTGTCATGTACATCGACGCGGATCACAGAAACTGGGACGCAATTTCCCCATTCGTGACTTTTGCATATAATACCGCCGTTCAACGCACGACCGGTTACTCGCAATTTTACCTTGTCTACGGTTGTTCGCCCTCTGCCTGTCATGACGTCTCTTTCTTCGCGCCAACTGTACATCGATGCCCATCCTCCTGTGAAGAATATGTGTCCCGCGTTCTGCGTTGTCGCCAGCTCGCCCGCATTAACACCGAAGCACGCCAACAGGACCGCAAGCACCATTACGACGCCTCTCACCGCGTCGTGTGCTTACGCCCTGGTGAAGGAGTGCTACACCGGACACCAGTTCGTACTCCTGGCTTGTGTGACAAGTTTCAGCTTCGGTTCATCGGTCCCTACAAAGTCTTGGAGCAGATTTCTCCGGTTAACTATCGCGTGGAACCAGTTATTGTTCCAAATGACCGCCGCTGCCGCGTCACTGAGGCTGTCCACGTTTCCCGTATGAAGCCTTTCACGAGACGTCCACCGCCCCTTTGAATTGCGGCCAGGATGGCCGCTCTCGTGCGAGGGGAAATTAGTGTGGGAATTTATAAGCTATTCTTTGTCATCTGTACATGATCATCATCATGTGGGGTTTATATGGGGTACTTCTTCATCATCGCTTGTGGGGCTGGCTCTCGAGTGTGATCCGTGCTGTGAGCGTGGTCGGTCGCCCAATCCTTGACGCGGAATAAACGTCGTGAGAACTGCTGCGTCACAATATCAACAAATATAAGTGCATGCGTTTTTTTTTGCTGCTCTAACACTCCCGCTTTTTATAGTCTGAAAGGCAATCCTCTTGATTCCATCGCATCATATAGATATCTAGGCGTACATATATCACAGAACTTAACATGGAATGCTCATACTGAATGCGTTACCAATAACGCTAATCGCATGTTAGGGCATTTACGTCACAACTCTGCTGCTCCTTCGTCTTTCAACCTCCTACCTTATAAATCATTATTACGACCTAAACTTGAATAAGCGTCATCTGTATGGGAGCCTGGGCATGAAAATCTTGTATCTTCTCTCGAATTTATTCAAAATAACTTCATATTTTCTTCAAAAAAGCTTTATCTTTTCAAATTACAACCGTACTGCAAGTATTACAGCCATGAAAACTAACTTTTCTCTCCCATCTTTAAAATCTCGGCGGAAAATAAGTCGCCTCACTCTATTCCATAAGGTATTTCATCACGTCACGATACATTACGATTTTATTCCACCACCGGAATACATCTCCCATCGCATTGATCATCGGTATAAGGTTGGCATCAAAAAGTGCAAAACTTAAGTTTGTTTTCAATACTACCTTCCCCAGACATCGGTCGAATAGAACCGCCTCCTTCCCGATACTGCAGCCATTGAAGATAATCAACGATTTCGTGATGCATTAACAACTTTTTTTTTATTCTGGAGAATGTTGAAATTATGTTCTAACAAAATATACTGTATTGTATGTATTGTTTTTGTAACATATATTACCCCCTCCCCTCTGTAATGCCTTTGGCAATGTGAATACAATAAATAAATAAAATGTGACGTCATCAGCGTCTTGTATGGCGTCACTTGTGATACAGAATGTAGTAAATAGAACAAGGTTGATGATGAGAAATTATGCGTGTATAATCTGAAATAATGTGAATTAGGGTGGAATAAATTCGATAAGGTTTGTACAAACTATAGCAAAGTGGATTACGGCAGATTAAGTTAGAATTGTGAAGGGCACGTGACAATGTATGAAATAACGTATCACGGTCACGTGATAATTGCAAATGTGCATCCGTGAAGTCATTAGGTTCCGCATTCCTAAGTGACTGTCAATTTTTTTTCTAGGGCTTTGATGTTACTGGCATTACGGCCACTCCAAAATGTATCATCGAGAAAAAGTACGCACTTTCAGTTATAATTCTTTACTATTACATTTTGTGCTCACAGTAATGTTATCATGCAATTAAACACTTCTAAGGCAAACTGCAGTAGCAGAATGAAAACACGTGAGCAACTTGCGCAGTTCTGCACGAATATTTCGGTGCCCTTATAGCCCAACAAAAAGCGGCGAAATTAAAGAGGCTGTCTGGATACATTGCTGAACAAACAGAGACGAGCCTCTGCTGTACAATGGCGTCAACGTACAATTCGCATGGTGAAGCCATCGAGAAGACATTTATAGCGGCGAGATCATGCTGGAAGTTCTCAAACCCTCATCTCCCCGTACCTTGCCTAAGTTATTCAGCATTTTACTATGCTACTGATCTGCTTTCTAAGTGCATCCTCGCATACACTTTGTAAGGCTCAGCCTATGTATTAGGGGCTGGTGTCGTCAAAGCTACAATTGGTTATCCACAGCATACGCTCTCACCAACACAGTCTTCAGTCGCATCATGAATGCTTAAACTTCGCCGTTGCACGACCAAGATGTGAGCGCCTTTATCGAGCCAGAATATCGCTAAAACTACACTGTGACCTGGCGAGGTTGCTTGGTTCGGACACAGCGAGTAATCTAATCGCACCAGCAGAAGAGCGCCGATCGTATCTCTCACGGTCACGATTTGTGTACTGTACCCACAGTGTTGCGGCGCAGGCTGCGCCCCCCAAAAAATTCTCACACGAAACGTAGTAGCAACTACCAGCTCACCGCCCTAGTTATCGACCACAACAAAACAGCAGCAAAGAGGCGGCCATGTGAGCAAGGAAACCTGTCTGGATAAACGGGTAGCAGCAGGTGTTTCCTTTTTTTTTAATAATTCGACTGACCGTCGCAGCGCAATATACACAGCCGCCACCTGCCCAATGAAAAGCGACGGGAAGTGACGCGACGACGCTGCAGCGTCTTGGACAGTTAGGCGCGCGGCAGGATGGGATGGCGGAAGCTACGCCATGATTGCATTCGCGGCTATTGCTACTTGAAATGCATTGTCTCGGTTTCGCCTGTGTTCGCCTCTCGCGCTGTGCGAAATAATTTTAAACGTGCGATTAGTTTTTTGCGCGGTGTAGGAAAAGATGTGGCCCGTGCTGTCTGTATTACCCGTGCCCCACTTCAAAGCAAAGCGTTCGTACGCACTGGAAGGAGGATCCATAGAAGCTGAAAATAGCAGTTGCAACGTGCCCGGTGTCGGCTGTCGGTAGTATTGCCATAATGGAAATTTTCAGGCAGGCACCCGTTTATTTGGCGTTTGTTTGGTGGGTTACGTGTTTTTGTTCGCTCTAGAAGTATCTTACTGTGGTATCGTAGCATAATTCCTTTATGTAAGGACAAGAGCAGCTGTGCTCGTAGAAGGGCAAGATAACTACCTAGATCACGCACCGTCTGACTTATGTTTGTCAAATCTACTTGTGCGTGGTGCACTTGCATAGTTCCACTTTGTTTCTCAGCGCTTGAACGTTCATAGATGTGATTCTCTTGTACGTTCCGCGCGGCTTATTGTAATACGGTCGTTCGCACCTAAGTGAAATGTGGTCGGCCATTTTTGCGTCGCGTAGAAAAAGGACCACTGGTTTTGCCACCTTTCGAAAAAGCCGGCGTGTTATTGGTTCTCCCTGACGCGGCCACGTGCTGCTGTTGCTGCTTGCCGGACGCCTTCAGCATGTTTTCGGCTCGCTTTGTGTGTGTGCGTGCGCGTGTGTGTGCGCGCTCTCTCGGCTCGCTGTGTGTGTGGGTGTGTGCGCTCGGCTCGCTGTGTGCCTGCGTGCGCGCACGCGTACGTGCCAGTTTGTATGTGCTGGCGTTTTTGCGTGTGTCTAGTGCATGCTACGTATTTTGTGAGCGTGTTTTTGTATGTGTGCGTGTGCTCGCATGTTTCTGTGTGGGTCGTGTGTGTGCGTGCACGTGTCAGCGTGTCTTCCAGCATGTATGTGTGCTTGTTTGTGTTTATCAATGTTCGCGTGCGCGCTTTTGTGCCAGCGTTTTGTGTGTAGGCGCGAGTGCGTTTTGCGTGAGCGTGTACATTGCAATAGATCGGTAGAGTTTCACTCGGAATAAAGCTCGTCAAATTTGATGCAGCGAATGCTCCCGCCTGAAAGCCGAGTTTGGTTTCAAGCCACCTTGGACAACTGCTCTATGAGGTGCTGTTTCTTGGGAGGACCACTGAGAATGCGTCAGGTATAGGTTTCCTCCTTTTTTCCTCCTCTACCCTGATGAATCGATATCCTTGATTGTTATTTTGAAAGGAACGTTACAACCAGAGCATAAATAAATGATTAAGAAATGTGGTAGTGTGTTTCGCGATCACACTAATTCTAATCTTAAAGACGTGGATTTCCCATTAGCCCACAGTACCGGGGATGCAGACAACCGCTGAAATTGTGAATGGTAGGTTATTGGAGACGTCCTACGTATATAGCAATTGTACTCACGAGCTTTACTAAATTTTGAAAATTTGAAGTGTTCTGCTTTAGAGGTATCATTTACAAGCTTACAAACAAAGTATTGGTTGGGGCTTGACAGTTTTCAGACAACTTGACCATGTTGAACCTAGCCATTACAAGACGAGAAAAAAAAACATGCACAGGACTCATTCAATCAAATGCCAAGCTTGTGGTCATTTTTCATGTGGCAAAATGTACGTTTTAGCGGGAGAGGGCGAGAGCCAATTTACAAGCATTGCGACTCATACGGGCAGTGGCAACACAGGATGAGAAATGGTTGTGGCTCTGAGGTTCATGTTATATATTAACACTTTTTTACAAATCTCCCCCCCCCCAAAAGAGGTAACCATGCAATATCTTTTGGGCGGTAAAGATCATTGTTTTAGGGGACAAGAAATTTCAGGCTCTAGTTGAGAGGCTACAGAAAGAAGGACCATGTAAGTATTCGCAGAATAACCTAAACTACATAGGAGGGGAGGCGCTTGGTTTCGGAGGCGCTTAGTTTCTGCTATAATTTACCGGCTTCAAATTCTCTTGGAAAACCGAATTGAAACACTCCTAGGCTTTACTTCCGGTGCAATTTGTGCAGGTTTCGCACAAAATATTGTGGGAAAGCTAAGCTAAATCTTAAGTGGTGACCATGTTACTACCAGGTTTCACCAGGGCTGGATTGTTGCGGTTCAATGATGAACTCTACATAGATATAGTGCATGACAGGTCAAAAGCCGAAATTCTAGAGCAATATTATAAAGCAACAGTGAGCAACAATACTTTGAATACTTCGGTAACCTATTGCTAAATGAACAGAAAGAGGAAGCAATTGAGCATGGGAAGGAATTTAAACGACACGGAGAGCTTAGGGAAGCAAGAAAAAGGGATCAAATATCTTGCCCTAAACATTGAAAAAAATGGAACAGGCAAAGCAGCAGAAATGTCAGGCACGCACAGAAGTGCCGCACGGAACATGCGAAGAAGTAAGAAGCATGGTCATACTGCTAGCAGAAAGAAAGGCTAACCCCTGTGACCCTAAATGCAGGTTCATGGAGAATGCCAGACCCATAGACCACGATGTAGTTGCTCAGGAGCCCATTCATGGGAGTTGCATTGAGCGCAACGAGATGCTATGTCCATGGAATTCTAGACAAGCAGCTAAGCCGTCTGCGGATAATTTGGCACAGTGATTAAGGGAGTACGTCACGAAGGTAGCTCTTGCAGAAGTTCTCCGAAGTGATTCCAACCCATTGGATAAGAGCACCAGTGTAAAGTTCAATTGGTCCGAAAAGTGCTCCAAAGCCAATGCAGGCAGAGAAGTGCAGCTGCGGAACGCTCCTAGGTTAGCGAGGTTCGTTACATCAAAGAAAATGGCTACGTTGTCCCGAAGTGATAAAGTCCTTCACCGGTTGACGTAGCAAACATAGGACTGATTCACCCACATATCATTCAGACTGTGCGGTTTAGATGGCAATCGTGACCAACTGTATGAGAGGCGGTCAGCCTGAAATGCATGCGGAGGGCTCGGAAAGGAACGCCAGATATAGTGCGAAGAAATAGATGGGTCGCGAGCCAGGAATGCGGCAGAGAAGGACACACGGCGGAATAAAGCAAAGAGTGCTAAACCTGGTTCAGTGCTTAGTAAAAGAATAAAGGTGCGTTGGTAGCTAGGGAGTTTTTCCAGTCAGAGCACGTCTGAGTGGCCGAATGAGGAATAATCAGGCACGACGGTGAACAAAAGTCAGGGCTCAATTATTCTCTCCTCGTTCAGTTATTTTGCGGAGCACACAGGGGAGCGAGACGTTAAGACAACGCGAAGTGGTCATACAAGGCAGTAAACTCGTAGTGGGATGCTTAGGATGCATGTTGTCAGTACGTAATATGTCTGAGGTCTGTAGAATGGTGAATGAGCTACGTGCGCATTGTATTCCCTGGTTCTCATGACGAGCCTTCACACTGTGCTCCCCTCGAATACGGCTTAATATTATGTCGCAACCAGATTATGGGGAACGGAAATCAGCGGTGCAGGTTTTGCTGGAAACATGTTGTTTCTTTATTTTAGTCTCCTGGTAAAAGTTTTGCGATCTTCAAAACTTGAGACTGTTTCGATAAGCATGTTTTGAACTTTGTTTAGATTGTTTATTGGAGATGCTCACCGATATTCAGAAAGAGAAGTTTTGCGCGCACTTATACTTTCAAAACTTTTTCTCGATATGTCATTCTTATGTTAGGCAGACAGCCTTTTTTATGTCAGATATGCTTGGAGCGTCAAGTTCAGATTAGTTGTTTGAAGCTGTAATGGTGGCTTGAGTATAAGTTAACTTTTCGGTAGTATTCGCGATATTTTTTTTTCGAATATAAAGCGAATTTTGGTAGGAGCCGTTGTACAACTTCACTTTTACAGAAAGGTTCTCTACCGTTCCTCTAAAGCATGTCTCGCACGGACAAAAATGGGCAAAGCATTGATGCGTGTCCCGATCGTGTATTTTGAAGGCGGCAGTATTTTGCGTTTCACTTAGCTCACGAAAGTGCTTAGAAATAAGCGCTATTTACGGAGCATATTTTTGGTAATTTCGTTACTGCTTGTCGTTTGTGGACAAAAGAATAAAAATATTAGCGCGTGAGTCACGTATATACGTTGAATGTTGTTACCCTAAAATGAAAATGACTTTGATAATATATTCATCAAGCAAATACGGCTTTAAGTGGCACTCGTCCGTACATTAACAACGGATGTAAAGAACGAACAGACTGCTGAAGGCATTTGTGTGGCGGGTGACATCTCATTTACCATTTATTTAAGGAATTCTTGTGTATCTTACCTTTAGCTTTGTGCAGTTGGTCAGTGTGGCTTAGTTGAACTCTGAGCAACATAAGGTTACGCTTCGGCGGCATGATATTTGGGGTCCAAATTATTGGTCGAGCAAAGCCTGATGGATTTACACTGATTTCGGGTGCTACCGCACCCTCTGGTGGTTTGTCACTCGGAATGGCTGTTTCGTGTCAGAAGTTGCCAGAACGTTGTGAATCCTTGCCGGATTCAGTGAAGGTTTAGTGATTCGATAGGTGCTTTGGTGTTTTCATTAGATAAGGCAGGTGTGTTGATTTGCTCGCTGGAATCAATGGCTCTCGGTGCGATACGGCACTCTCCTGTTTCTTGTGGTGGTGCGGCGACTTCGATGTTCTCAGAGAGAAAGCCACAGCGAAGTGAATGCTCGGAACTTAAGCTGTCGCGCGTCAACGGACATCACTACTAGAATAAACTGAGAGGTCACTACTGAACATCAACGCTTGGACCAACCTGACATCTGGTCACCCTCAGGTCAAATGTCCGGGCGGCGAAGAAGTACGTTACGTCTCAAAACGGCAATGGACGTTCCTTAGGTACTTCCCACATGGCAGCCACTTCATCTTGACCCGTCCCGGCAGCCACGGGGCCCGACATAGGCTACGACGCACAAACCAGGGGGCTCCTTTCGAGGCAAAAACAGCCGCGGCCATCCGTGCAAGCGGTAACTACGGCAAAAGACAGTTTCTAGACCCTTACAACCTGACTCATATGGAGAGCGCACTAATTGATGCAAGCGGCCAACGACAAGGACTTCTGTGGGAACTGCTTCGACTGCGCTTTTCTGTATTGCAACTTGGTTGCCACGAAATGGGCGGGCCATCACGCAACATTGGTAGTGGAGACGGCGGAAGGGGTCGACGTCATGGCTAGGATATTGGGCATAATTCGACGATTCTGATTGGTCGAGACACAGCCATCTGGTTCCCTTGTCTAGTCCCCTAAGGAAATGAACTGCTTTAACTTTGTACACCTTTGGGGCAGTGGTGTGTCTTGACGTTTCTTGATGTATACTCATATATGTAGTGAGCTCAGACCCTTCAGATGCAACTACATGGAGTGGGCTTCATTGTCCGGAGCCAGTGTGATTATGTAATTTTTTTTCTTTCGCTGCTACTCCTGAACATACTCATATCTTTGTCTGGAACGTTCCTGGCCTAAATGCTAGCCCGAGCCACAACACATCGTTAAAATAGGGTTGCACCCTAATAAATGAGGTTGTAACCGGCAGCACAACGAACCCATGGGGCGCGTCACATTTTCGCTCTCGATAACCACGTAATGTGGTGACGGCACTGTTTCTCTGGTAGCATCTGGAGTACTGTTTACGCAGCGCTTCAGCAAAGCGCTCACGCATTTACTACGACTGTCACTTCTTCACCCCGCGAGCGAAATTATACGCAATAAAAGACTGCGAATACATTTACGGACTTGTATTGGTGAATGTGAAACAAAGGTGGTATTGTTTCTTAGAATACACTTAAGCCACTCATGTTCAAGGCGATCCTTTAAAAGGGTTCTCAAGAACATTTCATTGCTAAATGGCGTGATTGTGGGTAGAATTCATAATTTCTTGTGAAATTTGAATTCATGAGGTCGCATAGAATGCATAGGCGTATTTTTTCCCCAAAAAGGTGGCTCAGCTGTTTTATATTTAGTAGTTTTTTGTTTCGATGTGACCGAAACCAGAGGCCTACAGAGGTCTATCAAACAGACCTCTGTTGAAAGAGGTTTGCGATGATGTTTGTGCCGGTAGAACGTGTTTTTCGCTTTAAGCTGGCTTATGTTTAAGCTTGTAATGCTTTAAGTTTGCTTATGATGCTTTTTTACCTAATTTTTAAGACTTTAAATAGCCATTTCCTAGTTTTCCTTTTTCATTCTTTTTCTTTCTTTTGTCATGTGCGCGGTTGTCTTTCGTGCATGTTTCGTTTTACAGGATAGTCATAGCGTCGTTTCGGGAGACGAGTTTAAACACGTGCAACCGTGTGGGACGTTAAGTCGGTATAGCCTTCAAATAGCAGTTTGCTCGTAGCAAGGCTATTATCTATTAGTGTTTTTAGTGTGTGTGCATAGGTACCCGGAATTACGCTTTGGTCAGTGACAGTGAGAGCAAGGCCGCGTGTTTGAATACGTGCGAACGCGTGTCATACCATAAGTATGTGCGGCATTTACTCCTTTTAAAACATTCTTGATAACTATTTGCGGTATTTTAAGGACTCGGGCCTTATGCGTATTGGCCTTTGCTAGCAGGTACGTGCCCTGAAAGCTTCGATATTAGCATTACAAAAAGTGAAGTTCAACATCTGGCAAGAAAGACGGTAAAGCGTGCAGTGTGTGGGGGATCTCTCAAGGTAGAAGGAGGGGAAGTATGAGAAGGGAAGAAGAAATAGGGTCAAACGGCAGACACTGTGATGCTGATACTACAGTAAAAATGGAGTATTTCTAGAATGAGCTTGTAAATAAGTTGAAAAGCTCAAAAATGAACTCGGCATGGTGCAAGATGCATGGAAGGCAGTAGAAGAAATAATTAGAGCAGCCAAGGAAAAGCTGAACAGGGCCGCCATTATGAACGAGAACGGCTGTGACGATGGAACATTGTCCCCCGTTGTGACAGGACCACATGTGTCAAGAAAGTACGCGGAATGCGCACAATGTGGTGCGGCGGTAGCTGGAAAGAGCTTCATCTACCTTGGAGCGGCCACAAAGGAAAAGTAGAACCGCAAGAGTCAATGCCCTTTGCCTAATCTGAATCACGCGCAAAAGCATTACAAAGGGAAGCAGGGACAGGCTTCGGCAATAGAAGGGTGTGAAATTGTGATTTTCACCAGTGACTTAATCCTGGCTAGTTACTCAGAGGTAATGGTGGAGAGGGCGAAAGGTGACAAAAGTGTGGCAGAAAGAACATTTCCAGGGCAGACAACGGGCGCTCTTATGGAGGGAGCAAAAAAAGCTCGCGGAAAATACCCGTGGACGCAACATTGTCGTAGTAGCAGCTTCGCTAAATGATGTAATAAACAGTAAAGGGGCAAGACTAGCGAAAACGTGGCGAAGCGGGTAGACGACTTGCGAGAGATGTCCCCTCTGGTGCGGATTGGGGTCTGCGCAGGGCCGGAGGGCCCTTTGCGTGGCAGTAACGTACTAAAAACTGTTGTGGCTGCAAATGAGGCTGTATGGAGATTGAGCCGCGAGAAAGGTTTCAAGGTTCTAGACGTAAACGGACAAGTCAGCAGGTATTCCTTATTCAGACATATCCCCGCTTAGCCCAAACGCGTTACAGCGGGGGGTTAGAAACATGAAAAAAAAAAATACATCTTGATTTACGCTGCACACCTATCCACATGACAGTCGCGTATACTTATCGATAGTTTTAACAAAATACCGAGCCATGTCCTGACTCGGTATTTTCTAATTTTGCACTTCTGGTCAGTGTGTTCCTATATATAGTTTGGCGGTTTTAAGGACATTTCCCCATTAATTCCAGTTCTGTTATGATATATTTCTTACAGAAGCTTTAGCCGATGTTTCTTTTGGTAAGACGACAGAGATTCCCAGTTGAGCTCTTTTTTCATTGCTGTGCAACTGTACTTCTTCCCATACCCAACCGAGACAGACCTGGCTACTCTGTTTGGTATTATTTCTAGTTTATTTATAAGACATATCTGTGATGGGTCTTAAAGGGCACAATCATATTCCAAAATAGGTCCTATACAAGTTAGGCATGCCATGCTTCTAAGGTTAGAATTTGCACATCTTAAATTACTTTGAATGTAATTCAAAGCAACTGCCGCTTCGCCACATGTGTCCGCCAAGAGCAGTCACCCGACATTACCACGCCCAAATATTTAGTCATGGATTTATAACTAAAATATTATTCATTGGGGTGTAGCTTGTATCGTATACATTTTTCATCTTGGTAAACCGCACATGGAAGCACGTAACCAATATTCAAATTCCTTTTCCACTTGGAGCACCAGACGCAAATACGTTCTAGGTCGGCCTGCAGTTTGAGAACATCTTGTTCATTATCGATTTTTCTATGCACAATACGGTCATCCGCGAAGAGCCGCATGTTAGAGCCAATACCTAAGGTAATACTATTACTATATAAAAGAAAAAAAAATAGGCCCCAGAAGAGATCCTAGTGGGACCCCGGATATGACCTCAATATCATCGGAATTAGTAATATTCAGGACAACACTTTGGTGGAGACTTGACAAATTGTTTGTTATCCAGCTAAAACACTAGAATCTATATTTAATGTTCGAAGATCTTTAAGTAGTAAAGAATGGCAAACAATATCAAATGCTTTGCGGAAGTCCAGAAATGTGCAATCTATTTGCCCACCCAAATCAACTACACACGCTGTGTCATCACAAAATTCAAACAGTTGCGTCGTACATGAAAACCTCTTGCGAGATCCGTGTTGCCTGTTCGTAAGCAACTTGTTGTCCGATAGATGTTCAATGATAGTCTCATATATTACGTGCTCCATGATCTTGCACAAAATTGAAGTAAGTGAGATAGGTCTATAATTAGCAACTTCTTCTTTAGAGCATCCTTTCTAAAATGGGGTTACATTTGCAATCTCCCAATCCTATGGCATCTGACCAGTAGCTAATGACTTGTGAAAAATTAAATAAAGGTATGGTGAGACGGCTAGAGCACGCTGTTCTAACATTCATGGAGAGTCACCATCAGCACCGATAGCCTTAATTTCATCATTTCATCAAGGATCTTTAGCAGAGAGTCAAAGCCGCTAAAGCTAAGTTCGATTACATTCATTAGAAGAACGTTGATATTAGATGATTGTGGGCTGCATGCAGTTTGCGAGACTGATTGGAAGTATCTGTTTAGGCATGTAGCCTTTTCTGCATCGTCAGAAAGAGTGGGTTCATTGTATAATTCTATTTATTGCAACAGGATTAGACCCACACCCCTTCAAATACTGCCAGACCGGTTTAGGATTTGTTTTCATTTTGTCGTTAATTCGTTTAGGATACTGTACTTTCTTTTCAAGAGGCCTTTGTATTCGCGTGTTGTAACCTTCTAATTCACGCGTGTTTTTGTTCTTTTAAATCTTTGAAACACGTGCCTTCGTTTTTTAACTAACCTCAACACATGAAAAGTGATCCATATTTGTTTATCTTTTGGAGTCTAGCTGATTCCGTATTTGGTATGAACTTCTCTGTAATATCAAACGGCTTTTTTAAATCAATGTGCTCCACAAATATTCTACTTCGTGTTCCTCCGTAAAGCATTCAAAAACAGGAAGAAAATAAAGAAATTTATCAGAAATTGATGAATAATCGCCCGTTTCCAAGAATAAATGTGTTCTACTGATGCACCTTTTTATGCGCTGTACTTTTGTTTTAATCCCTGCAAGCACAACGCGATGATCACTAATACCTGGAATGATATGGGCATGTGGGGACGGTGATCGCCTCGATGGGGCGATCACCGTCCCGGAAGCACCGAAAACCTGCAGAACCAATAGGGGGTTGAGCTGCATGACGGCAAGCGTGCTGGCTCTAAATACCCTTGTTTGTTGTTTTCAGCGAGACAGGATCCGCATCGATCACAAGCTGATGAAAATTGGGCTGGCGACTTGCTCGTGCGTAGTTGCTTTTTGGGGGAGCGCATGATTGCTTAGTGGACCAGGGTAAGTAGTAATAAAGAAGGTCTTCTGGGGGAACCTTCCAATTGCATCGCCGTCAATAACAGACAAAAGAGGAAAACAAAAGAGAGCGCTCGCCTTTGAATACACAAACATACAGGGCAGCAGAAGAAAATTAGGCTTAGATTAAGGAGCAGTTAAACAGGGATCAAATCAGAAACGCACCTTAGAAACTCGGAAGAAGCTCCAGGGGCTGATAATTATGTTTAGAAAGGGTGCAACAGAAGTAACTCTGAAAGATAGGAATGGGGAGTAGAAATGCTTGTACATCAGGAAGCAAATGGGATAAGATAAAATCTAAATGTCAAGAGCATCTATGTTTTTCATATACAATGAGTGAGTGAGTGAGCGAGTTAGTGAAACAACTTTATTTGGTCCACAATAGAGGGTGAAACATCAGGTGAAACCTGACGGCCCTCTTTTGAACCCTGTGGACTGCCAGGATTTGCGAGGTCTGGTCCTGGGCCCTAATGAGCTTCATCATTTGCTCTTGGGTGAAGGGGGACCGGCAGAGGCGAATCCCTGCAGGACATGCTCGAAGTCATCATAACCACAATAAAGGGGGCAGTAGGAGATTGGGAACTGTTCGGGGTACAATGTCTGAAACGCCACGGGCCGCGGGTAGGTGCTTGTCTGCAGAAGTCTGAGAGTGACTGCCTGGGGCCTGCACAGTGAGAAGTGCTGCAAAGGGAAGATTCTTCTGGATAGATAATTATGATTGCAGATTTCGTTGTACAAGCAGAGAGGCTCGGGTCGTCCAGGAGACGACGCGCTACCCGGCGCATGGTCAGTCAAACCACGTGCAGTGGAATGCGCCTCCTCGTTGGGCTTGAGCAAGGTTCGCGCAATGGTTCCATGGTGCGCAGGGAACCAGGCCAATGAGTGATGCTTGATGTTTTTAGCATTTTGGATTATACGTAGGGTCTGGAGGAGCCACCATTCCCATCTGAAAGGCCCTGACAGCGGCCTTGGAATCTGAATAAATCGTGTCATATGCACGGTCCGTCAATGCAAGAGCATTAGCAACCTGCTCTGCAACGCTGGAACAAGAAGGGTGGATGGTAGAGCAGCTGAGGACATTGTAATCACAGTTGATGACCACTGAGGAGAAACCTTCGTCTTGAGCGTACGAAGCAGCGTCTACGAAGCATGTTCGATCCTTGTGCAAGCATGCGCTGGCGAGCAGAGCTTTACCCTTGGCTCATCTTTGTGCTTCGTTGTAGGTGGGATGCATATTACGTGGCATCCGGTGTATGTAAATCTTGGATCTTACGTCGTTCGGCAGCTTCACAGCGTCGAGACCAACGACCGTGGCGTAACATCCTATTTTTGCCAAGTATGGCTCGGCCCGCTGGGGTAGCGGAGAGTCTGACAAACTGAGAAAACTATTCGGCTTCAATCATTTCTTCGAACGTGTTGTGAATTCCAAAATTGAGGAGGAATTTTGTGTGCGTTAGGAGGAGAAGGCCTAGGGCAAGCTTGAAACTCTTCTGATTAGGGCTCTGATCTTGTTGCACTTCGGTACGAGCCAGTTGTGCATATCCTCTGAATAAGCGAGGTGGCATAGCATGAATCCGCGGATAATCCGCATCAGATTGTCCTCCATGATTCCGCGGTACCTGTTGACGATTCTTCGGATCAGGCCGAAGGCGTTTTCGGTCTAGGAACAAATGCGTTTGAGGGTGTCTTCGTTGGCCCTATTCGACTCGATAAACATTCCTTGGACAGTGGCCGTGTCTACCCGCGGTACTGGGGAGCCCTTACCGGACAATAACTTAATGTGGCTCTCCGTTGCTGGCTTCCAGGACCGGTGAGAACCGCCTCTGGGCCTCTTCTTGTAGAGCAAGAGTTCAGATTTAGCGCGCGAGCACCCTAGCTCGGTGGGGATAAGATACTGCTCCGTCACAACGATGGCCGCTTGCAAAGCACCCTCAACCTGACCCTCACATGCTCTGGGGCACCAGATCGTGGTTTCGTCAGCGTAGATCGTGTGGTTGATGTTCACGATCACATTCAAGACCCTCGACGTGTTGATCAGGGAGTTGTTGAACAGCGTCGGGGAGATCACTGCCCCCTGAGGTGTTGACTTTGGCCCAAGCTGAATTTCATGTTGATTTCGGAAATTTTTTTGCGTAGTCTGTTGTTATGGCACTGAATCTTCCATATCGCGAGCAGTGCATGCTTGGCTTCCAACAGATGCTCGAGCCTACTCTCCATCCTCTACACCTGCAGATCGATTGCCGGCTCCTTGGTGGCTCTAGCCGCAGCTTCTTTTATCCTGCCCCACCAAGAGTCTAGGTCCATATCCTGGTTGAGGACGCGCTCGGAGTGGCTGGCTCGGAACAAGTCGAAGTCCTGTGAGCTTAACGGTCCTCGTTTTCTCACGGGTAGCCTTGATGACCGTCTCGATAATGCAATGATTTCTACCGAGGTCCATGGCTGTGCTGGTCCATTTGACGTTTTTCAGGTTCTTGACAAAGCTAAGATCCGGAGTCGTATCTCGGCACACCGAGTACCCTCTCCTGGTCAGAAAGCCTTTATCACTTATCAGCATGCAATCTTCCACCGTTGCAGTGTGCCATATGTCTCTTCCCTTCTTCGTATAGGTAGCCCCACACCTGATAGCCCCACGCCTGATGCTGGGCATCGCAATCCCCCATGACGACTAAAGGTTGACAGCTGGCCAAATCCACGGCCTTCTTGAGAATACCACCAGCCCTGGCTCAGTCAACGCTCGCCCTGCAGTAAACATCGAGTATGAGGATACTGCTTCTTCTAAGGCGCTGCATAGAGGGTCGGCAAGGAGTTCAACCATTACGAACTTGACGCCATTGTCCGTGGGACCATGGTCTCGCTGAAGGCACGTGAACTTTTCGCTGACCAGAATAGCGACCCCCCTTCCCACTTGAGTAGAAGCCACCGTTAGGAAATAGGGGAGTTTGATGGTTGATGATGGGATCGTCTCTTGCAAGGCGATTACTTGTGGTTGGCTCTTTACGCTTTTTAGGTATTGTCGCAGGGTCGTCCGTTTACTGACGAAGCCTGCGCAATTCCATGGCCTGATTGTTATGACGTTAATTCCGTTATTCATGTTTGGGCTTAGGGACGGATTGCAAAAGTACCGCATTCAAAATGGCACCCTCCTTCGGTGAGGCAATGACGCTGTGAAAGTTGCGGACTTGTGCTGCAGATGTGCTTCGCAAAGATCCATTGCTTGCCCCCTCCAGCCCAAGTATTCCCTCACTGAGGGGGACCAGGCCCAGCTGAGGGCGCGCGATTATTTCTTGTACATGACACAGACCTGTCTGTATGTTGGAGATGGTGTTCTTGAGCTTAGACAGATCTACCGTCTCGTCTCCCCTTGGGTCATCCAGTGCGTGACGGTTCACTGCAATCGTCTTGGGAGGGGCCTTAACCGTACGCTGGGCGAAGAGCGTGCGGCAGGCTGAGAAGCGGGTGGTGTGAGCGAAAATATTCGTATTTTGCCCCTCTCGGCCGTAATAGCATGCATTTCCCGCTTGAACTGAGCGTTTTCTTTCCTAAAAATATCATTCGCATGCCTAAGCTCTTTGAGCTCGTTTATGAGGCTCGGTTTGTGCGAGTCTGGAAAGTTGTACGCCTGCGTTTGGTAGCCACAGGCCCTATCGGGCCACGTTAGAGAGGACTTGCCTTTACCGCCGGTGTGGGTCTTGGATCGTGGCCTGTTCGACGAGTCGATCCCGGTACGGGGCTTAGAGCGGCCTCTCCAGCTGTGGGGCGCTGGAGAAGGCGATGTGAGTCGCGATCATGAGGTACAACGACTTGTAGAGCCCCGTCGGCATGTAGAACGGCCTCTTGAGCACAAGCATCTGTTGCCCCTAAGGTTGGTACAGGATGAGGCTTTCGGATTGGACGGTTGAACTATCGAAGGCGTGGGTAGCTGCTCTTGCTGCCTGGCCTGCTCGAAGCGCCGTCGCGAATCATGTACGGCGTTTTCAATCTATGTGCACATTCTTTACCAGCGGTAAGGTAGGTAGGTAAGGTAGGTAGGCCGCAGATCTTGCATTTTGGGGTGCATTGGTGCTGCTCATAGTGGTTTGGTAGGCTGCATCGCCGACAGACGTCGCTCGGTATTGGACACACATCAGCGCGACGCCCGAGTGTTCCGCATGCGTCCACGTGCTTTCGCTATAGGGAACATTACATCAGAAGCGTCCTGCACCTGACAAAAGTCGGTAGCCGGTGCCCGTCGAAGGCGATGATGAGGGTCGCGTTCTCAGCGATTCTCTTGGTTGCTAGTGCAAGGGCATTGTTCTGGTTAAGAATCTTGCCGTCCACCTTCGCTGGATCGCCTTGTAATGGTGTGCCACATATGACTGCCTTACATGTGGAGTGCAGGGCTGTCTCGTATGCGCAGAGTTCGTGGATCTAGCCTGAGATTCGGATGTTCTTGTTGCGGGCATATCAGTTGGCATTCTCCGTCTGGGAGTGCTGGCTACCGTGATGTTTTGCTGTACGTTTGGGCACAGAGTGTGTGTGAGCTCGCGCCGTCTAATGCTGGAGGTTGCCAGTATTGCCTCAGCCACCGTAGCCGCTCCAATTTTTTAAATATTCCGGCCACCCCTTGGTCGAATAATGATTTTCATGTCTTCTTTGGCAGTGGCTTAGCTCAGCTATGCCAGGATATACGAAGGGAAAGCTAAGGCATAGCATGGTTAGCGTGGGTAATCTTGATTGCAAGTCCAGGTTAGTCTGGTTGCATAGCTATGTTGCTGCGTTTTGCGCGTTGTTCGGCGCGCTGTTCGTATGTTTCCTGCGCGATTTGTTTCCCCTTCATCTCATTCTGATGTCGATTCCAGGCCTCCTCCTGCTTCTCAGAATTGTCGCCGTCCATACTGCCGCCTCAACTGTGGTTGCGGCGCACGCGAGCTCTCCTTTTCAATCCTCCGACATGTTATCAGGCATGCGACGCAGCTGGCGAAGTGCGCGGAGGCGAGCGCCACGATGAGGAATGCGTGTAACGTCATACGAAATGGCGGCAGCAGAAAGGCGCGGCACTACGCAGCGGTGGAACACCTGTGGCTCGGTGCAACTAGTCGCGCATGCACTGTAGTTACTAGGGAGCGTGAGAGAGAGAGAAATATCCACGAGAAGTCGCGCATTGTGACGTGATGTTCGCGGCCAGCAAAGCTTTTGATTCAATAATCTTGCACTTCAGCACTGCGCCGCTAGACTTGTCGCTACGGGGAGCCGAAGGCGTTGCCATGGCGTTCAGTTCAGCTTCGCGCAATTTGGCGCCAGCTCTTCTAGCACCCGCAGCTTGCCATCCCTGCTCTTGAGTAACTTCCTCCGAGAGAATATTTGCTCCCTCTACTTGATATTCCATGATGGTAGCAGACGAGCGGCATTGAGCCGCGCAGGAAGTCAAGGCGTGGTCTCCGATGTGCTCTTTAGACGCCGCGAACGGATGCACAGGAATTTCCGTAAAATGATGAAACGTCACTCACTGTGGAAAAAACATTATTCCTATAGTCTTTACAACTTTACGGAAAAGATGTGAACAAATGCAAATAAACACGCGACGAATGAATGAATGTGTGTTGCTTAGTGGCGCAAGGGCCAGGTGTGGCCAAACAGCGCCATGACTTATAATGTTGGGTTAAGCGCTGACTTGTGAGTTGCGATGGTGGTATGTAACATGCCTGTAAAGTGGCCTAAAATCAATCCGTATCATAGAAGCGTAAAATGACATATAGAATAAACTTATTATAGTGATACATGTAGTTGTCTATGGACATAGTATGCATGATAAATGAACATGGAGCTAAAATGCAAGAACATGGAAATAGCACCTATGCCTCCGGGAGGCCTTTGAGCCCAAAGGCTGAGAGGCAGGTGCTTTCTCTTGATGCAGTTACCGCTGCCGAGACCTCCGTTAAGAGGCCATGCTATGGACTTCCTGGTGATATAACATGAAAATTGTGCACATCTTTTAAAAATTCGAACAAGGATTGATATTTAAAGAGCGGTTCTGTACCTATGATCATAAGAGGATGAAGTGGAATTTGTTGCCGGTGCGGTAATGGAAAATGCTTTTTCCTATTTGCGTCTAATTCAGTACATTGCAGCAGTATGTGAAGCACGGTAAGTGGCTCACCACATTTATCACACATGAGTGGATCGCCACCGGACAAGAGGTATGTGTGTGTGCTGTATGTGTGTCCTATCCTGAGTCTGCAAAGTGTCACTTCTGTATGGCGATTCTTTGATACCGGCGGCCAGCTACCAAGATACGGCTTGATAACATGTAGTTTATTTTCTGTTTGTTTGTCCCACAAGCGCTGCCAGAAAGCCCTTAACTTTTTTCTTATTGAGGGCTTGAGGTCCATTACAGGGACAGTCGTGGAAGTGTTGGAAGCGTTCGCGTGGACAGATGTGGCTAGCTGGTCAGCCAACCCATTTCCCTCTATCTCTCGGTGCCCCGGCACCCAGCATACCACGATATGCTGCTTGGACGCATAGGTGGTTAGTAATGCTGAGTAGAGAGATACAATGCTAGGGTTTTGATATTTTTTGACAGTTTTCAAAGCGTTTACGACGCTCAAAGAATCTGTGTATATAACTGCCTTTGGGATATTATTTTCATTAATGTGTTTAACGGCGGCCAATATCGCGTAGGCCTCTGCTGTGAAAATACTTGTGCTAGGATGCAGAACACCGGAATCCGAAAAAGATGGGCCGACGGCTGCGTAAGACGCGCCAGAATAACACTTCGATGCGTCAGTAAAAAATTGAGAAGAGGAGTATTTGTGCTGTAATTTGAGGAAGTGCATTTGGATATGCGCGATAGGCGCGCGCTTTGTAACAGCTACGGAAGATGTATCACAGTGTATAGGTTGCCACTGCCAGGGCGGCGGCCGTATAACAGGGGGCATAAGGTGGTATTCAAGCAGTGGAACCCTTGTTTCTTCAGCTATGTCTCTAACACGCAGTGAAAAAGGCTTTGCCACTGTGGGCCGGTTGCGGAAAAGTTGAGAACTGAACAAATCATTTATAGTGGAATACGCGGGGTGCTCACTGTTTGCGTTCACTCTCAGAAAATACATGAACGACGAATATGTTCTCTGCAGATGAAGTGACCACTCATCCGATTCAACGTAAAGGCTTTCCACTGGGCTTGTTCCAAAGGCCCCTGTTGATAGGCGAATTACTAAGTGGTGGACAGGGTCTAGCATCTTCAGAGCAGTTGGAGTAGCCGACTGGTAAACTATGCCTCCATAGTCTAGTCGTGTGCATATGAGGCTTTTATATAAGTTCATGAGACATTTTCTAGGACTGCCCCAGGTTGTGCGTGACAGCACCTTTAAGATATTCATTGTTTTCATACATTTGTTTCTAAGATACTTTGTGTGCTGCATAAAGGTTAATTTCGCGTCTAAGATTATGCCTAAGAATTTATGTTCCCTGTTTACGGGCAGACGCTCACCATGCAACAGAATTTCAGGATCAATGTGCAGGCCTCTTTTTCTAGAGAAAACGACACATGTGCTTTTTTGTGGGTTCAGTCTGAACTCGTTTTCATCAGCCCATTTGGAGACATTGTTAAGACCAAGCTGGACCTGTCGCTCACAGAGTGCGAGAGAACTTGATTGAAAACCTATCTGCACGTCGTCAACATACGTTGAATAGAAGATGTTACGTGGTATGTGTAGACGAAGAGAATTCATTTTTACTTTAAAGAGCGTGCAGCTGAGCACCCCGCCCTGCGGCACTCCAGTTTCCTGTACAAATTTCCGTGACAGAACGCTGCCCACTCGAACACGGAATGTGCGATTAGACAGATAACTTTCGATAATATTGAGCATATTACCGTGTATACCTAACTGTGAGAGGTCTCTCAGTATCCCAAACCGCCACGTAGTGTCATATGCTTTCTCCATATCTAGGAATACTGATACGAAAAACTGCTTATTAACAAAACCTTCACGGATACGCGCCTCGATACGTATGAGATGGTCATTGGTGGATCGACCCTCCCGAAACCCACACTGGTATGGGTCGAGTAATTTGTTTGATTCGAGGAAGTGTAGTAGGCGACAGTTAATCATTTTTTCGAAAACTTTGCAGAGGCAACTTGTTAATGCTATGGGTCTGTAACTTGATACAGAGGAAGGATCCTTTCCGTGTTTTAGAATTGGAATTACAGTAGCCTCCTTCCAAACAGAGGGGATCTCGCCGGAAAACCATATAACATTGTAAAGGTAAAGGAGGGTTTTTTGTGTTTCGGAGGGTAGTTGTTTCAACATCTCATATATTACGCGGTCTGAACCTGGGGCGGATGTATTACAATCGTTCAGTGCTGCCTGCAGTTCTGCTATGGAGAATGGTTCGTTATACGCCACACTTTTATCACATTTTCTTTGTAACTTTTGCTGTTCTATTCGCATTTTGTACTTTAGGAAGGTTTCGGAGTAGTGCGAGGAGCTTGATATGTATTCAAGATGTGCACCAAGAGAGTTGGCTTGATCTTCCAGGATTTCTACGTGGCTATTTACTAAAGGCAGGGAATATGTTCGTTGCCCATTGACTTTTTTCACTCTATTCCATACTTTGCTCTCATCTGTGTACGAGTTGATGCTTGATATATACTTCGCCCAACTCTTTCGTCTTGCTTGTCGGCGCTTTCTCCTCGCCCGGGATTTGATATGTTTAAAGTTTTCCAGGTTTTCTGCTGTTGGAGAATCGCGAAGCATCACCCACGCTTTGTTCTGGTCCCTCCGTGCTTGCCTACATGCATCGTTCCACCAGGCAACACGCAGTTTCGAACCCATGCCGCTCACTTGAGTAATACATTTACATGCGACATCAAGTATAAAAGCTTTAAAATATGTAACAGGGTCATCTAAGGTTATACCGGACATCTCAGACCAGGCTATGTGTCTAAGAGTTCGGTACTGCTCCCAGTCGGCTGAGTCAACCTTCCACCGAGGTACCTGCGGGGAAGTTGACCTTCTTTCGGCGTAGTTAGGATTATTGGGAAGTGGTCACTCCCATACGGGTTGTTAAGCACATGCCATTTAAAATGGGGTAAAAGTGTCGGCGATAAAATGCTAAGATCTATGGCAGAAGATGACTTGTTAGCCAGGTTAAAATACGTAGGCTCCTTTGTATTCAAGAGACATGCTCCAGAAGAAAAAAGCATCTGTTCAATGACGCGACCTCACGCATCACAGCGTGAATCGCCCCACAAACTACTGTGTGCATTAAAATCACCGAGAATCATATAGGGTTCTGGGAGCTCATCTAATAATGATTCTAAGTCGCGTCTGTGAAGCTGATAATGTGGTGGTATGTACAAAGAGCAGATGGTAATGCGTTTATTTAAAAGTATGGCTCGAACGGCCACGGCCTCAAGGGCCGTTTGGAGCTTTAAATGCTGACACGCTACACTTCTGTCAGCAATGATGGGTACACCGCCAGATGATGCGACAGCATCCTCGTGGTCTTTGCGAAATGTAACATACTTTCGGAGAAAGATTGTGCATATAGATTTTAGGTGCGTTTCCTGTAAACACAGCACTTTTGGATTGTGTTTGTGGATGAGTTGCTGTACATCATCAAGGTTTCTAAGGAGACCTCTGACGTTCCATTGAATTATTTGTGTATCCATGTTGATAGTAAATAGGTGCTTTGTGTACAGAAACAGAAGTCGTGATTATGGAAATTAGAGATTAAATTACAGAGCCCTTTCGAGGCCCTGTAATCGGGGTTTTGCCCTTTCTGGAGCGTTTGAGGGAACCTCGCCGCTCCTTAGGCGTTTGGTACGCCTCCAGGACAGGTGTAGTGTCCATTGCCTCTAGTGAGGCTCCGGACACGTGCTCTTGCGAGCGCGAGGTTACCAGAGAGAGTCCTGCCTTCGAGGGCAAGACCCCTGCGCCCACCAGCCCGGAGGTCGATGGGGCTCCCTGAGGGACTTGGCTGCGCCGGCTGTTGCCAGCGCTGGAAGGGGCCGGGGAGGCCGGGGCAGCCTCGGCTGCGCCAACCTTCGGGGTCGATGATCCCTCATTCTGGGTTGACGGAGCAGCGCCAGCTGCAACCGCCGCGGGGGCAGATGGCGTAGCTGCCGACTCACTGCTTGTGGGTCGGACAGCCGCCGGAGACCATTGTGGCGCTGCCCCCTGACGCGCCACATCGGCAAAGGTGTGCTTTGGCAGCAAAGATACCCGCCTGCGTGCCTCTTTGAAAATTATGTTTTCCTTCACTTTGATTGTAACAATTTCCTTTTCTTTTTTCCAGGGTGGGCACGACCGTGAGTACGTGGCGTGCTCGCCTTCACAGTTTACGCAGTGGAGAGAGTTTTCACAAGATTCAGAAGTGTGCTCATGAGCACTGCATTTCGCGCAGGTTTGGCGGCCCCGGCAGCGCTGTGAACTGTGACCGAAACGCTGGCATTTGAAGCAACGCAGGGGATTAGGGATGTATGGCCGAACACGGAGCTTGATATACCCGGCCTCGATTGACTCGGGTAGGACGCTTGTTCCAAAAGTAAGTATCAGGTGTTTCGTCTGTATTTCTTTGTTGTCACGCCTCATCTTAATTCGTTTAACGTTGATGACGTTTTGCTCACTGAAGCCCTCCAAGGGCTCAGCCTCAGTCAGCTCCAAGAGATCATCATCGGAGACTACGCCACGGGTGGTATTCATAGTACGATGCGGAGTTACTGTCACTTTGGCGTCACCAAATGAAACTAGATTGGGTAGGTTTTCATATTGCTTCAGGTTGCGGAGCTCCCAGAGGAGATCACCGCTTGTCATTCTGGATGCTTTGTAACCTGTACCAAGAAATTGGGTCAGAGACTTGGACACGAGGAATGGTGATATTGTTCGTGCGGGTTTGTTTGGTGTTTCGGAGTGGACAACGTGGAAGCGAGGAAAAGTTGCTTTTTGACGAGCGAAAAATTCTAAAACATCATCGGTGCGCCCGCTCTTCAGGGAGCGATCCGGTAGTGGAGGAAAGGAGGTAGCCATAGGAGATTGTAATTTCGGCAGTAACGCCAGCCACCCACCATGGAGTCCAACAAGGGGACGCTGCAGGACACGCGAAACACGGCCTGCAAACCCCAGCTGTACGTTACCACTATAACCAAATATGAAATAACCTAGGTTGGCTATTCGCACAAGGTTAACCGTTGCTGTCTGGAAAAATTGGAAGTAAGTGGAAGCTAGGAGAAGACAGGAAAGATGGTAAGTCAGAGAAAGACGAAGGCTAGAGGGAGAGAGAGACAGGAAGAGGCAACTACCGATTTCCCCCGGGTGGGTCAGTCCGGGGGTGCCGTCTATGTGAAGCAGAGGCCAAAAGGGGTGTGTTGCCTCCGCCGGGGGGCCTCAAAGGTCCAAACACCCAGCATCGGCTCAACCCCCAAGATCCCCATTTCCCCAGACACGGCTAAGCCGCGAACGGCTACACGCGGGAGGTCCAACCCTGGTGTGCTCGGGTACGTGGTGGCGCAACACACCAAACGCCGGCTGACGCAGACGCCCCTGCGGGGAACACGCGACGAATAAATATTAGAAAAGTTGGGAAAACGCGGAAACCGAAGAGCGCGTGTTGACTCACCGCCTACTACGTCTTCCTCCATACAATTAGTGAAAAGAAAACTTGACCGGGAGTAACGCACTTGTGGACTGGAAACCATTGCAGAGAAAGGAAACAACAATTATAGAAATGCATAAGTGCTGATATTAGAGAGTGAAGCCGAAATTATCTGATTAGGTGACACGAATGCCCACAAACATGATCTAGATGGGTATACCGACAACAACGGGATCTGAATGCGCGATCTTTGTGGGCAACCTAACCTTTTTATCTTAAATACAGGTAAACAGGCAAACAGGTAATCGACCATTCAGTACTGTCATATGACAGAAGCAGTTTAAGATAATAGAGAGAAATACTCATTTACGAGGAATGGTATAGTAGCATAGGTAGTGAGCATGAACGCATCATTTTGAAAACGTGATATGTAGTTGAGAAACAGAGCAAGGAGCGATGAATGACCACTACAAATGTGAACTTTGAATAAATAGCAGATATAGTCACAAGAGTTGATTAGGAATTTGACAAATGGGCAAGCAAAGAGTGACAATACAGGGAGCTTCCAAGTGCAAGAAACAGAAGCAACATGCTTGTTGGAGAGGAAAAATAACGAAAAGCTGGTGGAACATTGCATATACGAAAAGTGATCGCCGAATGATATAAAGCATCACACGAGAATCGGAATGCGAAAAAACACAGTTGCCACAAAATGTAGCAGCCAGAAAATGAAAAATATACAGGCAGAAAAAAATATGTGCTTTGCACGCTGATGCAACCAAAGATAAGAGGTGAAAAGGAACATTGTTCTCAGAAATAATTGAGAAAATGAAGGCAGCACCTAAAATGCTTTGGACTCACAGAAAATTATAAGGCCCAAATTGCTAACCAATGAAACATATTGTCGACAAAGATAGTAACAAATTGGAAGGGGACACGGCGTTAAATTGCATCGTAAATGTAACAGCTGAATTTTCTCTAGGCGATGACGAGGAAAAAAATAAATTATGGGGTTTTGCGCGCGAAAACCACTTTCTGATTATGAGGCACGCCGTAGTGGAGGACTCCGGAAATTTCGACCACCTGGGGTTCTTTAACATGCACCTAAATCTAAGTACACGGGTGTTTTCGCATTTCGCCTCCATCGAAATGCGGCCGCCGTGGCCGGGATTCGATCCCGCGACGTCGTACTCGCGATGACGAGGTGGTTTTGAGAAAAAAAAAGAAGGGCATGAGAGAGAACCATAGAAAGAGGAAGCTGGCGCTGACAAATTTTACTGGTAGAAAGCGCAAGACAACATTACAAACTGAAATGCCACAGGGATGGACGGGGTTTACGTTAGGCTGACTCATGAAATGGGAACAAAAAGTAAGAAAGCTATGTTTGAAGCATTAGAAAAGAAAATCTGAAATAAGAGACGAGAACAAGACACGTAGCGACAAAGAAGGATGAATTTATTTGATAATGGTAATGTGGGAAAGGATAAGATTTCATTCATATTGACCGTATACCATTGCATATGTATAATGCAGGTTAGCAGTGCAGGCTAATAAAACAAAACTGAAAGCATAGGCAGAAAAAATTAGAATATTGTGAGAACTTCAGAATGGCTACAGAATCGGTAGCGTCTGGATGATAACTTATAAGTTCTTAGACTAATAACATATCCAGAAAACAGGGAGAGTGCAATATATGGCTTTATGAGACATTGCCCGAGCGTATAACAACGTAAGCCGCAGTATATTGTGAGGTATTGACACGTGTACAGTGGCGATCAAATTGAAGGTGATCGCGCGAGCATCGACCGGCGGGCCTTCCAAGCAGCATAGCGGCCGATTTTGGAACTGCGATGATAAATATTCGCTGCCTTCTTCCCATTTTATGCTCTTCCAGGCGGCAACCGTCACCCCCAAGACTAACTTGCCACATTTTTGTATGTTTCCCTTTGATGGCAATGATGTGTGTGCGTCGATGTCGCATGCATATCATGGCTAACAATGACGCCTCTGTGCAAAAGCTGGTAAGGTAATCGAAATAAATTCGCAGGTTGTCTCGTGAAGGGTGACGGGAGTGACAGCTGCTCAGGGAACAGCAAAAGAGAGAGAGCGGAGCTATCTGATGCTTCCCTCTCGACTGACGGCGATGACGTATTATGGCGCTGCTCCTAGTTTCGGTCGCCGCTCGAACGATCATCTTCAAATTGATCGCGACTGAACTTATCGTTACCGGGCGACCACGTTTCGCCGCCTAACAAATGTTATCACACAGCGCGGAACGCGCCTGCATGTATCTAAAGTTTCCACAAAGTTGTCGATGCTTCTATCCGCTGTCTGTTGGCGCCGAACCTTATGTTATCTCATTTCATCGCCTGACGCGAATGGTGTGGAACTGTGTGGAAGGCACGCGGGTCCCAACAATTACTCTGGAACGTTCGACGATTGATGTATAAAAGCCGACGCGCTTGACCCGTTGATCAGTTTTTCGACGATCACCGACTGTCTTCGCCTTTATCGTTGTGCTTTCAATGTAGCCTGTTTTTGTGTGCACAGGTTCGCTCAATAAAAGTTAGTTTTGTCTTTCACAGTACTGCTACTGTATTCTTCAGCATCAGCACCGCGTGACATCTGGTGGAGGTGCTTTTCGTTCAAGCCCGGACCGCAAAGAGAGCACCAACGTAGTCCCGGACCATCGAGCAAGCCGCCGGCTTCAACAGCTGCCCCCGGAGGTCCGAATTCTACCTGAGAAGACCAAGAAGATTGTTGCCAAGGCAACACCAATGGCAGCCCCAGCGTCCCCCGTCGTGCTGAAGCAGCCCAGAGAGCCTCCTACGTTCCGTGGTTCAACATTCGAGGACCCAGAAATCTGGCTTGAGACATATGAGGGAGTCGCAGCTTTTAACAGCTGGAACAGCGACGACAAACTGCGACATGTCTTCTTCGCATTGAAAGACGCTGCCAGGACGTGGTTCGAGAACCGAGAAGCCACCTTAATGACGTGGGACCTGTTCCGAAGCGGCTTCCTGCAGACCTTCACAAGCGTCGTACGCCGAGAACGAGCCCAAGCACTAATAAAAACCAGAGTGCAGCTGCCTAATGAAACCACCACGATCTTTACAGAAGAAATTAGCCGTCTATTCCGCCACGCCGACCCGGAAATGTCTCAGGAAAAGAAAGTCCGCCTACTGATGCGTGATGTAAAGGAGGAACTTTTCGCCGGACAGGCACGAATCCCACCGAAGACCATGGGCGAGTTTCTTCGAGAGGCCACCAGCATCGAGAAGACAATCGAGAGGCGAAAACGACAACTCAACCGCCGCACGAACTCTACAAACTACACTGGAGTTCAATCGCTGGCCACCGGCGATCTACGTGAGAATATCCGAGCGGTCGTGCGGGAGGAACTACAGAAGCTGTTGCTTTCATCACAGCCTCAAGTGTCTTCGATTGCCCACGCCGTGCGCGACGAGCTCGGACAACAACTCGGAGTAGGCCCTGAATTGCCGCAGCCTCAGCCGCAAGCGATGACATATGCCGCTGTAGCCCGCCCTCACGTTCCCCCTCTGCCCCCACGGCAGGGCCCAGTGACGACACAGTTCCGTCGTCCACCACCACCCCCACCGCCAGCACGCCAAGCCATCACCTCAAGCGGCCTTCCAAGGAAGACTGATGTTTGGCGCGCCCCCGAACACCGTTCGCTTTGCTATCACTGTGGAGAAGCCGGGCACATCTACCGCCGATGCCCATACCAGGAGATGGGACTCAGAGGGTTCGCCGATAAAGCGCCGCGACTACACATTGGCGAACGCCCTTGCGATATCGCCGACTACCTCTCCGCCACTCAGTGGAACCCTCGACGACCATCTCGTTCGCCGTCACCAGGCCGCTACCTGTCGCCGCAGCGCCGACCATACACCGGCCAAGCCCGGGGCCGCTCCGCGAGCTCATATCCGGAAAAGTAAAAGCAGCAACCGATGAAGGTGCGGTTGCTGTTCGTTGAACAGACGAAGATCCTCCGCCGCCAAACACGACGAAGAGACCATCTCGACGACATAATAACGTCACGCCGCCGTCCTGACAAAGTCAGGAAGCCAAGACTACACCGTCGAAAGACAACTTGACGACGCGACGTTCCAACTTCAGTTCAACACGACGCTGCCGTGATCCAACGCCAAGACCTAACTGCACGCCAGACAACGACGATCTCGACGTGTTTCTCGACGGCCACGCAGTTACCGCCTTAGTGGACACAGGGGCTGATTACTCCATAATGAGTGGACACATTGCCACCCAGTTGAAGCAAGTTAAGGCTGCATGGTAAAGCCCTCAAATTCAGACCGCTGGAGGACACCTTATAACGCCGACTGGAGTCTGCACGGCAAGAAATACCGTTTATGACGGGACTTACCCTGCCACCTTCGTTATCATCCAACAGTGTTCACGAGACGTCATTCTCGGCATGGACTTCCTGAACCAACACGGCGCAATCATCGAGCTGAAATCGATGTCGATAACGCTGTCGGCAGATCGTGCGATACCGCCGGAGAGCGTTTTTAGTCACCACGCCTTAAGCGTGCCTGAAAGTCAAGTCAGCATCCCGCCCCACTCCAGCATTGTCATTTCCATCGGCACCAAAACACCAGGCGACGTAGAAGGCGTCACGCGGGTGACCAACGTCTATTGCTAGACCGTGAAATTTGCGTCGCAAGATTGATCGCTCGACTGCATGGAGGGAAAACAGAAATGTTGCTGACAAACTTCAGCCAGGAGTTCAAGCACATCAACAAGGGCACGACGATCGCGTACATCGAGGAAATGCTGGAAAGCTGTAATGCGTTTGTCCTCTCGGATTCCGCCGCATCTACCCTGACGACCATGGTTCCCAAACCAGACTACGACATTAATCCATGTCTCCCCGTGATTAGGCAACAGCAGCTCGGAAGTCTGCTCCGACGATACAAAAACTGCTTTTCGACGTCATCGAGGATTCGACAAACACCAGTCGCCAAGCATCGCCTAATCACTGAGGAGTGCGCTTGACCACTCCGCCAGACTACGGGGTTTCGCCACGAGAACGTGAAGCTATAAGAGAAGTCGACGAAATGCTGCGCGACGACATTATCCAGCCGCCAAAAAACCCATGGGCATCCCCTGTTGTCCCGGTGAAGTAAAAGGACGGAACCCTACGTTTCTGCGTCGATTATCGTCGTCTGAACAAGATCGCGAAGAAGGACGTATAACCCCTACCACGGGTAGACGACCCATTAGATCGGCTCTGCAACGCTAAATACTTCTCCTCGATGGACCTCATGTCTGGCTATTGGCAAATAGAAGTCGACGAAAGAGATCACGAAAAGACCGCCTTCATCACCCCAGACGGCCTCTACGAGTACAAGGTTATGCCATTCGGACTGTGCACGGCGCCTGCAACGTTCCAGCGCGTGCTGGACGCGGTTTTAGCAGGATTGAAGTGGCAGACCTGTCTCGTTCACTTGGATGACGTCGTTGTCTTCGCCCGAAATTTCTACGGTCACCTTAGGTGGCTTGCAACAGTACTAGAGGCTATCAAGTCATCAGAACTAACTCTGAAGCCAGAAAAGTGCCACTTCGCTTACGATGAGCTTCTGTCCCTAGGCCACGTCATCAGCAAGTCTCGAGTCCGCCCTGACCCGCAGAAGACAGCTGCCATCGCAAAGACCCCGCAGGTCATCGACAAGAAGGCAGTGCGTAGATTTCTTGGCATGTGTGCCTACTAGAGGCTATATGTCAAGAACTTTTCACGGATCGCTGAGCCACTGACACAGCTAACTAAATGTGACGTCAAGTTCAAGTGGGAAACGCCGCAGGCCAACGCATTTCAATAACTCAAACAACTCATGCAGTCGCCGCCCGTACTTGCGCACTTCGACGAGCACGCTGATACGGAAATACACACTGACACCAGTAGCCTAGGCCTCGGTGCAGTCCTAGTCCAGAGAAAAGATGGACATGAACACGTGACAGCTTACTCTAGCCTGGCGTTGTCAAAAGCGGAAGGCATTTATTCTACAACCGCAACGGAATGTCTCGCCATCGTTTGGGCTACAGCGAAATTTCGCCCTTACCTATATGGCAGGCCGTTCAAAGTGGTCAGCGACCATAACGCGTTGTGTTGGCTAGCTAACTTAAAGGACCCTTCAGGATGGCTGGCACGGTAGAGCCTCAGACTACAAGAATACGACATCACCGTAACCTACAAGTCCGGGCGAAAACACTCAGATTCCGATTGCCTGTCACGCGCCCCCATTGACCCGCCGCCGCAAGATGACGAGGATGACGACGCCTTCCATAGAATAATACGTGCGGAAAACTTCGCTGAGCAACAACGAGCGGAGCCGGAGCTAATAGGACTCATCTATTATTTGGAAGTGCGCACCGACGCCGTCTCTAGCGCATTTAAGCGCGGACTGTCGTCGCCCACGCTTGAAAAGAATCTACTCGTGAAGAAGAACTTCTCACCATTACGCGCCAACTACCTTCTTGTTGTTCCGTCGGCACTGCGTCCAGAAGTACTACCCACCCTGCATAACGATCCGACCACTGGGCACCTCGGTTTCTCCCGGACGCTATTGAGGATGCAAGAAATGTATTATTGGCCGGGCCTAACTACCAATGTCGCCCTTTACGTCAAGACATGTCGAGACTGTCAACGACGCAATACACCACCGACAAGGCCAGCTCGATTACTACATAGTCCTTCCATTTTTTTTTCTGGTCACGAACTGCCGCCTCAGTTTCATATAGAGCCAGCGCCCGCCGCCAGAGGCGCAACCGTGCATGAGAGGGCATGCGAACGCCGCTACCGCTGTGGTTGTGTGTGGGGCAGCCTCGGTATTCTAGCTTTCTCAACTTCCTAAACCGTCGCTTTAGTTTCACGTAACTATTTTTAACATTGAATGTGCTTACATTACTGCCTGAGCGCGTCTTCTGCCATGATATGAGCGCCTGGGACGAAAAAAAAGCCGTACATAACATGGAGCTTGCGGTGGTCTCAGACAAAAAAAAAAAAAAAAAAGCTGGCATTTTAAGAGCCAGAACCGCGATACAATTATGAGGCACGCCGTAGTGGGGGCTCAGGATTAATTTTGACCAGCTGGGATCCTATAAAATGCACCTAAATTTAAATAAACGTAAATAAATGTCTCAATGAGATTTAGGTCGGATTAATGCAAGACAGACTTCGCTACTAAATGTATTTAAATGCACCTAAAGGTCTGCAAAGCGATGCCATTTCTGTATGACATTTAGGTAGGATTAATGCAAGACAAACTTCGCAACTAAATGTCACTAAAACGCACCTTAATGTAAATAAACTGGTGTTTTTTCATTTCGCCCCTGGCGAAATGCGTCCGCTGTACACGGCCGCTGTCCGCTGTCTCGGTCCAGATTTCTACATCATCGCCGTTCGCCTCAACACTTCAGTGGGCTCCGCTCTTTAATATCTGCCTGAAATTAAACACCGCGCATTCGCAACAAAGCGCCAGTGGTCCCACTTATCACCAGATGCAAACATATGGGCTGTCACCCCCGGTTACCAGTAAGTAAGCGCCAACTCTCCGTTGCGCATAGCGCCAGATTGTTCACCGAGCACAGCTGTTAACTTCCTGCTAAACTGTGGCAGAGAAGGACTCTGACTGTGGGCAGTATCTTATAAGGAGATCAAAAGAATCAAATTGTTATTGCAAAGGGCTGTTACCGTAGAATACCTAATGACAAAGAAAAGGAAATTGAGCTGCTCCGCGCGCGTAAGATTTCTCTGCAAAGCGATGCCATTTCTGAATGAGATTTAGGTAGGATTAATGCAAGGCGAACTTCGATACTAAATGTCTTCGGTGCGGCCTTTTGCAACGGATTAAGGCGAATGTGAAGTGTTAGGACCTGCGCAGTTGAAACTAGCTGTATTGTAATTAGGCCATAGCAATCAGTCGTCTAGAACCGTCAGTAAGCCCAGCACTTATTCACGCTGCTCGTGGTTTCGACGCAGAAACGACGAGACTAGGTATTTTAGTTCTTAATGCGCAACTATTTAAAATACGTTAAAAACTTTATAAAAAGGAAATAGAACGTGTTGGTGCAAAAACAACATGCAAGCACGACCATTTATTTATCATGTAAAATAAGCGGAGCGAAATACAGACAGCACAGAGGCGTCCGGTCACGAATGGTCCACCATTCACAATGCAAGAAGTTTGTTAAAAGCATGACACTGATATAATAAGCATAAAGAAATAGCATCAAACGTGAGAGATATGCATTGGGGGGCAGGAAACAACCACCACCAGACGAATGGCAATTAATACAGAATGCGTAAAAAAATTAAATTATGGGGTTTTAAGTGCCAAAACCACTTTCTGATTATGAGGCACGCCGTAGTGGAGGACTCTGGAAATTTAGACCACCTGGGGTTCTTTAACTTGCACCTAAATCTGAGTACACGGGTGTTTTCGCATTTCGCCCCTATCGAAATGCGGTCGCCGTGGCCGGGATATACAGAATGCATAGCCGATTGTTTCTATAAACAAGAAAGTGTAAAGCATAAGCATTTTATAACACATGCCAAAACAACTCTCAAACGAACACAAGTAGCCACATCACACATACAGCAATTTTTTTTAATGGCTTGTTAGAGATACCACTATTCTACTTCTCCAGCTGTTACTCGCAACACTTCTCGGCATCGTTGTCCCACCCCGCTACTTCAACTAAACAGCCCAGCACTCGAAAAGTAGCACAGCACATGCACAGAACGCACCCGATCACTCAACTCGCCTCGCACTGCGCAAGCGTTTCGGTACGCGAACGATGCCCTCTGTGGCACAGTGGCGCCGCGTCGCGGCACCTTTGGGCAGCATATGAACCTCTCCCATAGCGTAACGACGGAGTTTCATGACCAGAAAAACATCGAAGGACTCTGCTACAGCCGATCAAGCCTCCTTACCGACCTATTCAGCAGATCGCGATGGACTTGCTGGGAACGTTTCCGACATCAACTTGCGGAAATAGGTGGATCGTCGTGGCGACGGACTATCTCACCCGCTTCGCTAAAACTAAAGCTCTACCGAAAGGCAGCGCAGCCGAAGTGGGGAAATTTTCCGTCGAGAACATCCTGCTGCGACATGGTGTTGCAGAAGTCCTCGTCACCGACAGAGGAACGGCTTTTACAGCAGAGCTCACCCAAGCCATTCTGCAATATAGCCAGACAAGCCACAGGAGGAGAACTGCCTACCATCCGCAGACGAATGGTCTCACGGAGCGCCTGAACAAGGCCCTCGCCGACATGTTAGCAATGTACGTCGACGTTGAGCCCAAGACGTGGGACGCGGTCCTGCCGTATGTAACCTTCGCTTACAACACGGCGGTGCAAGAAACAACAGAGATCACGCCGCTTAAGCTGATTTACGAAAGGAACCCGATTACGACGCTTGACGCTATGCTCCCGCACGTCACTGATGAAGAAAATCTTGACGTCGCTATCTATCTCCAGCGCGCCGAAGAAGCCCGACAGCTCGCCCGCCTACGGATCAAGAACAAGCAGCGTACCGACAGCTGACACTACAACCTCCTACGACCCTTGATCGAGTACCAGCATGGCGAGGGTGTTTGGGTATGGACCCCGATACGACGGTGAGGACTGAGTGAGAAACTATTGCGACGCTATTTCGGACCCTACAAGGTCATCCGACGTATTGGCGCACTGGACTATGAGGTCATGCCAGACGGCATTTCGCATTCACAGCGGTGCCGCGTACGATCTGAAGTGGTCCGCGTGTTGCGTCTTAAACCCTTTTATGGACGCTGACGAACTTTCCTTATTTTGCTGTTTTCTTTGCTACGAGTACTTTTCTTTATTAGACAGTTTCAGTTACACGTACGTAGAGGCTTTGCGTACGTAGAGCTTCTACGTGTCAGCAGTGCGCATGCGTAAAACGTAGCGGCCGCGCGCTGGTCTCACGGACGTACGTGAGATTCTTTTCTTTGCGTGCGTTTCTTGCGCACGTAGACAGCTTCGCGCGGGAGTTCCGCAAGATCACGAACAAGCGATAGCGGGCCGCGCGTGCGCAGACGGCTCGCATCGAAACACGGCGGCAGGATTGAATTGGTTACAGCCGTGTTCACATTTCCCGATAGATGGAGTTACGGGGTCCCTTTTGGCGTGCGTCGCGTACGTGTAGCTAAAAGCGTTTCACATGGCGTGCACGTAAGGTACGTAGGCTTTTCACGTTTGCGTACGTGAAGCTTCTACGTACGTGTAATTAAACTGTCTATTACTTTCGTTTGTTTGCAGCATCGGGTCGATGCTTTTTAAGAGGGGGGTATTGACACGTGTACTTATCTTTACCGGGCGACCCCGTTTCGCCGCCTAACAAATGTTATGCACAACGCCCGATGCGCCTGCATGTGTCCGAAGTTTCTGGAAAGTTCTCGATGCTTCTATCCGCTATCTGTTGTCGCCGAACCTTACGTTATCTGATGTCATCGCCTGACGCGAATGGTGTAGAACTTCGTGGAAGGCACGCGGGTCCCAACGATTAGTCTGGAACATTCGACGATTGATGTATAAAAGCCGACGCGCTTGACCCGCTGATCAGATTTTCGACGTTCGCTAACTGTGTTCGCCACTATCGTTGTGCTTTAAGTGTAGCCTGTTTTTGTGGGCACAGATTCGCCCAATAAAAGTTAGTTTTGTCTTTCAGAGCATTCCTACTGTGTTCTTGAACGCCACCACCACGTGACAGTATTCATGAAGGGAAAGGCAACGACTGTGTAAAGTTTTTGAGAGAGACTTACCAATAATTTCAGTATACGTTGAATGGAAAGGGACGAGGAGTGAGGAGCAAGTTGATATCAACAAGGGACTGAGACAGGGATGGAAAGGGCGCTATCGGGTTTAATCAATAGCAATATCGTGTTTACCTTCTTATAGAAACAGGCCTGTACAATAGAAAAGCAGAAGGTTCCAGGTTCTTTCTATCCGGACGACATTGTGTTAATAGCTAACAAGCAAAGTCATTGCAATGCCTGGCTAATATATGTGAGCAGGAAGGCGAGAATTGAGGTCCGAAATCTAGAGGTATTAAATCAGCTGTTATGTTATAGAATGAAAATATTGAAAAAACACTATCAACGGAGGGTCAGGAAATACCTCTGCTAAAAGAATATAGATACTATGGTATATGTGTAAATGAAGGCAATAAATATATGAAAAAACTAGAAAATCAATATCAGCAAAGGGAAAGAGTTATGTGGCCAGAATGAAACAGAGCACTATGGGGACATATTTATGAGGAGCTCCAGAGTATGTAAAAATGTGTAATTGTTCCATGACTTATATTTGGAAATGTGTTGTTTGATTAAAGTAAGGGAACCATCCTTATTTGATGGCAACGAATGGTCAGCGGGACGCGTCGCATTGATCGCTTCCGGGGAAACTAGAAATGAAGCTGTGCAGGCTCAGATGGGCTGGACAATTTTAACGTGACGCGAGCTCACAGTAAAATGGATTTTAAAGAACGTCTGCGGAATATGGAAGAATATAAATGGGCTGGGATAGCGTTCAGACACTTTTACAGGAAAAGCATTGATTCACAGTTGAGGAAAAGTATAAGGAAGCCTGCCAGGAAGTATGCGACCGGCACGGTGAGCAACATGGCCACAATATTTACAAGTGTAAAGTCAAAGAGGCTGATATCATCTCATGCATGGTGTCAATGGAAAAGAAACCGGCTATGAGTAACAGCTCAAGAGGCAGAAAACGAAAAGAGAAAAGAAACAATTTGGGATAACTCAAAGGTCCAGGGCAGCCATCCGCGCCTTCAGCGTTGGCGCCGTGTGTAAGGAAGCCTGTCGTATCTTCGACGGCAAAAGCATCGCCAGCCACACTCTCACGTGGTTCCCCGCTCACATGGGATCCATCATGGGAGGCCCCACAAACCTCAACGAGCTGGCCCACTCCAAGGCGCGAGGTCTCACTTTCCGCGACCATGGAGAACCCCAACGCCGGCCCGCAGTGGTGGAGAACAGAGATCAACCGACCACATTCAACGAAACTGCGCAGCACTTTTATCTCGGCAGGAGAAACTTTCCCCTTCCACACAAGAAGTTAAATAGAGCGCAGACCCTCAGATTATTGCAAACAGGCTCATATCCCAACCCGGCTTTATACCACAAAATTTATCCCGACACCTATGCAACTAGTTCTTGCAGGCACTGCAATGACATCGCTAGCATAGACCATATTCTCTGGCGTTTCCCCTCGTTACGAGGCACAGAACAAATCAACGAGGACAAGTGGCTCTGCGCTATCAAGAGCCCTGATGCCGGGGCGCAACTATGGACTGTCCAGAGGGCACAGGATGTGGCGGTCGAGCAAGGCCTGACTGTCCCAACGTGGGAGCGGCCCGCAGCGCGCTGAGTCGCGTACCTCAGGACCTTATTAAAGTTTTGCATCCATCCATCCATCCATAACTCAATGGGATATTCTCTGCTTTTCGAAGCCAGACCGGGATGTCATAAAATGCGCACTTATAAACCGAGCTACAAGGAAGAAGACGCATGTGCTTGCTGCTGTAAAGCTAAGGAAATGATGAAGCATATTATTATTAATAATATTATTATTATTAATATTATTGTAAGGAAGATAGCGAACGTGCACACTGGGTCAGCAGCATCGGCAGCATCAAGCGCGCAGCAGAAGCTCGAGCTCGGGGACTGTGCTCGGTGCATCGTAGAACCGGCGGTCGCTACGAACCCCAATAAATCTCCTTTATAAGTGGTGGAGGTGCGGGGTACAGGCTGCTGGAAGCGACGCACGGGCACAGTGCGAGGGGCCATTGCAGCAACCGTAGCCTAAGTGACTGGTGTAGCCACGACATCCTGCTGGTGAACAGCCGGCAGCGCTTCCGTGACCTCTTCATGGATCACGTTACGGATATGAGACGGCAAATTGCTGGCAGACTCCTGAGTGACGGACACCAGAGATAGCTGTCGTGCGACTTCTTCGCGGACGAAATCCTTGATTTGCGTTATCAGGGAGGCTTGTTCTGGGCCGGTGGTAAGGCTGCAGAGTGATGCTGCATTTGGTGTGGGATGTCGCCTTGTCAGAGCTCGCTGCTTACGCAATTCATATCTCTGGCACAAGCTGATGACGCCGCCAACAGTGCGCGGGTCCTTGGCCAGAAGCATTTGGAACGCGTCATCGTCGATTCCCTTCTTGACGTGCTTCATCTTTTCCGCTTCCGTCATAGCAGCGTTCACGCGCCTGCAGAAATCTAGAACGTCTTCTAAATAGCTGGTGAATGTCTCACCCGTGTCCTGTGCGCGCGCACGCAAACGCTGCTCGGCTCGGAGTTTCCTGACGGCGGGTCGGTCAAATACTTCTGTAATTGACGTCTTGAGTGCCGACCACGTTCGGATATCCCTTTCATGATTTCTGAACCAGAGACTGGCCACGCCCGCGAGGTAGAATGACACGTAAGCCAGCTTGTCCGAGTCATTCCATTTGTTGTGAACGCTCACCCGTTCGTAGGACGACAGCCACTCGTCAAGGTCATTGTCGTCGGTTCCGCTGAAGATGGGAGGCTCCCGCTGGCGAACGGTGCTAGCGCAAGGGACGGGGGGTGATGGAAGAGTCTGCTGGTCAGCGTCCGGCATGGCAGAGGGTAGCGTCCGAGAACGGAGTTCCAGGACCATTCCAGGAACGGAGCTGGCCCGTCGATTCACCTCGGACGACCAGAACCGTCAAAAATCCGTTCACGATGCCCAGAACTCGACTCCTACTTTTCTCCCGGTTTTCTCTCGTCTGGTTGTTGGTGCCCCACCGCACGCCTGGGCTAGCCTCAAAACTCCTTCCGCAGTACGACGGGCCATACCGCGTTCTCGAGAGAACATCACCAGTGAATTACCTGATTGAGCCGCTAACGCCGCCGTCCGACATGCGACGTCGTAGCTGCGAACTCGTTCATGTTCAGCGTCTCAAGCCGTATCACCATTCTAACGCCCTTCCAGAAAACTAAGTCGCCAGGATGGCTCCTTTATTTCCGCGGGGCCATTGTAAGGAAGATAATGAACGTGCACACTGGGTCAGCAGCATCGGCAGCATCAAGCGCGCAGCAGAAGCTCGAGCTCGGGGACTGTGCTCGGTGCATCGTAGAACCGGCGGTCGCTACGAACCCCAATGAGCCTCCTTTATATTATTATTATTTTTATTATTATTATTATTATTATTATTATTATTATTATTATTATTATTATTTATAAAACTTATCAGCGGTTGATTTATGCACCTCTAGCTTCCTTGAAGACCTTGGTTTCAGGGAGATCAGGGCCAAAATAAACGCGCCAGCAGTTGAGGCGAGTGAAATCTAATATTAAACTTTGGAATAAGGGATGATTGGGAAATCGACCGAATAAAAGGAAGGCGATGACAAAAAGATATGCGTACAAAAAAAGTTCCCAATAGGCATTCCGAAAGTTTGGTGATGGAAATTCTTCGTGTTTTTTTTTTTACCTATAGGCAGGACACTAGGCAATATAATAACAAGAGCTTGGTGGGGCAACCCACCGTGCCGTTCCAAAAGGGACGTTCAAAGCATCCAACTGTCACTGCCCCCCCCCCCCCCCCCCCGTTCGTGTAGGTTATTCAATAAAAGTCGAGTTCGCTTCTGGCCTTGACTTCCATGTGACGATGGTCTACAGAAGAGAAGGCGCAACGGCGCCTTTCTGCTTCCTGCTATCAACTTTTCTGAACTCGCACAACCACCTCCATTTCTGCCTGTACCCAGCCGGAGTGCTGTTCCTTGGTCGCAATGGCTACGAGTGCTTGAGAAGTTCATGTTGGCTTCGGGGGCATCTAAATTCTCGGCAGAGCGTCGCAAGGCCCTTATTATTCACAGCTTGGGTATCGAAAGTCGGCGCACTTTCTTTAAGGTTCCTGTGTCTACCGAATACACGAGACAAGATGAGACCACTGCAACTAAAAATCATGCTGAAGATAATCAGGGTGCATGCAATGGACCGTTATCAGAAGGGACAAAGGGCGCACCTTAGTCGTATGACGACACTGTCGCAGCTGCCTCTTTGTTCACTGCACTTGAAGATGCACTCAGTGATCAATTCGTAACGGGCATTTCTTCGCCACACTTCTACGAGCATCTGCTGCTCTAGGACTCGAGTCATTCTGTTTGACGTGCTGTGCTTTTGACTACTCAGCTAGAAAAGACGACTCAAGGCGTCCAAACATTTGCTGCTACAACCGTACAACATGTACTAAAACGAACACCCCCTGCTAATCAAAACTCTGCTGCTTCTTTCCATTGTCCGGCTAAAGGAAAACTGCCATTGCTGCTGTCTGGTGCGCCACCTCAGTTGGTGGTCTGATTCGCACAGCTAGGCCACCGCCTCGTATGCCGATGGTACCGAGTGCAAATCCCGGTACTGCCAGAAACCCACAGGTTTCTTCTAATGGGTGTACATGTTCCTTGTCCGGCAGCTGGGCTATTCAGGTGGGGGCTAACATCTAGACAACAGAGATTGACGGGTTGTTACTGGGCTCCTCTTGTCTAACCACAGACGGCTTTGTTGAAGAGCAACCACCGCAGCTTTGGGCGGCAAGAACAGCCGCAGGATGCCTACCACAAAAATAGGTACATGTGCGCTCCCAGCCTCGTTTCGGCGTTATGAGATCTCAACGCTTGGAAATGGGTGTTTGCCATCAAACAAACAAATAAAAATCAACATGTTGCTTATGTTCATTAACTAAGCAGTGTGCAGCACACAACGACGTGCAAATATTGTGGTTATGATTGCGTCCCCTCGGCCTAGTATTCAAGTGAAAGTTCAAGTATAAAACGCCCACTTAATGTTCTTACTTGACTCGGGATACACACTTTCCATTATGTATTATAACCTATTCAATCGGCATTTCACCAGTAATGCACAACGCAGTGCACTTCGGGTGAAGTTTTTGGACCGCTCAAAACAGCGCATACGTGTGCATTGCTGCTTTGTCTTGGAAGTTACGCAGATGGCGCGAACAGCATTAATCTTGTTTTATGTGGTGTCTCGAGGCACTTCTCGGTCTCGATACGATAAGGCTCTTAATCTAGAAATCCATGGCTCATCCCTCTGTTGCCTTCAAACGATTGCCACTGCAGCAAAGAACAGCCCAGTCAAGAGCCCTCCTCCATTTTATACGGGACTTACCAGGTACGTGAACGAAGAGTTCCATTGTCTCTTTGGAAATGGCTTTCGACCAGCTAACAATTTCGTCCACTATGTCAAAACACGTGTTTTTATACAACCCGTTGTGTCTATGCTTTGGCGCCTACCACTGCCTTTACGATCTTTCGTCTCAGAACTTCCTCGGCGGGAAAATACGCATGCGATCGAGCATGTGAATGCGTTAGAATGTGTGTCCCCTATCGTCCTTGTAAAAACAGCATGGGGCCTATCCCCCTATATGCATGGGCCTATGTATCGACCCTTGAGAGGCCAGCAAGGCCGTTGTTCAGGGCAATTTTCTGTTTCCCCTCACGACAGAACTTCTGCACAGCCTTAT
The DNA here is from genome assembly GCF_023375885.2 of Dermacentor andersoni. Classification (NCBI taxonomy): domain Eukaryota; kingdom Metazoa; phylum Arthropoda; class Arachnida; order Ixodida; family Ixodidae; genus Dermacentor; species Dermacentor andersoni. Next base: position 23,392,545 of record NW_027314752.1, on the reverse strand, counting down.
GGGTGGAACACACTTCCACAAATGAAATCTGGCATCTACTTATCGTCAGGTGTCGCTCCATTCAGTGAGTCGTGAGTTAAAACTTTTTTAACACGCGAATGGCTTTAGCTGTCTAAGCGCGCATGCTTTGGATCGGCTTCCACTCCCTCTACCTTTCAACGAATGTTGTTGCAAATTCTTCGAGGATACTCTGGTTTGTGGTTTTACGTGTATTACATCTTTTTATCTGGGAAAAGGGAGAAGAGAAACATACAACAGGGCAAACATAACGACTGTTCCAGGGCTGTAAAACAAGAAGGGCTCAAGCTCAATGGCAAGTACGCATTTCGCAGAAATCAGATATTATCTTGGAGCACAAAGTCACGCCTGATGGCATTGTTTCCCAACCACAGAAGGTAGACTCCATCAAAAACGTCACTGCTCCCTCCGACGCCACCGGTATTTGATCTATTATTGGGTTAGTAGAATATAATGCCAATGTTGTTCCTAACATAGCCGATGCCTTCGAGCCCACGCAGGCTCTTCGCAAGAATGTGTCCTTTGGTCTTAGAAAGGTGACGTCAGATTCTGAAAGGTTGTCCATGCTCTAGTCCCGTGCAGTACTCCGAATGTTTGACGCATCATTTCAGTCGTTGTCGTCACAGATGTATAAGACTTCGGACTCAGAGCTTTTGTTGAGCAAATCCATGGAAATGAAGTAAGCACTCTAGCATTTACTTTTAGACTCTGTCTCCTACAGAAAGAAATTACGCCGTTGGAGAGCGCGATGTGCTCTCGTCTGTCTAGGTTATCTTGCTTTGACGTACCTATTTTTGGGGGCGCCATTTTACACTGTACACAGACACCCAGGTTCTGGTATATCTCCTCTCAATTCAAGGCACTGGTAGGCGACCACTTCGTGTAGCACGCTGGGCAATGCAACACAGGACAAAATCCAGGAAAGAATTGGAAAACAAAGTGGCAGACTGTCTCTCCCTCCTTCCAGTTTTGTTATCACATGACTAAACTTCGACAGACGAAATGCAAGCCTTCGTTCAAGCGTCATATTGCAGCACCAAAGACAAATTCCAGCTGTGTTTGGGTGAACACAACATGTTACAGCAAGTCATTCCCCAGGCTCAATCGTCGTGGCCTCCGCACAAATCACTTCGGGTTGAACTTAAGCCATATTGTAAGGTGCGTCAGGAATTGTTCGTTGTTTAGATTTTATGTATCCGCGGGGAGCGTCTTATTGTTCCAGTATAACTCATACCACAAGTGGTCACCGCAGCCCCCACGGACCATACCGGAATGGCCAGGACAAAGGCACTTGATTTTGTCCTGGCGGAGATTGGCTTTGGTGGCCAGGCATGAATCGGGCAGTGGAGCTCGCTATTCAAACATGCAGCACCTGCCAGGCAGTAGACTAGAGCTCCAGGGTAACTGATAATCAACTGCAGCTAGTACAACCACAGAGGCCCCATGGCAAAAGTAGCACTGGACCTGGTAGGTCCCCTGTAGGGAGCCCCGCACGACTGTTGATCTGCGATTACGCGGGTAGACTATTTTATTGCAATATTAATTATATGAACACTCCAAGTGCATTGCAGTGACGTTCCATGTAAGGTCCAAGGTCGATAAAATCCTCGTCGCGCACCGTGCACCGATGCTGTATGTGCGAGTGAATGCGTACGATTGTCTGCCGGTGAACCCGGCTCGATCTCGCGCACAAAAGAGGAAGCGCGGAAAAAGGAGGCTCTCCGTCTTCCGTAACGCGCAAGTCTCTGGGGGGAGGGGAAGGAACGTGCGCTTCTCCTCAGAGCAGCCCATGCGCCCCCGCAATCCTGCCCTGGCCCCCGTATCTTGAAAGGTATCCCTGACTCGGACAATGTCCGCCGTAGATAGGGAGAGCGTGGGGCGCGTTCGGCACGAGGTGGCTCCGTGCCCAGGCGCATATGTGGTAAACATATCCTGGTCTCCAGCGGGTCAGAGTCGCGTGCCTATTGGCTCTCGCCGCAGGCCACTTCCGCTAGCATGCCAGTAGCCAGGGCCGCGGCCTCCAACGTTACCTCCGAGATTTGGTTCTTCACGCTCCAATCTGGGCTGCTGCCACGCTGACCGCGATGCAGCAGTGGGAACGGACGCCATTTGGTGATAGGCGCAGGTATCATTTGCATTGTGCTGTATCCGAGGCACGTGAAGCAACTTGAAATGCTTCAATAAACGACAGTGGAACGTTGCCCAAGGATGGTGCGCAGGTCTTCTACAACGCCACGCCTCGCTGCCGAAAGCCGCATCGCTCCATTTTGAACGACGCTGAAGAAGCATTCATGCGGAACGCGGGAAAGGAGGTAGACGGGGATGGTGTGATCATGAAGCCATTTATGAAACCACAGCAATAACAACGACATGATACGTTTTGTTGCTGTTCAGAGTGCATATTTCCGACAACGTTAGTACAATAAGTTAAGACTCAGCACCGCATGTGTTACGCGAATCGCGCACTTGTCCAAAATAAGTCGATGTCACACAGAATGACTGAGTGCATTCCACGGGGAAAGAGAAGCGCGCATATATTTTTGCAGGTGTGCGTCCACAGGCCTTAAAACCGTGCTTCAAACCATAAGTACCTTCCTGCTGCCGCGAGTGCGCCTTAACTCTAACCCCCCCTTCTTCGAAGATAATTTTTCTTATACCCGCTATACGCGAAGGGAAAGCGCATGGCCAACACGTAATTGTCTCGTCTCCTATTGAAATAATATGTAGATCAGTGGGGAAACTCTACTAATACAACGCGCATGCTACGATTCTTCAGTTATGAAAACAAAGAACAGCAATTTTTGATGGCTTCAACGCAAGGTAATTCTGTAATGTGGAGAAGCATTCAGTGTATTGTAGTGAAGCGAGTGAAAATTTAAGGACATGCGCAGTCTAAGCAACCGTTATTATAAAAAGTCTAAACCTCACTCGGCCACGCTTCTAGCCTTTATTTCAGGCGCTCATTTGAAGCATCCGTGCTGAAGCATACAGTGTGTTGCAAAGAAGAGAAGAGAGACTTTGTTATATAAAGTGGAAACCCCATAAGCCGCAGTTGTAGTCTTTATTATTATCTCTGGTGCGTACCTGAGGGCTTCGTCTGCGGTATTATTTTTCTTTTCGCTTCGTACAAATGTCACCGCAGTACAAAAGTTATTGTGTAGAAGCTCTTTAAAATTATTGCACCATCATGAAATGCGTTTCTTTTTGTACGTCATTTTATACGTCTTTTAAACTCGAAATTGTTAAGTAGGCTTGATGACACAATAACATGCAGGTCTACTGTTGCTCATGAGGACAACGCTCTGAAACGTTATACGTTTGGATGAACGCATGTTCATTTACCGCACATCTGCGCGTTCATATAATGAAATGAGCTGCAACAAAAAGGTCGCAGTCTAACCATCCGACATTTTTACTGCAGGTTAGTTTTTTTTTTACTTTTCACTGCGTCCTATGCTGTTGTTGCAGCTGCGGCTCACAGGTGTGTCTCTTCCTTTCTATCTATTTTCTGCGAGGCCCACCAAGCCTGAACTCGCTAAAAATTTGAGCATCTCGAATTGCTGCTTAACGATAAGCTTGATGCACTTGTCGACAGTCTGCGTGCCAAGATTTGGAAGAGGCTTGATGACAAGGGAAATGGCCTCCTTGAATCCCCAGCTGAAAGTGTGCGCTTCATGAGCGATGAGTATGACACATTCAATGCAACATTCAGTGAAGTGGTAACTGCTAACAAAGTGTTAACGTCTAAGAATCAAGCATTAGGCAAGAAAATCGCAGACATGAAACAGTACAGCAGAATGAATAACATCGAAATTAAAGGCATTCCATCATCACAAGGAGCGGAATGCTCTGCTGTCTTGAAGAAGGTTGCTGATGCAATTGAGTGCCCAATTTCTTCTGAAGACCTTGACATAGTTCATCGTGTGGCCAGCAAGATGTCGGACAGGAACATCATTGTGCGTTTTTGTTCACCTAACAACAAGAATGAATTTCTTCGCAAGGGTCGCAAAACTCGTCTGCGATGCTCCCAGATTGGTTTTTCCGGTAATACAGATAATCCCTTTTACATTAACGAACTCCTCGCAATCGACAACAAACATTTATTCAGCAAGGCCCTTGCAATGAAAAAAGAGAACAGTTGGCAGCATTTATGGACTCAAAATTGCCAGATTAAAGCCCGTAAATCAACCGATAGCAGAGTCTTCCGAATGAACTAAGAGGCTGATTTTCGCATATTTGTGCAGGCATAGCTTATTGCTACATTTCCTCTCCTGCGAACTGAATAAACAACTGAAGTCAAACCATTGCATACAACTTCTAATATCTCTATTCATCATATCAGTGCGGGAAGCTTGAGCAAGAACCCTCAGACCATTTCTGCATTTACTGAATCACCTAATCACTCGTTTTCATTTCTTTGGGTTCGGGGAAACATGGCTTGACAATGCTGATAGAAATTTATACGGTTTTTTTCCATACGAAGCAGAATACTGCCGTCGTATTTCGGATCGATACGGCGGTTCTGCCATATATGTTTCACCACATAATAAATATAAGCGTCGGCTTGATGTTTTTCTTAATGTAAATCACTGTGAATCAGTATGAATTGAAAGTGACTTACAGCTGAATTATCATAATCGTAACAGTTTTATTCTTGGTTGTGTATACCGATCGCCTTCTTCATCTTTTCCTGATTTTCTCAGTGTGCTCTCCATAGTTTTGAAAGAAACTTTATCTTCAACATAAGCAATTCCTAATTGTCGGTGATATTAACATCAACTTACTTGACGTTGACAACGGAAGTGTAACAGCTTATCCGGACTGTCTTGCTGCTTTCGGACTGGAATCATTAATTACCTCTCCTACTAGGTGTTCTACTCATGGTACCAACACGCTTATTGACCATGCTCTAACTAACATCGCACCAACTCCACACTATGGTGTCATAGATACTCATATCAGACACCATTTCCCAATATTCGTCTCCTTTGAGGCCGAAATACCTCAGTCCAGGCCTTGCTACTTTTCCTCCAAGTTTGACCGAGACAGTTTTGGTAACACAATCAAAAATACTGATTGGTCTGCACTACTGACAGGCCGTTCGCGCTAATACCACTACCATGAGATGCAAGAAACATTTAAAGTTTCCCAGTAACCCTTCTGTATCGAGGGTTTTACTGACTTGTACAAGAAAAAAAAGAAAACTTATACAAAAAGACTAAAAAGACACGCTTTAATGTCCGCTTAGCGGCATGCTATAAAAATTATTGTTACAGTCTGAAGAACTTGATAAAGATGTCTGAACGGCAGTATTCCGAAAATGAATATTAAAAACAAAAGAACAACTAAAAAAATATTGGCATCTTCTTAATGCGTTGATGAACTTACCTAAGTCCGGTAATACTGCTGATAAAATAAACCAGAACAATAAAACTAATACTAGTTCATCTAGCATAGCAAATTTTTTCAGTGACTACTTCTATGATATATACAGCAGTCACCAAATGTATACTACTTATCGCAGTTATCGCTGCAATCGTTCTTTTTTCTCTTTCCCGTAACTGCAGATGAGGTGTGTTGCATGGTATTAGCTCTAAAGAATTCTAGCCCTGGCTTAAATAATATTTCTATATTTGATCTAAATCTTGTTGCACCGCCTATTTCTGATACACTTTGTATTGTAATTAATAATATTTTTAAATGTGGTACTTTTCCCACTTCGCTTAAAAGGGCTAAGATTATTCCTGTACCAAAGATAGCTGATAAAACGTAGGCGTTTAACTATCGTCCTATTTATATGCTGTCCTCGATTAGTTAAGTTGCTGAGAAGTTATTTTGTAAGCACCCAAATAATTACTTAA